>NC_060080.1:10990000-11615000 GCF_922984935.1 Meles meles | reverse complement strand
GGGGAAGACTGAAGCTCAGAAATAATGAGCATTGCCTGGCGACAATTACAAATGAAGAGAGAGAGACAAAGACACAGGTAGCTTCATGTGAAATGCATTTTCATACTGGGGGGCCTGACACCCGCAGATACAGGGGGCTGGACCCAGCGGGGTGAGTTCAGACAGCTACGAGCAGTGCGGGGTGAAGAGCCAGAGAGCAGGAGCAAGGAAGGCCTCAACCCTCCGGGGGAAGGCATGAGTCCCCACGAGAGAGCTGGGGCTCGTCCTCCAGTGACAGAGCCCCCGAGAGGTGCTGGAGCAAGGGTTCCTTCCCGAGCTGGGGAGGAGGGAGCGGCCGGAGCCCGGTGGGGCAGGGGGCGGCCAGGCGGCAGCCTTCCCTCTGCACCCCCAGCCCTCGGCAGATCTGCACGTGACTCTGCCTGGGAAGACGGAGGCTGCTTCCTGCAGATTTAATTCAACGTCAGCTGCAAAGCTCTATTAACTAAATTGGCCATCAACCCGCGTGTCTGTTCCACATAATGGGGTTTTGTACAAAACGAGTTTTTCACTGCGTTAAAAAGTGTCATGTTTGAATCAAAACTTATTCCAACGTTCGGGCTAATGAAAGCCTCAAGTGAGAGTTGATCAATGGGTCCCGAGGTGTTTCCATGGAAACAGGAGGAGGGAAGCAGGTCTGATCTGAAGCCAAGCGCACCAAGGTGATGTTCTGGGTGCTCACTGGTGGGCCTTCAGTCTGCTCCAGCAAGGGACGGAGACCCGGAGCCCGCCCTGGTGTGCGTGGGCTGGGGTGGGGCGGGGGTCCGAGCTTCATGGCCTGTCTGGGAGCTGAGTCTCTAGGTCCGAGTTTAGCACACTTGCTGTGGCAACCCAACCTGTATCTAAGGATGTATTTTTGCATTTTTTTTCCCGGGCATTCAATGCCTCGGCTCTGAGCTTCCCCCAGAGCAATGACTTGCTGTTGCCTGGCCTTTCTGCCATAGCCTTGGCCAGCCCCTGGGCGTGCTGGGGGCTAGGCAGCCGGAGCGGGGGTCAGCCTTACAGCGGATGATCACGGCGCACCCCGGGGAGTCATTTTCCCTCTCTGGCCACCAGTTCCTTGTCTCCCAACTAACGACCAGGGCAGAGCTGCTGTTTCTGTGGCTGGGGTCTGCATTCCAGGCCCTCCTTCTGCTGTCACGTGGGCAGAACCCCCAACCTCTCTGAAAGGCAGTTCCTCCACCCGGAAGGCTGTGCACGGTGTCTCAGGTCCCTCTTGGAAGATGTCGCGGGAGCAGACACCTGATCAGCCTTGGGCCAGCCGCACAGACAGCTCGATGTCGGGGTGAGGGCCCGCCGGGCTGGCAAGGAGGACAGACCACATGGCCAGGCTTGCGTCTGGGCCTCGGGTCCCTGTTGCTCACAGGGTCCTCAGACTAACATGACACCCTGACACAGGCCCAGGCTTCCAGCAGGTTCCTCATGTCCCATCGTCCTCACCACGGCCCTGACCACGGTTCTCAGATCACACTAGGGGCCGAGCCACTTTCCATGGTGCCACGCTCGCTGGGACATGACATGCTGGACCACAAGCTCCTGGCTCTCTCTCTCTCTCGGCCCCTGTCCTCTCGGCTTGCCCCTTCTCCTCATGGCTGTCAGCCCAGCGTCTGTCCCCAGCCCCACGTGGGCCCAGGAACCCTGGAGACAGCCCTTCTGAGCTGGTCTGTGCAGGCTGCTGCAAGGCCTGGCTGCTGGCCACCCGGCTGCCCGATTTCCCCACACTGCCGTATGGTGTAGCGCTCTGTTTTGCTAGTGGACGGCGGGGCCAGTGAATGGCCCATTCTGAGCCAGGGACCAGGGCCTGGTTCAATTTAAACCTGCCTGTCCAGGACCTGCCTGGGGGAATAAAGACTGCTCTCTCTGAGAGACGCAGGCAGGAGACGGCCAGAGAGCCCGTAATCAGGTTTGCTGGGGCCAGCCCCAGCCTCCTCCCGGCACCGCGCCCCATTATCCCCAGCCTCTGAGGGGTCAGTGTGGTGACACGCCTGCCCTGTGGCTTCACAAAGCTCTTCTTTCCCCCCCTTAATTGAATCAGCCTCCAGCCTGGCATTCCCTGGGCCTGAAGTCATCTCCGTCGGGAGGGGAGCCCGGCATAAGGCACAAATGGCTGGAGGAGGAAGGATCCCTAGAAATCATGGCTAGCTCAGCGCCGCAGACACACGCGGGGTTACAGGGTGAGCTCAGAGAGGGCCCGACCTCCAGACAAAGGTATGGCGGTGGGTCCCTGCGGAGCAGGGAGCAGAAGGCTCAGGACCCCAAGAAGGACTCACCCAGAAAAGGAATTCTTTTTCCTACTGCGCTTTCAATCTGAAGGTTGAAATGAGAATGAACCCTACATCCCACAGCGTCGCTGAGCCTCACAACACAGATGAGTCTCGAAACTAGTCTCCACCTCTTGATGCTCTTGCAGGGGTAAAGGAAGAGGAGAGGGGTGCCCAGCCCAGGGACAGCACGCCCCAGTTCGACAGATGTGGGAGCTCAGGGGGTCGTCTGGGAAGCCATGCCTGATAGGATTCTATGTCGGTGGAATATTCTGGAACCCGAGGGGCCCCTTTGTTATCAACACTTATCCCCATATCCAGCCCCTGGTAACCACTGCTCCGTTTTCTGTTCCTCTAGTTTTACCTCTTCTAGAATGTTTTATGTTCCATCGTGTGGGTCTAACCACAGTTTTTACTCCCAGCCAAAGTTCATGTAAGTTGCTTCTGGTATTTGGAGATTACAAATAAAGCCTCATATAAATATTCACATACTAGTTTTTATGGCAGTAGGAACAGTCAAGTTTTATGACAATAGGAAGAACTCTAGGTTTTTGGGTAAGAACCTAGGAGGGAGATTATCGGGTCATACGCTAAGCATATGTTTAACTTTCTAAGAAGCTGTTCCGCTATTTTCGGGAAGTGGCTGTACCATGGTGCATCCCCCAAGCAAAGCGTCAGGAGGGCTGGCCCATGCCCTTGCCGGCACTTGACGTTGTCAGTTCTGCTTTGCTTTTTCCTCTCTTTAGCCATTCTAGCAGGTGTTGATATATTCGTGGTAGATTATTTAATTCTGACTTGAAACTCCCATAGGACGGCCAGGCGGATCTTCCCCTGCATTTCACAGAGCGGGGGACCAGAGTTTCTGACCCAGCAGCCAGCAGGTGGCTCGGCACGGTCACACTGAGTGACTGTTAGAATCAAGACCCCAGTGGAGTTCTTCTGTCTGGGACCAGGGCGAGGGGAAATGCCAGAGATAGAATGCCAGACCACGGCGAATCCCAGGGGGATAGAAGAGTGTGGAAGGGATCAGGAGAGCAAAGCCCTGTTCCTTTGGGGCTCCTCTCCCATTCAGGGGAGAGCCAAACTCAAGCATGAGAAGACAGGATGGGGAAAACGTGTCAGGCGGTGGGAAAAGTGGGAGCAACCATGCACAGGTGAGAAAAGACGAGCCATGCCTGGGGGTGAGCTTGCCCAGCAGGGCCCCCGGAGGACAGCAGGTGCGAGATCTCTGGGACCGTGAGGTAGGAGGCACCATGCTGTGGGCCCGGGGCCTGCACGCGGGGAGCCTTCCACGGTCAGTTACACGAAGGAATTCCTTCGTCCACGGGGCCATTGTAACACAGCCACCACAGACCAGGTAACTTCCAAACAACAGGAGTTTCCTTCTCACAGTTCTGGAATGTTCGAGTCTGGGATCAGGTGGACCAAGTTCTGGGTCGCAGACTTTTCCTTGGGGCCTCACAGGGTGGAAGGGTCTAGAGAGCTTTCTCAAGCCATTTTCCTAAGGGCGCGAGTCCTATCACCTTGGCAACTCAACCTATGAACTTGGAGAGACACAAACCATCAGACTACAGCCACAGTAAACATCGCTCCCACGGTGAGGAGCAAATCCTTCCTCCCTAATCTGTGTGTGTATACGTGCTTTTCAGGGATGCAGCCATGGCCGTGATTCTAAACCTGAAAAAGCCAACATTCGGGTATCTCTGCGGATGGACCTTGAGCCGGTCTCAGCAGCAGAGGCCACGGGGAGTGGAGGAAGAGGCACCATCAGCCTGTCCCAGGCGGTGGTGATGACAGATGGGGACGAGGATCAAGCTGTCACACAGCGTTGCTCCGTGCTGGCATTCTGGGCGTCCGTTTGCTTTGAAGAGGGGTGTCTGTGTCATACAAGCGGCCGGTAGCCCTCCGGTTCAGCCTCAGGTGGAGGTGGGCACTTCTTGGCCTTCAGAGTCCTCCAGAGCCCCCTAGCCCGTGCCTTCCCAGCCTTGTCCCCTTTCAGTCCATCATGTAGACATCGCTTCAGCCACAGGGGACTGGGTCTGGCCCTCATCTCCCATCAGTCCTCCCTGCCCATCCTCACACGGGAATCCCTTGCTGTCTCCGGAGCTGCCTGAGGAAATCCACAGACCCTTCAAGACCCAGCTCAATCTCGCTTCTTCCAAGAAGCCTCCCAGGTATGTCCCATCAGAGTTCATCTCCCGCCACCCAGGCTCCCACAAGGCTCCGAGCAGAAATCTGCCCTATGCCAAGCCTTTTGTTTTTTAACTGCAGTAAAATACACATCACATGCATGTTAGCATTTGAACCACTTTTCAGTGTAAGTTCAGTAACATGACGTCAAGTACATTCACGATGTGTACGACCATCTCCGCTGTCTCCAGGAAATGTTCATCGTTCCAAACTGAAACTCTAGCCATTTAACAACTCCCCCAATACCCACTACCCAATCCCTACTTTGTCTGTCTGTCTCTGCCTATTCCAGGCACCACAGATAAGTGGAATCATACAATATTTGTCCTTTTGCGTCTGGCTCATTTCCCTTAGCATAATGTTTTCAAGGTTCATCTGTGTTGTAGCAGGTGTGAGAATTTCGTCTCTTTTGATGGCTGAGCAGTGCTCATCTTATGCATCCGCTGTGTGTGGTTCGCTCATTCACCTGTTGACGGACACGTGGGTCGTCTCCACTTGCGGTCATAGTCAATAATGCCGCTGTGAACATCGGTGTGCAAGATCCGTTTGAGTCCTTTTGGGAATCGCCCTCGGTGGGAAATTGCTGGATCCTATGGTGATTTTACGTTGACCTTTTCGAGGAACTCTGCTGAGCCCTTTCTGGCCACGTGCACACTGACCCAGGAGCATGAGCATAGCAGAGCCCGTGCAAACCCTAAAGGGGTCTTTGGGGATCAGACAACCCCGGGTTCAAATCCCAGCTCTTCTTCTCAATAGCTGAGCCTCTGTTTTCTTGTTTTTGAAGCAGATCGTAATACTTACCTCCCAGGGTTGCTGTAAACTCTGAGTGCACTCACTAATAATACAAAACGCCTGGTGCATTGCAGGTGTTCAGTAAATGCTTTGTCCTTCCTCCCCTCACCCACTTCTGTTTCCTCATCTGTAAAAATGTATCCTATTTACTAAACGCCTGGTAAGCCCCAAATGCTTTCAGGACAACTGGGTGGAAATGTTCTGCGGCAACTTTCTTTAGAAAACATGTCCCCCCTTTTTAAAGAAGCCCATAATTCCTCCACATGCTTCCCCATCTGTTCCCCCAAATGTGATAATTAGGAAATGATGCTGTCACTTTCCAACGTGAGAAATCTGCCCCTCCCATCCCATCTCTGAGCGACGTGGCAGAAGGATGAGCAGAGAGATCTCAATGTTCACAGCCGGCCCCATTCCCAGTCCCCAGGAGTTTGATGTGGTTCAGAAACCAGGTCTTCCTCCCCTAGGAGGCAACCTGAGGTGTGGGGGGAGAAAAGGCTGCTCCCAGGAGATCTGAGTGCAAGGGCCTTCAAGACCACCTCCGGGGCCCTCATCCTTCTCTTATGAATGTCCCCCGTGTCCAGAGAGGGGAGCGGTTCCAGCCGTATTTAAGATTAGGGAATAAGGCCCAGGGAAGACAA
This sequence comes from Meles meles, assembly GCF_922984935.1. Taxonomy (NCBI): domain Eukaryota; kingdom Metazoa; phylum Chordata; class Mammalia; order Carnivora; family Mustelidae; genus Meles; species Meles meles. The sequence goes on along the minus strand of NC_060080.1, from coordinate 11,609,083 downwards.
GCGAGCTTCTGAATAGAGCAAGTTGGTAGGAGAATCAAGACACAACCCCGGTCTCCTCCCACCCTGCCGCCGACGATGCGGGCAGCACAGCCGGCAGCCGGTTCAAAAGGCTGCGAGGATGCGTCTAGTCTTCCCAGGAGAGTGAATGAATCTGGAACTTCAGGCTGTCCAATAATATTCCTCAAAACTCTCATGCCAACCGGTCCTGTTTCCCCTTCCCCTCATGGAGTTTTGCCTATTCTAGCAGCTGAGACTTGGAACACAGGGTCCCATGTCTTGGTTTGTGTTCCCTGTTTAAAGCCGAGCCTGAGAAAAGTATTCAAGTGCAGTTTGCTCATTCAGGTAATGATCCTGGCAAGCTGGAGGAAGGAGACAGGGTTAGGGGGAAAGTCAAAAAGAGTATGTTGTTGTTTTCACCATGGCAACGGGGGCCCAGTCTCACTGGAACCCTCTGAATCATGACACGGAATTACTCCTCCAAAGGACAGAAGGCTGAGGCATGTCTTCTTGTCTCCCATTGATTAAGAATTATATTTGTTATCTATTCCTGAGTGACAGTTTTGCAGCCCAGAATTTACTGATCTAAGACAACATACATTTATTGTCTCACAGTTTCTCTGGGTGAGGAATCTGGGAGTGGCTCCGGGGGATGGTTCTAGCTCTGGAACCTTCTCTCTCATGAGGTCACAGTCAGGCTGTCTGCTGGGGCTGTCGACACTGAAGGCTTGGCTGGGGCTGAAGGGTCCACTTCCAAGATGGTACCCTCACCCCGCTGTGGGCAAGAGACCTCGGTTCCTTACCTCCCGGACCTCTCCATTGGGCTGCTCACAGCATGGCTTCATCCAGTGATCTGAGGGGGAGGAAGAGAAGATGAGCACCTCCCATGCAGTCTGCAGTCTTATCGTCTAATCTTGGAAGTGACCTACTGTTACTTTGATCGCTCACGTTTGGTCACGTGACCCACTCTGGTACAACGTGGGGCATGACACAAGGAGGCAGAGGCCACTGGGAGCCATCGTAGAGGCTGCCCACCACAAGGGTTTCACTTTAAACTTTAGCCCCCTTCACACACACACACACACACACACACACACACACACACACCCCTGTACCTACCTCTGCGGTGAACAAGCTCACAGTTCCAGAGCTAGGAAACACAGTGGACGCTAGAGCTAGGCAGCAGGCAGCAGGCACAGGAACTGTCCAGCGGCGGAATGGACAGTAGGTCAAGGGGCACTAACAAGGGGACGTGGCACAGGGCACTAACAGCACCTATCTCTGTCCCATGCTGCAAAGTCTTCTCCTCCCGGCCTTCCCTCTGCCGCTCTCCCCTGCTCCAATCACGTGCATCCCTGAAAGCCACCCTCTAGCCACGCCCTCACCCTGAAATCCTCCTTGACCACCGGGCTCCCAACCCTTCCCATGGGCTTGCCTTGTGCTTGCACAAGTACTATCAGGAACAGCCAGGATGTTTGATCCCAAGGGGGCAGGAAGCATTCTTCACAGGGTTCGCTGGAGTCCGAAGGACTTAGAAAAGTCCCAAGGGAGGGCTGTCTCCATGGGCTGTAGTGGCTAAAGGTATCATGAGTGCTCAGATCTGTGCCGTCTCTCTGCTCTGTTCTTTCAGAGCATCGGCCTTGGCTCTAGCCGGTCCCCTTGTGCTCCAGAAATGCCGGCTGCACTTCCAGCCACACATCCAGACGCAACAATGCCCATAAATAGGAAAGAAGTGCGTATTCCTTGCGTCTCCTTTTAAGAGCAAGGACGACTTTCTTGGAAAACCCCAGTGGACTTCTTGTCACATCCAACTGAGAAGATCTTGGTCGCCTGCCAACCCCTAAACCACTCTCTGGCAAGGAGGATAGGGCTGTTATGACCAGCCTACAGGGATCAGGGGCCACCCAAGAGTCGAAGACGGGATCACCTTCCCTGAGCATGTGGCCCCAGGGAGGGGTGGATGCTCCCAGACTTGGAACTAAGCAGAGTGGGGTTCAAGTCCCTACTTTGTCTGAGTTCAAAGTCACCACCACTTTGTCTGAGCCACAGTTTCCTCCTGTATGAGCTGAGTGAGACCCACTTGGTACGATTTAAGTTCGGCTGGAGCACCACAACATCTCTCCGATTAACAAGGCCATGGCTCATCCTCCCCATTGCCACTAATCTGATCCAGCCCCCTTCCCCCTTCACACACACACACCCCAATCCTTTAGGATTTTTAACTAATATATATCTTATATGCAGAAGATGTAAAAATCTTGAATGCACTGCTCCATCAGTTTTTACATACGTAGACCCCCATGTAACCACCACACAAATCAAGATTTAGAACATTTCCAGTACCCCCAGAATCCTCCCTCGTGCCCTTTCCCAGTTAATACCTCCCCAAGGTAACCTGTGTCTGACCTCTAGCATGATATGTTAGTTTTGCCTGGTTTTGAACTTCACAGAAATGGAGCAATACACCATGTATTTTTTTGTGCTGGCTTCTTTGCTCAACATAATGTCTGGGAGATTAATCCATGTTGTTGCACGTTGATTTTTTTTTTCACTGTTACATAGTGTACCATTGTATGAATAGGCCACAATTTATTTACCCCATCCACTGTTGATGGAAATTTGAGTTGTTTCCAGTTTTTACATTATAAATAATGCTGCTGTGAATATTTTTGCCCAAGTCCTTCAGTGAACACAAGCACTGGTATTTATTGAATACACAGGAGAGGAATCGCTGATCACAGAGGAGGTGTGTATGTGTGGCTTTGGTAGTTACTATGACATGCTTTCCAAAGGAGATCGACTGATTTACACTCTTACTGGAAACCCTGATCACTCTTTTTTGCAGTTGGAATGCCTTCTCAAAATTATCTGAGCCCTACCCTCTTTCATGCCTGGGATGCTGGAGGTGGGCAGAGCCATCTGGACAGGGCCCTCGGGCTCATTTCTCCCCTTCGGAGTACTTTCTGACTTTCCAGTCCTTCCTTTCCACTTATCGCACACATGGGGTTGACCAGATGCCTTGAAGAACTCTAGGCCTTGCACCCATGAGGATGTTTTGGGTTCCTATGGTTATTGTCAGCCCCGGAAGGCCAGCCTGGTGACCAGATCCTCTTGTTGCCAACGCGGTATTTCTTTTTCTGGAATCACCTAAGAAAGGGCTGCCAACATGGAGGTGACCTGCTGATTTCAGGTGACTCTGACTCATGATAGATATAGGGTGACTTCAGAGTTCTGGGATATTTTTGCTGATCCTTGGGTTTGAACTTCACATATGGGCCCATGCACCATGCACGCTTGCCCACTCGTATTCCCATCACAGTGCCTCCCTATCCAATCTACCCTATCCAAGAGAGGTATGGTGGGGGTGGGGGAGGGCAGCAGGCAAACTTTACCCCATGCAGCCCAACTGTTGGGACCCCAAGAAACAATCTACTCCCTCCACTGGCTCCACAAGCCATCCTCTGTGGATGGCTGTTCACCAAAGTCATCTTCTGTAGGTGGCTGCCTTTTTCTTCTGGGGCTTTTCTGTGACCGTCGTTACCCAAATCACTTGGGACCCTCCCATCAATGTCCTCTCTTGCCTCCAGTTGATGTGGGGATGTATTGCTCTCCCCAGGCAATCTTAAGCTGTGAAAGATGAGGACAGACATTTCTTGTGCAAAGCTCTTTTCTGTGCCCACAAGTCCTTTGCCTATGCTTCCCACTGATAGCTGCGTGTGAAAGGCACGGTCAACTTTGGAAGAGATCACAGTCCAACAACGCAGTGATAACGGCCTATGGAGCTCAAGACGTGTCATCATACATTTGTGTCAAAATTTAGAACGGTAAATTCAACATGACCGGAAATGAGTTATCAGTCACCACTTGCTGCATGAGACTTACATTGGTGGTGATGGAACCAGCCTTCAATAAATGCTATCAGGGAACCACAGTCACAAGAATTTCTAGATTGTTTCCATACAAGCAGATTCTGAAGAGCCATGGCATTATGAGCACCAACGGCATTTCTTCTTCTTCTTTTTTTTTTTTTTTCTCGAAGTAGAGATAGGAAACTAACCAGGGGCCAGCCATCTGACAGTAAAGACCCCAGTGAAATGATCCCCGGATCTAAGCCATCGTACATGCTGCTTGGACACCGATTAGGAATCTTCAGAGACACTGATTAGATAAAAAGCAAACATAGAAGAGCCTTTTTTCTGCCGTCATTCTGAATCTTCACCAAGAAACCACCAGACGGCAGATTCTCATTGCTGACGCATGCTTTATTTGCAAATCTGCCTCTTCACTAAATTTAGTGATAACGCCCAAAGGAGTACCCAAAGTGGTCTTGCATCCTTCACTTGTATGTGCAGAGTGGTAAAAACTTGGGTCCCAAACCTGGGCCCAACGTGCACATTTCCAGCTGAGGCTGGATAAGATGATGCTCTTCTTGGTCCCAGTTCTTGTACTGTACAAAGATGTCCTTCTCAATGACACTTAGTGTCACTTTTTTTTCTGAATTTTTATGCTTTTCCTTGGTGATGTCCCTGTTTAAGATGGCCCCCCAACCACGGTGCCGAAATGTCTTCGGGTTCCTGGCCTGAGAAGGCTGTGATGTGCCTAACAGAGAAGACGCGTGTTCAGGTGTGAGTTGCAGCGCGGTTGTCCACGAGCTCGATGTTGACGAATCAACGATGCATATTAAATAACTTATCCTTAAATAGAAATACATAAGGTTATGTGTTGATCAGATCAGGTCACAAAAATGTGACCAGAGGCTCTCGAGAACTACCCGTGTATTTCCCCGGGGAGTAATGGTCCAGCGTCCACTAATTTGGTGTTTGCATTCACATTGTAAAACACGATGACCAAGAGCATAAGAGCCAACTGTGCCTCACGTGGGCCCATGAATTTCAGAATTCACTAGTCATGAGAATCGTTCGTGTAGACAGGACTTCCTTAAACATTTGCCAAGGTCCCCAGCCAGGGGCAGCCTCGTGCCTGCAGTGGGACTGCTTTCCGGCAGCAGTAACATGCTCTAAGGATGACGAGCTTTGAGCACTTTGAGCCATGTGAACAGCCCCCTCCCTCCCACCCCGTTACTCAGTAGCTGGGGTGGAGGGAAGGACACGAAGTGACTCCAGTGGGCCCTGTATTAGTCTGCTCGGGCTGCCATGACAAAGTCCCACTGATGGAAGTGTAAACAGTGAAATATATTCCTCACAGTTCTAGAGGCTGGGAATTCAAGGCCAAGGTGTGGGCAGTGTTGGTTTCTCCTGAAGCCTCTCTCCTCGGCTTGCAGACGGCCGTCTTCCCGTTGTGTCCTCACGTGGACTTTTCTTTGCGAGCTCTGTCCCTGATGTCCCTTCCTCTCTTTACAAGGACGCCAGCCATAGTGGATCAGGACCCCACATTTACTGCCTCACTGAACTGAAATCTACTCTTTAAAATCTTGTCTCCAAATACAGACACGTGGCAAGGAGGGCTCCCACATGGGAATTTGGGGTCGGAGCAACTTGGACCATACCAGGCCCCATGTGGATGAACTCCCAGCCATCGTTTTCCAAAGGGCAAGCAGAGACAGAAGGAGTGATGCCAGGGACCCGATGGGGAGGGGGGAGATAACCTGGGTCCCTCCCTCCACTGCTGCCTCCCTTTTGCAGTCTTCTCGAACCTGACAGCCTCCTCTGTTGGCAGAACAGCTGATGACGATTTGGGCCCAAAAGAGCTGGAGGTGAGTCTGTAGGAATGAAGACTTGAGGTCCATGTGGACCTCAGTGAACTCATCTGGAAAGTGGATTTTCAACCACTGACCTGCCTCAACCTCATAAAGCTGTTGTAGGAGCATCTAGAATCATGGACATGAGAGTGTTTTATCAACTGAAAAGTCCTAAAGAGTGAGAAGAAAAAGGTGAATGCAGGTTGCAAATTTACCCACAAGGATCAGATTTACTCAGTCGAAAGCATAAACATCCATACCCTTGAGCATTGACTATACGTGTTCTGGGAGCCTCGCTCCCAGGGTTCCATAGGAGGAGTGCACTGGGCAGGGGAAGGGATGGGGCACAGTCTCAGTCCCTTGTGGCTACAAAATTAGCAGGGGAGCTGGATGGTCACAATTTTTTAAGTTAAAATCCCCAACCACAGAGCCTGACAAACGAACTTCTGGATGGTTGGAGAAAACAGACACAGTATCCGTTTGTTATTCAGACTCTGCCATGGGCCTCAAAGCAATTTATTGAATTTCCTTTAAAGGAAGCAATTTTTTTTTTTAAGGAAGTGATTTAAATGAAAAAAGTTAAGCATTAGGATCAGAGAGCATTGTCAAAAAAAAAAAAAAAACCCAAAACAGGAATTTCAGTTTAAAAAATAATGGAAGAAATATTAAATATAAAATCAATTTATCTCTCTATAAAACAGTGAGGAGTTGAAGAGAAGTTAAAACCGACACGGAATCTTTTAATACATTTCAGACAAGTGCCAATTTGATGGATTTAAAGCACTTTATGGAAAGTGGGGGAAAAAACAAACACACGAATACCTAAGGAAACTCATGAAAACAGCTGACGCAGGAACCACATGGAGTCCCGGAGGAAAAATACCTTCTCCAGTTCTTGCTTCGCGAGGCTGGCCCTCGTCTGGGTGCTGGTTCTTTCCTGCTGCTCCTGTCCCGTGTTTGTCCCCAGCAGCCTATCCTAAGAGAAGTCAAACCCTCCATTAATAACCCACAATTGACCAATTAGGTTCAGCTGCAAAGCTGGAATTAGTTGAAATTTTAAATGTTCCAGTTCAGCTTAGGAAACAAATCAGACCAGAAAAGCCCCGTTTTACGTAATCAAGCAAATTTACCATCATTAGTGGCAATTAAGATAAAGTGTTAATGACTCTGTTTACCCTGGTGGGAAAACATGTGGGGTGCATGCGTTGGAGGCCAGGAGAGCAGCCGATCCCAGGGCTGGGCATGGGGTGTGGAATCTGGGGGGACCAGCGGAGGTTCTCTCCTCTCTCCTCGTAGAACATCAGAAGACACATGTCCCCTTAGGGAGCAGCACAGGACACGGGGAAGCAAAGGCTCAAAGCCTGCCTGCCCACGGGCCCTCTTCTGCAACATTTCCCACGTCACCTCCCTGCCTCGTTGCCATCAAGAGTCACTATCAATGAAAGGGGTCGAGAAGTAGCAGGGAGCGGGGGCTGTTTAAGACAGCTTGCCTAGGGGCACCTGGGTGGCTCAGTGGATTAAGCCGCTGCCTTCGGCTCAGGTCATGATCTCAGGGTCCTGGTATCGAGCCCTCCATCGGGCTCTCTGCTCTGCGGGGAGCCTGCTTCCTCGTCTCTCTCTGCCTGCCTCTCTGCCTACTTGTGATCTCTCTATCTGTCAAATAAATAAATAAAATCTTTAAAAAAAAAAAAAGACAGCTTGCCTAGGTATCAGCACATAGTTAGTTAATTAAACACGCACGCTGCATCATTAACTCTGCCCTAACAACCGCAACTTTTCTCCAGAGACCTTCTTCGTCCCATTTTACAGATGAGCACACTGAGGCTGAGGAACGTGAAATCGTTTGCCCACGTGACTACTCTCAATCTCCGCTTGGGTCCATTTCCCCCCGCGGCCTGAGAGGCATCTGGCTCTGCCGCTTGCCCCCGCTTACAGCGACACAACCAGCTTTATCCTAGACTTCTGGAGGCGGTCTGGGGTGGGGAGACGGGGATCAAAGAGGACTCTGGGCCTGACGGGGCCTGTCCGCCTCTCCTCAGGCTGCCTGCAGTTGTGGCGCAACGGACGTGGCTTCCTCTTGTGGCTTCCAGGCGGGGGAAAAGGCAGGGTTGTGGCATTCCTGAGCTCAGGAACGGGAGGCAGCAGGGAGATAATTAAGGGGTAGGGGAGCAGTGGGGAATTGAAACAATTACCCAGCTAATTGAGGCCCAGTGGCCCACTTTCCCTGAACATCTGGGTGCCAGGCTGAGAAGGCTGACAGCCCAAACCTTCAGGTAATGGCGGCGAAGCAGCCTCCCCAAGCGGGGGGCTCGGGGAACCTGAAGTTCTTCCCGCAGCCTCGGCTTCTCTGAGGTGAAGGCAGTTGTGGGTGAGGTTGCTGCCTACGGGATTTACTGGTGGGGAGACCGCTTGCTTCCTAGGACGGGGGATGAGATCATTTCTAGTCACTATGGTCATGACCACGGTGACCCCATTTTACACATGGAGAAACTGAGACCTACCTTGGGGGGGGGGCATTTGCTCCAAGTCACATCCCTGAACCTGAATTATCTTTCGAATTCGGGCTCCATGATTTCTCTCCCTGTGCCTCCCAGCTCCTGCCCCCACCCCGGCCCCCGGCTCCTGCCCCCACCGACTCCACCGCACCCCACCCCCGGCCCCGAACATGAGTTTGGACACGCACATGTCTTCCATCCCCTCCGTCCCTCCTCCAGACCTCAGAGACAAACCTATTTGCCATCCCTGGAATGAACGCTGAGGTCATCACTTCAGGAGCCGGAATTCTCCTCGCTGCAGCCGAAAGCCCAGCTTTTGTGTTTGTTGTGTACACAAGGGCAGCCTAAGTTAGCACATGTGTTCCAGAGCCTTCCACCCTTATCCCCTCTCCGGGGACCCACGGGGAATTCTGCTAAGATAATTATCTCCAACTGGGGTTTTGTTCGGTCCTCTGGTAAGACCAGCTCCCCGTTTAGAATAATAAGGCTGTGCTATGGAAGGCTGGCTGGGAAATATTTTTCAAACAAGCAATCACGTATGTGTTTCACATATGCCGCTCATTAAGGTTTATAAGACCTTTTGGTCTTCACAATAAAGCGTGTTTTTTTAAAGGTTAAAGTCAGCACGCCCCGGTGACTGCCAGCACCCTGCTTTCCTCTTCAGACGGGACAGGATCCTGGGAAGTGTTGAAAGGGAATCAAAGAAGCTAATGCCTCCCGAGCCAGCGGAGGGAGGAATGGTGACCCCGAGGATGCTCCGTCGCACCAGGAGCGGGACCTGGAGGGGAGCCCTCCTGCCTGACCCCCGCATGTGTGCAGGGCTCTCTGAGTTAGAGAACAGGGATGCATCTTCATCTCAGGGACTCACGACCTGGCCGCCCATTAGACTCCCCTTTCGATATATTTAAGAAACACACCTGCTTGCATCCCAGCCACCCAGATCCCGATGGAGTTGATCGGAGGCAGGGGGGGTCCCCTGCACAGAGTAGTTTTTAAGCTCCTTGGGTGGTTGTAACGAGCCAAGGTGACACCATCCATCGACACCTGGGTCCCTGCTGCTGCCCGCAGGTAGGCGGCCCAGGAATCATTCATCCTCCCTATTCTAGAGACAAGGAAAACATGGTCCACGGGCAGAACCAGCGCACTTGTAAGTGGCAGAGTTGGGACTTGAACCTGGTTATCTCCCACCTTCCTCCAAGCCCTCCTTGCAGTCCATCCACGGGTCCCCAGGGTTTTGCACACGTTCTCATTTGATCCTAACCACCGCTGTTGGTATTAGGATAACCATTCAGCAGATAAAGAAACGGAGGCCCAGAGAACTTGCACACCAAATACAGAGGCTTTGATTGCAAAAGTCCCGCAGGAGACAGTGAGAGCCATGGGAGTTTGGTCATTAGGCTTCTACCTCTGGGCAGCGCGACCCCTGGTTCCTGGACTGTATGCAGCAGGAGGAAATGAGAGTCCGTTAATCGTTCACCTACTCTGTGTCAGACGCTTTGCTGGCTGTCTGACCTACCGTTTCCACATCTGATGAATAAGACATCTGATGAATAAGATGAATAAGTGCTGCCCTCCCCCCTTCTAAAAGAGTGGGAGCCGAGAGCTGGAGGCGTTTGGTGACTTGCTCCAGGTCCCAGAGCTGGCAAGTGTCAGGGTGAAACTCCGCGTCTGGGGCTTCTACCCCCCACGCTGCCTTCCCGCTCTTGTCCCCGCGGCAGGTGTGACCTGCCCAGACATACGGAAGAGTTTCGGGCAAATTTGAAAACAACAAAGATAATTAAAAAGTGGGGAAACAGTTTTATTGTGGCCTTGGCTGGATTTCATTGTTTTTGAAGTCATTGTTAATTTGGTGCCAGGGCATTTTAATCAATTAGGTCTAAGCTTGCTGTTTATGAACCCCCTAAGAGTGTGCATTTGCTTTTAATATTAATTAAGAACATCATTCTTTTAAAACATTCTTTGATCAAACCTTTTTTTTCTTTCTTTTTTTTTTGCCTCCTACTTTCTTTTACATGTGGCCATGGGGGCACGTGGAAATAGAAGACGGTGACTTGGGGAGAGTCTAGAGCCAGGACCCGGGAAAGCTGGGTCTGATCCTAATTCAGCCCCTGACCTTCAACGCCATTCTGGACAAGTTACTTGGCTTCCCAGGAGCCTTGGATCCTTCCCCAAATGCCAGATGATGATCCCGATCCCAGCTCCCTGTCAGAGACACGATGAAAATGAGCAAATTGAGATAAAACATTAAAAACTGGAAAGGATTATGCCACGGGGAGGGTTTTTTGCTAAGGAGAGTATTGCCATTCAAATATAAAACCCATTTCCTAACAGCAGCGTTTAACATACACACCATGATTCCCATTTGCAAAAAACATCACCCACCCCAGTGGGGGTCCACACACGTTTACTCGGTGTCCTCCGAGGGCCAGGGACCCACCAGCTGTGGATGGTAGGATGAGTCATTTATTCGCCCACTCCTTGCGTGACGGGGAGCCCAGCCTGGCCCTGACTGAGCCAGGGAAGGGGCTGAGACGAAGATGCTGCAGAGCCTCCCGGGTCAGCGAGGGAGAGGGAAGGAAGAATTTCCGTGGGAGCCCAGAGAAGTGGGAGGTGGCATGGGGCAGGGTATGCATTCTGAGGGCTGTGGGATTTGGGCCGGTCACGTTTGTGCTCTCCTCCCATGTGCCCTTGCTCTCAACGGCGGGTCCCCCGCGGGCACATGTCCTGAGAGCTCTTGGGAGGACCTCGGACCATGGCGGCCGAGGAGAGGCCTCTGGTCTGCAGCGGGTGAACACAGACGGGGCCTAATTTTTGCACATGGCGCATAAAATCTAGGTTCACTTACCTTTTAGGGTTGGCGGGATTACAGTGACCGACTCCCATTTTCCAGATAGAAGACTAAGGCCCAGAGATGGAGGGTGCACGGCTCAAGGTCACACAGGAGGTTAATGGTGGAACTAAGGCTCTTCTCTCCTCATCCAAGGACAGTCTCCAACCCCCATCTTAAAGTAGGTCTTAGAATATGCCAAATGAGCTTAGGCAAGCTCTCTTTTGGCCTCAGTCTTCTTAACCACAAAAAGAAAGTTTGCTGCTGACTTCTAATCAACCTTCCAGCTGTATTTTCTAGATCTCTACCAAAAATATAGACTGGCAGGCAGTCATTCAAGTTTCAGGGAATATAAGTCTGCTTTTCACTTAGAATAGAACAAGTGTGTCAATGGATTTTACTCAAACACACAGCAGTCGTCCATTACTGTTATTAGCCTGTCTGGAGCCTTTGGTGGCCTGGCCCGGGGGACCTTTGGGTCAGGCTAAAGGCAGAGTCTTCTCTAATCCGTAGCTCTGGTTCATGCCCTCTTTAGGCACGTCTGAGTGTGAGCTGTGGTTCATCAGGGAAGTAGGCAGAACCAGCCCTGCGCTAGTCCCCAGGCTCACAGCGCACCGCTTCCCATTCCTAGCCCGAGCCCCTTCTGTCTTAGACAGCAGGTACTGGGCGAGCTCGAAGCCTCCCGCGTTCACTCATTCATCGAGTCCACTAGCCATCTCTCAAGCGGCAGACATCAGCAACCGGACCCTGTCTCATCTGGTGCAAGCCACTTTAAGAGACCCACAGAAACTCGGTCAAATAAACCACCAGTGGGCGGGCCCCACAGAGAGCAGGGACCATGTCATTCATTTCGTACCTTAAGTGCCTGCCCATCGCACATGCTTCATAAGTGTTTGTGGGTTGAATGCACTATCAGTCGGGGAGCTCCGTACCGGACTGAAGACGGTGGATAGGATCACCTAACCTCCCCGAGCCTCTCTTTTCTCACGTCTGAAATGAGAACACTATAACAAGAATGTGCAGTGGTTCTTAGGAGGCTCCAACCAAAAAAGCTACGTGCAACAAAGACCTTGCGAGCGCCAAAACCCCAAGGGAAACGTTAGCTCTGTTGCAGGCCTGCGGAATGATAGACTCCACGGGGCTCCCGGGGTCAGAGGGACACGTTAGGCTGAGCATGATCTCGGGGGAAGGGGGTGGGGAAGAGGGAGGTGGAAATGCCGGAAGAAATACAGTATTTAGAACCTAAAAGATAAGACATACTCTAAGAGCTCTGGTAGTTTGCTTGCTTGTTTGCTTTTCACCTAGAAAAATAAGAAGAAGAAGAAGAAGAATGGCCAAGTGAAAGATCCTGGGACCTGAACAAGAATTTTAGTGAAAAAGGATTTTCTTTTTGTGGCTTCGGTGTGGCCAAGCTGCGAAGAGGGACCTCACCTCTCCTGAGCCCTTGCGATGTGCGGGCATGCTCGGTGCCTTATCCCATTCAATTAGGAATTTGAGGGAGATTCAAAACCGCCTTCCCCGTAGTCATTTGAGTTCTGGAATCCAGGGACCTGGGAGGGCTCAGGTCAAAGGTTTTCCCATTATTAAAGTGTCCAGAATGACAGAAAGATCCAACGCCTGCCGCCCGACCTCCTCCTCCACCTCTGCCCCCCCCCACAGCCCCAGCCGCGGTCTTATTCAAATAAACAGTCCGGGGTCCCAAGCGGAGGTCCTTCGAAGCCAGAGCAGAAATCCTAATTGTGGTTAATGAGGCCCGGGGTTTGCTCTGACTGGGCTGTTTACTGAAGCAATTTCAGTTGGCTCCTTTTGCTCCTTCTGGGCAGAGACCGCAGCCACCGGCCAGCCTGCTCAGGATAAATGTCACCACGGGCAGCTGAGGGTCGGGGGCGTTGGACCAGCACACACACACACACACACACACACACACACACACACACACACACACCCGTCTCCTCACTCTGTGAAAGGAGCCTAGGGAGGAAGATCAGGAGGGCGCAAACCTTGTCTCTGAGGTCTGGGAAGGCAACAGTTGGAGAAGGGACAGCACTCGGAAGGCGGGGGGCAAGGGTGCTCTGGGGGCCCCAATCCGGCTTCCCTCGGTCAAAGGAAGGGCTGGTCCCGGGAGGCTTCCCACCTGGAGGCTGTAAGGCAGGGTGCGGAGCCCTTTCTTGCAGTTGCATTGGTGAGGTGGCCACCCCAGGTGGCTGTCCCTCCCCTCAGCCACATGCAGGGATGACAGGCACCTCACCGCCCCCCTTCTGCAGAGTCTCTGTACAGGGGGTTGGGGGGGGGGGCGACTGCAAAACTCAAAAGCTGGTCGCCGAATCACAAAGAAACATACATTCTAGGGACTATCTACATTCTAGGTGACTTTCTGGTGGGCCAGCGCCCTCTGAAATGGGAAGTGCCCCACACCAGGGGTCTCTGCGTGGACCAGCACCCATGCTGCTTTGTCTTGGCTCCCAGGCCTCAGAGAGGAGCAGCAGGGGAAAGAGAAGGGAGCTAACATCTCCTGAACGTGTATAAGCACGTAGTTTGAAGGATCGGTCCTTATTCCCAATGTGCAGAGAAAGAAACTGAGGCTTGGAGAGGCAGTGACTTACCCAAGGTCACGCAGCAAGGGGACCAGAATATATTCTGGAATCACTTATGTACCCACCAATTACTGCCTGAGCACTCGCTAGAAGCCAGGCGTGGTTCTAGGTGCTGAGGCTCTATCTGGGAATGATCAGGGACCTGGTTGCACAGAGACGGGATTCCAGGCAGGGAGACAGCCCGCGAACACGTTGATCTATGATATAACATCATATCTGTAAGACTCAAAGCCGTTCTCTCTCTCCCACAATGCACAGCTCCCCTGCAAGCCCCAAGCATCTGGCCTTGGACGATTCCCCTGATCCCTTTTATTTCCAGGGGCCCGACATCCAGGCTTAATAACGTGCCGCCTATCCACACGCCCTCCATAAACCCTAAATGCTCCTTTGGGGTTTTGTGCCATCCCCACAAAGGCAGTCACGGCATCAAAGAAGAAGTCTGTTCTCTTGATGCCTGCACAGCAGCTGTCCTCAGCAGGCCTGGAATCCTCCCCAAAACAAGTCGGCCCCTGGGGTTCTCCCGTCCTTCCTGGACGTACCCTCTGAAGTTCCTAGCGAGGAAGTTCTGGTTCAGATAAAGGTTACCCAAATAGCTCTAGCCGCCTGAAATGTGGTGGGAGATTTACAGGAAGCAGGGAGGGGGGGCACTTCCAGGAGCCGTAAATCTCTGCTGCCCAAGGCTGGGGAAGAGAATGCACCACCGGCACTAAATCAATTTCATTGGCGTGCTCCGGGGTTTCTGCACTTGGAGGCTGGGCCTGGGGTGGAAAGGAAATAGTTGTCAAACATCGGGACTGATGAGGACAGACGCTGGAATCAGAGGTTGTGATTTCCTGTGGGCCAGAGAGTTGGCGTGATCTTGGCCTTTCCTTGGGAGTCTCGTCCCCTCCCAGGCTCTCTGTCCCCGGGAGTAAGGAGTAAAAGCTCAGGGGCACTGGGGTACCAGATGGCATCAGTCTTCTCTGAGGTCTTCTGGGTCTTTTCACAAAGCCCCCTCCACCTGGGCTTCCTCCAACCAGCCGCTTGCACGGCTGGTTGCTTCTCACCAGGCACATCCTAGCTCAGACGGCCCTTTGCAGCGAGAGAGACCTTCTCTGGGCATTCTACCCGAAGGAAGCACCTAGACCTGACTATGGTCTCAGTATCTTTCTGGTCTAGTGCCTTCACGCACAATCCTTTCTTACAGCATCTTGTGTATTTAACCACTGTTAACAGTCTGGTTACCCGCACTGTGCCAACTCCATAAAGATCGACATGTCTGCTACTGTTGGTCCCTAGCGTAGGACTTCGAATATACTAGGTGCTCAAGAAAGACCCACTGAAGGACAGAACTAACAGGTAAGTAAATTACCATCCACTCTCAGCTTCCTCTCACAACCAAAGTGGCAGAGCTGGGGCCGGGGCGGGTAAATGTATTTATCTCAAACGCGAGGAGTGCTGCAGGCATTCGTGCTGTGCACTTGGCTCTGCGGTCAAATGCCCTTCCACTGAGCTATGCCCCCAGCGCTTGGCTCTGGAAAAGATGTTTCTGTGTGCATCCCATACAACAGAAAGACCCTCACAGAAGCAGTGAGTTCTCTGTTACACCTGATCCCTGAGGCCACGTTCTTGGGCAGGCACAGCTGGGACTGCTGACCCCCAGCCCATTCCTCCTTCCTTGTGTCTGTCTTGCTCTTTCCTCCAAGGGCTTTTTCCAGCTCCCAAGGCCACAAGGAGCTGCAGTCCAGTTTGATCTCTTCTCCTGCTCTTCTGCTCTGACTCTGCCCCCATGCCATGGTCTTCTGCTTCCCAGCCCTCCCTGCTATAGACTGGCCACGGCCTTTGGACCTCTCGGCCTCTCTCTTTCCCACGTAAGAGCATGACCCTCCCTGGAGGTAGGGATCCTATGTCCATGTAGTCAAAGGCTTTGGAGGTCTTCTGGGCCAAATCTGTCATTTTTTAGAGGGACGCAATGAGCCTTAGAGGGGGACTGTTCCAAGGTCATCAGTCAGTCAGAGGCAGCCCTGGCCTAGGGCCAGGTGTCCCGACTCCCAGGCTCGGTCTCTCCCTCCTGAAGATCCTATCCCCCACTCCATGTATACGCCAATTTGCCCCCAGTTTCAACTTCCCACATGTCCACCGTGGTCCCTGCTTCAGGGGTGTGCCTCCCCTGCTCTTGATCTGATTGAAAAAATTGTTTCAATGTCCAATGACCTCTTCCAGGAAGCCTTCGAAGATTGCCAGTCCCTTTTTGATGGGAAAAATGTCAAACAACACGTTCAGCTTCTCTTCCCGGTTACCATTCTAAGTAGCCGGCATTTTCCAGTATGCATTCATTCCACTGACACACGTTATAGGAACGATCACCCACCGCAAGAATATAGAGTCAGACCGGACCTGGCTCCTGCTCGCCGAGAGCTCCCAGTCTAGCGAGAGAGACACAGGAGCAAAGACGTAATGGAGCGGGGTCACTGCGTTAGCGTGGCTGTGGTAACAATAGCCCTAAAATGTCAGCTGCTTGCACAACAGAAGTTTATTTGGCACTTATGAGACGTCCAGTGCATGCGCACTGGCTGGCAGGAGGCTGGGCGTGGGCACAGGACCTGCCAGGGAGTCGGGGAGCTCCCCTAGGAGAGGAGGGAATGAGCAGATCAAGGGCAGACCATCTGAGCCGGCTCCGGGGGCGGCCGAAAGCTAGAGTTCAGGCACCGAGTATGTGCTCAGGGTTGCCCACCCAGGCAGACCCGATGAGCGGCTTTTCTTGGGGTGGACACACACAAAACTCAAAAAGGATAAGAAAGGACACCAGTCGGGAAAATCTCCGTTGGCCTTTCTTGCCCAACTCTTCGCAGTCTCTCTGAAGACGAAGTCACTTTTTGGAAAAACCACAGTGTCCACCTTCTGTCCTTGCAACAGGATTAGATGACATCCCAAAGGAGGGTGTGCTCAGCTCGGATCTGTAACATCCACCTGGGCAGGCGAGGGGCGGGGGCGGGGGAGGGGCAGGAGAACTAGAAGAGCCAGAGAAGCACCTGCTGGCGGGTGCGGGAGCACGTGATTTGCAAGGCGAGGGGCACCCAGCAAAGTCCACCGCTGTTCTGCAACATGGCGTTTGCCCGTCTCTGGGCCAAACCCTTCACGATTCAGCTCCTTGGTCAGACTGTCCCATGAGGGTTGCCTGGCCTGGGCCCACATGATCTCAGTAGGCAGACCAGATGGGTGGGGAGCTTGGAGAGAAAGATTTCCCCAGAATCTAGTAAAACCCAGCTCCAGGACCTTCCATTCTCAGGCTCTCATTCCTCCTCTTAGACCCACAGATTGTCTTCGTCCCTCATCCTACCCTCCAGGAAACAAGGGGAGGAGGGGCCCGCCCATCTCACAGCAAAGTCAAGGCAGGTCTGAGATTAAAAGCCAGCTCTTCTCGGAGGCGGGCTCCGGCTCTTCCCACTTGGTTTTGTCAAATCTGTTTACAGAAGAGAAAAACCAAAAGAGCTGTATTTCTTCCAACTTGGTTTCAAATCTCGAATCTCTCCGAGGCTTTCCTGGTGAGACAGAAGGCACGTGGGAGGCTGGAGGAGGGGCCCTGCTTCTCCAGGACCGGAGGTGTCAGGGAAATGTGACACGAGGAAATGCATTTGCACAGAATGAAAATGGGGGAAAGGGAGCAATTTTCAAACCTTCAAGCAATTAGGGAAAAAGGCATCTCAGGAAATAAAAAATGACCCTTTCAGGAATGTTCTTTCAGAGAGTGAATGAGAAGCCCACACATCTATTACATAAAGTAAATAGTCTGGTTACCTGATTTTCTGCATAACTGATGGGGCTATCGACATAAGCACTCTGGAGGTCATTAACAGAGCTGGAAAACTAGTTTTAACACTTGCCACGCACAAAAGAAGGAGGAGGAGGAGGAAGAGAGGAAGAGGAAGGAAGGAGGAGGGAAGGAAGGAAGGAAGGAAAGAGGGAAGGGAATCCAGGAAAGAAACCCTCCCTGGAAGGAACTGACTTTGATGCACCACAGCTGGGTGCGCCCAGATCAGAGACGCCTCACTCAGCAAACTGCTCCTCTCACCCGTCCTGCTTCTCTTCGGTCTGCCCCTCTCCACCCCCAGGACACGCAAGAACTGCTCCTCCAGGACCCCCTGCCTGGTCCCCTGCCCCCTGGAGGGAGCAAGGAAAGGCCGAGGAGAGCACAGCCAGGCAGCTTGAATTCCACTCCGCCACTTCCTTGCCATGACCTTGGGCCTTAGTTTCCTCCTCTCCAAAATGGAGTCAAGTTCAATCACAGTCTCAGGAAGTCATCCCCACGAGAGCTTAGCCACGGGCCAGGCGTGTGCTCAGTGCTCTGTAGAAGCGGCCGCTCTCTCCTTTGTGCAGACACCTGCCAGCCCCCGAAGAAGCCCCCAGGCCCTGCAGGGACAGACAAGGCCAAGATGGCCTTACGGGTCCATACGAAAAGCTGGCGGTAGAAGCAGAGATGCAGCGGGGAGGGGGAGCAGTTCTCTCTGGGAGGGAGGGAGCCGGGTGTGCCTCGCTGAGACGCTTCTGCTCAAGGGGGGGCACTCTGCAGGGTTAGTGTGAGGGAAGGGGAAGACACTCCAAGCGGAAGGAACGGCCTGCGCAGAGGCTCAGACGGAGGGCCCAGGAGGGTGTGGGCAGCAGACTGCTGTGACCCTGGTTGGTGCGCGGGAACACAGGAGGGGCTAGACTCGCCTCCTGAGCCAGGACAGACTGAGGCCCACCCCACCCTACGCTAGGATCCAAAAGTCACGGGCCCGAGCCCTCCTAAAAGGGGGCAAGGAGTCTGGTCTGGAGCCCTGGGGCCTCAGAGGTGGCATTGCCTTCTGCCCAAAGCTCGCCACGCACACCCCACCCTCCTCTGGGTCGGAAGGGTCAGCCGGCTTTGTAGCTGCCCAGAAAATAGTTCCATTTGCCCAAACTGAAGGCCTGGCCATGTGGCAAAGCAAACAGAACCCTCCTAACATCCAAGAACTTGGAACAGGGCCCAAGGAGAGCCCGAAGGAGCCAGTGCTTTTGAACACAAAGTGGGAGCAAATGCCCAGAGAGGGAGGGACAGGAATGTGGCCCTGCGGGGAGTTGGCGGCTGACCCTGACCCAGGCCAGCTGGAAGCCAAGTCTCCAGATTCCCAAGCCAGTGCTCTGTTGGTGGCACCTTGCTGCCTCCCAGCCAGCACCAGTGGGCCACACAGCTCCCTGTGGATGACGGGAAGGGCGCCCCCTGGCTTTGTGCAGGGCACAGCCTATGCAGCCAAATGGGGCAGACCTTCTCCAGCGGGTGATTCTGATGTTGTGTGGACACAGAGCCTGATGTCGTTAACCATGGACAGGAGCTAAGAGCTCATCTAGTCCAGGGTCAGGACCACGGCCCGTGCCCCACCCCCACCGTGCCGGTGGCCGACACCGCTCATTCATCACCGTACACTGTCCAGCTACACCAGGAAGAAGCCTCCCTAGTCTTCTCAACACAGGGCCTGGGACAGCCGCTGCCAATTGGGTCACTCAAAATGTGTTTGTTTATTCAGTGCCAGGCCCTGCTCCAAGTCCTGCTCGAAGATGTGATGACCCAAATGCACACGATGCCATAAAGCAGGTCCGTGTCATGCATGAGGATGCTGAGTGGGCTGACCTGTCCTTGGAGACCCCGCGGCCAGCCAGGGCTGAGCCAGGCCCCTGCCCACACCCGCAGCGTCTCTCGCCGTCTCTCGCCTCCCCCTGCCACCTCTCGGTGCAGACCGAGAAGCCCCAGTGCCGTGGGTCTCCCTGCGTCAGCCCTCGGACTTGTCACCGTGGCCGTACACTGTAAACTCGGTCCTTTGAAATATCCTGCTTGCACTTGGCATTGGCTTCTGCAACTGTGCAGTTTCAGAACAATATGAAAATCAGCATTTCATCAAGATGTAAAGCTGGTTAAGTGAGATCTTGAAATCCCTAAAATTATTCTTCTCGGATCAAGCGGAACAAAGGACGCTTGCGTTTTAAGCATTCCTTTTGGAAAACTGAAATTTGTGTCCATGAATTTCTAACAAATAAGCCCAAGTGGAGACAGTCAAGACATCTTCCATCCTGGAGGGGCCTTTCCACTCTTCCTGGTGAACAGAGTCCTGTCGCGGTGGGGGGCAGTGAGCGCCGCCCAGCGAGGAAACTCGGGATCGGGAACTCGGAGACCTGTGCCCTTGCTGTGTGTTTCTGGACAGACCCCTGGCCCGATGTGGGTCCACGTTTCTCCATCAGTCCCATGAAGAATTGAAGTGGGTGTCTCTCGGTTCCCTCCCGCCCACGGCCGTCGATGGACGTGGCCTCTAGCTCTGCGTAAATGTGCACTTGGACCCCAGGTTAATGGCTTGTGATCCTTCGGGAAATTCAGTCCCCTGTGCAACAGCAGGGATGATGTCTGAACCCCGGGAGTAACTGGGTGGTCAGCGAGTTCAGCGCAGACACCACCCACCCTGTCCCAGGCCTTCAGAGAGCTCCGTGCCAAGGGAGAGCTTGGAGGTGGCCCCAGCCCCCTTCTCTGTGAGGTCCCACCAGCTCCTGGAGGGAGGCACAACCAGACAGCTGGCCGCAGTAACAGCAGTGACAGTCGGCTCGGAAGAAGGATTCGGACAAAAGGAAGAAGGAAGATGATTCCTAGAACTTTGCAGAACTGGAGACCATCGCAGAAATTCAACGAAAAGGCACACTAGTAATGAATTCTACCTTTCTGGAAGCCAGTGTGGGTTAGAGGAAAAGACACATGCTCTGTGACCTGTCAGGTCTCCTGCTCACTCCCCGCACAAATGGAGATAACATACTTACCACAGGATTGTTCTGAAGATTTAAATTAGGTAATATATGTAAGGCATACGACACAGTTGTAGCCCACCGTGAGCACCCCATAAATGTCTGCTCAATTAAAATGGAGGCTTGCACAGTGTTAATGGTGCTTTGGGGAAACGGTGGATTAAAGGAAATTCTCGTCATCCTCTACTCCTTTTCTTTTCTCCTTTTTTTTTTACGTTAGCACCTGCAACCAAAGAACAGATTGGGATTTGGGAGAATTGTCTATCTTCTCAGCAGGCTCTGTGTCTGCACAACATCAGAATTACCCACTGGAGAAGGGTTGCCCTGTATGGTTGCACAGGCTGTGCCCAGCACAAATCCAGGGGGCACTCTTCCCATCGTCCCCAGGGTACCGTCACCTGTGCCTCTGCAACCTCTGTGACTCTGCGTGTAGGACCCTGGGTAGTAAAGAAGGGAACCCTTCCCCGGGTTTTCTTAGTCATTATTATTATTGAAGTATAATCAATATACAGTGTTATATCAATTTAAGGTGTACAATACAGTGATTCAACCATTTTCCACATTATTCGGTGCTCGGCACAACAAATGAATCCGTAGTCCCCTTCCTCTTTCTCACCTATCCCCCCAGCCCCCTCCCGTCTGGCAACCACTGTTTGTTCTCCGTATTTAAAATTCTGGTTTTTTAGTCTCTTTTTCCTTTGTTTGTTTTGTTTCTTAAGTTCTACATAGGAGTGAGATCCTATGGTGTTTGTCCTCCTCTGACTGACTTACTTCACTTAGCAAAACACACTCTAGCTCCTTCCATGTCATTGCAAATGGCAAGAGTTCATTCTTTTCATGACTGAGTAATATTCCAGTGTGTGTGCGTGTGTGTGTGTGTGTGTGTGTGTGTGTGTGTGTGTGTATCTCACATCTTCTTTATCCGTTCATCTATAGGTGGACATTTTTCAGGATTTTAAAAAAGATGCAAACAAAAATCAAAACAAACCAAAAACCTCACTCTTTCCTTTACGCCTTTGGCTCTCAGCAAACAGAGTGGGTCCATAATATCTGTGCATTCCCACTTGACTTCTCAGATCAGGGGCCTTTTAGATGTCACTGGAATCTTTCACATGCTTTCCAAGAAGCATTTCTTCCCTGCCCTCCTCTCCACCGCACTGGGTCCGCCGTGCCTCCCCTGTTCCCCACACCCCTAGTCTTGCTTCTCCAAAACTGCTTTCCAATCTGGCTTGCACAGTCCATCTTCCCGAGGGCAAGGGCAAGGGCAAGGGCCGTGCCCTGTTTCTTTGTCAATGCCCAGCTCCTCCAGCCTAGAAGAGTGCCTAGCCCTGGCCACGAAGAGTGGTCCATGAACGTTGAACTAAATTCAGCTGACTCGGGTAGATCCCATTCATTTAAAATGTGAACAGTGGCCTGTCAAGATAAAAACATGGGGTTGACTATTCATTGCCCACCGAGAGCCTCTGTGAGTGGTAAGAGCTTGGCAGGGTGGTCTCCTGTTCCCGGTCCTGAGGCGGGCTAGCATGAGTCTGCGACGGAATGACATTCTGGTGGAGTCCTTTGTCCTTGTTCTCTTCTGAATGGCCAGAGGCAGTCTTCTAGCACAAGGGTCTGAAACAGTAGTGGGACCAGCCCCCATCTCCACTGTCTGGGAGCCTCATGCAAGATGTTATGTGAAGACTTCAAGACGGATGGAATAGCCATGACAGAAGAAAGTGTCCCAAAAGGCCACCTGGCTCATCTTTCTCCTTCTTCTTTAGGATGATGACAGAGGGGATTGCCATTCATCTTGGAGAGGGAGCAAGGCCGGCAGAAAAAGCCACGGTTTTGGAGTCAGAAAGATCTGAGTTCAAAATCTGGATCTGTCGGGCACCTGGGTGGCTCAGTCAACTGACAGTTCTGCCTCCGGCCCAGGTCATGATCCCAGGATCCTGGGATCAGACCTTAAGATGCCCTCCCTGCTCGGTGGGAAGCCTGCTTCTCCTCCCTCTCCTCCTGGCTCTCCCTCTCTCGCCATCTCTGTTTCTGTCTCTCTCTCTCAAATAAATAAAATCTTTTTAAAAAAATTCAAAATCTGGATCTGTAACAAGTTATGTGACCTTGGGCAATTCTACTGTCTCTCTCTGAACCTCAGTTTCTTTATCTTTAAAATAACAATAACAGGGGACTCCTGAGTGGCTCAGATGGTTAAGTATCTGCCTTCAGCTCAGGTCATGATCTCCAGGTTCTGGGATCAAGCCCCAGTTTGGAATCCCTGCTCAGCAGGGATCTGCTTCTCTCTCTCCCTCTGCCCCTCCCCAGGGCTTGTGCTCTCAATCTCTCAAAAGAATAAATAAAACCCTTTAAAAATAAAATAAAACAACATAACATAACATAAGGATAACAGTACCCACCATAGTGTTGTTGAGGATGAGGAAAAGAATGCAGGGGCCTGGTGCACAGTGGATACTCAGCAAGTGATCACTTTGACTTTGTTGTCTTAAGGTGACTTCAGACAAGTTACATAATTCTAGTTGGAGGGTACAACCTGCTTCTCGAGTGGATCTTAACCAAGTAAGCTGAGGCCATCCGGACAGTCTGGGACTCTTCCTGGCTACAAAGGACCTGAAAAGAGGTAAGTCAGGAGAAGTCATTTCCCTGTAAAGTGCATCTGAACCCCTTCACCCACCCACCCCCAGGCCTGTCCTCTCTGAAGATACTTGGGTCTCCTGAGAAGGGAGTGAGGACTGAGGGTAGGGCCATCTCCCCATAGGATACCCAAGGAGGAGGTATGTTGGGACTTTGGACCCCATTGCTGGATCCCCTCCGTGTTATTACCCAGAATCTGGTACAGACCCTTAAAGCTCTTTATATGGTAAAACTTCTCCAACTTTTTGGTAAGTTAATTCTCAGATCAGTCCCATCGGCAGACATTTCCCCCCACTTTTCTCCTGCTCTGTGCCAGGTCTGAAGCAGGAGGACAGCCGTGTAGGCCCTCCCCTCCTCCCCCCTGCCCCCCTCCCCACCCCCCCAGTGCCTCTCAGGACTCTATCTGCACCCACTGGCCTCATTCATACCCTCCCCCAAGGCGTAGTCAAGCCAGGCTGCAGTTCAGAGCCACGTTCTTGTGTTAGACACCTGCAACCTGGCTTTCAAGTTCAAGAACTTCGTGGGCTGGGGAATGGGGTGATGAGCCCACAGTAGCTGTAGACGGGCAAAGAAATGACTCTGAGCCAAGACCTTCCCTTCACCCTGAAGAGGCAGCCTCCGTCGGGGCTTCACGAGGAGCGAGGAAGCCGAGGGTCGCCAGGCCGAAAACTTGGAAGGACCAAGGCGGCGAGCAGGATTTATACTGGCTGAGACAGGGAGACTCGAGGAAGCCAAGAGAACGGAAAGCTGGTTTTAGGAAGAGATTGCAATCACTTTATTTAAAAAGGATTTTCAGAAGCTTTGCCCTGTGTTAAAAGTACAGTCTTCCTTGGATATTCCCTCTAGACACTGAAGTTATGATTTCTGTTGCTTTTCAAATTATTGTGGATGTTGGATTGTTGTTCGTGGGATGAAACATGGGGCAGAGACTAGGCCTCGTGGCCCCTTGGCCTTGGTGACCTTCTTCCTTAGGCTCAGAGTATAATGAAACTCCTTCTCCCGCTTCCCACCGCAACCCCCGGGCCAACCACGAGCTTCTCAAGGGCCTGGTGAGAGTCTTGTTCTGTCCCTGAATCCCCACGTACATTGGGGGCTCGGTATACGGCGTCGAAGGAGCCAGTGCTGAGGACGATGGTGGAAAAGGGCTGAGGGCATGTCCTTGACCTCTGCTGGTTTTTTCCTTCCCACCACCTGGTAGGCCTCCAAAGGGCTAGCACATGCTGGAGACCTCGGTCTAAGAGAGGACTGGGAAGGGCAGAGAAGAATGCCAGTGCCGATGCTCTTTCCAGGTCTGTTGGCGGAGTGGAGTTTGAGTTTGAGGGGAAACGGGCCCTCTAGGAAGTGAAGCCACATGGAACTCGGGGCTCAAAGACAAGAGGAAAGAGTAGGACCATGGGCTGGAGGTGGAGAAGGAAGGCGAGAGCGGGGGGGACAGGGCAGTCTACACCAGGGCTGGGAAATGTGAGAGATGGACGGAGGAGGCAAGGCAGGGCCCCTGGCAGTCGCCGTGACAGAGAGGGCTCAGCCGGGCTCATCTCTGATGGGAAGAGCTCTAGTTCGTTGAACAAATACACAAGAGCTTTCCAAAGAGGGCAGGTGCTTCAGTCAATGGGTCCCTCCAACTTCCTCTCTCTGACACAGTCAGGAGGCTTTATCTCCTTCCGTTTACACAGCATTCCAAGTGAATCTGCCCGATAAGGCCTAGTTGGGACAAGACCCTTCTCGCCAGGTGACTCCCTCCTGCTCTCCCTGGGTCCCCTCCCACTTCCCCTCCCTCTGGGTGAGAGACAGCCGGAGCCAGGTTCTGAGGATGGCTAGAGGCCCACTTTGGTGAACAAAGCAGTGATTTCCTCCAGCACCACCACGGCCCACCCCCTCCCCAAGTCCTCAGGGAAGGGCAATTTGTGGAAATGGAGCTGCTGGGTAATAGATTTCTCTGTCAACATGATGAGTGAAAGAAAGAACGAGGTAATTACCAGTAATGCACTTCAATTATGGCTCTGTCTCCCATCCCCCAACCCAGCTCCATGTCCCCATTTAATTTTCATTTAAAACAAAACAGTTGCCACAGACCCAAAGCTAAAAACAGAAATCCCTTTCAGCTCCTGGCAAATTAGCAGGAATGTCTTATTATGGAAGCCGTGGGCGACGAACTTCTTCTAGAGCAATACAGGAAGCGGGCCTCCCGGTCACCCGGCATCCCCTCCACTCTCCACACCGCAGTTCTCCAATGCTCCGAGCAATTAACCTTGTCCCTCAGGACCTCAGATGGCCCTCCCCTCACAGGCCCAGCTTAGCCTCTTTCAAAGTCCTTGCCTGAGGAATTCTGTCAAAAATCAGTAGCACCTTGAGGAGGCCCGAGGTCAGGGGACTTCCTTGCTACACAGGAAGGCATGTTCTATCAGAAAAGGGAAATGTTCTCAGTCCCTCAGATCTTGGGCGACTAAAAATAAACTAATAGGCCTTAAATTAACGTTTTCTTTTCTCCCCCCCCCACCGCCCCCCACTCTCCACCAAGACTTTTCAGCTTGGAGGAAAAGCATTTATTATCTGAGAGTGACACACAGGAAATTAGACTTATAAATTGTGCTTAAAATGTTATAGTTTCCAACTTTCTTTAATGCTAATCTTAATGCTAATAGGTTGTGAGATATGTGTTTTGACTTGAGAGAATTTTTTTCTTTTCTAATTAATTCTCGGCTACACCACATGAAACATTTGTGTGGAGGGGTTCCAGGAGTTCGCACACTGTTGGAGAAAGGGCCTCTTGGCGGGGTTCAAATGGCCACCGTCCTCGAGGGGCTCCAGGAAAAATTCTTCTCGGCAGTAAGAGTTCAGTGCATCCAGAGAGTCAAGGGCACTCGCTCACGAGTGGCAAAACACAAAATGAAGTCTTGGTGTTGACATTCCATTATGACCTCAAGTTATCCACACAACGCTGGTCTTCCCCACCCTCTGTCAGGTACTTTCTGAAAGCCCTTCCGCTTCCCATGAGTACCAGGCTCACCCAGCGCCCCACAGTTCTCTTCACACCACATCCCCACCTGGAATCCCACTCAATGCCCCCATTTCCATGTAGATTCTCATGCCCATGGCTCTTGTTGAATTATTTTTGGTATTTGTACACATCTACTCTTCAGTACCACTGTTAACTTGAGCAAGACTCGGGCTACAGCTGGGAAACACCTTCCTCCAGGGCAGGGACTGACATCCTGGGGTCCAGCAGCCCTCCAAGATGCCCCGGTCACGCAGTAGACACAAAATCCACGCAGTGGCTGCAGGGCGCCGAGAATCCTGGGTGTCACTAAGTTGACATCAGTCAACCAAGACTGGAGGATGGTGTGAGATGCGAGAGGAGACTGTTTTCATGGCTTCCCAGATAAGCCATGACCTTCTAGAAGGTTTGGTTGGATGGTTTGAGAAACTTACTAAGCCCCCATTGGTGATTTGGAAAAAAAACATTTTCGCATTTTCTTACCCTCAAGAATGAAAATAAAATACATGAACTCTAAGAGTGGAAGGGATTAGCTCATTTTTCCCCAAACTACTTCCCCTTTCCTCCCAGACACAGCTACGCTACCTTTCCCAGACTCCCTTGCAATTAGTCATACTCACGTGACTGATGCTGTCCAACAGAATGTGAGGAGTCATGTTACACATCCCCTCCAGTCCTGGCCCTCAGTGGGCTTCCCCTTTCCTCCTCTGCTGGGTGGACATGGGGGATCCAGAGGAACACTCCAGACTCTGGAGGAGGGTCGAACCACTACATGAGCGATTCTCAGTTGGGGATGATTTTGCCACCCAAAGGACACTGTCATAACCATGAGTGTGGGTGCCCTGCTGGATCTACTGGAAAGCAGCCAGGAACACTGCCAAGTGTCCTGCAAAGCACAGGACAGCCTCCTACAGCAAAGATCTCCGGGGGTCCACAGGGTCGGTAAGCCAAGGTTGAGAAACCCAGCTCTACATGGAAAGAGCCTGGGTCTCTGAATGATCATGTGGATCCCTGCCAGCCTGCACTGTCCTTGGATGGAAGCAAGACATGAACCTTTATCGGCTGAGTCACTGAGAATTGGTAGCAGTTTGTTAGGGAGTCAGGCCCCCTTGGATGAGCACCTTGCTCACGGACGCTAGATACACACCTTGAGACAGAAGGCATACTTGTCCCTTCCAGGCAGCCCTCCACGCTCCCCAAATCCAAACCAAAGAGCACTCCGCCATGCTTGCCAGCAATCCCAACGCCTTAGATATCTACTGCCAACCCCCACTCTGAAGAGTCATTCGTGTCCACAGCGTCCCTGAAACTCGATGTGAGCCCTTTAAAGCCAGGAACTGAATCTCAGCCAAACTCAGATGGATGCGGTTGCTTTTCCAGGGAGTCTGCTGCGTATGGCGCCCTGCAGACAGCTGGGCTTGGAGACCTTGATTCGCTCTAGTCCTTCCCTCAAGGACACTTTAGCAGGAGAGGAGCTTAGAGACATGATGGAAGAAGGCTAGATGGTGAATATTGTCCTGGACATGTATGTAAGGAGGAATGATTTTATCATCTGTCACACGACCTCATGGTTTCCTCCGGTCAGGACATACTCCCAGAAGCCATGCCTCCTGGGCCACACCTGAGTGTAGGAGTGGTAGGGAAAGCTGAAGGGCAGCTCGATCCCACCCACACTGGTCAAGGTCTTCAGCAAGGCCCGTGACCCCTGCTCTTCTCTCCATCCCCTTAGCCCCATACTGGTCCACACGTCCTCTGCTCCATGTGCCTGGGTGACCGTGAGGGGTCTCCTGCCTGCGGTCATGCACTCAGTAAAGACCCGCGTAAATGTGTCTGCTGCAGATCGCACCCATCGCTAGGGCAGAACTGTCACCAAGAGAGGCCTGCTTTTCCGGGTGCATTTTCCCGTTGCCATGATCTGGTGGAAGCGCAGGCAGTCAGGAGGCAAGCACGAAAGCAGTGCAGGCCGCAGGGGACGCCCAGGGTGGGAGCAGCTCCCCCGGCCCTGGGGGACAGAAACACTTTCCAAATAGAAGGGATCCTAGGTTAAGATTGTCAGGAGGAGCGGCATTGGGAAGGCTGGGGTTAGGAAGTGAGGAGAAACAGGAAGCTCCATGTCTGTGGGCCCAGAAGAGAGCAAGAACGTGCTATTTGGGGAGGTTGAGAGAAGAGTGGCAAAGGCTGGGGTTGGCAGGTGACCGGTGAGCAAACCACGCACCGACTCTCTGGGGGCATGGCAAACTCCCGACGGCCTTCAGCAGGAGCAGTCACCCGACCTCTTGGGGCTGGGTTTGGCAGGTGACCGGTGAGCAAACCACGCACCGACTCTCTGGGGGCATGGCAAACTCCCGACGGCCTTCAGCAGGAGCAGTCACCCGACCTCTTGGGGCAGAGCTGGAGGTGAGAGATGACGGCCACCAGACCACGGTGCCGAGAGGGGGGTCCACAAAGAACACCGGTTCCAGGCCAGTCTCCAGCCTCATCCTCCCGGCAGCTGCTAGAGAGACACATTGAGACACTCATCCATCATGTTGCTCTCCCACTCCGAGTTCTTCCATGGCTCCCATTGCCTATAGGACCGAGTACTCACTCTCTACAGTCAAAGTCCCGCAGAATCTGCTTTGCTGTGTCTTCCTACACAGCATCGTCTCTCATTATCACGAAGCCCAATCCTTGCTCCAGACAATTACGAACGATCACCTACTTTACAAAATAAGTCCTCTTTATTTCTGTCCACGCCGATCCATGCCTTCCCTCCGTGCCGCACAGAATGGGGAGCTTCCTGAGGACAGGACCTCCTCACTCACGTTGATGTGCCCAGGACCCAGCACAGCATCTGAGGACCCACACGTGGGCTCAGTGAGTACCTGTTGGAAGAAGGATGGATGGATGGATGGATGGATGGATGGATGGACATCTCTCCACGTGTTTATGCGTCTAGTTCCTTTCACTTAGAAAGACTTCTTTCCCTCTCTTCCTCCGGGAGGCTTATCTGGCCTTCAAGGCTGTGTTAGAGCCATCTACACCTGTTACAGTAAACCGCTCCCAGGAGTTTTCGGCTTTAAAAACCAGAGGTTCGTTCCTTCCTCATGTAGTCCCGGAGTGTGGGTGGCGTTCGGGTGGGCGGTGACTCCAGCCGATCCCGTGATCAGGAGGCCAGGCTGACCGAGACTGGCCATCGTTCAGCATCAGAGGGTCCCCTCCCTAGCGGCTGACATGGCAGGGATCACATGCTCCCTGGTTCCGTGTGCTTACGTCGCTTAGCTTCTCTCCTTTTCTGAATGACCAAGAAAACGGTCTCTCCGTCATTTTCTCTCCTCTGACTTGGTAACAGAGCCGCGGGAGAAACACGGCGGTAGGAACCAGGAAAGCCCGCCGACTAGCTACGAGCTCACTGTGCTCTTGGGCAACTCACTTCCCCATTTTGGGTCTCAGCTTCCCCAAGCACGAGGAGGAAGAGGTCGGGTAAAATGCCTCCTGTGGCGTCTCACGCCCCTTTTCCTCTGCGATCCTGGATGAGCAGCCTTCGCCCCTCTGGCCCAGCCAACCCCCGTCTCAGCCCCACAGGAAATCCAGCGGGGGGCTGAGCGAGGAATAAAGCAGCGAGGAGAGTGGGGGTCTGGAGTTCCAGGCCTGCCTCGGTCATCCATGCCTTGGGAAATGGGTGTGTGCCTCTGAAGGCCAGTCTTCTCTCTTGAAAATGAAAATCCACCATCTGCCCCCTGGGGCTGTTGGGAAGCTCCAGGGAGGTCACATGTGAAAGGCATTTGGAAATAGTAAAGGGCTAGATTTCATTTTACCCTAAAAACGTGTGTTTCCCAGAATACTTGATGTTTTGTGGTCTGCCGTGTCTACATTACCACATTCCCTCCCCACCCCCCCAGGAAGGGTGGGAAGAACAGAACGGGGGTGAAAGATATCTTGCAATGCTCGTTTCAGGCCGGGGCACCCGTATCTGGACCACCTCTCCTTCCTGGGCAGCTGGCAGGACACCTGGGCTGGGAATGAGGCCATGAGACCAGTCTAGCCAACAAAATGGGGGCAGAATGGTGACAGGAGTCACTTCTGGGCTGTGGAACTTAACGGGCCCGTTGTGCTGGGATGACCTTGGATGTCACATGCAGAGATGGTGGCCTCGAGGGATGGAGGGAGTTGGGCTCACTGCCTCTTGAGAGCTCACCTAATTTATCACCCAAACTAAGACACTTTCGAGAATGAGGGAGAGGGGCCCATGATCATTTAGGCGGGAGCGCAAATGTAAACCAACATGGCCCCAGGCAATCCTTACATATGTGGTCCTCCTACTTGGGTTGGAGGATAGTGGGGAGCCCCCGATCTCCTGCACCGGTGTCGGAGCCGATGATTTGTGCTGTACCATGCCACCGAATGTTCGAGGTTCATCTGTTGGTAAGTGAATACTTACCCTGATTAATAGAGTCACACCATCGGATTCTGTTTCCACAAACATCCATGAGGCAGGCATTATTTCCTCCAGGTGACCCAAAACCAACAGGAGGAACTTGCCCGAGGAGCTTGCTAAGATCGCACAACTAGGCTGAAACTAGGTCGAAACTCAGTTTTATGTGATTCCGAAGTTCGCAATCTTTCTTCCACTCTGTGCTCTTGTCTAGACTTCCCAGCACCAACGGGCCGAGGGAGGCCATGGTTTGAAAGTGACGTATCTTTGCCCTCCGCCCCCCATAGCCCCCAGAAACACAGACCCCTTGGCTTCTCCCTCCATCTGTAGGGTTCTGAAGGGGAAGTTCCATATTTCATTTAAAAAAAAAAAAAAAAGATCAAACGCCCTCCACCGGTGACTTTAACTTATTTATGGGTTAGATTTTTTTTCCCCCCTGGATCATTTCCTTTCATTCTTGCCAGAACTCCGAGCCTGCAATCCTCCCCAGTTATTAATAAAAGAAGGCAAACAGTAGCGAGGGCAGTGGAACGTTCTTGGCTCCTGCCGATGTGTTTAGTTTGTGTTGGAAGCAGATGTTTTCGCCCTGATCACAGACACTTGCCAGGCCTTTCACATCTGTCCTGTTTTCGGATGAGGACAAAAGAATTCAGAAGACCATGTCTATTTCCAACCCAAATAAGAGGGAATGAGGAATAAGGATTGTCTCCCACATCGTGTATGACCCCCACAAGATTGTCCAGCTCTGTGTGGGATGCGAAGGACCCCAGGGTGAGCCTGCCAGCCACAGACGGTCACCCAACGCCCCTCCTACTGCCTCTCTTGGCTGGGATGGTTCTGCCATTTCTGGCGTGGGATGGTAGGTGACTGCCCGGGCCCGGGGTGTATTGCTCGCCTTGACAGCAGTGGTAGAATATTTTCAGTGTCTTTTGCCTTTTTTTTTTTTTTTTTTTTTGAGTTCTGAATTAAAACAAAACTCAATGGAGAAGCCTGGTGTGTCTATCTAGGCCAAGTACGCGTCACAGATCTTTCACATGAGGCCTTCCGTCCCCAGAAGCCAGAAGGATTGTCGCCCATTGCCCGGTCCCCACCTCCGCCGTGCCAGTTAACGCGGGTGATTTTGCCCTGGGTGTCTGAGTGGACAGCTCTCTCCTCCAGCAGAACCAAGGTGAAGCGTTCTCTCCTGGTCGCTGTCATTTACCCATTACAATCTTCCATTCACTGGCCCTGAGCAGGAGGAAACCCTGGGACCGGTCCCAGCTGGGGCAAGAGGACCCGAGAGCCAGGCCGCCGAGGCTGACCCCCGGTTGCGGCGAGCTTCCAGAACAACACAGGAACGGGGAGCATCGAGGGCCGGGCGGCATCCAGTGGGGAGCCCCCTGTGGGGAGAACCCAGGCCCGGGGCAGGGGGGCAGGTGCAGGGACCCCCAGCATGGGTTCGGGTAGGAGAGGAAGGAAGATGTTTGCCGAAAAGCCACCAAGTGCTCGTTTCTAATGCCAGCTTTGTCGCCCACCGGCATCGTACCTGGTATAAGTCCCCTTTACTGGCCAAACCAGAGCTGCTTTGTCTGGAAAAGATATTTTCAGGGGAGAGGTCTTCTGCTTTGCTGAGCTCCAAAGGGGGCTGTGGAATCAAGTGAGACAACAGAAGGGGAATGGCCAGGGCACAGGTTCAAGCTCTAAGGTAATCTTAGGATTATTTGCATGTTGCCAGGAAGGTTCGGGGAACCATTTGCATCCAGGGATGCATCTAGGCCTTGACCCCGTGTGCTCCTGCCTGAGTGCGTGGGCAAGACCGTGTGAGTGCACATGTGGGTTTTGTTCGGTTCCAGAGGGAGCCTGGACAGCAAGACTTTGAGGGCGCCAATCTGCGTTCCTGTGGCACCAGAGACTTGTCTCCGCAGAGAGGCGCAGGCCCAGGCAGCCTTCCCCTGGGTCTCGGCCAGCAGCAGCCCTGAAGGGTGAGGCTGCGTGCCCAGGGTTCCTCTCTGGGGCTGAGTCTGGCCCTTGGCCGCCTGCCCCCCAGAGCGGGCTCATTAGCATGTGGCCCCGTGGGTCCCCGTGTTGGGGGCCACACAATGAGGCAGTTATGCTGGTGGGACTGCCCTCTGGGTTCCGGCCCGAGGCCTGCTCCATCACGTGGGCTCCATTCATCCCAGAGGACCCCCAATCCCCCCTCTCCCCCCACCTCCGGAGCCCACCCTGGCTTGGGAAGGCTCAGAGCCCAATCCTCCCCTGGGGGCAGCTGAGGGGCTGTGCCATGCGTCATTGTCAAGCATTGCTCAGATTCTTGGGGGAGGAGGAGAGAGATGCCGGGCGGGTCTTCTGGTGGGGCCAGCCAGGAGCGCACCGCCAAAGGCATTGCCGCCATCCCTGTGGGTCGGCTCACCTCCTGACCCTTCATTCTGCTCATGCCACCCCGGGCTGGCCTGTTGCCCTGGGCAGATAAGGAGTAGCTTGGGGACAACCGTGTCGTTTGTGTCAGGTTCCGTTTTCTGCAGACACAGCTTGTCCGGCTGGCTGACAGATGGTGGGAGTCCCGGACTTGCCGGCGACTCACTGTGTGACTCTGGCCAAATTGCTTTGTCTCCTGCGCCTCAGTTTCCCCTTTGTAACTTGAGGATATTCATTTCTGCCTCTCGAGATTGTCGTGAGAAATTAAATCAGAAGAAGCCTGCAAAGTGGCACCACCCCAGTGCTGAGTCAATGCCAATAAGGGATTGGGGAATTGAAAGGGCGAGCTGCCGCCGGGCAAGGCATCTTATCTCTTTGGCCGGCTGTCCACCTGGGAAGGGGGGTGACCGGCCCCGCGCACCCAGTACCCAGTGCTGTGGATACGGCAGAAGGGATAGACTCAGAAACGCTTCATGCCCTGGAACCCTACTTTGACTTTTTTATATGCTCTGGGGCTACCGAGCAGTTGCTGAAATGATTTCAAAGCCCTTGGCAATCACTGCCCTTGGGTGGGTGTGGGGGTGTGAGGCTAGGGGTGTGTCTAATGCCAAGGGCCACACCAAACACACACGGCACACAGCTCTGGAGTTCTAAGGGTCCCATCCGGTGGGTCTTCCCCTCAAAGTGCCATTTCCCAGGTTCACTGAACCCACACAGACCCTTTCATGCATGTGTTTCTGATTCTGATTTCACGCACTGACATCACTGAATCGGTATGCCCGGGGTTAGGCTCATGACCACCGAGCTGGGAGCGTAGGAATTTTGGTGCCAGAAAAATTGGATAATGTGGGACATTCTGACTTTGCTCTCCAATTTCCAAATCCTCCTGGGACACTTCTGAGCTTTTCAGAGGCTGTGGTCCCTGTCACTCATGTACAGGGAGAATGAGGCTGGGATCCCAGTCACCAGGCACCCGGTCCTCACCGGCATTGCCTCCGCATCCAGGAAGCAGCCAGGATTTCATGGCGGGGGTCTCAGTCTGCAAAGCCCTTCTGAGACCTCTGGGAGTTGTGCACACAGTCTTCCTGCTGGTCCTGGGACCACCCTTAAGCCGAGAGGGTATTAGGGACATTAGGGAGGAAAAGGCCAGTTAGGAGTCCAAGCAACCTGCATTTGAGAACTGGCTTTGTCCTTTTGGGGATTTTCATGGGGGGATGGGTTTCTTCTCTCTGTTACAACATCCCAGTGGGAAACAGGCTACATGCATTTATCAATAGGTTTTTTTTAAATCTTTGCTTGCATGGTACCTAGCACAATGTCTTGAAACCATAGCGGTGCTTGTGTTTGGGTTTGTCAGGTCAGTACTGAGCACCTGTTTCGGACTCTGTAGGGACCACGCGGGGAAGAATGAGCCACTTGTTGAGAGAGCCCCAGACCAGCAGAAGCAAGACAGTGACATGTGTTCACACTGCTGATCCTAAAACAAAACAAAACTGGAGTCAGAGCCATGGGCTGAGAGAGGGCAGCCCTGGGTACTGGGTGCTAGGTGCTGGGTGCTGGGTTCTGGGTGGTGAGTGCTGAGTGGGAAGGAGACAGGTGGACTGTACCCATCAGAGAGAGGATTTCAGGGAAAAGGGGAATTCTAAGCTGGAAGGGAATTCTCAGACAGCGGTAGAGGAAGGACAGCAGATGCCTCAAAGCACATGTCCTTTGTGTCCTGCCCAGCTCACACTCCTCCTGGGTCCAGGGTATCCCAGGTCACTCTCTCAGCCTCCAAGTCTTAGTCTGGGCAAAGCTCTTTGACTCCTGCCCTGAGCAGCCTCGGAAGATCCAGCTTATTCCAGAAGCCCCTTTGCCGTAACGCTCACGACCCTGCAGTGTTTCATCTACTTTGTCTTCCGAGAGCGGAGCGTTCTTCGTGCTGGATGCGAAGGACGACCAAGGTCAGCCCCTCAAAGCAGGGCAGAGCGCCTCCCAGGTGGGCTGGGGGCTGAATGGCACAGACATGGGAGGGGGAGTCAGGCAGCTTAGTGATAGAGCCGGGCCACCGGCAGCTGTATGAGGGAGCATTTGTATGAGTGTGTGTGTGTGTGTGTGTGTGTGTGTGTGTTTCATTCATAATGAGAGATAAGGCTGGAAGGATTAGGGCCAGAACTCCAAGGGGGTCTTGGAGTTCAAACTTGGGAGGTTGGGCTTTTCCCCAGAAGCATCCGAATCGGCTCGGCTTCCTTACAAGTACAGACTAACCACGTCGCCCTCTCTGCTCCCCAGCCAAGACCACTGCCACCTGGCTCGGTATCCCAAGGATTTCCTCCAGCTCCTCCTCCTTCCCTCCCTCCCTTCTTCCTGCTTTTCTTCCGCCCTTTCTCTAGCTCTCCTTTCCCTACTCCGCCGAGATTCACGGAAGTTGCCAGGTCCAGACTATTAACTCGCAGATTAACCAGATAAAAGCTTACCCTCAAAAAGGTCAAGGTCTGATGGAGAAAATCATCAACACAAGCAAATAAGACAGTGCACTGCACTGTGTGATAGAAGTAGATTTGGTGGGAGCGCGGAGGAAAGTGTATCACCTAAGTCACGGAGTAATCCGGAAGACTTCTTGGAGGAGGCCACCTCTAAGCTGAGACGAGAGCAGTTGAGAGTTTTCCGCAGGGGGAGAGGAGAAGCTGGGAGAAGGTCTTCCAGGCAGGGCGAAAGGAGTGTGCGAGGTGCAGGAGCGGGGAAGGCAGGAAGTCGGGGCGAGAACAGGAGCTGGAGCTGGGGTGCAGGAGAAGCATCTGACAAGACATGGGGGGTTGACGGGCCACAGCCCGAGGGGTCTTGTGTGCCAGCCTCGGGAGCTGCAGGGACCCAGGGCCACCTCGGCGCCTCAAGTGGAGGAGGTGATATGGTTTCTCCTTGACAGAAGCTCGGTCTGGCTGCCGTGTTGGAATCGGGAGATCCATCTCTGGACCGCCCAGGGGTATGCGGACGGCGGCAGGCCCACGGGGGGCTGGCCTGCCGATGACAGGAGGATGGCAGTGGCCAAGTGAAACAGACCGAATGAAACAGACGGGCTGGAGGCAAGGCAGGGAGCAGGCAGAGCTCTGGCACACACTGCGGGGGTGGGGGGTGCCAGAGCCCAGGATCAGCCCTGAGAGGAGGAGAAGACCACCGCCAGGTGACCCACACCCTCCCTTCCCACCGGACAGACGCTGGCCAGACTCGCGCGCCCGCCCCTTGTTGGTCTCCCAGGGGTCAGAATGAACTGGTTGGTTTGTTTGTTTGTTTTCCTGGCAAGGCCACATGTCTGATCCGGGCCCATCTTTGGGGACCTGGTTATTAGACCATTTGTATCTATTTGGGATCTCACGGCCCTCACAGGCTGCATCCCCCAGGGGGCTGGATCACAGGCAGGTGGTGATTGCCCACCTGCGTGTGCTGGGCTGCCTTTGGTCATGGGGGTCTCCGGTCCGGCATTTCCAGCCAGACCTAGTAATGAGGACAGAAGGCTGCCCTGGGACCTTGGAGCTGGATAGTCAGGGCACCTCAGACGCCCTCTGGCACTCATCCTCCACCTGGCTGGTGCAATCACAGAAGCCTTCCTTCAGGAGGTGCTGTTGAAGCCAAGACTGAGGAGTGTGGGACGCTTCTCAGTGGGGAAGGAAGGAAGAACAATGGTGGCTCAGGTAAAGGAAATTAGTTTCGTCCCACAAAAGCAGAAAGCGGGTTTGCTGCTTTCCCCACCTGTGAACATTCGCTGGGGGGATGGGAGAAAGCTAGGAGAAAAGAGGTCCTAACACAGTCCTTCTCTCTCTTCTTAGGGAGTCACCATAGAATTGGGGATCCAGGAGCTCAGAGGTGGAGAAACAGTGGTGGCTGGGGCAGTCAAGGAAGGCTTCGGGGGGGAGGGGCTGGGAAAAGGAAGGAAGGCCCATCCTGCATTGTGGAGCAGCAGGGAGCCGGCCCAAGCCTTCCAGTCACCGTGAGCCCCAGAAGGTGGCCTTGGTGGCCAGGCTGAGGGGCTGCGTGCACCCAGAGAGCCAAGGTCGGCCTCTCTCCATCCCTCACTGTGTATTTCCAGCTCTGTGGTTTCCTAATTTATTTGGCTTGAAATTTGTGTCAAACTTTTTTTCCAGGTGTAATTGAAACCAACCCTCCAAATGCCTGTTCATTCCTGGGGGAAATTAAAGGTGATTTCAAGCAGGAAGATCACAGATTTCAGAAGAGGGGCCGGGGGGCGGGGGTTGCATTTGGGACTGGACGGTGGGGCTGCCTGAGCCCCATTTGGGTAGATTAGCTGCAGCTGATTGCTCTTTCCGGAGGGAGGGCCCCCCTGGATGAAGTGGGAGAACCCCGTCCTCCTCCACAAGGCAGAGGTGGGGAGATCCGCAGCCACAGCGCCTGCCACACGTGGCCCCTCATCTCAGAGGGAGCGTGGCGGGGCTGGGGGGTGGTCAGGGAGTTAGAGAAAGCACCCAGCTCTGATGGGGCTCCCTGAAAGCCCTCCCTGGGAGCCTGTGCCGGGAACGCAGAGAAGGAATGGAAACCTCGCCAAGAGCCTTGGGGAGGATCCCATGAAGTGAGATGGCACCCATGAGCCCCGGGGGGCTGGGTCATCGGGGAACCAACAGACACCGATTGAATCTAAGTTGGCCTCCCCGCCCTTGAGGGAAAACCACTTCTGGTTGAAAATAGGAACTCAGCTGGGACACCCTTTTTCCTTAGAAAGTGAGGGCTGGCTCCACACGTGCCTCAGGAACCAAGGTAAGGTATCTTTTCCTCCCTCTGCTGCCTGGGGAAAAAAAAATACTTTAAAAGGCTGCAAACTCGTCTGGGCACGGGGCCCCGTGAGGACCATGTTCTGCGCCGCTGAGACTTTACTAAGGACCACGGTCATCATTCGGATGTGGTTACTGTTGTTCCCATTCCACAGATGAGAAAACTAAGATTGAGAAAAGCTGTGTTATCTGTTCCAGGACACAGGGCCAAGGGGTGGCAGCACCCAGCCCAGGGCATTTCACACCCAGCGAGGAGCCCTTTCTTCCCGGCTGGCCTGGGGACGTGGGGACATGTGCTCCTGACCCATGGATGTGGTCCCTGTGCGTGTCCACGGCACTGAGCGCAGCACCACACGCCGGGAGGCTCTAGACCAAACGCCCAGCAACGGAGCTGCTTCTGCTCCCCGTCCAACCTCAGCCTGCCTCTCTGGCCTCACCCCTCCTGCCCCCAAGTCTCGGGCTTCTCTCCGGGTTGCCCACCCTCCCTGCTTCCCCAGCAGGCTCTTCTCAGGTGGTCTTAGATGACATCTGTTTCCCACCTCCCACCCTCCAGCCTGGGACCCTCGTCCACAAGGACCACACAAAACGCAGGGGTGTCCCTCTCTGTCCCTCAACCCTCAGAACTGGGCGAGATGTTGGTTTTCCGTATCTGAGGAGCGGTCTGTGTCTTTAAGGTGGAAGTCTGGAAGCTTCAGGAAAGAAGACTTCAGCTTCTTTCAGCTCTTCAGCTTCAAAGGAAGCTTTTCAGGGGTCGGGGGCTGGGACATGAAATTGGCTTCCTCAAGCGGAAGTGAGCTCCCTGCTGCTGGAGGTATACAAGCAGAGATTGGGAGGTCCCTTGGCAAGAATGTCACAAAGGGCATTTGGGGTTCAGCTGGGAGTTTCCAGTGGCTACCTTCCCCCATCCCTGCCGCCCTCCAGAGTTAAATTCTGTCCCAATGGGACAGCATAGAGGATTCTCTTGCTTGCTCCTGGCCTGAACCCACATGGGACAACGCTCAGGCCTTTCTCCATTTGCCATGGGTTATTTTGGTGGAAAGTCGCATCAGGCTACTCTCCCTCCAAGACCCGCAGTCTGCACCCTGCCTGGCTACAGCCAGCCGGGGACGAACACTCAGCCTGCTAATCTCATCCAGCTGTCCCCCACCGGCTCCTCAATCCTCGTGCCTGTCCTCTACGGGGAAAGCTTCATCTGCTGACCACATGAATATGAACTTGGACTGAAACTCTCCTAAAGCTTCCTCCTCTCCCCAAAGGCTGTGCATGCCCGTGAGAGCGCCTCCAGCTTGGCGCCTGGACCCGAGTTGCTAGCATCTCACCTCCGCATTTCCTCCCCACGTGACCTTTGCCAAGTCACTTAATCTCACCGAGCTCCCGCTTCCTCATCAGCCCTGGGAAGGCTCCATGATCTCAGGTAGGGCTTCTCAAGCTGTAGGTGCAGCAGAATTTTCCAGGGAGTCCTGTTAAAACACTGATTCAGCAAGCCCGGGCTGGGGGCCTAAGAGTGTGCACTTCTATCAAGCTCCCTGTGGTGCCCATGCTGGTGGCCAGAGGGTTTCTGGGTCAAAGGACAGGGGCATGGCCAAGGGCTGCACAGAGGTTGAGAGTTGAGGTTCTGGACCACGGCACCTACTTCTTGGCCATGGGACCTTGGAAAAACTCACTAAACTTCCTATGCCTCAGTTTCCCCACTGGTGAAGTAGAGATAGTTTTATTAACTAACCCCATAAGGTTTTTGTCAAGATTAAGTGCATTAACACTGTCCCCCAGACAGTCCTGCTGCCTTCCCCTCCTTCTTCCCTCTTCCTATGTCTTTCTCCCAGCCCCAGACATCCCAGCACACTCCTGAAATAGCCTCGCAGCCCAGACTGGAGTTCTGGAAGTACGGCCACTGAGTTCATAGCAGAGCACGGGGCTTGAGCAGAGCCGGGCAGTGGAGGAGGCCCAGGAGAGGAGGTGGCAGGGCCCCAGGGTGTCGTTCTTCCCTGGGAAGAGGGCCTGGGGCGTCTGGACCTCCCATGGAACTAGAAGTCCTGCCGAAGAGCCACTATGAGAGCGAGCCCATGGCTGTCGCTCTGGCTGGAGGGATCCTTGCTGGCTCTTTCCCTGCCCCAGACCTAAGCTTCCAGCCTCCCCGGGGCCCTGGGGCTTCAGCACAGCCCCGGGCTGGGGGTGGGAGCAGAGCACGAAGTGTCGGAGATGTTGGCCTCAGGGGTGGTCCAGCACCCTGTTGCACAGGCCGAGTGGCTGAGGACGGCATCTGGAACCCAAATCCAGAAGTCCTTACGCCTAAACCCAGCCTTTCCCACTCCTTCCCCTAGACGCATGTACGCTGGGGGACACTGACTTCCTCCGCTCCAGCGGGGACCCTAAGTCAACCACTGACTTCCCAGTGGCACTTACCACTCTCCTCTGGTGCTTCTGACGGTACCCAGGACAGAGTCAAGCCTCTGATCAGTCCTGGACCACACAGTGTCAGAATCACAGGTCAGCTCGTGTCCACACCACAGCATGACAGAGAACCAAGACAACAGACCGTGTGTGTATGCACACCCTTCCTGGAACCCGTCTGTGCACGGTACAGGCACCCTGGGTAGAGAGGAAAATACAGTGGGCTCCTGACCTCACCTTGCTCCCAACTGGATAATTACGGTAGAAACAGAAACAGATCATTTGATCCCTCTAGGACAGGGATGAGCAAGCTTTCTCTGTAAAGGAACACATAATAAATGTTTCAGCTTTGTAGGCCATAAGGTCCCTGAAGGACCTACTCACCTCTGCCACCGTAGTGTGAAAACAGCCATAGATAATACAGGTAAAGGAGTGAGCATGGCTATGCACCAATAAAACTTTATTTACAAAAACAGGCTGTGGGCCACATTTGGCCCTGGGGCAGTAGTTTGCGGCCCCCTGACCCAGGGCATAGGTTATAGAAGAAGTAATTTGGGGACACGAGGAAGGAGGGATTGGTTACCACTGGGGCAGTGATGAGGTGCTGGAAAGCCTTCCAGGAAGGAACGACAGGCTGTTCAATAGGCAGAAACTGAGGAAAGAAGGAGAGAGGGGAAGGGATCCTGAGCCCGGGAAATAACCTGGGGAAAGGATGGTCAGCATGAAATCACAGGTGTGTTCAGAGCACATGGAACAATCTAGTTCATGCGGTGCCTTGGTGCTGCGCGCCGGAAAGGAGAACTCGGGCTGGCAACTCCAGGGCCTCTGATTGGAGAGACCTCGGGGGCCAGGAGAAGGAGTTCACGGTTTACTCCACAGCAGCGGGGAGCCACGGTGGGTGCGCAGGAAGTTGTCTGCGGAGAGGTGCTGACATGATTACGGCTCCGCCTTTGATCGGCTGAACACATCTGGCGGCATTGCTATCCAGCAATCCCCTCTCCGCAGGCAGCAGGGCCGAGTGCCTTCCAGATTGGTGGAGCAGTCATTCCCCTCTCTGGGTCTCTGTCATGCAGATGTCCCCACCGTGTGGCCCAGGTGGCAGGGTAGTGGAGGGAAGGGTCAGGCGAGCCTTGTGAGTGCTCCATGGGGACACAAATCCCTGTGACCCACACGTCCTTGCACCCCTCCTGATGAGTCTTTTCTGTGTATGGACAGATTGAGCACCTACTGTTTGCTAACTGAGCACCACAAGGAGAAAGCCTTACACCGGGCTCTTGACACGCCAACAGTCCCATCAGACATTATTGTTCTATGCATTTTTAGACAAGGATGCTGATAGAGGAGACGTTCTGATTTAGTAGGTGCCTGCTGGGCTCCAGCTTCTCCGTCTGAGACACGGAGGTCTGGTGTTGTGGGAAAAGGCCCTGTTTTTCCAATCTACATGCTTATCCTGGTTCCTCACTCACTCTTCGGGTTGGAGAAGACCCGAACTCTGACGCTGAGCTTCCCCACCTGTAACTGGGACTACTGGGCCCACCCCGCAGGATCTCCTTGTGAGCCGGAAGATGGGTGCCAGTGCCTCGCACGGCGCCCGGCGTGTAGTGGGTGCTCCGTGAAGGGCCCTGGAGAAGGAAAGGTGGGGGCGGCCTCAGACCGCGGACGCCTCGGGGGCAACTGTGCAAACTTCTCGCACTTCCTTCCCGGAAGCCTCTGCTCGGGGGGAGATCTTTGGCTGACCCCAGGACCAGGGCAGAAGGCCTCACTTCCATGTGGTTACAATTGGCCCTTTGAGGGGCCAACACCCGGGGGGACGGAGCCGGCCTCCCCCCACCTCCACATCAAGTGGTCCGATTAGAGCCAGCCACCGGAGTGAGGCATCCGGGGGCAGAGGCCGGGCAGTGATGGATAACCCCATCCAGGGACACGCACACAGGGCTATTTTGGGGCCTCCTGCCTGGGAGGCGGCCTCCTCGGGGCATGGGGGCCGCTGACCCGGAAACAAATTAAAGGCACATCTGTTGGGAGGCCATTTCCAGCAGTGGCTCCAACGAGCCGCCTGCATTCCGGGAACAAGGGGGCTGTGTTTGGTGAGCCAGGCGCGTACCGTCCATGCCGAGAAGCGGGGGCCGGAGCCTCTGGCCAGGAAGGAGCAGCCGTGGGGGATGTGAGGCCTGAACAGAAAGGAAGGGCCATTTCTGGGCCAAGTAAGACTTGCTCCTCTAAAGAGGGAGTTGTTTCATTCTTGAGTGACTAAGGACACAAGATATCAGGATATTGGGTGTTGACGAAGGACACAAGATATCAGGATATTGGGTGTTGAGGGTATCCTAATACTCCGACAAGTGCCACATCAGCACTTTCTGCTTGAAGGAGCCTGAGGAAGGGCTCTCTCCTTCAGCCCTCAACTGACAGTCGAAACTCTTCCTGGGATCCCATGTGGACCATCTTGGCTCAGGGCCAGGAATTCATCGCCCTCCAAAGTGGGCTACAGAGCACCTCAGCATGCTTGCTTATTCATAATAAGATAATATTTTTTCTCTGGGACTCCCATCCATGGCCTCAGTGTGTCTCTGAGGTATGTGCTTATTAAGTGTTCTATGGATGGAGGGATGAAGAAGATTGGATACATGAGGGATGATTGGATGGATGGATGGATGGATGGATGGATGGATGGATGGATGACGGATAAAGAAGGATGGATGGATGGATGGATGGATGACAGATAAAGAAGGATGGATGGATGGATGGATGGATGGATGGATGGATGGATGAAGAAGGTTATATAGAGACAGGATGGGTAGATGGGTGGATGGATAATAGAGACTAGATTGAATGAACAGCCTGTGCTAGACACAAAGAATAAAAAAGAGACGATAAAAAGAGGCCTCAGGCACAGCCCCTGGTTTCAAGACTCAGCATTCTGTCCACATGAAAAGAAATCTAACGTGAGCTTCCCTATGCCAAATCATCCCGGTGCATTCTTTAAGGCTCAGTACAAACACTTGCTCTGTGGAAGCTTCCATAATGGACCCTGTTTCCTCCCTCTTCCTGGGGGAAATGAAATGACAGACGTAATCAGAGAGAGAAGAGATATAAGTTCTGGGACCTTGGGTCCAATCACTGCATTTGGGAGAAATAGGGCAGCCAGCTAGAATTTCTCCAAAAAGGAATTCAGGGAAATTGTTTTCCTGTTTTGTTGTCTGCCTGTGGAATTTGAAAACCTAGCGGAGTGTGAAGGTCTCCATTGACTATGTTCATCGATCCATTCATTGAACAAATACATTCTACAAGCACTCTGGGCCAGGCTTTGTGTGAGGAGCTGGGAAATCAGCATAAATCACCAGACTCCTGCCTTCAAGGACCCACAGTCCGCGGGTGGGGGCCACACTCCACACTGCCCCGAAACCATGTTATTTGAATGCGAATCCTGGCTCTCCCGCCACCTAGCTGTGTGGTCTTCCACAACGGTACAGCCGGAAATGCAGAGATTTCCTCAGGCTGCCCATTCTTGAGCAGACTTTCGTGGCACAGACTCAGGGACAAGGACCTCACGACGGAGGTGGCATCTCAGACGGACCGCACGGACTCAGCCATTCCTCTCATGTATGGGCACCATGCCAGGCCTGCGTGTACCTGAACTCATCATCCCCTAGGAGACAGGTGTGGTGCTATGCTCACTTCACACACGAAACAGACTCAGCAAGGCCAAGTAACTTGCCCGAAGTCACACAGCAGGGCCGTGG
The DNA here is from genome assembly GCF_922984935.1 of Meles meles. NCBI lineage: Eukaryota > Metazoa > Chordata > Mammalia > Carnivora > Mustelidae > Meles > Meles meles. Next base: position 11,565,367 of record NC_060080.1, on the reverse strand, counting down.
CAGAGTCAGGCTGTACGTCCAGGGAGTCTGGCTTTCGGCTTTGCCACGATGCTGCCGGGGATCTGAAATAGGTTACTCCCAACTTCTGTGCTCGGCTCTGCTCCGTGGGGATCAGAACAGTCTCTGCCTCCGGGGAGGACATCGTGAGTGAGCGCACGCCATGAGCTCAGAACAGCACCAGGCTCGCTGGAAGGGCTGGGAGAGCTGGCCGGTGGCTTTTCACTGAGGCTCCGAAGCCCTACTCTGAGCATGCTGCTCAGTGGCCTCAGAGCGCTGTGGCCTCCCGCAGCGTCCCCTCCGAGGAACCGGTTCTGTGCTTGGGGACTGGTGAGCCTTCCCCTTTGGTGGTAGTGGCTGGGGAGGGGGACAGCGTCTGTGCTTTGAGGGAGGCATGTGGTTTTAGTTTGAAACTTTACTTCCTCGAAGTCTAATGAGCCTCTGAAAGTGATTAAGCAGAAGACAGAAAGGTTAAGCCAACGCCTTTTTATCGGAAGAAGTAATATCAAGGCTAATGTCCCCAAATCCGTTTCCCACAGCTCCTGCCATCTCTCCCAAGAAGGGGCTATTTCCTGGTGGGGTGGAAATTCGAGCCCAAGTCCCCACACATCCAGGCCAGATGAGGGGCGGGCGGACAGCCCCCGGACCACCACGTACAGTGGGCTCCTTCTTTTCCATTCCCAGGGAGCAGGGCTGGGAGCCAAGAGCCCTGGTTCAGGCGCTGAACAAGCCCCTTCTCCCCACGCTGTCCTCAGGGACCACAGCTCCCCCCTGTCCCTGCTCTGCTCAGACTCACCTCTGCACTTCCTCTTGGCTGGGGGGACACTTGTCCACACGGACTTCGGACTTCAACATTTCTCCCTTAGAGGGGCCCCTCTCCCACTTTTGATACAGAGATCCCCCATTTCTGGAATCCCAGAATGAACGTTATCTGGCGCCATGCAGGGATTGCTGAGGGAAACTACTGCTCGGACACCAGAAAGTGGGTTCCCACCCCGCCCAGACAGGAGCCCCAGGGTGGGTGGACGAGGTAGAGAGACACCTCCGCTGCCCCCGGGGGACAACTCCGAGAGCGCTCCTTTCTTCACTTGTTCTTCGAATCTTAGCATCTTAGACCTCACTGGAGCCTTCCAGATCATAGAATCATCCCTACCATGTGCAGATAAAGCCCAGAGAGGTCAGGGGACCTGCCCCAGGTCACACAGTGAGTCAGGCACGGTAAGCCCAGAGAGCCTGACTGAGTGCTGGTGACTGTGCTCGCGACCTGAGTTGGCCAAAAAGGCCACAGATATATTGGAATTTGAAGTGGGGAGTGCTTCTGAGCAACACCTGCCTTGTGTATTGTGTCGTGGATGTTGTATCTAGCTGGGTTTGGTGTGTGTGTTTGTCCGTGGTGTGTAGGGACGCTCGCTTGCTACTGAGAAGGTCAAGAGCGGATGGGGATTTCATATGAACCAACGAAGTTGTTGGGACCATCAGGCAGTTACTTTTTCTGAGCAGAACATGCTTTCTTAGGGGGGCTCCAGACCCCCCACCCTGGAAGCGTGTTCACAGACAAACTAATATCCTTCTATGTGATCGGAACACCCCCATGGGTGGGTGTACATGAAACAGTGGAAACGCAAGGTAGGGAGGACATGGCTAAGTCCCCGACAAGGAGCCGGTGGTCGAGACGCTGTTCCTACAAACCAGAACGTGGTTTGAGTGGAGTCTTGAAGGATTAGAACAGACAAGGTTCTCAGAGGAATAGAACCATGTGAGATATAGATGCAGAGAGAGAAAAATTTATTATAGGAATTAACTCACACAGTTATGGAGGCCAGAAAGTCCCACGATTGGCCCTTCATAGCCTGGAGAACGGAAAGGTTGGCCATGTGATTCACTCTGGGTTGGAAGGTCTGAGAACCAGGAGCACCAGCATCTGAGGGCAGGAAAAGATGGATGTTCCGCGTCAAACAGAGCAAATGCAGTTGAGGGTAGGGCCTGGAAGGCAAGTTTTCCTGCAGTTGAAGCTCAAAAGGAACTTATTATCGTGGACTCCGGCACCCAGGCAGCCCTCAGATGTCCCGAACACAGCTGTCCCCAAGTCCTTCGTCAACTCACATGCGCCCAGCGCCGGGCATGGGGACCTCACTACTCTTTAGAGCAAACGTTCCCAGCTTTTTTTTTTTTTTTTTTTTTTAAAGATTTTATTTATTTATTTGACAGAGAGAGATCACAAGTAGGCAGAGAGGCAGGCAGAGAGAGAGAGAGGGAAGCAGGCTCCCTGCTGAGCAGAGAGCCCGATGCGGGACTGGATCCCAGGACCCTGAGATCATGACCTGAGCCGAAGGCAGCGGCTTAACCCACTGAGCCACCCAGGTGCCCCACGTTCCCAGCTTTTAAGCTCAAATGTATTTCTGAATACTGCATTGGGAATCTTGGGACAACGCCTGTCCATTTTGGGGTGAGAAATAGGACGACCATCATCTTCAGGGCGGAGGGCTTCTTTTTGAGCATGGAACACGAAGTTAGCTCTTGTGATTGTCTAGTGATGATGAGAGCTAGTCACAGATGACGAGTGGGGAAACTGGGGGTCTGGCCCCACCCCTTCCTTACTGGCCTGGTGCCTATGACTTCATCTCCCCAGGCTTCAATCTGCTTATCTGAAAAAAATGAGGTTAACCTATGCCCATTTTATACGACTGTGGGGAAGAGCAAATCGACTCTGTACCGCACTGTGAAAAGTAGGTAGCGCTCTTTCGGTGCAAGGAATTGTCGCTAATAATGGTGATGATTATCATTAGTTTGGGAGGTAATGAGAGTAATAATAATTCATCTATAGAAACTTTCTCTCTAAAGCCTAGGAGTAACTTAGAGCACAAAGCCAAGGGAAACAAACATTCAGCCTGCTATAGAGGGGTGGGGGGAGACGATAACCTAGCCTTGGGGAGATCTTTCTGTCCAGCTGCCTTCCTCAAGGGACAAACCACCCTTCCTTGGAGGAATGAGTTCCCCATCCACTGGTGGCATCCAAGCTGCCCTGGGTAGCCCTGTGTCTCCAAAAACGTAGAGGGCATTCCTGTCCCAGGGAGAGGCTGTTTGGCTGGGTGGCGTGGGAACCAGGGATCTCTCAGAATACTTCCCCCAGATGGTGACTCGGCCCGTAAGCCCCTTGCTCCCATTCCTACTCGCCACTCCCCCCACCCTGAGCAGCTCTGCAGTGGACGAGCCGTCATAAGATCCATAAAATCCCGTTCCCGGTCTCTGTGGGGCTCCCTGCCCCCACAGCTCAGCCTCCCCTGTCCCGCAGGTTGTGAAGACAGGGGGTCCCGAGCTCTGCTTGCATTCCTCTGCTGAGCTTGAGAAAGCCGCCCCTGCCCACCCCCTTCCAGCCAGCTGGAGCATCGGGGTGGTCAGCGCACCCCCCGCCCCGACCAGGAGATGGGAAAGAGGACTGGGCGACCTCCCGCGGCCGTTATCTGCCCCCATCTGTAAACAGCGCCTGGCCCTCCCCAGGCTGCCTCTGCCTCACACTCGGGGTGACAGGGTGTTTGGACATTCGGAGACCCTCACCCGGCCGCCTTTGTTCTCCAGGCTTAATGAAGGGACTGCTAAAACCTCACTGGCCAGATAAGATGACAGGGCAGTCTTTTAGGGTTATGGATGGTACACAGAGGTGACAGGACGAATTCCTATGGGCACAGGGGTCCCAGGGCACTGCCTTTTGTCCAGAGGGGAGCCCGTCTGAGCTGGTACGAGTTTGGTCCTTCGGCCTCCAAACAAACAGTTGCAGAAAGCTCGGAGGGGGGTCCAGGAGACAGGCACTTGAGGGGAGCAAAGAGCCTTGTGCCCCTGGGCGGAGCCCAACCCACCCAGGAGCGGCTGTGTCCACCTCCCGCCCCGCTCCAGACTGGCTCCCCACCGACCCCTCCCTGTTCCTGAGAAGAACCCCATCGCCTTCCGTGCACGGGAGCTTGCAAAGCGTTCCTACTTATTTTTACTTGCTCGTCACAAATCCTTGGGAGTTAGGAGGTGCAGGAGGGCCTCTGGGTGACGTTATCTGGTTTGAACTTGGGCTCGATCCCTCGCCTTCCCAAAGATGGAGAGTCTCACGCAGCACCGCCATGAATTAGCATATTGGGAAATGCTTGTAAGCTGCTGCCTCCTGGGTGAGCTCTCATTTATTTCTCTGTGGGAGGGCCGCTCAGGAGGGACCGTGTTCCCTGCTGCCTGGAGCCCCAGAGAGTGTACGTGGAGTACGAGACGGGCCGTCCTGCATGCTTGTCAGCGGGACACACGGTTGGGAGGGCGGACTCAGGGCTCTTGGGCTCTGCCAGGGAGGTAAGGGGGAGGTGGTTCGGTGCCCGCCCATAGGTTCAAGGGTCTCTTGCTCTGGCTTTGAGGGGTATGCGCCCCATGCTCCCTGGGGGACATCGCTGGCTGTGGATGGAAAGCCTGTTCCCACTCAGCCGCCGGGCACTGGGCCTACCCTCGGCTTCCACGTGCCAGGCAGGCCGGGCCCCACCGGCTGGGTTCAAACTGGCACCAGCTCAAAACACAGCCTCCTCCCTGCCCCACCCCCGATACACTCACACACACACACACACACATGCACGCACACACACGCACGCACGTTCCCAGAGGGCTCTGCTGTGGCTGATCTAGAGAACACGGACGGCTTCCTGGGACCTGCACAGTCCTGACACCACACAGGTGTCTCCTCGCTTAGGAGGTTTCCAGAGCAGCCTCGGAAGACCGAAGGGGAAGGAGGGCCCATCGCAACCTCAGTGCTGGAGGTGATGGTCCACTTAGGGACAGATGGTACCGCGTCTCTTTTATTTTCTTCAACAGTGAGGGATCTCTTTCCGGCACTTTCCATTTCGACAGAATCCTGCTCTCTGGCAGTAAAGTGAATGGACAGTCGGTCATTGCAAGGCAAACGATTGTGTGTGGGAACTGCTTCCCCTCCCCCCCTTTTTGAGACCCCTCGAATGGCCTGCCTTTGGGCCTCGACCAGCACCGAGGAGCTCAGCTGCCTTGCCGAGCCCGCCCACCCCCGGGGGACCCATGAGGGGCCAGTCGGGGGACCGTCAGCCTGGCCGCCCAGCCCCAGGCCCAAGGGCAGAGGCCGACAAAGGCCTCTGGGGCAGTCTGCGGGTAGGGTCAGCCTGATGCATTATGTAACGAAATAGACTGTGACAGAGAACAATAAACACTGCACCGGGCAGAGCGACGCACTTTCTGGCCCCGGCCCCGTTGGCGGAGAAATGCTTCTTCACCCACTTTTCTTCCTCCCACTGACGCAGCTGCGGGAGGTGACCCTCCTACTCAGGGAAGGTCCCCTCCTGACCTCCGTCCACTTGGCTGTATTTAAGAAGAGCCTCTGCCTTGGTATCCTTGCGCTCCGCACGGCCGCCCCAAATCCACAGGCACACTGAGACCACAGCTGCCCTTTCTGCACCACCCTCAATGGCTCCATGTTGCCCCAGGATGAACACCGATGGTCTCGGTTGGGAACCCAAGGCTTTCCCCGGTTCCCGCGTCACTTTCTTCCCCTCTGCAGCCAAAGTGACGACCACCCTCCCGGATTCTTCCTCCTCCACAGATCTTTCTCTCTTTCAATTTCCAACAAAAACTGCCCACGGCACTCACCCCCTCTGTACACTTACTTCTTCCTCCAAAGCATACTCCCTACGCGTTCCCTTTGTAGTTGGCTTTGGTATGTTTGTCTTCCCATGTCATTGTTGGAGGCTTGAGCAAAAGGAGTGTGACTTATTCCTCATGGTGCACCCCTCCCTGCTCTGGAGGAGCTCAGATCAAGACAGGGGAGGGGGGTAGAGGGCAGACAGTTAAACAGATGCATGCAGACAAGTTTTCAAGGTGCCATGGCAGAAGGGCGTGTGGTGTATTTGTTCAAATGTCAAGGTCATGGCAGCTGTTGGACAAAAGCAAAGAGGGGGAAACGTGTATGTAGGGGACCACAGGGGTTAGCTGAGTATCGCTGGGATGTTCCTGGGGGAGAGGACCAGCTTTGTGGGCCATGCTCACGATCGGTCATTGTCCTGTAGGTGATGAGAGTCCTGAAAGACTTTTTTCACTATAAATCATAATAAACTACCTTCATATCAATAAATATCACAAACCCTCACTTATCAGAGTTCAACTTGCCATTCATCTAAGAGAGCCAAAAGAGCACCAGCCGAAAGAATAATGAGCAACGAAGGAAAAAGAAAAGCTGGGAACTCGGGACATACTCTAATTGGCCACTTTGCTGACCAGAAGATGCACCCCCAGCAGATGTCAAGCCCTTGGCTCTAAAGGAAACAAGTCAACAAGGACAGGGGGCAGGAGAGAGGAGAGACGGAGAGGTGAGAGAGGGCAGAAGGTGGGGGAAGGGCTGGGTGAGACTGATCAATAACTTCAAACAAAAGGAACTCAAGTCGACAGACTGATAACAGGCAAGGTGCATTTCTTATCCTTTGCTTCATTCCAAAAGACACTTGTCAAGGTAGGGAGAAAAAAAGTTTTAATAGCAGATAATAAGAGAAAGAGTTAATGAAGTTGAGGTATCCCAACCTGGTCTGAAACAGGCACAGCAACACCAGAGCTGTTGACAAATAGGGGGAAGCTGACACGTCACAGGTAACTCTCTGCTTTCTGCCCGCCCAAACGCAAAATATAAAGAACAACTTAGATGGGAGAATCGATGGTGAAGTCAGTTAAGCGTCTGACTCCTGGTTTCGGCTCAGGTCATGATCTCAAGGTCGTGGGATCGAGCCCCACGTCAGGCTCCATGCTCAACAGTGAGTCTTCTTGAGATTCTTTCTCCCTCTCCCTCTGCCCCTCCCCTCACTCTCTCTATCTCTGTCTCTGTCTCTTTCTCTCTCAAATAAACAAATAAAATCATTAAAAGAGAGAGAGAGAATCAATAGATAGGCAGAAAACTCTGTGTATTTCAGGCCACTTCCTAAATCGCAGAATAGACCAGTCTTTGGAAAGTGTCTCCTTCCCCTAACCAAAAAGCCACCATCATTTGGTGACACACTGATTTACTTGCCAATTCTTTCAAAAATGTCTAGCCATCCTGCCTGAAGGAAAATGCTACATCCATGTCCCAAGTCTTCTGACCCATACACGCAAGTGCCTAGAATAGAGCCAGACAGATAGCGGACGGTAAGGAGAGGCTGGTAATAAAACGTGGTACGTACATAACAATTGGATATTCTTGGCCCTAAAAAGGACCGAAATTCTAACACAGACTAACATGGGTAAACTATGATTTATATATTGATAATCCCTACAAGAGTCAAAGTCATAGAGACAGAAAGTTAGTGTTGCTGTGACTGTGGACGGGGAATGGGGAGTAACATCCTGTTGCTGGGGAGGGAGTTTCAGTCCAGGGCAATGAATTAGGTCTGCAGTGGAGACGGTGACGGTCAGACAACCGCAAGAATGTTGTACCTCACGCCGCTGCATTGCATGCTTAGAAATAGTTGAAATGGAGGCACCGGGGTGGCTTAGTCTGCTGGGCGTCTGCCCTCAGCACAGATCATGGTCCCAGAGTCCCAGGATCGAGTCCCACGTCCGGCTCCGCACTTAGCAGGGAGTCTGCTTCTTCCTCTGACCCTCCCCCATCTTGTGCTTTCTCTTTCTCAAGTAAATAAATAAAATCTTTTTTAAAAATCATTGAAATGGTACATTTTATGCTATATAAATTTTACCACAGGGGGAAGAAGTCCTGGGAGATCAACAGGTTTCAGTGAGAGGAACCAGCAAACACACAGCTTTCTCCTACCGCTCGGTGCCCCAACAGAATTCACAACCAGTTCTCTGGCTGGAGAGTTGACCCAAGGGTAACCGGGGCTGTCCCCTTCCCTGCGCCATTTACGTGGGTCAGAAATTAAATACCTGACCAGCAGGTAGGGCAGCACCATGGGCTGATGGGAGCACCTGGGGGAGAGGGCAAGGTGCCTCGGGCCAGTCAAAGATCAGGACAAATGACACGGTCTGCAATGTCAGCACACGCCCAGGGAATGTGGACACGCTCCCCTCTGAAGCTGCGCGGGGAAGCCGTCCCATCGCCTCAGCGGGACAGACCGTCGGGTGAGCCCCGGGGGTCCCCTTCTAGCGTTCGTGCAGGCTTTCTCTTCCTCGGGGTGTGGACCGTGCGTGTGGAAGGGACACGGTGCGCACGTAGAAACCCCCCGGCTCCCACCACCCGTGTGTCGCTGCCTGAGCAGAACCGGCCACGTGCTGACCTCCTTCTCTCCCCGCACGGTGGAGACTCACAGCCTCTGTGAACACGGGGTCCTTCTTTGTCACTGCCCGACATTCTGTCATCCCTCTCGTTTCTTGCTGGTCGCACGGCCCGCCCCCCTCCACCGTGTCTGCCATCGGGCCCTGCCCTGCCATGGCTTGTCTGGCAGGGACAGTCACTCTGTGACTCAGAGTCCCAGAGCCTTCTTCATCCCTTCTCTCCTGGAACCCCCACAGCGGTCCCCGAGGTTGGCTGTGTGGGGTCATTTTTCCTTCCACGGCTGAGGACCCTCAGGCTGGCGAGGATTGTCCCAACACGCAGCACGAGCCAGTCAGGCCCTCTCTCCAGACCTCCCCAGTACCCCTCCCAGATCTGTATGCAGCTGCCTCAGTTTCCCCTCTGGACCCTTGCTTGATTGGTCCATTCACACTCTTAGGCCTGTGAGAGGCAGACCACAACCCCTCAGCTCCCAAAGGCTTCCTTCAGAGAAATGTCATCCCCTTGGAAGCTCTCAGGCCTCCTGCCCCTGGGCTGCTTCTCTTCACGTTGACGATCCGCGCGCCCCCTCCTCACACTCAGGCAGTGCGCCTGAGGCCCTGGACTCGGCTGCCGGAGGAAGGCCACCGAAGCCAGCTTACGATGCCATGTGACCAGCACTTGCGTGTGGAAGCCCACAGGAGCGAGCCGCGGGGGTGCTGGAGCCCAGCCAGTCTCGCTCCCAACCTCTCCCATGGTGGGAGGATCCAAGGCCGCCAGAGGGTTGGGGTCTTCCTGGCCTGCGGGTTAGAAGCCAGCCCTGACTCACTCTCCTGCCAGTGGCTCACCTGACTGAGACAAACAGGCCGGGGAGGGGTTGTGGGGAGAGGTCACGAGACAAAAATGCCTTCGCAGGGACTGGTAAGGCGGAAGGTGTGCAGTCCTGGCCCTGGGGACAGTCTGCTGGGCCACTGGGAGGTCCGGGTCCCAGCCGCGATGCCGTCACTGTTGTGCGAGGTGACCCAGAGACACCGCTGTGCTTCGTGACCTTCGAGTTCTGGGCCATCCTGTCCTCTTACTGAAGAAAGTAAGGCACAGGGAGCTCTTCAGGGACGGAGGAAGTGCTCGCCACTCAGACCTGCGGGACGGCTGTCACAACCACGTTCTCCGTCCAGCCCAGCTCTCCTTCCTCACCTGAACTGCCACCAGTTGAGGTACGGAAGGGACCCGGAAGGAGCGGACTCTACGGGGGCGACTAGAGGGGCCCATCGTGAGCAGAGCCCCCAAAGGACGTTCCTGAATGGGGAGGAGGGTGTTGGGGGCTGTGGGAGCCCAGAGACTGGGCACCTAGCCCTGCCCCAGGCTTCAGTGGCGCCTGTCAGGGCCCAAAGGTGGGCGAGGAGGGGCAGAAAGTGTCTTGGGGCAAGAACCAGGCCCAAGGACCGGGCAGGATTTGTCGCTGCGAGGGAAGCTGGGGAAAGCTTCTGGTTCCTCCCCAGGAACACTTTGCTCAGTTGGTCCTAGAGGAATCACGTCCTCCCTAGCTCTGCCCTGATTTCTCTCCTTTACCTCTGGAAGGGCAAAGGCCAGCGCAGTGGCCCGGGGTGCTCCGGAAGGAGTGGGGCTTGGCCTTCTCGGCATTTCTGCAAAGCAAAGATCTCGCTGCTCTGAGTGTTTAGCTCTGAGGCCGTGTCCTCCCTTGCGAGGCCAGGCACCCAGGAGGGACATGAGGGTTACAGGCATGGATGGACCCAGGCACGGCGAGGAAAACCACATTCAGAATCACATTTCCAAAGCCCGAGGGAAACTGGACCAGAGGAATCGGTGTGGGGATCTGAAAGAGGGAAATAGAAGGGCCCAGAGATGAGCAGGAGTCAGGGCGGCCGGCGGGGACGTCCTTGCAGAAAACTTTGTAACCAAACCAAACCACCCCATTGGTGGCTCCCACCGGAGGGCAGCTATGGCCAGCAAGGAGGGACCTCAGGCAGGGGCCAGGCTGAGCACAGAGAGGCCGGAGTGGGGCTGGTGCTGAGGCAGAGGCTACCCCTGGCACGTGCACCTTATTTCCACCCTCCTGGCTCCAGCTGTCTTGTGCGCAAAACAAGGGGTTGAATTCCACGGTCTCACAAGACTTCCCAGGGCCTGGTTTCCTCGGTTCTGTGATGGCAGAATTCTGAAAGGCCTGGAGTTGCAGCTCAGCCGGTCCCTGAGTCTGGCCCCAGCTCACCGCTTCCTGCCTGTTTCATGTCACACGCGCCCTTTAAACCCCTGAACCTCAGTCTCCTGGGCTGTAAAATGGGATCATCACAGCAGCCTCTCTAGCAGGAGTGGCATGAGGATTCGGTGGGAAAGCGCTTTTCAAGGCCCCGGCACATTCACTACCTGACCCACAGGAGGGCCTGGAGAGAGGGGAGCTCCCCCTCTCTGTCCCGCTTCTCTGTTTGTCCCAGCTCAGTCATTCCCCCAGGAGGGCGAGCTCTGTTAAGTGGGGATCGGGGGCAGGGGGCAATCAGGGGTGAGGCAACTCAACTTCTCCAAGTCCTCCAGCTGCCCTCGGACACATTGGCACAACAGAAGAGACGAGACAGGCCTGGAGGAAAGGTGGTGGGAGGGCCAGGCTTCAGGCTGGGGACGGACGGGGATGTGGCTGGCCACCTCGGAGAGAACGCTTTGCTGAGTTCCGCAGCCAGGGTTCCAGGCCGTGGGTGCTGTGCCCGCCCCTGAGTCCTGACGGCGGCCTGCTGAAGCAGATCCTGCTGTCCCCAGTAAACTCGCAGACCGCGAGTCTCCAGGAGTGACCCGAACCTTTCCTGCTGCCTGGGGCCCCTTGAATGCCAAAGAGCGAAATGGACGAGAGAGACCGTTTCCGGACAATATCCTATTAACACTCATTACCCATAAAACGGGTAGGTTTCAAATAGCCAGATAATTGAGGCCATTGGGTGGAAGGGGGCTGAAATTACCTGATTAATTGCCTCGCTTCTGGGCCTCACGTGTTTAGACACGGCCTCGGAGAAGCTGTTGGCGCTTTGAAGTCTCGCTACACTTTCCCCGTCCCTCGTTTCCAGGCTCGGCACCCCAGCCTTGCTTCCTGCTCTGTCCGTGAGCGTGCACACCTCATCCGTCAGCCCGGGGCAGACATAAACTTTTATTTTTCATTCTCGTTTTAAACAGCAATCCCATCTGGCCCTTTCCCGGCTTTTATCTACACCCGCGGACCACAGGTTCATTCACGCATTTGCTCATTCAGGAAAAAATGGATTGAATGTCGCGTACCCGCCAGGTTCTGATCTAGGCTCCGGGGGCTACAGCAGCAAAAAATAAAGTTAAAAAAAAAAAAATAGAGAGAGAAAACAAAAGCAAAACCAGAAATAGAATGGGGCCACCCAGTTCAAACCCAGGCTCATCTCGGGAGGGTGTGGGCAAGTGATTGAACCCCTTCCAGCCTCCGTTTTCTTCCTTGTAAAACCAGAGCGATGACAGTACCTGCGCCTGGGGGTTATTTAGAGAATAAAAGGGCACATTATCTAAAATTAAAAACAAAATGAAATTCCCTGCTCCTATGGAGCTTACACTCTAGAGGAGAGAGGGGGACAAATAAACAGGCGTGCGTACGCTGTTCCAGATGGTGATAAAAGCTCTGGACCCAGAGGAAGGCAAGGTGAGAGGGGACGCTGTGTCACATCTGGCGGTCAGAGGAGGCCCAAGCTCAGGGGCGGCTGCAGCCTGCGTGGGCTCCCGAGGTGGGAGGAGGGGGGTCCTGGGGGTGGGAGGGGAGCATAGGTTAGCGGTGCAAGTCCCACTCCCAGAGAAGCCCTCAGTGTGGGGGAAATCAGGCACTGGTCACTCCAGAACAGGAAACGCAGAGCCCTGAGCGAGGGGCACAGGAGGCAGGCACGGATGCAGCCAGGAGGGCAGGGAGGAAGTGCGGCCTGGTGGGCAGAGCCTGGACAGTGTCAGCCGGCCTTACCCTTCCCTAAGCCCCCAAGAGCCAACCCTGAAATGTATCAGCTGTCAGGGTGTGTTTTCAATGAGAAAAGAATGGAGAGGCTTTTTTTTTTTTTTTCAAAGCAAATCCCCTAGGATAACAGCTGGTGTCTTAGATGATGCGTCAGCATAACCCCAGGAGGCAGGCACAGTCCCCATCCTTGTTTTACAGGGAAGGAAACTGAGGCTGGGGGGTGTTCCATCGCTTGCCCGCTCTCCTGGCCCCAAGCCTGGGTTGGACCTTCCTGGGACCCTGCCGTGCTCCAGGGTGACGGGCAGGGAGTGTCTCTGTCACTCTCTCCACGTGCTGGAGAAGCAGGCAGGACAGGGAGTGACCTCCCAGTGCACAGGTGGGGAAACAGAGGCAGAGCTGGTACAACGTGGTAGTCTGTTTGGATCGGGACATTTTAACTGAGGCCTTCTGAGACCCGTTCCTGGCTTGCTGGTTCCATGCAGGAACTAGTAATACCCATAAGGAAAAACAGACCTTCTCTCCCCAAACCCCAGGCCGACCTCCTTCCAGGGGTCGGGTTCCAGAAAAAGAGGTAGAAGGCTAGGGCTGCAGCTGAGGGAAGGGGCATCTCCAGGAAGGGACAAGGTGTCCCCTCCCCACCACTCCCTTCCCAAGACTGCCCCTCCCCATGGCCAGGGGCGCAAGGGGTCTGCTGCGTGGGGGCAGACCACTAAGGGAACTTGCCTGGACTGCTTTCCCCTCACCCCACCCACGTCCCTGCTGCTCCTTTCCCAAGGGGGAAGAGAATTATTTGTTTTTCCTGCTGCTCTGATTTATGGGCCACTTTGTTCTTTATCTATTTGCACAAACTCAGTAAAGTGACCCTCTCCTTCCCAGGGGCCAGAGATTCTGTCAACACCTCGGGGTCACAGGTCAGTCGACCTGCCCAGGGTGGAAAGGGTTGCGGGAGGTCACCTGGGGATGGAGGGTAGATACCAATTTTGCTCAGCCGGAGCGGCTCCATGGTGGGGCTCCTGAGGGGGAGAGGGAGGAGTGATCTCATACAGTGCTCCTATGATGCACCGGGTCCTGAGTCCTTCTGGGTCCTTCTGGATCCTTCTGGGTCCTTCTGGATCCTTCTGGGTCCTTCTACCCATTGTCTTGACAGGCAGACGATCCATGTCTCCATGTCACAGACATGGGAACCGAGGTCTGGAGATGCAGGGATGGGTCATCGAACATGACACCTAGCGGGACTCACATCAAGGTCTCCGGACTGCCAGCCTCACCATCTTCCCATCACACTTGTCCAGCGAGACACAAGGACCAGGAGGGCTCCACTGACCGGGACAGATTTATGCCTCTTCTAGCTGGGGGCTCGGGTCAGAAGAGGCAGCCCAACTCACCGTCTTCCTCCTCCTCTCTGTCAGGGACTCCAGTCTTGTCCGCCCCCAACGCCTCTCTGTGAGTCCGGGGACTTCTCCATTCCAGGGTCGCTGTGTTGTGTCCACACAGATGCCAAAGGGGGACAAAGTTAAGCCACACCACGGGCAGACTTCACCACAGACATTCGCAGGCATATCGGAACCCCTGTGGAGCCTCCAGCCCGGAGCCCCAGCGAGGTTCCTAAAGGCTCAGTGAGGAGCCCCATCTGGAGGGCTCTGACAATTGCAGGTGCCTCCCAGCCCTGTGACTTGCCAGAGCCTTCATCCTCCGCAGTGACGTCTGCGGTCAACAGCGTGGACCTCGCAGGGATGCGCAGGGATGCGGGTGCGGGTCCCAGGGAGCGACACACGGGAGTGCTCTGTGAACTGTGAGCGATTTCCTTCCCCTCCTTTCGCAGAAGCCAGGACAGAGGCTCAGAGAAAAAACTGGAGCTCAGACAGGGCAGCCAAATGGACCAAAGTGGTATTGCCTGAGATGTGGCTTCACCAAACTGCCCCGAGACCGCAGCTCTAACTCTCCCTCTGGAAACTAGCACCAAATGGATTCACCAAACACTCTCAGGAAGTTTCGGGAATCTTCCAAAGACCTGCCAGAGCCAACCAAATCTAACCTAATGTAATCCAGGCTCTTCTAACTCATCCCAGAATTCTTGGAATTCTACGCAGGCCAGCCATCTGAACTCCTTGAAGCCTCGAATAACCAATGAAACTCAGGGCAATAAACACAGTTCAATTAAATTTGACCCATACCAGTCCAATATTTCCAACTCAACAAATCCCATCGGATTCCAATTAGTACCCGAACAACCCAATCCAACATAACCCAACCCATCCATTCAGCTTATCTCAGAACAATCACCCTCGCCCGTGCTAATCCAATTCCGTCTAATTCACACTGATACGACAGCAAACGCTTCCCAGCCCCAAACAATACAGTCCAGCCTATCACGAGCAAATGTCTCTACACATATCTTGAAGATAAAAAGATTTTATTTATTTGAGAGAGAGAGAATAAACAGAGTGGGGGAGGGGCAGAGGGAGAGGAGAAGCAGACTCCCCGCGGAGCAGGGAGCCCGACATGGGGCTTGATCCCAGGACCCTGAGATCATGACCCGAGCCAACGGCAGACAATCAGCTGAGTCACCCAGGTGCCCCTAAAAACAATTTTTTAAACATGAGAAATCAAATCTGAGGAAAATCACTTTGTGATGTTTCCAACCATTTGGGTTCCAATAATTCCTTCAAGGTAGGTCTTTTTTTTGGTCTGTAAAGCACGCTATTCCCATTCCAGCCTCTCCCTGGGACCCTCTCCTTCCTCCTACTCATATCTACCTGTCAGTGTTAATACCTTGGACAACCCTTGCCTGTGACAAGGATGACTTCCACGGAGATTGGAGCACGTGGTTTCTGTCTCCCTCCTCTTCCCTCACATTTCCCGAGACCCTTCCTGGCTGAGGTGAAAGCTTCGACTATGGTGTCCTTCACTGTTAGTGTGAATGGGGTCTTGGCCTGTTACACCGTGAGCTTCTGGAACCAAGGATCAGAGCGACAGTAAATTCCACATCCAATATTTGGCGATACATGTACTTTCAATGATCATTTCGACCCCACACATTTTTTTGTTGTTGTTGTTCTACCTGTTGTTTTTGTCTGGAGACTCTCACCCTTTCAAAGGATGAAGTTCACTTGGGCTGCTCTTTCCTTATTCTTGCTGGCTTCCAATTCATTCTTACTCTGCAGCTACATTCAGTTCTAAAAGCCTGTCACTCACAACCTTAATATCCTTGGATGGTTCCTCACTTCCCTTGACATAGACCAGACTCCTCAATAGGGCTTCTAAGGTTTTTCCTTCACTCCCCCCATAACCATCAGCTTCCACTGTCCTCTTCCCTCCACTCTTCTTGGGCCTTTGTATTTACTGTCTCTGTTAAGGGACCGTCATCTCTACCACCCCCCGCCCCCCGTCCAGTTAGTTTCTTCCCATACTTCAGTTTTTAGCTTAAGAACCACTTATTTCAGGAGGACGAGACTGGTTTCCCTTGCAGTCCATCCCCGTATCATCCTACCTTTATCAACCGTGTTGCAGTTTCCTGGGTAATGACCCTCTTTCCCCACAGGTGTAAATTCTATGATGGCAAGAACCATGTTTGACTTTTTCCTTGACATCTGTATTCATGTTCAATATTGAATGAATGAATGAATGAGCTACTTTGCATGGCCTCTGACCTAATTATGAAGTCTCCAGGTCATTCATTCACTCACTATTTCTCTTAGTGTTTTAGCAAGAATTCCTCAAATACACTCCACACACCAGACTCTGCTCCGAGCCCCATGGAGCTTTCCCTCCTCACCCGCGCTCAGGTCTACATGCTTCCGCACAAGGATCTTCCAGTTGACCGACGCGCTCCACCGTGTGGAGGGACTGACCTTGCCCCCTGCCCTGTGAAGACACAGAGGGAGAACACGGGGCTGAGCAGCTCAGATGGGATGCGTAGGTCGGTGGGGGTCAGGGAAGACTTCAGAGAAAGAAAAACAGAAAAACACTTGAAGGCCTCAGGGAATGAGGGGCATTTTGTTGGGCTGCTGAGGAAACTAGAACATTCTAGGCAAAGAGAGAGACTCCTCTGAAGGTCTGGGCCGTGACGCAGGAGGGCACTAAGAGAGGGCAGGACACAGGAGAAACACCAGCACGTGGCAAGGGACAGAGCCGAGATTCAAGCCCAGGTTT
Source organism: Meles meles (assembly GCF_922984935.1). Taxonomy (NCBI): domain Eukaryota; kingdom Metazoa; phylum Chordata; class Mammalia; order Carnivora; family Mustelidae; genus Meles; species Meles meles. Next base: position 11,549,042 of record NC_060080.1, on the reverse strand, counting down.
TCCCGAACCCAAAGAACGATCTCTATTTCCCTCCATGCCAATTTTCAGGGAAGCTTTAAGAAACCCCGTATCTTGGTCTGGGGAGAACTCTCACTTTACTGAGGTTATTTCTAAATAGGCCAAGTAAATATCTGAAGCAATTATTCAGGTAATTAATGCTAGAAACACTCCCACAAAGTTTTTTTTTCTTCTCCATTATTAGTATATTTGAGGTGTAAAGTGGTGGGTTTTTCACTTAAATTATCTGGTTAATTGTCTTGCAGGTGTAGACACATTCTCAGAGGGAAAAGACTGCCAGAGCCGTGGGCTCAGACCCCAGCCCCGGGCGCCTTGGCACAGAGAGACCTTTGTGAGTGAAGCACCTTGTAGAAATCACAGTCATTACTGCTTGAGAACGTGAGAAGCTGGAAAGCTGGCCTGTGCGCGAGGGCAGAAAGTGTGCCCTTCCCTGCGCCCCACCACCCCCAGACCAGGAACTGCCTGTACGGGCAGAGGCACTAATGAGCTCCCTCATCATTATTTCAAAACTGACCTGGTAGGAAATTTGGCCCCTGGAAAGCCCGCCAGGGGTTCTGAAATTAATACATTTAGAGAATGTTTAAACATCAGAGATGAGGAGCTCTTAAAATCATCTCAGCAAACCACAACCTCCCTCCTTTTATAGATGGGAACACCAAGGCCAGAGAAGGGCAGTCACTCGCCCTGGGTCACACCACCTGGCCTGTCCCCACCCCATCGCTGTGTGCAATCTGACTTTGTCCTCCAGTGGAGGAGAACCTGCCACTTTCCCCTCCTCTGTGCCCTCTCGGTGACTTGTCCCGGCCAGACTTGGGGACTGGGAGCATCCAGCAGGGGACACGTGGGCTCGCATTCAACGTGGTTGGCCACCCCTGTCCTCACTTTCCTTCCAGTGTCTTCAAGAAACCAGTCATTTCATCCTCACGGAGGTTGATGCTGCTATCCCCATTTTACAGATAAGACAGACTGAGGTTCATGAAGTCAGGTGACCTTGAAAATCCCCCAGGGGTCATAACCCAAGTCTGATGGATTTGAAAGCCAGTGTTACTCGTTTTCCCAATGGCACCACCCCACTCCATATATCTGATGACCGCAAGCTGGTGGGCGACACAGCAGATAAAGGAAAAGAGACTAGGGGGCCAGGGATAAGGGCACGTGACTTCTGGAAAGTTGCTTCCTATCTCCAGCATCAGTCTTGCTGCCTTTAGCACAATTCTGTTGGAGGAGACACTTACAGCCTAATACAAACCACGGCAGGAGAGATAAACACATGAGCCACTCCCCGGGGCCCTGCAGCAGCCGTCATGGAGGGAAAAGTGCCCTCCACGTCCCCTCCGATGGCTCCTTCCCTGGTTCACTCCTGACATGGGTATTCATTGAGGGACCTATTATGTACCCTGTGCTCTGAAGATTTCACACCTGCCAGCACTATCATTCCTCACGTTGTTATTATCCCACTTGTGGGGAGAGAAAATTGAGGTTTAGCACAGTTAAGGGACTTACTTGCCCAGGGCTGGGCACATAGGCTGCGGCAGATCTGGGACTGCTGTTTGGGTCATGTGACTCCAAATTCAGTGCTCTTCCCGCAGGACCGGGTGTTTCTCCAGGCTCCTAGCCTGAAGCTGCCGCAGGGGTTCCTTGATGGTGCCGGCAGGTGCACGGACTAGGGTGAACTGCGCTGGGGGCCTCGGGAACAGACACAGTTGCCAGGATGCTTTACCACCCCAAGGTCCAAGGTCGAGGGCCAGAACCTTCCCGCTGCCTTCAGGTGACCTCAGTAAACGAACCACGGGCCAGGCTACCAGTGAAGTCCAGCCAGTGTGTCCTGCCCTTCAGCTCTTTGCTGTTTGAACTTAGAGTCAGCTGAGGCCCCATCATGCCAAAAATGCCACCGGCTGTGGCCTGGGAGAAATGCCCTCCATGTCCCCACGGAGACCGACCGACGCACCAGAAGCCTCTGGCTGCCTGCCCTGCTGAAAGAATGGGCATTCTTGAATTCCGCCGCCCGCGCGCCGTGCTCCCACACGTCCCTCCTGCGAGAAGCCCGGACAAGAGGCGGATTCACTTCGGGCACAATAGACACACAGAACGCTCGGCCGCCCCGCGTCTTCCATCAGATGCTCGGTCCCTGCACCCCCCTCCCCAGACCAGATCGAGTGTCAAACAGGCCAGGCTGGTTCGGAGTCGAGCCCCGTTTCCTGCTGCGCCCTGGTCTCCACATACTGCAAAGAGGCTGGAGTTGGAATCCGAATTCCAGGGTAGGAGGCTGGCCAGCTTGCGTTCATGAGCTCCGTGACCTTGGGCACTTCCCTGGCCCTCCCTGGCCCTCGCTGGGCCTCTGTTTCTCCCCCTGTAAGCTCTGTCCTGTAAGCGCTGCTGAGGCGCTGGAGGGCCCTTGGGGGACGATCTGGGTTTAGAGCTCAGGTGCTGAGCTTCTCCATACAACACGCTTCTCCTTTGGAAGCCCCAGTGGTCAGGCCTCGCACACAGTGTGTGCCCCATAACCGTGTTGAATGGATGTCTGTCGTTCTCTTTGGCCCCCAGAATCGGAACCCCCTCTCCACGTATTAGCCACGCACCAGTGCTGACGGAGGACAGAGAGCCCACCCCCGCAACACGGTCTGAAAACGACCGGCCCCGACCACCAGCTCAGAGCACGGGCTCCTGGCCTGGTCTTCACTGCCTGCCTAGAAGGGACTCAGGGTCAGGGAGGCAGGAAGCGGGGACACTGTCTGGTGGGCGTGGGGGTGGGTCCAGGGAGAAGAGGTGGATGCAGCCGATGGAGCTCCTGAATAGCAGTGGCCGCTTGGCAGGCAGCTGTGGCCATGACCGTGACCAGGCCAGTCCCTAGGGCCAGGCCCATCCGAGAGGAGCAATAGTGCCCGGCACGTCGGCGGAGGCATCTGTGTCCGTGCGTTTGCTTCTGCCATTGGATCCCCACCCCAGACCTCGGTCTCCAGCCCTCCTGGACTCTCCGACCTTTTCAGTGAACTCCCACTGTGTTCACATCAGCGGGGATGTTTGGGGGCTGGCACTTAGAACCCTTGACGGCTAACCATGCCACCTGTGTTCCAAGTTGTCGAAAGCCCTGGCTTCTGGTCTTGTCCTTGTCCTGACCCTCTGTGTGACCTTGAGATTAGAGCTAACCTCAGAGCCTTCGCTGCCTTCTCGGTAAAATGCAAACTGTAAGGGCGCCTGGGTAGCTCAGTGGGTTAAAGCCTCCGCCTTCGGCTCAGGTCTTGATCTCAGGGTCCTGGGATCCAGCCCCGCATCGGGCTCTCTGCTCAGCGGGAGCCTGCTTCCCTCTCTCTCTCTCTGCCTGCCTCTCTGCCTACTTGTGATCTCTGTCTGTCAAATAAATAAATAAAATCTTTAAAAAAACGTGCAAACTGTAACGCGACCCCATGGGAGGGCTCACGAGAGTAAAAGAGGCCACGTTCGGGACAGCCAGTGGCCTGAGCACGCCACAGGAAGAATTCTTCTCCCATGGGGAGGATTTGAAGCATGGATTGGCGCCATCCGCGTGACCGGAAGCCAAGAGCTCTGCAAGCTGGGTGCATCTCAGTGCAAAGTCCGGGCCGAATCCCCAGAGAAAGATGAGAACCACCGCGGACCAGAAATGACTTGCCCGAAGCCCGCGTTTGTACCCAGGTAGGGACCCGACCCCCATTGCCTCCCCTTGCACCTGACCGAGCCCGAGCCGCCCTCTCTTGGAAACTCAACCTCTCTATATTCTCTCCGCGGGCCAAGGGACTTCAGTGGGAGTTGTTTGCTAATTGTTTTTGTGATATTCCAGAAATATTACAACCTTGTTGCTTATTTTGCACAATTTCTTCACTCCATACAAATGTCTATTCTAAGAAAAAAAAAATTGAAGAAAAAAGAAAAAAAAAACCACTTGAGTGGGGAAGAAACAATTGCTGCCTGCAGATAATTAGGGGCTATTCTGGTGCTGAAGCAGGGAACACGCTGAGGAAGTTGACAAAGACAGTTCCACGAACAAAGACATGATTGGTCTCACTTTCTCCTGAAGCACAAATAATTTGCAATTTTTTTCCCATCCTCACTAGAAAGTGAAATCAGCCAGCCTAAAGTGACCTCGGGCCTTGGAAAAGGCTGAATCACAGGGCGGGGAAGAGCCCTTGGACACCCTCCAGCCTGCACTTTCTCTGTGCAGGAGAGGAAACTGAGGCCCCCACAGGGTTAGGGCCTTGTCTGAAGCCCACGCAGCCAGGCAGGGGCAAGGTCTCGAGAAGCCCACAGTCCAGGGCATCACAACCCAAGGAAGGCTCCCATGTCGCCAGCCCACCGTCACAACCCATTTGGCTGCAAATACAGCGGGCCACCATGTGCTCCCTGCCCTTACCCATGACATTCCTGCTGCCTAGCATGGCCTAACCAACTCCTATTCACCCTCGACAGTCCAAGTCAAATGTCACCTCCTCTGGGAAGCCCTCCCTCCCTGGCCAGTTAAAAGGAACTAAGTATGTTTTCCTTCCTGAGCTCCCATTCTGCAGACCCTGTTCTCTCTCTAACTGTTCCAGACCCCTCACAATGGAGTACATATTTCTGGGTACTCATCTTCCTCTCCTGATAGGATCTTCCTCTACTGTGAGTTGTTAGAAGGCAAGACCATGTCCCACTGTAGCCCTAGGACCTGAGAGCATTCTTGGGCAGAGAGTGGGTTCTTAGTATTTGTTTCATAAAAAAATGAGATTGGTTTAGCAACCTTGCAGAATCTCCTTTGATTTTAAAATCCGCGAGTCCAAATGAACCTTTGGCATATCTACTGTCCCGTTTTCCTGCTGTCTTAAGGACATGAGTGAACAGGGAATCGATTCCTTTGTACCTCTCTGGGCAAAAACAGCGGGTTGGCCTTTAATTCTACGCGGGCTTTAATTCTACAGCAGGCTGGCCTTCCTTGGATCGTGAGTCTTCCCGAGATTTGTGGGCAAGTGAATTTCCCTACGTTGAGTTATATTCCAAACACACTTGAAGAACTACCTCTGTAAGGGAATTCCATCAGAATTCCTCCAAAAGGCAAATGTCTCAGCCTTCGCAAAACACAGTAGGGCACCTGGGCCCTGGACCCAAACTGGAAGTCCCTATTCCCGATGTGTTCTCCTCTCCTTCTGGGGTAGGGGAGATGCTTTCTTGGAGGCAACACAGGGAAGGGAGGGAGCCTCAGGACAGATCAGGTGGGACCATGGCCCATGTGCACTAGCTCGGTGGTCTTGAGAGATCACATGATCTCTCCGAGTTCCACCTTCCTCCTCCCTGAGATCCGTAACTTCCGGGAGAAGAAGATGAGTTATTTCACAGAACAATAATGGCACGGACTAGCCCTCCATAGGCAGTAGCTCTGCAAACATTGTCAAATGATAAATCACACTGCAATCATAAACTGTTCAAGTCAGGGGTCTGTATCCTGTGGTCCTTTGGTGACAGCAGAGAAATAATAAATATATAATAATAAAAGGGAGACCATCAATGCCAAAAAGATGAATGTGAGTTAGTGCATACTCTAAGAAGGGAGGGTTGGTGCTTTAAGAGGCAGACTTGAAAACTAAACTGTTAGTGAAACTGTTTTCGAAACCTACAAATGAGCTGCTTCATCCTCATATCATAGGCGAAGCCATCAGCAGCAGGGTCCCCTCCCCCCTCTCCCCACCCCTGCAAGTCAGGCGGCAGCCACTTTAGGGTATAGACAGCGGGGGACACACTTTCCTCTTTTTTTAAATCATGGAAGTTGAATGATCGTATCCACTCTTCTCGGACATTTTTACTGATTCTTCAAAACAAGGAACCAGGCAAATTCAAAGCGCGCATAGAATCAAATAAAAGCATCGTTCGGATTGAAATCTCTGCTGGTGGTCTTGGATTTGCGGGCACTTGAATGTGGCCAGTGTCTTAGTCCGTTCCAACCACGGTAACAAAAATACCACAGCCTGGGGAGCAGGTACGCCACCAAAATGGATTTCTTACAGTGCTGGGGGCTGGACGTGGGAGATCAGGGTAGCGGCATGGCTGAGTCCTGAGGAAGGTCTTTTCCAGGAGACCGACGGCCCACTTCTTGCTCCGTCCTCACGTGAAGGGACAAGAGCGCTCTCTGGGTCTTCCTCATGAGGGCACTAATCCCATTCCTGAGGGCTCCACCCTCGTGACCTAAGCACCTCCCAAAGGCCTCGCCTCCTGATGCCGTCACCCCGGGGGTTAGGGTCCGAATATATGAATGGGGGGGAGGTGCCTACAAATATTCAGACTGTGGTAATCAGTGAAAAAAAGAAATTTTATGTTATTTGCACTTTATTTTGTTCTTTACGGTGTACTTCGTGTAAAATGTTAGGCTAACACCTGACACCATTCAAGTCCTCAGTAAACATTAAGCTGTCGTGTTATTAATGTTCACACTGAGTTTCAACGTGCGCCGCTGCTGATCTCGTGCTAAAAAAGCAGAATGTCACTACGGATCGCAGATAAGCTCTTAAGAGCTGTGGGGCTCTCACCTCATGCCGGTCATGGGCATTCTCTTGCTTCATCCTTAAAATAACTGTTACACAGATGAGGAAACGAAGACCCAGCAGGATTCGGTGACCTGCGCGAGGCGACGCCCTTGTGCCGAGCATCTGACATTATTAGCCTTCACCCCCCCGCCCCCCGCCCAAAGCACTGGCCCCCACATGGTCGTCGGACAAGAAGCGTAAGGGTCAGGGACATTCAGTAACAGGCCCACAGTCCCACACCTGGCAAGTGGTGCGGTTGGGGTGAACGTGAGAACCAGAGGACACGTCGGGATTCCACTGTGCCCTCGTGTGTGAGTTGGCGTGGGCTGCCATGACCATGTAACACAGAGCGAGCAGCTGAGGCAACAGAACTTTCTTCTCTCACGGTTCTGGAAGAAGTCCAAAGTGAAGGCGTTGCCAGGATTGGGTTTTTCTGAGGCCTCTCTCCTAAGCCTGTCGATGGCCGCCTTCTCTCTCTAGCCTCACATGGCCTTTTCTTCGTGGACACAGCCTTGCTATGTCCTCCTCTGTTATGAGGACTCCAGAGAACCTGAATTCGGGCCCCCAGGCTCACGACCTAATTTTATTTATTTGTTTGTTTTTAGTTTATTTTTTTAAAGATTTAATTTATTTATTTGTCAGAGAAAGAGCAAGGGCACAAGCAGGGGGAGCGGCAGGCAGAGGGAGAAACAGATTCCCCACTCGCTGAGCCGGGAGCCTGATGTGGGACTCGATCCCAGGACCCTGGGATCATGACCTGGGCAGAAGGCAGACGCTTAATGGACTGAGCCACCCAGGCACCTCCTTCACTACCCAATCTTAACTTCATCACCTCTGTAAGGACCTTAGCTCCAAATACAGCCACATTCTGAGATACTGGGGGTTAGGGCTTTAACAGAGCCCAGATTAAAGGGCACAGTTCAGCCCATAACACCCCTGACTTCACAATGAAGGTGACTGAGCCCTGTTGGGAACAGAATCCAGCCTCCTGGAGCATCATTTGGTGCTCTTTCCACCACGGGAAAACCACTGGGTTCCATTCCCCAACATCGCCACGCTCTCTTGCTGACATAGGAACAGGCCACATTCCTAGATGCTTCACATGAATTCCCTCCCTGATCCTCAGGACACCACATCATCGTGCCTCTGCCTCTGTGAACAGCTTCAGAAAAGACTGTCCAAAAACAGGCATATTGTTCTTCATGTAGAACCAGAGAAGGTTCTCACCCTAATGAGGATTCGGCCCTGGGTCATCAGAATAATGCAATTTTTCAATCAGCAATGGATTGAAAATGAATGCCTCCCACATGCAGGAGCTGGTCTAGGGGCTGAGGGCATATCAGTGAAGAAGGCAGACCAAATCCTCACTCTGTGAGACACTTTCTGGAGGGAGACACCAAACACATAGCTCTCTTCTACAAGAGGTGTTAAGAAGACAACACAGGGTGAGGTGATAGGGAATGATGGGCAGATGCTATTTTATAGAAGGTGTTCAAAGAGACTTTTCAGATAAAAGATATGCTTGAGCCGAGACTGACATGAGAGAGCAGGCCAGGCAAATATATGAGAAAAACAACATTTCAGGCACGTGCTAAGGTCCTGCGGCAGGAACACACAGGGAGTCTAAGGACAGCAGATGGGCAGGGTGGCTGGAAGGGTGATCTGGGGGAAGAACTGAAGAAGATGAGCTCAGAATGCTAACAGGGCTATGACAATGAAAAGCTTTGCAGGCCATTATAAGCCTTCAGCTTACATTTTGTGGAGACAGAAGAGGAGGAGAGTTTGAGTCAGAAAGTGACATGATCATCTGACGTATTCTGTTTGTATTTCTTTTATTAGTGGTGAGGTCGAGACTCTGTCCATAGGTTTAAAGCCATTAATATCCTCTTTTCTGTAAATAGTCCAAACACTGCCCATTTTCTTTGAGGCGAAGGATAATCAAATCCACACAGCATCCAATTAACTATTTTAAAGTGAACAATTCCGTGGCATTTAGTACATTCACAACGTTGTACAATCACCACCTCTAGCTAGTTCCCAAACATTTTTGTGATCCTAAAATAAAAGCCCACACCCATTAAAAAGTTGTTCTCCATTCCCCCAGCCCCCCCCCCCCCCCATACACACACCCATCCACCAGCCCCTGGCAACCACGATCTGCTTCTACGGACTCAGTCTATTCTGGATAGCTAGCATCAGAGGACTCACACAATACACGACCATTTGCGTCTGGCTTCTCTCACGAAGCATGTCTTTGAGTTTCGTCCAAGCGGTAGGATGTGCCATTCCATTTTAAGGCTGAAGGGTGTGTACCTACCCCATTTTGTTCATCTGGTCACCCACTGATCAATGTTCAGGTGGTTTCCACGTTTAGGCTGTCCTGAGTGCTCCTGCTATGAGCAGTCACGTCTGAGTGTTTGTCTGAGTGCCTAGTTCCCGTTCTTTAGGGCAGACACCAGAGAGAGACACCGCCAGGTCATCCGGGGACTCCATGTTGAATTTCTAGATGTACCAGCACGCTGTTTCCCGCAGCCGCTGCTCCGTGTGTCCTCGTCACCAGCAGGCCACCGGGGCTCTGGTTCCTCCAAATCCTCACGGACACTTGTTTTCACTTTAAAAAAGTGATTATAGCCATCCTCATGGAATCTGGAAGGGCATCTTGCTGGGGCTTGGGTTTTCATCTCCCTAATGATTAATGACGCCGAGCATCTTTGCATGAGATTTTTGGCCATTTGTACATCTTCTTCAGAGCAAGAGGTTATGTTCTTGGTATCGCACTGGCTATTGTGTGGCTAACAGACTGGGGAGGTATGAATAGGGCAGGTTCCAGGACACCTGCAGTCATCCAGGGAGACCTGATGAGGGCCCAGGCAGGGGGTAGCCCTGAAGGGGGGAGAAGGGGCCAGGTCTGGACCTAATTTGAAAGTGGAGCCAAAAGGGTTGGGAATGAGTGCCTCACCTCACTGGGATATCACCTTTTCCATCAGTTAGTGGCCAAAGACGCCCCAGTGCGGGGACCCCCTTCCCCAACCAGAGGGATTTCCCTCCTGCCCTCTTCTGCTGAAAGGGCAGAGGTAGGTGCTGAGAGTAAGAAGGAAAACTGAAAAAAGAAAAGATTCTAAACCCTCAGCAACAATGAGGCCCTACAAGTGGCTTTGGCAAGAAGCAAAAAGGAAGGGATGTTTCCGCAGCCTTCTGGGTTTTTTGTTTTGTTTTGTTTTGTTTTGTTTTCAAATTGATGTGATGCCTGGATTATCTAGATGAATAATCGGTCCCTTGTCTTCAGCATTTGGCAGCTCCCAAAACACTTTCACACTGATTATCTCAGCAGACTGGTTCTCTCTAGTTTATTGATGGGCAAACTGAGGCCCCAGGATTTCAGCCAGAATTGAAGCTCTTTCCCCAAAATCTTGGAGAAAGGCCTTCACAGAGAAAGTGCAACTCACATAGAACAAATAGTCAACCACAGCGATTTTCCTGACTAGGGCACCCCTATCTCCTTATATAAATGATACTGTGACTTAACCACAAAAATGATGGCTACCATCTTTTTTGATGATGGTAAGCTGCTTTCTTTTGATTGTCCTCATGTCATCATTTCATTGGACTTTCCCAATAACATTACAAAATGTGTGTGATTAGCATTCCCATTTTGCAAATAAGTCAGCAGAGCCCCCAGAAAGATGACTCAAAGTGCCAGGGCAGCGTGGGAACAGGATTCAAGCCTACGTGACTGAATTGAGGTCCCCCACTGGCCACTCCAGATCTTGGGATCTAGCCCAGCCTCCATGGGGTCTTGTGACTACCAGCTACCAACCCAATGATCTCAGCCAAGAGACCACTTAGCCTCCTTGATGTTTGGTTTTCTCATCTGCAAGGTGGGGATAAATATAACTTCCTTCCTGAGCTGTCGTAGAAATTTAATAACTTAGCCAAGGACCTGCTGTAGTACCTGGCAGAGAGTAAGCATTCAACGGCAGCTCTTACGCTGAGTTGAATTAGCCCTTAGAGCTGGAACAGGGGAAGGCAAGGAATGTAGAGAAAGCGTCAAGGCATGCAGTGGGAGGGGGACGGGTCGAGGAGAGCTGTGTTACCCTGCCCTTCACAGGGGGGGATGTCACCCTATCTGGGCATCAAGTGCTTGAAGACCACCCATCATGCGAGTTTCTAGGTGAAGGGAGGCAGCTTGGAGCCTTTGTGACTGCAGGTACCCGCGCCCCCCAGCCTCTACCACTTTCTACAGGACCACACATCACTCTCCCAAACCCCTGCCCTAGCTCCTCCTGCCCATCAGACTTGGGGTAAGGGAAGGCACAACCACTGTGTCCTCCTGCCCTTGAGGCTCTGAGGATTCCTCCATCATTGCCCGGGGATGACGGGTGACAAGCTGCCCACGTGTGCGACCCGAGATATCCGTGCACCTCAGGCAGTGGGGTGGCCTCTCAGCGCCTCATTTGCTACCTCCCTTCGGCTTAATTACCTCCCACTCTAGACCTCTTTCCTTGCACATAAAGTGGAGGAACCCAATAAACAAGTAGCACAAAGGAGGGACGATCAGCCCGACTTTGGGTCACGCTTACCACCACTCGGAAAACGCCGGCTCGTTGTACATTTCAGCGAACATGTGTTGAATAATGAATGAGTCACGGGAGCCTTGTTCAAAGAAGAGAGAACACCATAGCTGACTCAGGATAAAGGGGTAGGAGATGCTCAGGCAGAGGGGTCACCTTGTGCCAGATGACCTAACAAATCAGCGGAAATGAGATCACTGGAGTCTGCTAGGGACGACCTTTGACATCCTGCCATCCCTGACCGCCAACCACAACCACAAAATGTCGCGGCCCCATTGTAACCAGGCGGTTGTTGATAGCTGCTTGTTTTTGATCTTCCTTGGAACCCAGACAGGATTTGCAAGGGGCCGGGATCACCACGCCAGTGCGTGCACCTGCCTCTGGCTCGGCATGTGATTGTTTCTGAGCGGCCGTCCGATGGCCGGAAGTGCTTATTTCACACTTGGTTGGAAGGGACAAAAGAACTTAGGGGCCCAAACAGAAGTCGGATTGTTAGATTGTTCTAAATAAGAATGCATTGAGTGGTTGCCAAAGATTCAAAGAGGACGAGAATGGATGCAGTGTGTTTTGCTGCTGGAGAGCGCAAATATTATTTTTGGAAGGTGTTCTGTAGACACACCCTCCACCTCGTATCAAGAGATAAAATGTCTCTGTTAATGTGCTCTTGGCGTTGAGAGATGGAGGGATGGAAAGACCTTTAGTCCGTGAGCGCCAAATCAGAGTGGTGGAGGCAGGGCTGGGAGCCGGGGGACCCAGGGCCGAGCCCTACCCACACCTCCCTCTCCCAGGCCACGTGACTCAGATCACCGCACGTCCCCGCTGTCGCTGGCGGGTTCTCAGCACTAAGCAACAAGGAGACCTCGGAAGTGCTCCCAGCATGGCCCCCATGGCAGGAACCTGGTCAGGCTGACCCCCCGAGGGACAGGGGGATGGGTCATATGGACACGAGCTGGGACAAAAGGATACACACCCCAATGAGAGGCGAGAAGCAGATGGTGACACCCTACAACAGTGAGTCACTCGGTGTCCGACACAGTCTTTCCCCTCCTCAGACCCAGCTTCTGCAGCCGACAGCCACCTCCCCCCCCCAAGGACGGCCATCGGGGTATCCTGGCTGAGGTCTTCGACAGCACTGGAAGACGATCGAGGTGGGGATTCTGAACTCAGCTTTGCCCAGCAGAAAACTGAGGCTCCAAGAAGCCACCTAGACCCACTCCTTGTCCAGGCATCCTCTTACCCCCGTCCTGCCTACCTCCTGGGGAGACAACGCCCACCTCCCAAAGCTCACAGCCTTGTCTGCTGCCTCGGTGGGGGGCAGGAGGCTTCAGGTGGTGCGGATGAAGAGGCCCGAGAGGCCCATCACTCAATGCTTACAGGCCTTGTTGGAGGGACCAGTCAGTGCCTGCCCAGCTTAAAGATGCTGGGGCTCAGGGCACTGTCTCCCTTCTCCCTCCCAGCTATCAGGTGTGTGTAGTGCTTCAGGGAAGGAGATAGAAAAGGGACCTTCAGTGTCCCAGAGCTTTTAAACCATGCTCGGCTCAGTGCTGGCCACAGCCCCGGAGGGTGGGGGTGGGGCAGGAGATGCTTTTATCCCCATTTTACAGACAAAGAACCAGAGGTTTAGAAAGAGGTGCGTTTTGCACTCACTCACCCCAAGTGCAAAGTGATGTTCATGTATCCAGTGTTGGAGACAGGAGCATCAAAAACCAAACTGCACCCATCCCATATTAAATCCTTTTTTTTTTAAATGGACTTTAATTTTCAGAGCAGAGACCGCACAGAAATTTCCCATTTACTCCCTGTCCCTGCACAGGCTCCTGCTTCTTTCAGAAGCCCAGGAAAACCCTCCCTGCAGCCACTCCCTGTCCTCCCGCGAGGGAGGCAAGTCATCTGTTCCACCAAAGTCCTCCAGATGACTGACATTTTCCATTCCAGGCGATTAGCTTTTATATTGTTAGCCTCCTGTATTGGTAGTATAAGGTGGTTTACAAGCGTTCTTCGCTTCTTTAACGAAGGACAGGGAGCGAGGACCAGCTGGGTGGCTCGGTCAGCTAAGTGCCTGCCTTCCGCTCAGGTCATGATCCCGGGATCTCAGGATGGATCCCTGCATTGGGCTCCTTGCTCAGTGGGGAGTCTGCTTCTCCCTCTGCCACTCTCCCTGCTCTTTCTCTTTAACAAATAAATACGATCTTTTTTTAAAAAGTACATGCAGCTTCGGTGACTTTCAACACACTGGGATACACTGATGTCCTCTCAAACACCTGAGATATCAGGACCCGCTGCCCCTCACTGACCGGCCCCACAGCTCTTCCCAGCCCTGACCTTGCCGCCCTCCCCGACCCTGGCCCCCGACCATGGCTTTCTCACCTCCTTCTCTCACTGTGTCCTCAGTGGCTTCGAAACCACGACTACTCACACTCACAAGAAATTACGTTTCCCAAAAGAAACCAGACACTCCACCGGATTTGGTCATTTCCATTCCACACAGAACCCTACCCCATCCAACCCCGACGGGCCACCCGAGGCCGGCACAGATCTGCTACATGGAAGACCACGGGTATTTTGAAAAGTTATTTTAGTTGTTACTCTGGTGCATTTTCTGCTTGTTTCCAGGACGATGGTCTGCCCCAGAGTGGAGAGGTCCCGCCGCCTGACCATCAGATGAGCATAGGGCGGACTGCCGTTCGGGCTAGACTGAAATGTTTGACAACAAGCATGTTGGGCTGGTCCTGGACACCAGAGGAAGGGGACCCTCAGCCTCGGAGCAGAGAGGCAGGGCTGGGTGCAACGAGCAGGAAAGCCAACATAAACACAGAATGCTTCAAGACAGATGCATTGAGGAGGAAACCAAGGATCAGGAACCCAAGAGAGACACCTGTAAGTTTCTGGAATTCTCTCTGCTGGGCTCCTTCTCATAAGGAGTCTTGCTACCAGCCTGGCCACATGTTGCTACAGAAATGCATGCCAAGCCATGGGAGCGCCCTGGGCAGGCTGATCGCAGGTGGATCGGCAATTTGGGGCTGCTTCAAACTGACAGTCTCTAAACACATGCCCAATATTTCAGGCACCTGAGGCTCAGTTGGTTAAACATCTGACTTTGGCTCAGCTCATGATCCCAAGGTCCTAGAATAAAAAGACGTGCGTGGGGCTCCGTGCTCGGAGAGTCTGCTTCTCCCTCTGCCCCTCTCCCTGCTCGCGTGCACTCTCTTTCTCTCAAATAAATAAATAAAATCTTTAAAGTAAATAAATAAATACTCCAATATTTTCTTAAAGAGGAAGGAGCTGAGTGACGCATGCAGGGAGGGCAGGGACACCAGGCCAGGGGCCGTTTCTCAGGCTCTCCTCCATTGAGCCAAACAGCTCAGCTCTGGCCTTGACTTGCACGCACCATTCAACAAAACCAAAGTCCTACCATTCACCAGAGCTACGCTCCTGATGCGGCAGTTTGCCCAGCATCCCTCTCAGAGACCTCACCTCCCCACCTTCGTCCCAGCTGGCTTACCCCTTTATTCTGTCTCCCCCCGAAATCTCTCCATTTGCTTCTATTTCCTGCATCTCTGAGCCCCGCACGGGTAGAGCGGCACCCTGAGCGGCTCTTCGACTGTCCTTCCCTCCATCCAGCGGCGGATGCAGCAGCCAAGTGCAAAAGCCTGGTGATCTCTTAAAGGTAACAAGTCAGTACCCCACAGACACACACACGGAGCTCTTTCTAGAATATATTCCCAAATGTTGGAAATGAAAGCGCTCCCTAAAAGTGTTTAAATCCAATTTCCAGTGAAACAGCAGAAGGCACGGAATCTCCAAAGGGTCAAGAAACTGATCAAGGTCACACCCAGGAAACAGCAAGCTGGGAGGCGAGGCCCGGTCCGCCTCTGTTGTATAAGCCAACCGCCATCCCATAGTGTCTCTGCTGTGGCTTCTGACGTAGGGGGGCATGGCCGAGCTGCTGGCGCATCAGCCTTCCCTGTGCCTTGTCATGCCTGGGGGAGTGAATGAGTCAGGAAGTGACCCAGGAAGGTCCGGGTCTCAAAAAAAAAAAAAAATGTCTGGCTAAGAAAAGCAGGACAGGAACACCAGGGCATGGCTAGGGTGGCTGAAGGCCCCTGGTGGGAACCCGTTCAATCCCTCCTCCCTCCAGTCCCACCTAGACCTTCCTGGATG
Source organism: Meles meles (assembly GCF_922984935.1). NCBI lineage: Eukaryota > Metazoa > Chordata > Mammalia > Carnivora > Mustelidae > Meles > Meles meles. The sequence continues at coordinate 11,533,789 of NC_060080.1, read as the reverse complement.
TGGGGTCCAGCTGTGGTTTGTGGGCCCTGTTCAAGCGGCCCCAGCTCTGAGATACAGACAACAGGAGGCCGGAGACAGGCAGGGCCTAGACTCCTGTGCACACGCAAGAGGAAAAGCTGTAAAGAAGTGTATTTTCGTTTAACACAGGAAAGAGTGTAATAAGCATTAGTCAATGGAATGAGGAAGAAACAATGAGGGCCCCATCCTCAGAGGCAGGGGAGCAGGAGCACGTAGGGGAAAGGGTACAGAAAGGAAGTCGAGTCAGAGAACATCCAAGGTCTCCTCCTGTTTCGAGATTCCACAGCTCTTGGAGGAGGGGCAGGTGGTGCTGGTACCCGAGCTTCCCTGGTTGCCATGGTGACTTGGCCCAGGGACCTCAGCCTCGCAGTGGGGAAGGAAACAACCTCAACTGAGAATCATTGTCCCGGAGCTACACTGGGGCTCCTTACACGCACGGTCTTACTGAGATGGTGCCATAACACTATGAAATGGGTGCTTTGGGCCCCTCTCTTCCCATGGAGAATGTGAGGTTAAAAGAATTTAAGAAGGCTGCCCTCACATCTGAAGCCGGCGAGGCTCAGAGTCGGGATTCAAACCCAGACCACCCAAGTCTACGGCTGCTGCTTCACAATCAGGCTTGACCGCTGCATGGTGGCTCAGCGTCAGGTTCCGCGGGTGTCCGCGAGCCCCACTGCAAGTCATAACTTGGGGAATTGGAAACCGAGTCATCCGTGTTGATGACAGGACCTGATTAATCCTGGACTAATTTTAGATTTCCTCACAATCGCTCATCTGAATACGGAACAGCTCCTAAGGGTGATGTTGGCGAATGCTTTGTTTTTATTTGATTCGACCAGAGAAAAGGACAGCAAAGGAGATGAGGTCATGGGTATATTACCACCCACTCGCCATTCTGCTCCTTTGAAGGGTTTCAGGAAACCCTGATAGGGGACAGCGCCAAGAATCTCCATGAGTTTTTCCAGCTAGCGCTCAAGGGTTGAAGGAAAATCGAGCCACCCGGCCTGGGCTCTCTGATGTCTCCAAAGAGTGCTGAGTCCAGCTGTGTTCTCCAGATGCAGTGGCAGGCACGGCGCCAGGGTAGGCGAGGGAGAGCAGGGAGCGGTCCCTCTGGGACTGTCACAAACATGCCTGCGCACGCGTGCAGCCCACACCGTGCCTAGCGCACACTTCCCATTTTGTACGTATTGCGATGGATGTGTGAAAATAATCGTGGCAAACGTGATCTCGAAGGTTGAGATTTTATTTTATTATTTTTTTTTAAGTAGGCTCCCTATGTGGAACCCAACGTGGGGCTTGAACTCAAGACCCTAGCCTCAAGACCTGAGCTGAGATCGAGAGTCGGATGCTGAACCGACTGAGCCACCCACCTGCCCCTCGAATATTGAGACGTTAAAATCAACGTCCAGATCGGTTGTCTTTATGTAAATCATTGTGTCACCACAAAATAATGGTTGTCTACTCTGCAGACATACTACACATCTTCAGGTCTGCTCTGAGATTTGACAGGAGGTTGGCAGTTGGGGGGTGGGGGCTCCTCTGTTTCCGATTGACAAAAGCAAAGCCTGGCTGCACCCAACCGCTTCTGAATCCTCATAGGATTTGTGTGACCTTGAGAGGGTCCTCCCCTCCCTCAGCCTCACTTTCTTCATTGATAAAACGGGGAGACATACTCCCTGGGGGCTGTCCTGGGGAGGAAGGGAGCGATGCGTGCGGATCTCCCGGCACACGCTGGCCACCAGGGGTGCTCAGCCAAAGGCAGGGGAGATGCCTAAGGTCTCCAACCCTGCAAACCCTTCTCTCCTCTAATTTCCAGATGCTTTTTTAATGAGAAAAGAAGGCGCATCGCGAAAACCCGCTCCCGCCTTAATCCACCGCGAGAGCTCACGGCTATTACCCTCCCTGTTTTCCAGTTGAGGAGGTGAGGTTGGAGGGACACGTGGGGGACTGTGCATCTGCCTGAGCTTGACCTTCCCCCCTCGGCCAGGCAGCCTTAGGAGTGGGGTTTGGATGAAAGAGATTTCAAGGGCTCCCTCCTTCCAGAATTTTCTGAGGCTTTGCTGGAGGAAGAGAGCGAGCTAGCTAGCACTGTGCTCTCCCCTCTGCCTGTGAGTAGTCTGGGTGAGTTCGCTTAGAGGTCCAAGGGCATCAGAACCAGTACAGTCTACAGAGACCATCAGATCCAGCTTTCTCATTTCTAGAGTTGGGGAAACTGAGGCCCAGGACGGCAGGTATCTGAGAAAGAACATTTGATCCCGAAACCAAAAACCCAGAGTCCTGGTATTGCCCTGGGGCCGGAGAGCCCTCAGCCACCAAATAGAGAGGCTGAGGGAGGGAGGGGATGCCGTGAGAAGTGAGCAGCTCCGAGACTCAGCATCCTTCCGGGCTCACCTGGAACGCCTATGGGGGGATTCAGGAAGCTCCGGCGCCCTTCCTTCGGGCCTTCCTAGGCCAAGATCTTCCTTACCACCCCCCCAAAACCAGAAAGAGTCAATGCCACCTCTCAGCAGCACAGGTGCCCGTCCTCATTCTTCCCGGGCCTTTGATTGATTAGAGGAAAGATAACATTCCAGGGGGCTGGTGTGGGGAGGCCCAGGAGGTCCAGATCAAGGCATCCAGCCCACCCCCCACCCCCACAGGGTCTGGGGCTGTGCTCTCAGCTGTCTGTCCATCATGGCTCCAGGCACTCCTGCCCCATCCCCCGGAATGCTAGGAATCCCCTCCCAAACTCGAGGCTCTCCTCTCTCCAGAACCTCCCCCTCCCCCCAGGCATCCATCAGCTCCGGCCTTTCAGGAATGCGCTCCGTCCTGGCACCACCAGGGCCAGGAGCCGTTGGCTAATCCTAGGCACATTCATCACTCGTGTGTGGCTAAGGGGGGACCCCGCAGCAGGCCGGACGAGGCTCCTGCCCTGACCTGCCCATTTGGCCAGGACGAACGGGTGGATGGAAGGACAGCCACGGTCCGCAGGGGGCGGGAAGGGGGCCGAGCAGGACACCAGACACAGAAGACAGAGCAAGAGAGCTGTTCTGGGCATCTTGGCAAAGCCTCTATATTTCCAGAAATCCGGACATTCAGGAAGCTCGGCTTGTTTGATGGGAAGGAGGGTGAGGAGGGCCAATGGCTTTTACTGTTGTTGGGGAGTAGACACGATGGGCCAAGGGGGCAGTTCCATGGCGACACAGAGAGCTCGCGTCAGGGACCGGTGAAGGCAGCGTTAGCTCCTGCCACCACATCCCCGCAGCTGTCCGTGAGGGGACCAGAGTCCCGGGTCCCCCCCTGCAAAGCCCTGCATTTCAGGGTTCCTGGCCTCCCATAGGCCTTGCCCCTTGCCTCCTGCCCTGTTCCACGGGGCAGACACGCGGGCTGTCAGTGCTCTCCTCCCTCCGGCTTCCCCGGCCCCTCGCCCCTTGCCTCTACACTCTTCCTAATGACCTGCCGTTATCCTAGTATCTGCGTGTCTTCTAGGCTGCATGAAAACCCTGTGATGAGAACAACACAAAACTTATGAACAACGTGACGGCCCCAAACCTGCCATTTTCTAGCCCCTGTGTGACCCTAGCTGTGTACTGAACCTCTCGAAGATTCTATTCCCTTTGTTTTGTAAAATAGGGGTAAGTAGGACTAAAGACCTGTCAGCAATAACATCCAAAATCTGTACCCCAATCATCACATTCGGGAAGAAGTTTAGACGTCAGCAGAAACTACCGAGTATTTGCTACTCCTAAACCCGGAGCCTGCGCAAGGGTTGTGTCCTCATCCAGGACCTGAGTACTGGAACGTCTCACGTCTTTATGCCAATGGACATCCTGAAGCTAGAGCCTAGAGAAACCCACACTGTTCAGTCTTCACCCAGGACCTCTTTGCTTTAATTAATCAGTTCAACAAACATTACCGAGTATTTCTATATGTTGGACATTGTGCTGGGGGTTTAGGACACAGCAACAAATCAGCTCCTTTTCTCAAGGAGGCAGATTCATGAACAGGCAGAGTGTGAACAGTGGAAGAACCCTAGGAAGGGTGAGCAGTGTGCCCTGGATGAGGAAAGGTGTGCAACCAGGACGGATGCAGGAGGGAGGTATGCAAAGAGGGCTTCCTGGAGGAAGGTCCATCTAGGGGAACATTCTGGCACAAATAAGGGTTAGCCAGGCAAATGGGAGCCAATGAGAGGGAACACAGAGACCCAGCAAACCCTCCACCACTCAAGACACATGGGACAGAGCACTAAGCCCCATGACAAGCCTGCCCCCAATGGGCTGCATTTCCAGGGAGCCCTTCCAGCCCTCTAGCCTAAGGAAGCCCTGTGGCTGGGAGACAGCTCCCAATGTAAAGCATCCAAACCCACAGAGCTCTCTCTCTGGGCTGGCCCAGCCTCCAGAGGAATGCAGGAAGGGTGGAGGGCGCACAGCCTTCAGCTGGGGTAATTTTAGACTCATTGTCATGCCTGCCTTGGGCCACCTCTCGGCCAGGTCCTGCCTGAGCTGGGAAGGGCTCCTGGTCTCAAGACCTTGAGAGGATGTGGGTTTTGGAAGGAGGCCAGGCCAGCAGGATGGGAGGCCAGGCCCAGTCAGGGCCCTTCCTCAGTGGGGGCCGGACGCGGGCAGGGGCTTTGCCACCTAAGGCCCTGCTCTGTGCAGACCCTGATGCATCCCTGGTCAATGTCATGAACGCTGCGGCAGCCCCACTGACTGATAAGGTGCCCCTAAAAGGAAAACAAAGCAGATAAAAGGCCATTTGTTCGGTTGTGGAAGGATCCTGATGCTGAGAAACAGGGGGACAGGCAACAAAACGGGAGAGGCGGGCATGATTGGAGCAAAGGCATGGCAACCAGAGCACCTGCTGGCTTCCAGGCTTCTCCAGGCACTGGTTGCACGAGCTTGGACAAGGCAGAAAACCCCTCTTTGCCTTAGTTCCTTCATCTATAACATGAGCTCAATAGAAGGTGGGGGTGGGTAGAATCTCTCTGCTAGGGTGTGAAAAAAGTGAGTTCGTCCATGCAAAGGGATTATCAGAATGTCGCAGGATCGAGTAAGTGCTCCATAAATGTCAGCCGCGATCAGTTTCTTATTAAAGAGTCACATATGTGAATCCCGATCCCCAGCTCTGGTCTCGGTTCTAATCCCTTCCTCTCTCCCTGCCTATGTTTCACTCTCCTCTAAAATGAAAGGTTTTGAATAAAATCAGAGCTTCCTCTCCAGGCACAGGGAGAGAAAGCATGCCCTTTAAGGTAGGTGATTTCTCAGACTACAAAGTTCTAGGCTGCTCAGTCGTCCTCTAGTGACTCTAATATGCCCCCTCGGGGCACAGGCACCTGCAAGGAGTCATTGCATGTGGACACAGAGAAAAGCAAAAATGCTGGGGAACTTCTGATCTGGAAGAGCCCCATGGATGGGAGCATTTGGAGAAAAGAAGATCAGACGGGCATTATGGAAAACAGCGTGGAGTTTCCTCAAAAATTTAAAAATAGAACCACATACGATCCAGCTATGTTATTGCGGATACACACCCAAAGGAACCAAAATCACAACCTCAGTGAGGTGTCTGCATTCCCGTACTCATTGCAGCATTATTCACTAAAGCCCAAACATGGAAATAAGCTAAGTGTCCATCAACAGATGAATGGATGAAGAAAACCGGTAGGTGCGTGCGCACAAATGACGGCATATTATTTGGTCATAAAAAGAAGGAAATCCTGCCATTGCCAACGGCAGGGATGAACCCAGAGGTCATTAACTGAGATAAGCCAGACAGGGATAGACAAATACCGTATGGTATCACTTAGATGTGGAATCTTAAAAAACTGAGCTGATTTCATAAAAACCGAGAGTAGAATGGTGGTTGCCAGGGGCTGGAGGGTAGAGGTGGGGGAATAGAGAGAAATTGGTCAAAGGGCCCAAACTTGCAGTTACAAGAGTGAGTTGTGAGGGTCTCACAGAGAGTATGAGGACTAGAGTTGACAATGCAGTATTGTATACTTGGAATTTTTTTTTTAATATTTTATTTATTTGACAGACAGAGATCACAAGTAGGCAGAGAGGCAGGCAGAGAGAGAGGAGGAAGCAGGCTCCCCGCGGAGCAGAGAGCCTGATGCGGGGCTTGATCCCAGGACCCTGAAATCATGACCTAAGCCGAAGGCAGAGGCTTTAACCCACTGAGCCACCCAGGCGCCCCTATACTTGGAATTTTAGGTCTAACCATTCTCACCACACATACAACAGAGCCAACTGTATAAGGTGATAGACATGTCATTATATTCCTTTTTTTTTTTAAGATTTATTTATTTAAGAGAGAAAGAAGGGGGCAGGCAGAGGAGGAGTGAAAGAGAGTCTCATGCAGACTCCACACTGAGCTCAGAGCCCAATGTAGGGCTCAATCCCAGAACCTGAGATCATGACCTGAGCCAAAATCAAGAGTCGGATGCTTAACCAACAGAGCCAACCAGGTGCCCCATGTTAGTTATTGATAGTGGCAGTAATTTCTTGATATATACGTATGTGTCACGGCATCAAGTTGTACACTTTAAATATACACAAATAGATTCATTAACTATTCTTCAATAAAGCTGGGAAAAATAAACATCCGTGTCCCCACCCTGGGGGGAAAAAAGGGCAGGAGAGAAGAGACCTGAGCTCTAGAAGGTTCTGTGGCTGTTTTGTAGAGTGGATCTAGACAAGTTCCTTTGCAAAGCTTCCGTGTTCTCATCCTTGAGTGGAGGGATGAACACTACTCTCACAGTGAGATGATCATTGGAGAATGCACCCTGCAGAGTATTGCACAAGAGAGAGCTCCCCTTGGCTCTAGGCCTTCGTAGAGACTGGCTGTCCCTCCATCTTTTTCATCTTTATGACCCTGAAACAGTCTTGCAGTTCACTCAGGTGTCTTCTCCCCTGGGGTTCCTCTCCTGACCCTTGACCCTTGCAGTGGAAAGTCCCCCTTGAAGGTGGGGACTCTTTTGGGAACACGTAGACTCTTCTTACATGTGGGAGGAACCCCCTTTCTGGACGCAGGCTCCTAACGTGTTCTTTTCAAACTCTGACTTATGGTTAGGCATTCAGAAAGTAAAAGGAGATGTTTCATTACTAGGATATGGCTCTCCTGAGAGACATGTGCTCAATCAGCAGTAGGCACAAATATAGTTGAGATAAAGAGGCAAATGGGTTCCAGTTCTGAACAATGAAGAGTACACAAAGTCTGTTCTGCCTCTCCCACTGAACAACTTAGAAACCTGGACAGAATGTATAGAAACATGACACTAGGAGATGCCAAAACTCCTCTCAGTAATAATAGATAGAACTAATAAAGAGAAAATTGGCAAGAATGTTGAAAAACTGAACCAGACATCAGCTAGGTGGGTCTAAATGACATTTATAGAGCACTTCACCCAACAGCAGAATACACACTCCTTTCAAGTATACGTGGATACAAGATATAATTTACCCTGGGTCATTAAACAAGAACCTTAACAAATTTAAGAGAACTAAAATTTTGCTGGTATATTCTCTCATCATAATGAAACTAATTAGAAGTCAGTAACTGAAAGATAACTGGAAAATCTCTAAGTACTTGGAAATTGAGCAGTATGTTCCAAATAATCCACGGTCAATGAGGAAGCATCAAGGGAGATTAGAAAATCTTTTGAGGGACACCTGGGTGGCTCAGTGGGTTAAAGTCTCTGCCTTCGGCTCAGGTCATGATCCCAGGGCCCTGGGATCAAGCCCCACATCAAGCTTTCTGCTCAGCGGGGAGTCTGCTTCCCCCTCTCTCTCTGCCTACCTCTCTGTCTACTTGTGATCTCTGTCTGTCAAATAAATAAATAAAATCTTAAAAAAAAAAAAAAGAAAATCTTTTGAACTGAACATAAAAGGCAACATGTCAAAATCTGTACTAAGCAGCTAAAGCAGTACTTAGAGGAAAACTTATAGCATTAAAATGTTTGCATGATAGAAAAAGAAAAATCTCAAGTCAAAGATCTAAAACCCCACCTTAGGAAACAAGAAGAAAGAAGAGCAAAATAAGCCCAACACAAGCAGAAAAAAGAATATAATGAAGAATAAAAGTCAATAGACCCAATGGAATTAAAACATAAAGTAATAAGAAAATCTGTTAAAATGAGCTGGGTCTTGAAAAGATCAACAAAATTCATAGGCCTCTACAAAGACTGATAAAGGAAATGAAAGAGAAGGCACAAATTATCAAAATCAGGAATAAAAGAGGGGAAAGCCCTGGGAGAGCACAGACATGTGAAAGATAATAAAGAAATAGTACAAATAACTCTAGACACATAAATATACCATTGGGGGCAGGCACCTGGGTGGCTCAGTCCGTTAAGCACCTGCCTTGAGCTCAGGTTATGATCCCGGGGTCCTGGGATTGAGCCCCACATGGAGCTCCCTGCTCAGTGGGGAGTCTGCTTCTTCCCCTCCATTTGCCTCTCCCCAAGCTCATGCTCTCTCTCTCTCTCTCAAATAAATAAATAAAATCTTTTTAAAAATATAATCTATCATGTGAATATTTGAATGAAGAAACACCCCGCAATCATATCAACTGATGAAGGAAATTTCCTCAGTCTATAAAAGGATATCCACCAAAAGGTAAACGCTATTTGAATCCTAAAGGACAGGGATCACAGCAGGCTGTGGAGCTGGGAAGACACCCAGGGGTAGGAGGACAAGCTGAGGATTTAAGGAAATTAAAACAGGTTGGAGAGCTCAGGAAACAGGAGGCCCTGTGATGTAAGCTAGAAAGGATGCCCATGGGAGAAGTGCTCTGGCTGGGTCCCAGACATCCTCAGAGAGGATATGCCTCCTTGAGCCAGGGGCTTCGTAGGCACTATGTCATCCAGTCCTTGTGACTATCCAGAGAGGACGGTGTGACTAGGAGGAGTTGTGACCTCCAATCTACAACCACAGAAACTGTGGCTCAGCGTGGTCATCCTGGACGCTCGCTAAAGTGCCCCCACTGATACACGGCAGAGCTGGGATTTGGGGTTGGGTCCAACCACTAAGGGCATGCCTATTTCCTCTACAAATTGGTTACTAGATGGGCTACATGCAGAATCCTCCAGAGGCCTTTTTAGAAATGTAGAGCCCAGAGTCTCATTCTAGGCCTTCTAAAAGAGAATCTCCAGAAATGGGATCTAGAAAGCTACAGTTTCTAAATCTCCAGGCAATTCTGAGGTGCCTGGCAATTTTATACAGACCCAAGGCATAGGAGTCACTGTCCTTGGGGCCACTTCCTTCTTGGCCAATTCGTACCTATACCCCAGGATCAAAGCCCGGAGCTGCTTTGTTGCTAGTCGTGGATTAAAGATCACACCAGCTTTGTCATGCAGGCCATCATCTGGGGTCGGGAGAACACGTCCAGCATTTATCAGCTGTGCAAGTCATTTCATTCTCTAAGTCTTGGTTACTAGGTCTGTAAAAAAGCAAAGAAGTTTTACTCTTATGTAGGCATAAACATCAAATAGGATATAGATGCAAAAGTCCTTTAGGATTAGTCCTTTAGGATTCAAATAGCATCACACATTTTTCAAGTGGTCCACTGCACTGGCCTACAGAGATGATCAGGACACAGTCCCTGACTTCAGGCCCTTGGTGAGTGGACATTAGACCTCTGCAGAATGATCCAGAAACCCAGGCTCCTTCTGTCCTAGAACTCACTTTCAGCACCAAGCCCCCGGGGTTGTCAGCTTAGGGAAGGAGCGTATAGGACTTTTGTTCCATTTGTTTGATTTTGTTGTGATGACCCGGACTGTCAGGATCACTGACATTCCTTGGGCTAAAAGTCTGTTCTGTGGCACTGAGCCGCTGCAAGAGAGGCAGAGAAATGTCTGCTTGTGTGCCTAGAGAGAAGAGGGTGCAGTGGCCGCCGGGCCCTGGGAGACAGGATGAGACTCGGGAGAGATGCCATTCGGATGCTCTCCGCACCACCCTTGCACACTCGTCAGATGTCCTGGCGCTCATTTATTTTGTTCTTAAGGGGATTGGTATCATGAAATCAAGCCCAATGACATTGCAAAAAGAGGACCTGATTTGTATTTTCCTACAGCAGGAAGAGGAAATACATTTCCCCCAGGCAAAAAAGTTTTCTCTGATCAGCTGGGTGCTTCTCTGAGGGGAGACTTCCCCAGTACTCCAGGTCGTGCGGTTCCTGGGGGAGCCGAAGACATACCAGGGAAGCACCAGGAGCAGATGGCCCCCTGCATACCCCATCCTCTCCCATCCGTTCCTTCTCTCCATCTTTACTGACATCTTTGTCCCAGATGGGTCCAAGGGAACCAAGTCTGAGAAGGGGCACTACAGATCCCCTGAGAGAGAGAGGAAATCTCTGCCGTCTGTCTCCTCCCTGGAAGGGCTACTGCTGTCATCTCTGATGGGACCCAGTGCAGCCACAGACAGGGAAATGGGATTGAACTGAGCCAAGCAGGTTGACAAAGATAAGGCAGTTTTGAGGCTGGATTTCTGAGGCCCTTGAATCTGAATTTGCTCCCCAGCTCTCTCACGTCCTAGCTGGAAATTTTGAACAATTAATTAAACTCTGTAAGTCTCAGTTTTTTTATCCACAAAATGGGTCTAATGTAAGGTTCAAATAAGAAGCTATGTGAAGGTTGGGGCGCCTGGGTGGCTCAGTGGTTTAAGCTGCTGCCTTCAGCTCAGGTCATGATCTCAGGGTCCTGGGATCGAGTCCCGCATCGGGCTCTCTGCTTGGCAGGGAGCCTGCTTCCTCCTCTCTCTCTCTCTCTCTGCCTGCCTCTCTCCCTACTTGTGATCTCTATCTGTCAAATAAATAAATAAAATCTTTTAAAAAAAAAAAGAAGCTATGTGAAGGCACCAGGGCCTTTAGTACCATTCCTACTGTGACCTTTCCCTTGCAAATGCCGTGCTTGTTCCCGTGTTCCTTTCTTCCTGTAGTCATTCCCTCACTCACTCCTTTCTCCGCAGAGCTCCTAAGCACTGACCTTGGGCGAGGCCATATGAGGAATGGTGGGGACTCCCTCCCAGCGTAACAGGGGAGCACACGCCTGAATCAATCATTACAACACGGAGCAGTAAGTCTCGTACGTAGCGGGGGAGTAAGATCTCTGCCCAGTGAGGCAGAAGAAGAAGGTCTTGGTCATCTTTAAGCGTGGCTAACTCATTGGGTAGGCAAGCTGCTAGCAGGGCATTCCTGTCAAAAGAAGAGCAAGGGCAAACATACAGAAGCATTAAAATTGCATATGGTATTTTTGGGAAACAGGAAATGTCCCCTTGTGGTGCGGACTGAGGCAGGAGATGAGGTGTTCTGGGACTATGGGGGGCCAGATCACCAGGGACCGCATGCTCCGTGGTAGGGACTTAGAACTGAAACTGAAGCCACAAGCACCACTGAACGGCGTGAGGCAGGGATGTTTCAGTAAGTTCCTCCTGCAGCCAGGGTAGACATCAGTGCCTACAAGACAAGCCTGGAGACAAAGGACTCTTTAGGGGACCGTCTTTTCAAGGATTGCAGCTGGGGAATGCTGTGGCCCTGGGGATGAAGAGGCATTGAGGGGAACCATATTTCAATCCAGAACTATTTTGCCTTCAGCGGCCCCCAAAAGTTTCAGCATCACCTTCTCTGGGAAAATAACCAGCAACCATGGGATGCTACTCAGAGATCATCTGTCACCCGATTCAGGTCCCATGATCTCCCTTGACTAAGGCCACTGGTGAGCATGCACTTGGAATCCCACAATGCTATCTGAATTTCACACCTTACACGCCTTCGTGGCACTCAGTTTCCTCCAGGACAATCATGAAGGAATACTTATAACCAAGACGTAAGATCTCAGACTACAAGTCATCCTTGTTCGTGGGCATTTACCATTCCTTTTCTCCCACCAAGATGGCCCAGTGAGCAGAGGCGCTGATGTCAAACCCAATCCCCCATCAACTCTCTGCTCTCACAAGCTCCAGGACCGTAGATCCCCTGGCCTCAGTCTCTGATTTTAAAAAAGCGGGGATTATAGTATCTATTCCATGGTTCCATTTAGTCCCGCCTAGCCCATGGCCTGATGTGTAACAAATGTTCAGAAATGCTTGTAGCACTGTGACAATGGGCTCTCCCGGCCAGAAAGGGTTTTTCTCTATGTGACTTGACTGGGGACCATCAGAGGGCAAGTAAATTGCTCCTCAGGGAAGATGGACACATGCAAGCAACCAACTTTGTTTGTGTCCATGTGCAAGGAGCCCCGTGGGTCAGAGGCCTCTTCCAATCTCTGAGACTGAAGCTAAGGGACAAGCCCCACTGAGGGACTAGCCCTTTACGGGACAACACCTGCTAAGGGACAAGTCCCCGAAGGCACCAGACCCCGATGGAGCTGCCTCCTGCCTTCCTGGAGAAGTTTCGATCCAACACCCGCCTTCTGGGGAGCAATTTCCCTCCTCCTTCTGGGAAACGAAAAAGCAGCCAGATGCATGCTTTAAAAATAAACCCTGCGAGAGAGAGAAGAAGACTATCATGTGTTTGCTCCCAAGCTGGTCTGAAATATTTGAAATGCGGAGAGACTCAAACTGTCAGGAATCAGCAGAGCTCTTAGGTTTGTTTCAACATTTGGGGTGAGAAACAAAGGGATCCGAATCTCCTCTCTAAAGCTTCCACACAGCATCTGGGATTGCCCTAACAATAGGCATGTTTCTCCATCAAAAGAGAAAGTCAGATCAGGCCCCGCAGACAGTAACAGCTTCACTGATTGGACACACCCACGACCAGCCGAAATCACACAGACAAGGCTGCTGCGCCATTTAAACGGTTAAGAAGAGAGAATCTGCCCTGTGGTCAAATGAAAAGAGATTTTTAAAAACACATCTAACTTAGAGGTTTAGATCAAACACTCCAGAGCCCGACGGCCCAAGTCTGAGGCCCTCGCCCCACCGCTTCTGTGTGACCTTGGGCGAGTGGCTTACCCTCACTAGACCTCTGCAGGCTTCGACAAAAGTAATTGAGCAAATATTTGTAAAGCATACTGTCTGGTTTAGAGCAAAGGCTTGTAGGTGCTTGGGAAATAATAAGCAGCACTGAAATTAAAGGTGGATAACGGCCAGCCTTTTCGAGGTTTTGTCTGCATTCACTGGGTCCGTAACATTTCCGTCTTACCAGACCATGAGTATAGATTAATCCTGGGGATCCCTCAAGGTCTTGATGAAGGCCCCCCAGCCCCCCCTCCCCCGTGAAGGGAGTCTCTAGCTCAACCTTCATTCCTCAGGGGCCTACTCCTCAACACACAGAGCAGGAGGAGGACTCCTCTTTTTCAATGGAGATTTGTCAGGTTCCTCACTGAGAGGTTCTGATCAAGCAGGTTTTACAATCAGACAAGCCCAGAAACCACTAACAGCCCATGGAATTCCTTCCCAGTTAGTAGGAGTCACAGGGGTTGACTGGCCGCTTTCTTTTGGGCCAGGATTCTAGCTATCCCTTCTCTCATCCAAGTGTCCAATACCAAAACAGAAGGGAATTTCCTACACAAAACCTCCATTAGGAGAGGCAGGACAGTGGGTCCTGGGGAAATCAAGAGAAGCCCCTCCTGGGAATTTTATCCTGCCCGGAGCTCCATTCAGATAAAACCACCTACCACCACGGCAGCACCTGGCAGAGGCTTCAAATCGTCCCAAATGTGTCAGGCAGGAAAGAATCGCCCAAAGATATTGACAAGCTCGGGTAAGAGGCTTTTCGAGTTTGGGGGTTTTTTGTTTTTGTTTTTGTTTTTTTGTTTTTGTTTTTGAGAGAGAGCAAGTGCAAGCTGGAGGGGAGGGCCAGAAGGGCAGGGCAAGAGAGAATCCCACACAGACTCCACGTCGAGGGCAGAGCCTGCTTCCGGGTTCTATCTCAGGACCCTGAGATCACCACCGGCCCAAATTCTAGAGTCAGAGGCTCAACCGACTAGACCACACAGGCACCCAGATTTTTGGGTTTTAAATGTATTTTTAAAGACCTTCTCAAAAGGAAGATGCAAATCAGGGTCGGAGCTGGTTGGAAAAGATGGAGATCTTTGGGGTTTTGGCAGAGGCCAGACTTCAGAGACGTGACTGGGCTGTTTGGAGACATGTGACCTGGCCACGCCCCTGTCTTTAGTCCCCTGACCAGGACAGTTTCCCGTCTGTAAAATGGAGACACGATAACGTCCATCTCACAACGACACGCGTATAGTGGCTGGAGAGGCTGGAGAAGAAAATCACATGGAGAATGAGGACCCAGTCACACAGATGACACTCGGAACCAGGCCACGTGGACAAGACCCGGCCACTCAAAGGGACAGACAGAGCCCGGGTCCCTCCTGCTCCAGTCCCTGCAGCTGTGTCCCACACCTGCACCATGTGGGGAAGGTGACCTAGTCCCCAGGGACAGCTGAGCTGGGCTTCCTCTCCAGAAACCAGAAACCCTGGGCAGCTGGCAGGTGTCCCAAGCCATGTGGGACCTGGAAGCGTGGTTCATTTATGCCAATTACACGGACACCCCGCCTCGTGACATTAAGGCGCATGTGTTGTTTTCCTTCTACCCTTTTGGGAAAGCTGAGATGAACTCAATCCAGTCTCTTCATTCATTCATTCATTCATTCATTCCCTAACTGAGCACCTGATACATAACAGGTACCTGAGGGTATAAAGGAATAAATAAATACCAGCCTGGCTCGGAATTCCAGGGAATCACGGTCTAGTGGAAAGAGCCAAGCAGGAACACATGACCCGGGAGAGTCAAGTAAAAGTGGACGGGCTTGCAAAGCACTCTGGACGCGGGGGCGAAGGGATGCGTGCAGGAAGAGGCACCAAACTGGCTGACAGGAGTCAGCCTCTTCCTCCCGGCAGAGGAAGCAAGCTGATCAAACACAGGACAATGAGAGGTGATGGGTGGGGTGGGACCCAGGGAGTGTAGGGGGGCCAGGAGTGTCAGGGATTGGAATGCAAAGCTTGAGAGCTGGAGGAAAGTGCCCCAAAGTTAGGGACCTGCCTGAGATCAAGGACCTGTTAAGCAGTGCTGCGTGGGGGGAGGGGCGAAGCTCCCCCCCCCAACCCCCAGCTCTACCACGGAAGGGCCCGCTTCCCACACTGGCTTCTGCAAATGATGAAGCACTGGGCCAATTGTCATTTCCACAGGCAGCTCTTTCCTCGTCCTCAGCCCCCACTGGCGCCTGGCTGACAGCCGCCCAGCCTCGCACTCACCAGCTCTGCACCCCTAGGCTCAGGCCCAGCGCCACGTGACCCTGGTCAAGTCACGTTCCTTCGTGACCCAAGGGCCGCAAGAAATAAGTGACTTGAGGATGATCCCAGCAGGGAACTCCCTATTGTGAAATAGAAACGGTAGCGCACACTATCCTGGGAAAGTCAAGTGCAAGAGTGAAGCACATTATGAACTGTAGGGGGCCGTCGGGCTGTGAGGAGCCAGAGTGGAGGTCGTGGTTCTCTCGAACCCATGCTGCAGGGTCCGGCACCCCAGAAACGAGAGACAGCTCCGTCCTCAGCGGACACAGACCGACCGCCCAGGGACTACAGGTCTGTGCCCGGACAGAGGCTCCCCAGAGCCCGTCTCAGGCCGGGAGATGCTACAGGAGTCTTGGAAAAGGAGGCACTTAATAAGCTGGGCTCCGAGCGCCCCCAGGAGTCGGGCCCTGAGGAACTGGGGCAGAGTGGCCCGGGCAGAGGACCGTCCCAGCAGGTGGCAGAAGGCTGGTGACACAACCCAAGGAAAACCTGAAGGAAGCAGTCTGCAGGGGGAGAGTCCTCAGGACGTCAGTTTGCCAGGCTGGGGAGCTGGGTTTCCTGCCTCTGGGGAAGCAGGGGCTGCCTGACAAGTGACTCGTGCTTTTAGGGCACAAGTTCCCAGGGGACACCCGCAGGCCCCTTCAGCCCGCAGGTGTCCCCGTGCTTGCTGAATGGTACTACCCCCCAGGACACCTTCGAGGAGCGCCGGGCTGGGGCGTCCTTCCGGCCGGCACCTCTTCCCCCCAGGCACCGCTGAGGTGTTTGAAGATGTTGACGGATGAAGAGCTCCAGGGAGGCTTGTGGGCAGTTCCGCCCTTGGGGGGGGGTAACCCACGTGGACGTGAATCAACCAGGCTCAGCTCAGACCCTGAGCAACGTCCGCACGGGGCTTTCAACTCCGTGCACCTGTCTCATGGCACTCCGATTGCATTTCTTTCCCCTCCCCAGGCCCGCCCCTCTCCGAAGCGGCCCAGAGCCCGGATTCCTGTGGACCCATTGCCATCCCCACAGGTCGGCCCCTGACCCCTCGTCCCAGCTGCGGACCTGCTGCCAAACCACAGCCGCCAGCACTTGTCACCAGGCTGGCCGAGTGACCTGGCTCTGTTCCCAGCCGGCACAGCTGGGGAAGAATGAGTCAGCAGGGTCCCATGTCCGCGACTTGGGTTGGAGCGTGACCCAAGGGCCACGAGAAATAAATGACTTGAGGATGATCCCAGCAGGGAACTCCCTAAAACCTCCAAGTCTCAGGGAGGGGGACATCTTGAAGGTCTTCTTGCTCACACCCTCGTCAAGGGCTGCAGGAGCTCAGACCTGGGGCCACCCTGTGTTGTACAACCTTGAGCAAGTTAGTGACTCTCTGTGCCTCGATGTTCCCATCTAGAAAATGGGAGTAACCCCAGTACTGACCTGAAAGCATTGTAGGGAGAATCAAACGAGTTCATTAATGTCCACATCAATAAAGTGGACCTGGCACACGGTGACACCAAGGGAATGTCAGCTGTTGTCACTGTCGCCAGTACTGAGAGCGTTTCTGGCTCTGCCGGAACAACCGTCCATACACGAGGCTCTAAGGTGTCTGTCCCCGGGGTTTGAACAAAACACGAGTACTCCTTCCACCCCGACAGATCAGAGAGATCTCTCTTCCGGCTCTCTCTCCTCAACTCCGAGATGAAGCCCCTTGCTTCCTTCTAAAGATCTCCAAAGGCGATGTCTCTGTGTCTCTTTACTGCCCTGGTCTCTGTTTGTCACGACTTGTCAATTTGTCCACCCTCCACTGAAAACAGGGTCCCAGGGATGTCACTGTGTGTCAGCTGCGACTGTCACTGGCTCCCAGTCCATCCACTCATCACAGTCCCTCTGATCCAGCCCCACGGCCCCATCCTGTCCTCCAAGGGGTAGCACGGGAAGGACGCCATCCTTCTGCAGACAGAGTCGGCAGGCCCCTTGTGGACCCCAGAGCCAAAGGCTGAGCTCACCCAGGGTGAACGGAGCTATGAGGTCCAAGAACTGATCAGAAAGCTTCAGAGACCAGAGGCAGGTCTAGAAGAACAGAGAGAAGACAGATAGAAGACTGGGTCCTCCTCCCACTTTGATACTGACCTTGGAGTGTGACCTTGGGTAAGAGACTCCCCCTCTGAACTGCCCCCTTATCTGCTGGGTTTGATAGCTGAGGCTCTGTCTCCCACAGACGCTGTCACCCCTCAAGTGACTGTTGCCCAGAGCCTTCCATGCACTCCGCTCACCGCAAGGGTTAGGACACACGCAGGTCCCTCTCCCCATCCCTGGGGGTGAGAGCACTGGGCAACTGCATGAGAAACCGCCCCCAGGTGATTCCCTGATGCAGCCAAGGCTAAGAGGCACACATCCGACAAAGGAAGGACAATTCGGACTGCTTTGCGCCTTCTCCGGCTGCTGCTTCACCTTCTGCAACATAAATCTTGTCTCTCCGGCTAGTCTGCAAGTCCCAGGAAGAAAGAAGCCAGGTTTTATGACTCTCTGTGTCCCTCAATGCTCTAAACCCAGAACCTGACATTTAGGAAGAGCTCGACAAATATTGCTTCACTCTTAATTGATGGATACCATTCTGATTTTCTTATTCAACCCCACGTCTCATAGTACTGAATAAAGTCTGAGAATTCAGTGACTTCTATTCCAAGGAGGGGAAGGAGGCTTTTCCCCTATTCAAGAGCCCATGGTTAGGACCATAATAGATCCAGGAGGTCTCACGAGTGGGACTGGATTCCCTCCTCCCAGCCCCGCCCAGAGGGAAGTTAACTTATCCGACCTACATGGCCAACCATCCATCTCTCACCCAGGCCCACGGTCAGCTCCGTAGACAGCTGCCAGGATGACTGTTAATGCCAGACATTTCGTTATCCCCCATGTGATTCTGCTCAGGACGCCAACTACAGAAGCCTCATTCCCCTTCGGCTTGGTCTTCCTTTTGTTCTCTATTCAGACTGGCCGGGGAGCCCTTCCTCAGGGTGTGACCTCCTCCCAGGTGGTGGACCACAGCCAAGTCTCAAGGAGGAAGAACACCAGAGGGCAATGCCCATCTTGGGATGGTACAGTTCTAAAACAATAGTGGGTATATTAATATTTTCAAAATATATGGCTTTTGGAAAAGGCCATGACAATACACCTTGTTTAGGTAGGAGGTCTCAAGTGTAGACACTAATTGTGAGCCTGTTAGTCTCCTGTGAACACATCACGCTTGCCCCTACCTCAGGGCCTTTGCACTTGCTGCCCTCATCACCCAAGATGCTTTCTCCTCCTACAGCCACATGGCTTACACCCTTACATCCTTTTAGGTTTCTATTCCAATATCGCCTTAGTAGAGAGAGTTCCCATGTCCACACTACACAATAGCAGTCCCCTTCTAGCTCTAAGATGGTCCCTAACCCTCTCATCCTGCCTTATTTTCCCCATCTGACATGCCATCAGTGTGTTTATTATTGATTTTCTCCTCTTTTTGTCAGTTTGTTAACTTCCAAGGCACCCAGTGCCAAGCACAGAGCTCGGCTAATCACAGGCACTCGACACAGAGCTGGCCGATGAGTTCCTTAGTAAGGAACTATTTGGGGAACTAGGCCACTGGACTAAGTCATTCCAGTGTTTAATCTCAAGTACTTCGATCTGCTCAGGGTTGGGCCCTTGCTCAATCACTCAGGCTTTCTTTGCAGGAAATATGAGCATTTCTCTTGTCTTCCTGATGCTACAAGCATGAGGGGATTAAATAAAGTAAAATGTATAAGAAAGGCTTTGTACAAGTAACGCAGGCTGATGTGAGAAATGGCGCTGTCACACGATTAGATAGTTTTAATACCCGACTCAGGGAGAACTGAGAATCCAGGCCAAGGACCCAGATTAGGAAGGCCCGGAGAGGGGCACCGGCTCATCCAGAGCTACCCAGCTTGGCCTGGCAGCTCCTCCTTGACACTCCCTAGAGTCTCCATTCTGTCACCGTTGGTCGGGGTCCCAGGCTGCTCGGGAGAGGTGTGACAGCACACCAGCATTGCCGGAAGCGTCCTCCTTTGAGGGAATAGTTTCCACCATGGGGAGCTGCGAGCGCATGCAGCCAACCCCCCACAGACCCCCTCAGCCTGCAGGTCAGCACTCAAGACAAGCTCAGGGCACATAGATCGCTCTCGAATTCCCGTTATTCCAATAGGCAGATCACGCACCGGACAGAGCCTCATCCGGTTTCCACCTCTCATAAAGAATTACAAAAGGGCTGCCGCCACCCCGGGAGCGTCCTCACAGCATCTGTCCTTGTCGTGGAGGTGCTCACCGACCGCCGCGGAAAATCCCAGCCCCTGGGTCAGCCTCGTGTCGATTTTCGCTTTGTCTTCCACCACCCTTGCTTACACGTCCCGCAGCCTCCTTGCTCCCCTTGCACCCTGGACGGGATGGAATCGTGCCCCCCACCCCCAAAGTCCCATCTTTCCCAGCACCTCAGAACGGGACCTGACCTAGAAATAGGGTCGTTGTGGGGTATAATTCGTCACATGTCCATGAGCTCAGACTGGAACAGGGCAGGCTCTACATCCTCTATGACTTGCGTCCTTGTAAGAAGAGGCGAAGACAGGACACAGTTAGAGGGAAGAAGGCCACGTGACAGTGAAGGAAGGGATTGGAGTGAACGGTCTACGAACCAGGGAATGCCACCAACGGGAAACATGGCCTTCCTCTGGGCTTCCCATACCTCAGGCTGCCTGTGTCCCACCCCTCCTCTCTCACAGCTCCCTGCTGTGTCTTCCCAGACTCCCTCCTCCCTGCCATTGGGGCTGGACTCTGTCTCTCACAATTCATAGGCTGAAACCCTCACGCAGCTCAGCATGTGACCACATAGGGAGACAGGGTCTTTACAGAGGTGGCTAAGCTCGCACGAGGCTGTTGGGGTGTATCCTGATCCAGTCCTATCGGTGTCCTGGTAAGAAGAGATGTGGACACAAACACGTGTGGCCATGGCAAGGAGATGGCCTTCTGCAAGCGAAGGAGAGAGGCCTCGGCAGATGCCGACCTTGACCTCACCGACACCTTAACCTCAGACTTCCAGCCCCCCGGAGCGGTGAGAAATACGTTTCTGTTTTAAACCACCCAACCTGCCGTATTTGTTAACAGCAGCCCCAGCCCGGCAATACATTTCCCGCCTTGGCCGTGCCCTCCCAGTCCCCCACCACCAAGCTCTCACCGCCACCAGCTCTGAGACCAGCGCTGTC
The DNA here is from genome assembly GCF_922984935.1 of Meles meles. Classification (NCBI taxonomy): domain Eukaryota; kingdom Metazoa; phylum Chordata; class Mammalia; order Carnivora; family Mustelidae; genus Meles; species Meles meles. The sequence continues at coordinate 11,513,337 of NC_060080.1, read as the reverse complement.
CCACCTGCCCCCATCACAGCCACCCCCGATTGCCACGGCGCCAGAGCTCGAGGGCTTCCTAGGAGGCTGCGGACTTGGTTCAGAGCCAAGCAAGCAGCGGGCCTTCTGGGTAGCCTTCAGAAATTCACTCCTCCCTCTCAGGGCCGCTTTCGTCCCCCAAATTGGGCAAAGCATATTCTGGTGAGGGTTACGTGTCATTCAGACGGGACATTGGTTTGTTAAAAGGTGAGAGTCCCGGCGGCGAGTTACCTGGGCAGCCACAGGGGGACGAAAGCCAGGAATTACCCAGTGCACTCAAACCAGTGAACAACACACAGAGATGCGAGTTTCGGACCAACAGATGTGATAGTTCAGGAATTGGAACCGGAAACCAAGATTCGAAACATTCTGGACCACATTCTAGGTTACGTCCCTTCAGATTCAGACGTCGTGAAATTTCCACCCCCCAGCCACCCTGGAGGGACACGTGAGATGCGATCCGTGGTGAGCCCGGTCGTACCTCACAGAGAAAAGCAAATGGAATGGACCCAGGCTGAGCTTCCTCCCCGGGCCAGACACAGTCACATAATTCATCTCATTGGACTACAAACCGGAAATAGAGCCAACATGGTGCCCATTTACACAGGAGAAAACAAAGTTGGATGTGACTCAGGGTCTTGCCCGAGGCCACATGACAGTCATGGGTACAACCTGGATTGGAGCCCACGACAGTCCGGCTCACAGTCCGTATTCTTCCTACAACATCGTGACGTCAGGCACCGTACTAGGCATGTCTGGAGATAAAAGCAGAGGTGCCCACCTGGGGGTGGGGGTGGGGGCCTGGCTTCCCCAGGGGACATTTGGCGATATCTGGAGACGTCTCGTATTGTCACAATCTATGTTGGGGGGAGGGGCTGGGAAGGCCATGAAGCAGACGACAGCGCACGGGAACCCCCAACCATAAAGAACGTCCATCTGTGCCAGGGTTTAGAAATTCTGTATTAAGGGGCACCTGGGTGGCTCAGTGGGTTAAGCCTCTGCCTTCAACTCAGGTCATGATCTCAGGGTCCTGGGATCGAGCCCCGCATCAGGCTCTCTGCTTGCAGGGAGCCTGCTTCCTCCTCTCTCTCTCTGCCTGCCTCTCTGCCTACCTGTGATCTCTGTCTGTCAAATAAATAAATAAAATCTTTTAAAAAAAAAGAGAGAGAGAGAAATTCTGTATTAAGGTGATGGCCATAATCACCTTCCTGAAAAGCCGGCGGCTGAGTCAGGCCTATTGAGAAGACACTGACATAGACCACGCCCCGGATTCCCACAGCAAACCGAGAAGGAATTTAGGATGGTTTTCAGGTTGAGGAGACTTGAGTCTCAGGCACAGCACGTTAGCTGAGATAGAAAGACCAGGTTTAGCTGAGGCTAAACCATCCTCTTTGTACACTGTGGTGCTTCCTCAAGGCAGAAAGAGGAACGAGGTGTTTTTCAGAGGGTCCCGGCTAGGGAGAGTCCCCAGAAGACCCTGCTCTCGGGAGAAAACAGCTGAGCCCTGTGGTCAAATAAAATGGGGGCTCTTTACAAAAGGTCTCCCAAGAGGCCGCACTCCTAATCCCAGGGGCTGCGAAAACCTTCTCCAGCTTTCTTGGACAGCCAACGTCGTCCACACCGTCTTGTCCCCATTCTGCTTCCAGAATGAATGAATGATCTTTCCCTCGGCCTTGCACTTGACAAGGCACTTGGGATTTCTAAAAGCTGGCGTGTGGCTCTGCACACGGCCTCGGGACTCCTCGAGATCGTGAGTGATGTGAGGCTGCCTACAATAAATGGATCTTTATTTGCACCGTGGGGCTTCGTTTCCTACAGGACACCAGGCGGGGTGGTATTTTGGAAGACGGTGCAGGGACAAAATTGTGGTGTAAGTAAATCCCTCCCTCCTCTCTGAACCCGGGTTTGCCCATCTGCAACGTGAGACAAGGAGATGAAATGGTCTGTCAGGTTCTCCCCTCGGGAACGTTTCCCGAGTCTATCATTCTGGAAGCTCCACAGGTTATCACTGCAAAGAAGGATCTGAGCCTGTGGCTTTGGGGAATTCTAAGTTTCTAGTTTCCAGTCCAAAAATAAACAGGCGCCCAAGTTCAAAGAGCCGTGCCTCCCACAGGGAGAGCTCGCTCGGCAGCAAGCAGCCTGTCCTGGGATGTCTCAAGGAGCTGAGTGTGAAGAAGCTGGAGCCACATGAAATGATTCCCCTGAGTGTATACAACCTTGTCGGTGTGCGGGAACCGCTCCAGGCGCACTGCGGCCGAGGTGTTAGCAAACCCAAAACATTTGGCCACCTCGCCAAACCCTCAGCGCCTTGTTCTCCACCTTTGCATAGTGAAACATGATCCCCCCCTGCTCCCTACTCCTTAGTCGGAGACTGTGGGTGAGCAATGCTGGGCATGACTCCCAGGCTATCCCTGGTGTCTTGACACAATTATTAACAGCATCCCGTCTCCCCCTCAAGAGTCCCAGATAAGCCAGATAGATTGCAAGATAAATTATGTGGTCACCCGATCCAGAAGGGGTTAGTGCTACCGAGCGAATCCAGAAACCAAGGCCATCAGCTTCACAGCCCTGCCAGCCATGTTTGGCAAATCCGATACGAAAGAGAGAGAGAGAGAAATCCGAAATCGACAAAGCAGTGAATGTGTATCTGCTCTGAAATGGACAGAACTGCCTCCAGTCTCCGCGGCACCGACACCAAGGCTATGACCAACTTGTCTCATTTCTTCTATTATTCTCCCTTCCCTAACCCCGTGCAACCGTAGGGGGGTGGAAAGTGCTACCTCGATCCTATGTTAGAACAGAGAAGGAAACGGACGGGCAGTGAACACCTGGAGAGAAACCAGGACAACACTGGGTCCTGGGAACCACCAGATGTGGTTTAAGAAGTTATTTGAGATTCATTCCCTTCTGAACAGACTCCCGGCCTGTGATATCAGGAAGATTCAGTAGCTGAAAGGAACCCATATTCAAGCTAGACAATTCACTAATGAACCCAAGCAAGTCAACCAGAGAGGGCTTCTCCCCCTGGGCTCAGCATTCTACAATGCTTTAATGAGTGCTTGGACACAGAAGTGGGCGTTAGGCTGGTCCGTGGGGGAAGCACCCTGGGGACAAAGGTAATCTTAAGTGACAGTGAAGTTAGGGTCACGGGATGGATGATCCCCAGAGGCTGGGTGATGGGCACCCCGTAACAGCAGTTAACAAAGCAGCTACAAGTGTGAGGTCTAGTCCCTCGTTCTAGCCTAAGGACCCCACGAGGAGCGATGGGGAGAAGACTTGAGGGGCTCCATCTCTGCAAGGACAGTGTCAGTGAATAGGAAGGAGCTACGTCAAGTAAGTGTTGCATTGAGTGAGATAGCCTGCCTGGAATAAGGGATGAGAGGGCCCCAGCCCACAGCAGGCTGGACTGTTCTGGCCTGATAAGGGGACCCAAAGGTCAAGTGCCAAGCAGACCGAAGATAATCACCCCCACCAGAGAAGGTAGGGACATGATCCCATCTATTGTGGGGAAGCAGGAAACCCAGAGGGCAGCGTGGGTGAGGGATACAGGGAGATGGTTTCGGCCCAGTGGGTGGGAGGATTTGAACAATCTGAACCATCCATAGCTAGCATAGTCTACCTTGATAGATGGTGAGCTCCTTGTCACTGGAGGCATGCAAGCAAGCATGAGCAGGGGAACTACAAGCTGCAAGTTGTTGGAAGCAGGAGGGTTCAAACGGTCCATGGGAAACGTCAGTTCATCTTCAGGGTCACGTCCGGCTTAGAGCCTGCCACACAGCGGGTACTCGAAAATATTTGTGGAATCAACGCGTGGACGAGCCAGCTAGCTACTCAGCCAGGGACCCGGACCTCCCAGGCCAGGACCACCACGATCAGACCAACAAGCCATCGCCACCTGTATCAGGGCGAATGGATTTTGTCTTCCTTCCTCCCCTCTTGGTGCTGCCATAAACATCGTATCAAATGAGAATTTTATGTTGTGAAGATCAGATGAATGGAAGGATTTGGCTCTGAAAGAAGAGTAGAAGCTACGGTCTAAAGGGCAGCTTCATTTTTTATTCTCAGCCCCGGAGTGGAAGCCTCGCGGTGAGTCTCTTGCTCTCATCATAGCAAGCCAGACAAGAAAAGGACCCCCAAAGAATTTGGCTCTGGCCTTTTCAAGGAAAGACATGGAAGTCTTCAAAGAGAGATAAAGTAATTTGTATTTATATGAAGTCAGCAAATTCTCTTTTTTTCTCCCCAGTTCCCACAATTTAGACTGTTAAAAGAACCGTATTACAAAACAAACCACTCTAAATAAAGAGAGGAAATCAATCCCAGTTTAGACCTTGTTTAAAGAAATCATTTCAAATCCCACACAAGAAAAACATACACAGGGCCTGATAAATGCCCTGGAAGCCGACGGGACTGGGGAGGAGTGCGAGGCCGTCTGGGGCAGAAACATAAACACACGCGTGCCGAGCGGAAAAGTGTGACCAGCTCCTGTGGGCTCGGGTGGCCACAGGATGGGCCTGGCAGGAGGGGCACCCAGGGGCCACGAGGGGAGGCAAGCGTGCGGGGGTGGGCAGGAGAGCCCGGAGTCCTACACCCCACTCATGTCAGCACCCCGCCGTCCCAACCCCCCACCCCCGGGGAGACGGAGGCCAGGGGACCCAGCCTGGAGACCTCCAGGGAGCTTCAGCAGTCTCAGAAGAAAGACCAGACCCACTGGCCGAGGGCGGGGGAGCCCGGGCTGGAGCGCGCTCACGGAGGACTCCAAGATCCCAGCTCTGCTCTGAGCTGCTGTGAGATGCAGGGTCCTTACCAGCCAGACACAGACGGGGGAGGACCCCAGGCCCAGGACCACGGCAGCAGGTGCAAGGCAAGTGCTCAGCGAGGTTCTTCCCCGTCTGGCTCCATCACTGACCCCCAACCCACAGCCCCACCACCACCAAAAGCCTCACAGCCCCCCGCCCCATGGAACCTCTTCCATTCCCAAAATGTCCCAAGACTTTGCCTTGGCATGGGCTCTACTCTCTGCCCAGAAACCTCTTCCCTTGTTACCCTAACACACTTCTAGCAGGCTAGCCCATGTGCTCGGAGCCTGGTCTGAAGCCCCAGACGAGAAGGAGTTGTTCTCTGGACCTTCATTCCCATCGCACGGCTTTGCACGCTGCATTGATGAGAGCCCCTTTCTTGCTGGTCTCCCTTGCTAGGCGGTAAGATACTTGAGGGCAGGGAGGAGGCTCTACCCCTCCATGAATCTTCCAGGCTTATCAGGGAGACTGGTAGAGGGAGAGGTGGGGGCCCAGGAGCTAGGGAGGGCTTGCAGCCTAAAGGTCTGGTCATGGGAGGCAAGATCGAGGAGGACATACGGAATGTGGGCTAAAAAGGAAGCAAAGGACCAAAACCAGGAGCCCCGAAGGCATTCCTGGCCCACTGGCCCAGCCTCAGCATCCACTCGGACCCCTCCCTAAACCAAACATCCCACACCCGAGTCTTCAGTGCATACGGCTTCCTCCCCAAAGACACTTCCCCTCTCAGAACCTGTCCTCTGCCTCTTGCAAACTCCCTTTTCCTCCAAGAAACCTTCCCTGACCCTGGGCTGAGTTCATCGCCCTTGGCTTTGAGTTTCCTCCAGCATCTCTCCTCTCACAGCACCTCCCCTGTAACCCCTTGCATGGCCCTTTGCCACCCTGGCCAGTGATCTCATCGAAGATTCCCAAGGACCTTCCACAGAGAGCTCTGGTGCCCTGGACTTTGGGTCAGGAAACAGGTGCTCTGGGCAAGACAAGGCTGCTCCTCCCGCTGCACGTCCAGCAGGTGGGTCCTCAGGCAGATGGCCCTGAGCTCGCTTCCTTGGATCCCTGTTGTCTCGATGTTGTGATGTTGTTCCCAAACATGCCAAATTTAGCAGCAACCGTCCTGTGTTCCCTCTACCACAGGAATACAAGGGAGGGATCATCTGGAGCCCGGGACAGAACATTCAGCTGGCGACAGAAGGTGTGAAGATGCACAGTTAGATTCCTGTTAAAAAGTCCTGATAAATTTCTCCACTTCAGAATCGATTGCTCCTGTTCATGCAAATGCCCTGTGTTACTAGAGGTTTTCATTTCTCTAGCTTGCAGCCAGGATGTGGGCAAAACCGGGAGTGATGTGCTAGGAAGGAGGGTACCAAATGCCTGGCACAGGGCAGGCTCTGTAATAGCTGTGGAAGTGATGAAAGGAATGAGAATGATTCTAGAAGCCCCTCAGGCGAAGTTAGAGACCCCCCCCCTCAATCCCCCGGATCCCCTCCTAACAGCGTTGGTCACTCCTGCACGGCTGTCCATCCACCGGGCTGAGAACACTACGGGGACACGGTCAGCACCAGCCCGCCCCTGGCTCCCATCTGAACCCAGCATCAGACTCACGGTTGGCCGTCAGTCAGTCTTTGAATTAATGGCGCCATCAACTCCTAGATAGCGCCAGGGAGAAGGGAGAATGGCGGGCAGACCACAGCCCTTATGAGCCTCCATTTTCTCGTCTGCAGAGTGAGGTGTGAGTCTGGGAAAATCTGTTCCCGGTACCTCCATGGCAGCTCTTACTTCATCGAACTCGTTCGTTTGTCTCTTTGCCTCTCCTGCGAGACTGTGAGCTCCTCAAGGTCAAGGACTGTAGAATTTTTACTCCCGTACTCCCAGCACCCAGCACAGTGCTGGCATCTAAGAACATTCTGCAAATTCCCATCTGACTGCAATTTCTTGAGCCCCAGATTCCCGATTCCCATGTCCCTTAGGAATAAAGCACGTCCAGGCCAAATCTTGTCCTATCCTGTGTGTCACATCAGTAGGAAGCGGTCCTCACTCCGCCGAAACTCTCTGTGGCAGCATCCGGGCCTGGCACTGTGGAGAGAGAAAGAGAGATGAAAATAACTTGATTCCTGCCCTTAGGGAGCTCCGGACCAGGCTGAGAAAGGGAGATGGTCACCGGATCCAGGACCACGCTGGGTGGTGAGCATAGACCTGGGGTAAGGAGCTTCCTCTGGGCTACTGGCCTGTGGGATGATGATAAATCCCAAGACAAAACAGTTTCACCTTGGAAATTCCAGGAAAAATCTACTGTGCTTGGAAAAAAAAAACCTCTCTGAGTTTAGCAGGTTATTGGGACTATGCTCTGTGAGGTCAGTGCCTTTATGAGCTAGAAGTTCCTTGAGTCAGGGCAGGGCCCACACCCCTGGCTGGGGCTTGTCTCCTTCCTAAAAGAGCAGCTTTCCCTTCCAGGCCCGGGGGACCAGGAATGCAGCTGCGTGGACTCCATCCATGGAGCGTAGACTCCTGGTGAATTGTGGGACCTCCTCCAACAGCCCCATCCCCAGAAGAAGCTTGGAACTGAAGAGCTGCTCAGTTCCTGGGATGACTCACGGATCCAGGAAGAAATCAGGCCCAAGGATGGCGGTTTGTTCTCGTTCCTCATTCCTGTGGATCGCATGTGGCCCAGAACCCAGCCCAAACCTCCTATGTCAGGTGGGGTCTTGCTGTGGGCCTCAGAAACTTCATCCAGAGCTTCGCCTAATAGACAGGTGACTGGGGCAATGAACCCAGGGAGCAACACGGCTCAGGTAGCAGGAGCGAAGGCATGAAACAGCCCCCTGAGTAGGTCAGGGCTATCTGCAGCCTTGCCCACAGGGCCTCCTGAGAGATTTGCAACTACTCCCATCTCCCCTCACCCCCCAAGGGGTCATTGAGACTCCAGGTCCTAGCCGACGGAGCCTAACTCACTGTTCCCTGCTGTGCCGGGCCAAGACAGGGAAAATCCAGCTCATCAGCTTCCCTAGTGGAAGGATCTTACCAAGACCATACATTCAGGGTAAACTGACCCCCGCGGGAAGCTGGGTTGTTACCATAAGGGGTGGTGGATCTGGGCAGCCAGGAGGACTGAATGGCCCTCAGATGCTGAGTGTCCAGGAATCCTGAGGGTCTCCTCCATTTGTGGCTGGTCCACAGTAGGCCTTCAGGATTTTGCTGAATGAATCAACAAAGAACTACAAAAATCTGTGGAGTGGAGGTAATAGTTTTTCTCTTGTTTCAGGTTATCGTGCATGTAAGGGGTAATCTGTGAAGAGAGCAGAGGAGAGCATCCAGCTGAAGCACACACTCCATAAAGGCTGGGAATTAATATCCAGTTCAGCCCACCAACACGCTACAGCGCCCGTGTGGCCTGTGCCCAGTGTAGACCGAAGTGCACAGAAAAGGGACTCAAACCGATGATGTCTGTTAAGTGGAAGTGGGGGAGAGTCCAATTTCATAGCCATCTGTCTGGCAAGAGCAGACAGTCTGACAGCCTCAAGGACTGGGGATGCTGGAGAGCCAGAGGACCTCATCTCCACTACGGAGAGTGCATGCGAACTTTGTTGAACAATTTGACGATATCCAGTCATGTTGAAGATGCATACGCTATGAGCCAGAAGTCAGAGCTACATACATAGAAAGAAAACGTTTCCGGATGGATTTCACAAGACATGTATAAGATATTTGGAGCCATTTGGCTTTGAGGGGAAAAATCAAGGACAGAGGCCCCACTGGGATAGAGACGCGCTCAGGATGATTTCAGTACACGAACGTCACTCTGCAAGGGGCCTGTAGGACTGGGTTGGGTCGGGACATTCGGCCTGCGCAGCTAACACCATACACATGTTGTAGAGAAATCCCCCTGGGGTCAATGAGGATTCTGATTCCAGAAGCTCTGGAGGGAGAGTGACAGGGAGCTGAACTCTGACCGCATTCAAGAAGGTCATCCGTCCCCCCGCCGAAACCTGTTATGCCCCTGTATTCCCTCTTTGGAAGATGGTTCCACCTCCCATCAGGCTACCCGGTGCAAAACCAACAGGTTTTCCTAAACACCTCCTTTCCCATCAGGTGCGAAGGCCCCCGCCGGCCCTAAATTCTTCCCAGCTCACGTCCATCCCCTCCCACGGCCATGTGTCCCCTCGCACCCATTGCACACCCTGTAATGAGCTCTTCACCTTAACCCTCTCTCTCCCTGCGGCACCCTCTCTGTGCTTCAAGGACCACGATCCTTATCCACCAACACAGCCCACAGGAGAAATTCCAAGCTCCTAAATATCCTCCATGATCCATCCCTGCCTCCATTCCAACATCAGCTCCCACCGTCTCCTTTCACGCCACGTTCTGTATGGAAGTGCTGGGAATTTCTAGCGTTCTCCACACTGTTCTATACCCCCCCGAGTTTCAGCGTATGTTGGTTAAGTCTGACTGGAAGACCTTTCCTCTCCTGTAGTCCTCCTGTTGTCCCTCAAGACAGCTCAAGACCTATTTGCCTATGGAGCCTCCCTGCCTCCCACCTCTACGGAGCACGGCACCTGTCCTTCCTCGTCCGTCTGCCTCCCTCATGGTCAATGCCCCTGAGTTGTTTATCTATCTGCCTCTCCCACTGGACCCCTTGTCGCTGCAGAGTTTGCTCAGCGTCTGTTTATGTCTCTAGCCCCACCATCTATGACAGAATTCAGGAAATGCTTTCGGATACATTTTCTAGAAATTTAGGAGGAAAATTTGGTAGTCGGTGACTCATTAATAATTTCTTCTGAATTCAGCAGGACTGGTCTTTCAGGAAGAAAAAAAAATGTCAGTTCAAACTCAAGAACCTAGAACAGAACAGACAGGGGACCAAGAATATAGATCAAAGCAAATGGTTTAGAAGAGTCCAGGGAAAAGATCCTTACGAAGAATCCTTTAAGAACCGGATGATAGGATGTCAGCTTCTTTCCTAAAAAATAGACTCGTGTTTATATGTACAACATTCAAAGGCTCACGGCTATTCTTAGAGTCATGGGTCCCAGGTGCAAATGCCAGGCCCGGGGTCAGAGGCAGAGTCCAGATTCTCATGGAACAGTAGGCCTCCAGCTTCTGGGTTCCTAGAAGCCTGGGGTATAACTTCCCAGAGTACAAGCTCCCAGCTGGTGAGCATCAGATCCCCAAGACCAGTGGTCTGGAGCAGGAGGGGATGTCGGATTATTATATCCCGAGGCTCTGGTCTGGTCCTCTGTTCAGCCGACAAGCCCATAGAAGCTATAGTAAAAAAAATTCACATGGTTAGGGTTTTTTCCCTGATTTTATTTGATCAATTTCTAAGGTTTGTGAGAGGGAGAGAGGGTGAGAGGGAGAGAGAGAGAATGAGCAGGAGGAGGGACAGAGGGAGAGGGAGAAGCAGACTCCCTACTGAACGTGGAGCCCAACGTGGGGCTCCATCCCAGGACCCTGAGATCACGACCTGAGCTGAAGTCAGATGCTTAACTGAGTGAACCGCCCAGGCACCCTGACCAATTTGAAAGGCAAGCAGAACTGGACTCCAGTGGGTAGAGAATGAGGGAGATCTCCTGCTCACTCCCCACCTTGAACCTGGCAGGAGAGGTAAGACACAGATATAAAATCACAATAAAGTGAGGAAGGAAGTGTCAAGTTTTAAGAGAAAGGGGTCTGGCCTGTGTTTTCGAGGGCATACTGAATTTCTCAGTATAGAAAAGGAAGGAGGGAGAGAAGGAAGACAGGCCTCCATGCCACGAGGCCCAGGACAGCAAACACACGGAGTAGCAAATGTCAGGTGCGCCAAAGCCCGGGATGCTAAGGACCCCGTGCCCTGCTGGTACGTGTGCTCCTCCTGGAGCTCGAGAGTTTGCTGCCTCCCAAGAAGCCTGCTAGACTTCTGAATACACATCCCCTGCCCAGCCCCAAGACTGCCAGCTCACCGGCACCCCTTTCTCCCCACTCGTAGCAGCTGGTCCAGTGAGAAGAAAGCAGTGAGGACGAGGGTAGGGCATGTCAGTCACCCAAGGGCAGGGAGCAAGTCCTGGAGGAGCCCTTGGCCTTGGAATCAGTTCTCCAGGCTGCCTGGGGCCCTCCCACCATAGTCTCTGCTATTGGTGCAGGCCCCACCAGCTCCCAGAGGGGCCACGGTCCTATGCTCCTGCTGGGCTGCCCCTCACGAAGATGGAATTAGTGGTGTGAGGCAAGGGGACATCCGAGGGTCCCCACAATACCACTCAAGTCACCCACCCTCCAGGAATCAGTACACACCCGAGAGGCACATCTTATCAGTCATTCTCACTTTAGCGTGATGGAAGAGAGGGCCGTAGAGATGAGATTTTGAGGCGTGGCCAAACACCTCTGAGCCCCGGATCCGCATTTACTAGCCACGAAGCCTCAGGAAAGTTACTTAGCACCGTAGGTTTTGGCAGAACCCAGACACCAACCTTTCTGGATCCTCTCTCCCTTACTGTCCAGGCCCAGGGCTTCTCTCTGCTTTTCTCGTGTCTGAGCCCCTTGCTCAGCACCGGGCCACCTCACCTTGCTCTCCAGAGCCTGTCCCCATGCTATGCTCTCTGCACCCTTCAAGGCCATGCCTTGGAGGGCAAGACAGAGATCTTGACCCCTGGTTTCAGAGCTCCTGCACACCCCCTGTGCACCCCCAGTTAACCTGAGGGGTACGTCCAGCCATCGGTCTCTTGGTCAACCAAGCTTTGGCATTGAGTGGGTCCCCTGGCCCTGTTCCAGGCTCTCTAAGGATTCCCTCCAGAGCTCTGGAGAGCTGCTCACCTAGAACTATTTATTCGGGCAACAAAATGATTGCCACCAAACAGTCAACCCCACCTTCTCGTACTTGCAGGCTGCACACTCCCAGTGCCTCGGGCTGTCCTCCCACATCACGGGTGAGTAAACCAAAGTCCAGAGAGTCACACAAGGAAACGGTGACCCAGCAAGGACCAGAAACCAGGTCTCCTGACTGCCTGTCCCGGCTGTGTTCCCTGAACCTCCCCACCATTTCCCTGGTCATTCCCACAGAAGCTCTCGAATTCACATGCTTGGCAAAGAAGGCTCCACAGCTTCCCAGCTTCCCTCCCAGCGGTGTTCTGAGGATGTGCTGAGGATGTGTGACAGCTCTTAGAGGAGCAAGACACGAGTCTCAACGACAGCCAAACCTCTGCGGGTCACGTGGCTGCAGGTCACCTTTCTCTCTCTCTCTCTCTTTAAACTGCAGAGGAGCATAAAACAGGGCCCTTCCAGAGAGAGGCTGCTAACACCTTGAACATGAGGAAATCCTTCCACTGCAGACCAGCTCCAAGCTGAACAGAGAGAATTGTTCGGAAGGCGCTCTCATTTCCTCCTTCCTACCCCCTCCCTCAGGCAGAGTATTCAACAGGCACTGATTTCACTTTATAAATGGAAACTGAATCACCGCATTCCAGGCTGGAAAATGATTGGAAATGAGAGTATGTCCGAGGTCAAGACCTAGCCACTTCCTCTCTGGACAGGAAGTGGAGCCTTCAAATCGTCCTGCAGGGCCTCTCACTGATAAGAGGCTGACTTTGGCCCTGGACTGGGGGAGCTCTCTGCTGTTTGCAAATCACACTTTAAAGGAGAGAGAGAAAAAAGAAAAACCCGGATGTCCCTCTCTAAACAGGGATGTCAGCTCAGGAAGGAGGGATTGTGCAGCTGCATTTTTGCGGGGGGTTGTCGACAGCATACAAATTGTTTAAAATCTGTTGTAAACACAGGCATAGAGTTATGGTGAGTCAGGCAGCAGTGCTGGGTCCTCTCTCGAGCACTGCATCAGGCCTCCCGGAGCCACCAGGGCCCGGCTTACACACTTGGCTATTCCATATTTGAAGATACTGGGAAAATCGGGCCTCTGAAAGACATGACTCACCAGGCCCTGAGCAGCGATCAGCCGAGATGAAAGGGGCCCCACGCCTGTGGATGGACCTGAGGAGCAATGCAGGAAAGGGGGCTGGGAATTGGAGCTACGTTTGCTGGTCTGCACTGGTCTGGGAACGCTTAAGAACAAGGACTGGTCATCTACGCCCCAGCTCCCAGCTCTGGGTGGGACACAGGGCCCGCATCAGCAAATGCCATGAAGCAGACCACAAAGGTAAAGAGCATCATGCGTTGGCTCCTTCGGTCTACAAACAACCCTGGGTTCAAGTGCGGACTCTTTGTGTCCTGGGTGTGGGGTCTCAGATCAAGTCACTTAACCGCGTGGGATTGTCACTCCCATGCCTGTACATGGGGCCTAATGCTGCTGAATTTCTAGGGGTGCTGTTGGGATGAAAGGTCATGTCTGGAAATGCAAATCCATTTTGGTTTGGAAAGCCAAATTTGTTTCTTCAAATATCTGTTGAGTCATTCTCAAAGACAAATATGTTTGCTCATTATGGCCGCAGAGCATACATACCATAAAGCACTTGGGGACGACAGTAAAGAATGCATAAACAGGAAAACAATCACCAAAGGCAACCCCCATTAACGTGCCAGCAGGTTTTCTCACTCATTTTTTTTATAAGTGATTATGCCATTCTGTACTGGTTTCTATTGCTGTGTAACAATTTCCCACAAACCCAGGGACTTAGGGCAACACCCACTTATCATCTCACAGTTCTGTGGGGTCTCAATCCCAGTGGGGCTCAACTGGGTTCTCTGCCTAGAGTTCCTTAGGCCCAAGTCAAAGGGTCAGCCAGGCTTGCGTTTTTCTGTTTTTGGTTTTGTTTTTAAGATTTCATTTATTTATTTGACACAGAGAGAGAGAGAGATCACAAGTAGGCAGAGGCAGGCAGAGAGAGAGGGGGAAGCAGGCTCCCTGCCAACCAGAGAGCCCAATGCGAGGCCCAATCCCAGGACCCTGAGATCATGACCTGAGCCGATGACCTGAGCCGAAGGCAGAGGCTCAACCCTCTGAGCCACATGGCCGCCCCCAGTCTCGTATTTGGAATGACTGTCCTTGCAGGCTCATTCAGCTGGTTCGGCTGACTTTGGCCTCTGGCGGTGGCAGGCCTGAGGTCCCTGTTTCCCTCTGGCTGCTAGCAAGGGACCTCTCCCAGCTTCTATAGCGGCTTCTCTCCAGGACTTGCCTGAAGTCTTCTCCATCTTTAAGCATAAGAGCATGTCAAATCCTTCCCGTGCTTTCAGTGTCTGACTTCTCGAACTGCCAGCTGGAGAAAACTCTTGGCTTTCCAGGTGCATGGAATTACATTAGACGCACCTGAGTAATCTCCCTTTCACTGTGGAACATAACATAATGCCTGCCACGGACAAAGGTCACGGGAGCCACTGTAAAGTTCTGCCCGCCATACACTGTGTACTCAATTTGTGTCCCTTTCTCTCCCCTCACACCAGAGTGACAATGAAAGTGAATCATCACACTGGTTACTTACTGCTGGACGCTGTTTGGGCCATGCCCTGCCTGATTGGCCAGTCATTAACTATTCTGAATATAGCCCAAGCTTTTGCCCCACGAATGACTGTCTTTTCACACATGAAAGGATTGCATAAAGTTCTGTTGCATGGATGCAACATTATCTATTTAATAATTATGCTAACAAATAGCCACAGTGTAGGAAGTATTGATTGGCTCAGTAGGGAGGACAAGCCACTGACACTGGGGAATAACCTGATCAGTTTTGTATTTATAAACATTACTCAATCAGAAGTGGGAATGGTCAACAGAAGGGAAACCAGCAGCATCAACAGGAACCAGTTGGAGGGCCCTGCAGGTAATTCAGGTGGGAGAAGTGTGTCAACTCATGTCGTCACTAAGAGCTACAAGCTTTCAGTGACCCATTTATCCAGCAAACACTGAGCACCTATTGGGCACTTGTCATTATTCTGGGCCCCGAGAACACACAGAGGTCATGCACTCTCCCTGAGAAACTCACAGTGTAATAAATAAGAGAAACCTGTGCAGAGCCCAAAAGCCAAGTTCTAGGTCCTCTGATGGTCTTTGTACAAAATCCAGTGAGGACACAAAAGAGGGCATGGCCAATTCTTCCAGGGAGCAGAAAGAGGGCAGAGGGGAGATGAGAAAAGGAAAGTCTTAAAAACAAAGGTGTTATGGGTTAAATTGTGCCCCTCCCCAATCATATGTTGAAGTCCTAGCCCCCACTATCCCAGAATGGGGCCTTACTTGGAGAGAGGGTGTTTATAGAGGGAATCAAGTTCAAATGAGATCATTAAGGTGAGCTCTAAAGAGAGCAAGTCTGGACACAGACGCATGGGAAGAATGCCACGTGAACATGAAGACCAAGAATAGAGTGGTGCTTCTAGGAGCGCTAATGACTGTCAGCAAGCCAGCTAGGAGGGAGTGGGGCAGAGATCCTTCCCTAATGCCTTCAGAGGGAGCATGCTAACACCTAGACCTCGGACTAGAAGCATCCAGAATTGTAGGCCAATAAATTTTTGTGGTTTACGCTATTCATCTTGTGCAACTGTATCACAGGGGCCCTATGAAATGAATATAGTCAGCAGACCCAGGGAAACCTATTTGAGGGCAACACCATGGCATAAACCAGGCTGGTGAGCTTGGGGCACGAGGCATGAATGGGGAAGCAGAAACTGAGATGCAGAGGCAGGCCAGGGCTGGACGACGAAGGGCCACACCTGCTGAATCCAGGACGTGAGAGTCTGTATCTGCAAGGTGCTGGAGGCACGTGGAAGGATTTCAGCTGGTAAATGCATAGGGCTTGGTCACCAGTGGCGTGTGAGATAGGCGGTGTTTAAGATGATGCTCAGCTTTCTGCATACAGGTTTTTCTAAGTGTCTTTATTTCTAAAGGAGGGAAACACAGCCCATCCGTCAAGAGGAGCTTGTTTCCCCCGTTGCCAGGAGCAGCAGCTCCGCTGGGTTACCGTGATAGCATCTCACCATCCGATCCAGGCTGCCTCCTCTGATAACCACCGCTGTCCCTGTCCAGAAAAGGGAAGCTAACACTATCACTGTCATGTGCCCTCCACACCCCCGCAGGAGGAAAAAAAAAAAAATCAGTGTTTCCATAATCACGACTGCCTTGGGAGCTGCCAGGAAATTCCAACAGGAAACTCCCATTTGGAAGTGTTTTGTTTTGATTAGGATGTGTTTATTTCCCTCCAAGGGTGCGTTTTGGTGCTGGGGCTGAGCCTGGTGGTTGTGCCTAACACAGGCTCGAGAAGGGCATCAGCTGCCTCCAGAGGCAGGCCAAGGGGCCAGAGGGCTGCAGGCTGCATTCAGGGAGTACCGCCAGGCTGGTGTCTGGAGAGGCATCCACGGGGAACCAGGATAAGCCATTTCAAGAGGCACCAGATGCCTTTTACTTCGGCCTGGGACTCCTGGGGCCCAGAGGAGCTCAGTTCCTGCACCACTGTTCCAATCACCCTTTGGCTTGGTATTTACTTTCAACAAAGCTCTAGGAGGAGGTGAATCCACCTCAGTCCTTTGTTTAGAAATCTCCTGCTTGAGCTCTTCCCAAATCAACTCCACCTGAACTTCTAGGCACCAGGAAGGCCATGCCCATGGTCAGGACAGGATTCGAACCACAAAACCAAATTCCACAATGTCATCACCACTGCCCCCCTCCAACCCCAGCTGCCCTGGTGAAGCCCGCCAGGCCTCCGCTCCTGCCCGCCATGCACTGCTCCTCAGGGGCCCCCGGTGAGGGTCCCAGAGCCTCAGTTCTGAGGATATCCCGCAGCTGCCCCAGCACAGAGCCCCCCCCCCCCATTCTGTCTGGGGGATCAGGGGCTGTTGGCCTTCTATGACGGCTGTGATCAGACTCCCAAGTCCTCTCCTTTCCTAGACGTTTTCATTGGTGCTTCACAGGCAAACCTCCCAGGCAAGCGTAGGAATCCCGGGCACAGCCTTTAGCTCCAAGGATGAAGACCAAGGTTGGAAATTCCATTGCCCACTTCCCTCAGGCTCCCAAGGCCCCTCCCTGGTCCAGTGTTGAGGGGATTCTATTCAGCTCTCCATAGCACAGCTGGGGTTGGGTATCATGCATTTGAAAGGACCAAAGTCACAACCAGCACGCCCTTCCTTCTCAATAGTCTAAGATTTTCAGATGGTCCATGAGGCCCAGGCTGCAAGGGACACAGTGGCTCCTGTCTTTGCCCCTCATCTGGGCTGGGATGCCACAGGAGCCGAAAGAGTGTGCACCCTCCCACTGAGTTTCTTCAGTACTCTCACAGAGAAGGCTCAGAGATGAAATTCCAAAACAGAGAAGTGAGTGACTCCTCACTTCTCACCTGCTCCTGCCTCCCTCGCCCAGCTTCCTGGTTGCTCCGGCTGTTCTCAAACATGGGTTTTATTATGAGTCAGGTGCAATGAGGCCGCTGAAGTCATAGTTTGTTGCCCACACAGCCTAAGAGGAGGAGGCCACCACACCACAGAGAACCACATGAGGAAGCACCATTCCTGAACCATCTGTTCAGGAGGCAGATGGAGTGATGGGAAAATGTGGGCCAAAGCTCTTATCATGGTTTTCATGGGAAGGAAGGGGAGAGGCAGGTAAATTGGCCTAGAATTGGCTAGGTCGGATCGTTTCAGCAGGCTCTGGGGCATGGGGGCTGTCCCTGGTTGTCTGGTATGCAGCCCTGAGAGGCTAATAAAGGAGCCGTTGGGTGTCAGCTCTGGGTTGGTGGTTTATGTAGGACAGACACACTCAGTGAGTCATTTACTATCTCTAGGAATTAGCTGACCCTCAGAAGGGCGTCCTTCCAGGGTCAGCCAGGCCCAGACATCAGAGCATCAGAATAAAAAGATGTGCTTGGGGTGCCTGGGTGGCTCAGTGTGTTGAAGCCTCTGCCTTCGGCTCAGGTCATGATCCCAGGGTCCTGGGATCGAGTCCCATGTTGGGCTCTCTGCTCAGCAGGGAGCCTACTTCCTCCTCTCTCTCTGCCTGCCTCTCTGCCTACTTGTGATCTCTCTCTGTCAAATAAATAAATAAAACCTTAAAAAAAAAAAAGATGTGCTTAATACAAGGGCTCACAGGACCGAGAACAGCCTTGGTGGTGGATGCCAGCGATCTCCACGCAAAGGGTGTGGAGCATCTGACAGCGACCAAGGAGGTTTGGGTAGCCTCGGCCTCCTGGGAGTCTCAGGGCAGTTTCGGTAGGTAGTTGGGGCAGAATGAATAATCCGCATTTATAGGTGATTAAAAGCATAGTGAATGATGTGACTTTCCCAGGGTCGTGCCCAGCAAGGGTAGATCCGGGCTTAATTGCGGGCACCCTTGGCGATGTTCACAGAGTCCTGTTTCAAGTACATCTCCCGGCCTTTCTGGGAGAAGAGGAATAACCAGGCAGTGGGGAGGCTGGACGGTGATCCTGTCCTTAAGACTGTCTTTGGAAGGGCAGAGAGAGAGATTGTCAGAAAACATCTGTTCGCCATTGGCTACACAGATAGCTACATCAATAGCCAAATGAGTGTCTGTTGAATGGAATGACGGTCATGAAAAGACAATGAACACTTGAGTGACTTTATCTGTCAACCGGATCCTCTCTCTTGTTTCCTGCCTTGTAGTTAATTCAGCTTCTCATGCTTCGTGCCCCTCAACTCGGTTCGATTAAACACTTACTTAGTGCGGTTCCTTCTGTGCCGAGCTCTGTCCTAAGAGCTGGAGAAACAGAGAAAGTAAAACCCTACATCTGCCCTCAAGATACAGTGGTGTCAAGGGAGGGATGACGCCACGTTACAGTATGTCTGCAATAAATACCAGTGTAGGGGTGCCTGGGTGGCTCAGTCGGTTAAGCATCTGCCTTTGGCTCAGCTCATGATCCCAGGGTCCTGGGATGGAGTCCCGCATCGGGCTCCCTGCTCAACTGGGAGTCATCTGCTTCTCCCTTTGCCTCTGCTCCTGCCCCCTGCTTATGCTCGCTCTCTCTTTCTCTCTCTCTCAAATAAATAAAATCTTAAAAAAAAAAAAAAAAAACTACGAGTGTGGACTGGGTATAGTGAACACACAAAGAAGGAATGATAAACTCTTTGGGCAATAATATTCCTGCAGGAGGGACATCCAAGTTGACTTTTAGGGACTTCTTTAAGCATTCATCAGATGGATAAGAAAATATTCTCAATTCTGTCAATGGGAATAACATGTGCAAAGACCCAGAGTAAATGGAATATTTTTCTTTTTTTCCATTTTATTTATTTTTTTCAGCGTAACAGTATTCATTCTTTTTGCACAACACCCAGTGCTCCATGCAAAACGTGCCCTCCCCATTACCCACCACCTGTTCCCCCAACCTCCCACCCCTGATCCTTCAAAACCCTCAGGTTGTTTTTCAGAGTCCATAGTCTCTTATGGTTCGCCTCCCCTCCCCAATGTCCATAGCCCGCTCCCCCTCTCCCAATCCCACCTCCCCCCAGCAACCCCCAGTTTGTTTTGTGAGATTAAGAGTCATTTATGGTTTGTCTCCCTCCCAATCCCATCTGGTTTCATTTATTCTTCTCCTATCCCCCTACCCCCCCATGTTGCTTCTCCATGTCCTCATATCAGGGAGATCATATGATAGTTGTCTTTCTCCGATTGACTTATTTCACTAAGCATGATACGCTCTAGTTCCATCCACGTCGTCGCAAATGGCAAGATTTCATTTCTTTTGATGGCTGCATAGTATTCCATTGTGTATATATACCACATCTTCTTTATCCATTCATCTGTTGATGGACATCTAGGTTCTTTCCATAGTCTGGCTATTGTAGACATTGCTGCTATAAACATTCGGGTACACGTGCCCCTTCGGATCACTATGTTTGTATCTTTAGGGTAAATACCCAGTAGTGCAATTGCTGGGTCATAGGGTAGTTCTATTTTCAACATTTTGAGGAACCTCCATGCTGTTTTCCAGAGTGGTTGGACCAGCTTGCATTCCCACCAACAGTGGAGGAGGGTTCCCCTTTCTCCACATCCTCTCCAGCATCTGTCATTTCCTGACTTGTTAATTTTAGCCATTCTGACTGGTGTGAGGTGATATCTCATTGTGGTTTTGATTTGTATTTCCCTGATGCCGAGTGACGTGGAGCACTTTTTCATGTGTCTGTTGGCCATCTGGATGTCTTCTTTGCAGAAATGTCTGTTCATGTCCTCTGCCCATTTCTTGATTGGATTGTTTGTTCTTTGGGTGTTGAGTTTGCTAAGTTCCTTATAGATTTTGGATACTAGCCCTTTATCTGATATGTCGTTTGCAAATATCTTCTCCAAATGGAATATTTTTCAATGAATCATTTTTTATTGCTCTCAACTGCAAGTAAAAAAATTCCATTAAAGGTGACTTAAACAAAACAAATATGTATGCAAAAATAAAACATTAAGCTAAATTTATGTCCCATAATAAGTAATCCAGAGGGAGGGAAGTTCCAAGTTTGGTTAATTCAGCAGTTTACTGGCATCACCACAGACCCAGATTCCTTCTATCTTTCTCTCCTGCCATCCTCAATGATAGACTTTTATTCTCAGGCTTGTCCCCTCATGGTAACAATATGGCTACAGTAGGTCCAAACATCACAGCATCATATAACGACATCAAAACACCAGAAGGAAGCACATCCTTTTCTTATGCTCCCTTTTCCAGTGTGCAAACCTTCTCCAGAAGGTCCCCAGCAGACTCCTCGTTGGCTAGAATTGCATCATATGCCCATTCCATGATTTAAAAAAAAAAATTATTGGTCCAGGAAATGGAATTAGCACTGTTGGTTCTTAGGCTACTCACACTTCTTCCCTAGGGCCTGTGGAAGGACCCTACTTCTCCTTATGTACATGGCCCCTAATACCTAAACAAACTGGTGTTCTGTACAGGGGACACTGGTAGGCCATGGCTACTGCTGTAAGGCCTTACTTAGAAGAGAGGTCACCTGGGTCTGGCCCTCATGGTGTGATGCTAGGCAACCACGTCCCCTTTCTGAGCAGTTTTCTCTGCCTAAAATAGGGACTCCAATATATGGCTGAGAGCTTTGCTTAAATGAGCCAGGAGGTACGGAAGCACAGAGAATACAGCCAAGGCCAAGTCCAAGCAGGAAACCCACCCAACAGTCTCTGGTTTGCCTTCACTTGAGTGCTCTTTCATTGGCCCCACACGATGGAAGGCACCCGGACCTTTGGCTTTTCTAGAGCACAGCGTTCCACTCCCGTCTGATTGCTACAGAGATGTCTGGTGCTCAAGGAAGAGCCAAGTGCACCTCTAGATCTCCAATAGCCCCCACAGTTGGGTTGGGAAATGTTGAGTGGGCCCTGGCCAGTGACATGTGGCTTCACCTTAACAGCATTCCGAACAGCCCTCTCTCAACAGCTCCCTGGGGGGCCCCAGGTCCGAAACGGCAGGGGGACAAGGTGACCACATCACTGTGTCATCTGACGCTTTGCCAGCTTGTGAGCAGGGTCAAATTAGTTAACCAGTATGAAGAGCTCTGTAAACTAGGAAGGATTATATACATGTGAGCAAATAGTAGAATTGAAGGCAATAATAGTATTAGTTACAATGGTACCAGCGAAGGTGGTGGGAGGGGCTGCAGTTACGGGGTGAGAGCAGCTGAGGCAGAGGTTGGAGGGAGAACCACGGGCGTGACTGCAGGGCAGTGGTCTCATGGTCATAGCAGCAATGGCCGTGAGTTTTTAGAAATAAGCTAAAATCTGTACAGTAATGATAATAGGAAGAGCGGTGAGAACAGTCGCGGCAGTACAAAGGCTGCTTGCTTCCTGAGCAGTGAGCGGAAAGCCAACATGGCAATGCCTGGGTCCTGCCCAGAGCTGTCCCTGTTTCTCTCATCCTACGCTCCGGACAATTATTTTAATCATGCACCGGTCTGGCCAGTCTGACCTTTGGAAACTCTGCCCCCTTTCAAAAGAGACTGCTTGATTTAATTCACAATAAAGAGACATCTATAGATCATCAATGCCCTAGTTCATCTGAGCCTCTATAACAAAAGACCCCAGACTAGGTGGCTTAGAAACATTAGAAATTAATTTCTCATAGTTCTGGAGTCTGGAAATCCACAATCAGGGCACCAGCAAGGCTGGGTTCAGGCGAGAGCCTTCTTCCGGGATGCAGATGGCCAGCCCCCTGTTGTGTGATCCTCAGATGGCAAAAGGAGCAAGGGAGCTCCCGGGAGGACTCTCTTATAGGGGACCTAATCCCATTCATGAGGGAGTAATCCCTAATAATAATATAATATATAATAATAATCCCATCCATTTGTTGACTTTACAAATAAAGCTACAGTTATTTTACCACCAAAAATGAGTTTATTTGGGAATAACAGACAATTGTAGCCCAGGATCTACAAACTCCAGCAAAACCATAGGCAAGCCAGCAGAACAAAAGAGAAGAGCGTGCTTTTTCAGAGGAAAGGGAGGAGTTGGGAGGGCAGTTGTAAATAAAAAATTCAATGGACTAAACTGGGAGCTCAAAGTACACTGGCTTCTCATTGGCTGAGCTGTAACTGTCTCTCATTGGCTGGGCTGTTGCTGGGGGAGAAGGAAACCTCTCTTCCTCATCCTGCTAGGATGATAAAATTGTAGCTAAAGGGGGGTCAACTTGCGCAGTACGTCTCGTCTTGCTGGGTCTCCAATTGGCGACCAGTGGTAGGGCCCGTCCCCCTTCTGGCCTTCTGACTCCTTTTTAAAAGGGTTTCCTCATATTGATTTTCAGAAGAGCTCCACCCTCATGACCTCCTTACCTCCCAAAGACCCCACTTCTTAGTATCACCTTGTGGGGGGGGGATTTCAACATACGAATTTGGGGGCAGAGAGTGAGAGAGACACATTCCCTCCATAGCAATCAGGCTTCTCAGATGAAGTATATATTTCTAAGAGTTGGGTTCCAGCAGACTAAATGTTTTATGGATGCCCAATTAAATACTTATTAAATTTAGTTTGGCTGTTTGCTTTACATATTTTGGAACAAATAAATTTTTCAGGCCTCAAACATTTTCGAAGGTCCTTAGAAAGCTAATAGAACCTGGACCCTGCACTTAGAGAGGTTAATGGTCAAGCAACTCTGGCCCAGAGGGCTATTCAACAAGGAAAGAATGCATTCTTTCCACGCACAGCCCACCTCACCCCTCGGCCCCAGACCTTGAACTTGACTGGCTCTGATCTGAGGAGGGTCCCAGAAATACGTGGCAACAAAGGAGAAAGCCAAATATGGGCCCCTCTCCCTAATAACAAAAGCCCAGAAAGCTCTCACACACACATACACACACACACACACACACACACACACACCAGTGCACCCCCACCCTCAGACATGCTCCTCTAGGCCCAGAAGTTGGGAAACCAAGGCTGTCTGTCATCACCTGTAACCAGCATGCCAGGACCTCCTGGGACACGGGGGGATCAAGGCCCAGCCCTGATGACTCATGCGTGCCCAAGGACCCCACAGCCCTGTGGGCCCCAGTGTCTTTCCTAAGAAACAGCAACAGTAATTACTGTTTTTAAGAGAAACAAAGAGAGAAGGACAAGTGGCAACAAGAGGTCTGGCTCTCTGGCCTGAGCAGATGTTTCCATCCACACCCTTCTGCAGAAGGGGCCCTTAAGCCTGGGGGCCAGTTCCCAGATGGAGTCCTAAAAGTGTGGAGCTGCTTGGGAGTGGCCATCTGAAGGTGCTGGAGAATCCAGGTGAGGGTCTGGGCACCACGGTCAGCTGCCAGCCGGAAGCCTCCAGAAGGAACCTCACCAAGGTCTTTGTGAAGGAACCTCAGACTCCAGAGTCTTGTTAGACTCTGGGAGATTTCCTATGCGAGGGGCAGCTCACAAGGAGGGCCAAAACTCATTGAAATGGTCAGCACAGCTGCTCATGTCTGGCCTGGAAAGAGTAAAAGTGAAAATTTTCCTTGGCTCCAGTTTCCTACGAGGCAAAATACAAACCTCTAAACATGGCACCCAGGGGTGTCTATGATTCGCTCCTTAGCCTTATAAAAATTTTTTAACTTTGACTTTTGTATAGGCCAGCGACTTCCTACTTACTCCTCTGCCTTTTCTCCTACATCTCAACTACACTGAGCAATTTGTTCCTCCCAGGTCCAGTCTTATAACCAGACTTACCCATTCCTCAAGGTCATGTCCTCCTTGGAGCCAACTGTGATCTTCTTTTCTACTGGGCCTTCTGCTGGACCCCACTCAGCTCCTGAAGGAGCTGAAAACTTAATGTGCACACAAAAACATTCGGAGGGATGTTTCTAGCAGCCAAAAGTTTGGGTGATCGTGATGTGTCGATGCCCCACCGGCCGGGGGGAGGGGGGACAGATGCTGAAAATACGGGAGGCTATGCCTATTGGGTCGGGGGGCGGGGAGAGAACTTGCCCCAGATTGCCACAACTTGGAAGCAACTAGATGTCATGCCGTTGCTGAATGGATACACAAGTGTGGTCCATCCAGACAATGGGGGATTACCCACCTCAAACGAAAAGCTGCAAGACATGAAAGCCACAAAAGGAAATGTAAATGCCTGTCAGTGCGTGACAGAAGCCAATCCATGAGGGCTGATTCTAACTCTAAGACATTCTGGAAAGAGCAAGATGATGGAGCTGTGGAAAGATCCACGGCTGCCCGGGCTTGATGGGGGAACAGAGGGATGAATGAGTAGGCAGGACAGAGTGTTCTTCAGCCGTGATCACGCCATTACATATTTGTCCAAACCCACATGACGTGCCGCACCGACAGGGAAGCCCAGTGTAAACTCTGGACTTGGCGGGGTAATGATGCATGAGCACGGGCTCACCACCTAGAACACAGGTGCTGCCCTGGTGGGGATCGGGAGGCGGGAGGCACATGTGGGACGGGGGGCGTGTGGGAAATCCCCGTACCTACCTCTCTACTTCACCATGAACCTGAAAGTCCTCTAAAAAAAACTTGTCTGTAACAAAGAGAGGAGCAGGGCTCTTCTCCCCTGGGGAAGGCCCCCCGGTCGGGGCTTTGCACCTGCCGGTAATGCTGACCGTGTGTAGCACGTTGGGTGGACGGGCCAGCCACTTCATTACTTTGTGCTGAAGGAAATGCCTCCCAGCTCTGCACTTGCCTTTTTAAATTTCACAACTGCTAAATCCACACCCAGCACTTTTTTTTATAGCGATCGAAAGCAGTGTGGGGATCAGCAGCAGAGACCTCCCCGTGCAGCTGGCTGGTGAGTCCCCTGGGGCCAGGGGACCCATGGAAGCCCAAGGCAGCCTCTCCAGGGAAACCTGGTCCCTTAGCCGGATCAGCTGAGCTGGAGTTAAGGGGAAATTCTCGCCATGATTAAAGGCGAGTCCTTTAGTAGTTGACAGGTTCTAAAGGGCACTCCACTAGGGACCAGACAGTGTGGGTTTAAATTCCAACTGTCCCGATTTACCCCTCTGGGCCCCAGGACCACATGCTGGCTTCTCCTCTGAGTTCCTGGGGGGTTGGGGTGAGGCTTTTTCCTCTATTTGGTTTTATTTACCCCGCTACCAAGCACAGCACCCAGTCCACAGTGGACCTGATGTGAAAGACCGTGGAACAGGATAGGGACGGGCAGGACATCAGGAACCCAGAAGGCCTGGGTTAACTGGAAGGTGCGAAACACCCACCTGGGTGGGAGGCTCGATGCCTAAGAAGAGCCCTGGGGTCTGACACTGGGGTCCGGCTCCATCTCTGCTGCCCGGGTGGCCAGGGATGGGCCAATGCCATGGGGAGGCCCTCCGAGTGCTCACGGGCAGGGTGTAGAGATGAAATGAGATCCTGGAAGGGAGGGTCCTGGGGTCTGTGAACTCTAGGCTCAGGGATGCAGAATTCTGGAGGACAGAAGGACCATCTGCTGAAATTAAGCTGCTTGGCTGCTCCTGGCCTCTGTAATGCAGGTGGAATCCAGGAGAGCAGGTGGGTCCCATGTGCCTCCCATAAGGAGGCTCCATCTTTATACAACTTCATGGGCTTCGTGAAGCTGAGTATGATAGCTTCCAGGCTCTTTGCCAAAGGCTCAATGTTGGGTTATATTGTCTAAGCCTCACAGTAACCACCCCGCCCCCAGCCTGAGTCAGGACGAAGATCGCTCTTTTACCTATGAGGAAACTGACCAGCAGGAGCCAGGGGCGGAGCCAACATTTGAAACCAGGCTTTCTGGCAGACCCCATCACTCTTGCTCTCACCAGGTCATCTGTGGGCTTTTCCTCATTTCCATCCCACACGGAAACCCACCTTCCTGCACATAGACTCAGTGTCCGGGAACCACCTGCTCAGGGCACTCCCGGCCATTTGCATGAATGACTTTCCTGGGAAATGTCAGCCGTCCAACCCGCCTGGCACTGCACAGTGGCCCAGGGTCCAGGGGCTAACAAAACACCAGCCACGTGGTTCAGAGGGAGCAATGCTGGTCCAGGCCTGGAGTGGCCTGAGCCAGAAGGCCAGCTTGTGGCTATTGTCTTCTGGGCCGGCCGTCCTACAAACCTTAGGGCTTCTTTTGGTAGAGTGAAAAAGGAGAAGACGATTGCAGGTCTGTGCCTTTCCCCGCCTAGACCGAAGGATCGATGCTGCTAAGGGCTCAGCTTGCCAACCTTGGCTCCACGGCACCACAGCCCCATGTCTAACCCAGCCACCTGCTTCGACCTAGAGACCAAGGCTCGTGTCAGCCTCCAGCCAGGACCATCCTCCCTTTTACTCCCACTCAACAAAACTCACTGAGCTTTCCCTGTTTGCAGTACTAAGGACCCAGAGGTGACTCAGACATGGTTCCCACCTCAAAGGAGGCCAACGTCAAGGGCCGGTGGCTGTCTCATGAATGAAACGATCTGTCTGTCCAGCTTCTCTCCGCACCCCTGCTGCCTTCCCGGCATGAAGGTTACAGAGATTGTGCTAGGTGAGAAGAATGAAGGGAGAGGGAAGCCAGCCTTAGGGCAGACTCTGGCAATTTGGAAAACTGAGGCAGGGAGAGATTTTGTGCCCATCTGAGGGCACCCCTCCTGAAGGAAATGGAACACTTGGGACCAGAATGAGAAGGGTGAGGCCCCCTCCCGCCCCGGACATAGGTGCCGTCTCCAGGAGACTACTTGGCAGGCCATCAGCTGGACCCCTCCAGGCCCCCACCCTTGAAGGTCACTGCAGCCGTCCCCCTCTAGACGGCATGCTCGCGTACAGTGGCATAGGAGCGAGGCTCCCGGATTCCAAGCATCAGCCGATGCTACTGTTCAGCAACCGTGTGGGAGCCAGACCATAAATAGTGCCCCCCCCCCGAGACCCAGGGGAGCAGGTTGGTGCCCTGGGCCCAGGCTCTAGAGGGCTCCCCTCCCCACTCCCCCATCAGGCATGGAATTGTCTGGAGCCAGGCAACATGCTCACCCTGGATCTATGCCCCAAACCTGCTTCCTAGACTGTGCTCCAAGTACCAAGCCACTGGAACTCCATGTCCGAGCCTGCGTCCAGAGCCCATTCCTCTAAGGGCTGACCGGGCCACTGGGGTGCTTGCTTCTAGTCTGAGGGTGTCTGGGGTCAGGGCGGTCAGGGTGGACATGGCTTGGATCTGGGATCTGGAATGTTCAATGAGCTCCCCTCCCAGGTGAGAAAGAGCCAGAGTTGTGGGAAGAGAAGGGAGGCAGGCTGCAGGCCTAGAAATCTCAGTCCTCCTCTGACCTCAAGCTTATCCAGCACAAGAGGAGAGATTATTTGCAGAGCTCTCCCAAACTGCCCTCCTCCCCAGCCTCCTCCCCTCCCTCTAGGCAGGTGCCGAGCAGACAGCATTTGCTAAGCGACCAGGAGCTCCTGGGCTGTTTCTCTCAGGTCTCTTCGGTTGCCATGGAAGCTGTTCTAGAAAACCTCTCTTGCCAACAATCAAGGCTTTTTTGTCGGAGCCTGATTCTGAGCCCCTTGCCTTTCAGTCAGAGGGTGATGGGGGTGGGAGAGGCAGATGCTCCTGGAAGCATGGGCTAACCACGATCTTGCCAGACCCAGACTGTCCCCAGTCTCTACCTGGTGCCCTGTTTGTCCCTCCTCCCCGCCCCCCACCAAAGAGATTCTGTCTCCTAAACCTTCTGTCCTTCCTCCCTAGACTGTCTTCTTTGCCCTGGGCTTCCAGCCAGCCTGTCTGTCCCTGGGCACCATGGCTTTACCTTGAGGGCATCAAGTCCTCCATGTGACAGGTGGGAAGATGAGGAATACCAGTGCTCAGGGTGAAGTACCTACAAACACCCATTTTGCTTCTGCGGAGATGAGCCATCTCTTAGCAGCAGCCCAGGGCACTACTGCGCTGAAGGGGCCCCTGTCTTCTCTCCCTGTGTTGCCAGTGGCCCACCCTGCCATCAGAGCTGAGCAAGGGGACAAGGCCCCAGCTTGGGGAAGAGTAAGAGGGAGAATTTCATTCTGCCACTGGGGCTTTAGCCCACCCGGCCCCGTTCGGCAGTGCTCTCCTTCCTCAAGAAGAAAGTAAAACCTTGATGCAAAAGGGACCAGGACCATGAAGAATCGGCCTTGGAGGAGGAGAGGGAGCCTGGAGCGTGCCCACCTGTGCCTTCTTCCAGGATGCAGGGGAGCCTGGAGCGCAGGAGAGGCGGCACGGTTCTCAGGCGGCGTGCCTGCCCCAGGGGGAGGAGCCGCGCCACAAACTTGCTCTGTGATCTTGACCCAGGGCTTCCACGGATCTGAGCCTAGACTTGCTCATCTTCCAAATGGCACTGACAGTTTCTACCTGGTATTGCTGGGAGCTCTCGAGATCTGTGCCGCCCAGAGGATGCCCTCCGTCAGTGCCGGTGCCCGTCCATGCCGGTGTGCGCCCCTGCAGGAGCTCTGTGCCTCGGGGGGGCTGCAGCCATGAGCGGTGCGAATCGCGCGGGGGCTGATGGCACTGAACGGCGCCGAGCGGTGATGGAGCCTGATTGCTTTATTTGACCGATCTGAGCGTGTGCTCCTCCTCGAGGGCAGGGAGCTCATTGGGTCTGTTCCCGGGTGGAATGAATGAATGTCCTTTCAGTGCCCAGCAAAGTGACACTCTCACTCTGGGTCCTCGAGCCAGATCCCCAAAGGCAAAGATTCTTATTATAAAAGGGGAAATTTTTTTGCAAAGATGAGAAATAATCTGACGTGCCCATTTCTGAATGCTGAATTGCTCAAGCGAAGAGAACACAAATGGGAAATAAGAAATAAAAGCCAAAAGAGACAAAGCCCGGTCACAGTGGGCCCCTTGAATATCAGTTTGTGCTGCTCCCTGCTGGCTCCCCAGGGATGGCTCCCAGCACGAGGACAGATGTCCCCTGCACATTTGCAGCAGGAGCTCCATTCATCATCCGTTCCCTTCTTGCTTCATTGTGATTTTGGCCAAAAATACCTGTTGAGGATCTGCCTTTCTTCTCAAAGGAAGAATCGGAATTGTCAGGTGAAAGAAGTAAAATGTGCTCATTTAAAAAAATAATAATAATAAAACCTCCAATAATCGCAAAGGGCTCAATTAAAGTAAAAAAGGCGATTGCAATTGATTTCTTAAAAAGTCTGTGTTTATTGTTATAATTTTGCTTTGAATTTGAGATTGAAAAGCTTCAAGAGGAAAAACTATAATGAATACAGCTTTTAGCGGATTCTGTCATTTTTAAAGAAACAACTCTGTCCTCTTTTCTCAGATCCTAAGAAACCCAGTTGAATATTTGAAAAAAAAAATTTTTTTTTAAAGACCCGGTTTCAGACTCTTGAGCATCTGTCAGATTTTCAAAGCTGGAAAAGCCTCAGAGTCCAAAACTCCAGCCAATTCTTTAGTGAGAAGAACAGTGGCTTTGGATTCAGAGGGGCCTGGGTTCAAATCCCAGCTTTACCACTGGCTGGGCTCAGCCTCAAGCAAGCCATGCACTGCTCCAAAGCTCTGTAAACACTTCTCTACAAAATGCTGATGATAATTTCTACTGTGCAGAGTTAGGATGAGGATTGCCCAGTACAGTGGATGCATACCTTTAGAAGAGGGTCTGGGTGTTTTTCGTGGGAAGAATCATGGCCAGATCATTGGTGACAAGAGACCGAGAAGTTCCCAACTTGTTCAGCAACTGGCTTTGGGGGAATGAGCAGGAAGTGACGTTCATCCAAGCCAGGCTTTGTCCTCTCTCCAATCCACCAGGATTATGGTTGTTAATGTCCCGCCCACCCTGGGAGGCCTTATACCTGCCTGAGCACATCAGTACACCCCACACCACACACCTGCTTCCCCCAGAGGTTAGCCTGCACTCGCTCCCAGCCTTGAAGCCCTGCACCCCTGCTCCCTGCCATTGCAGGGACCTTGCGTTAGGACCCGGGCTGCCCTCGAGTTCAGCTTGGCCCACTTTTTTTCTCCCGCTTGCTTCAAGGAGGACCCCTTGGCCTATCCCAGCCTCTTGCAGTAGAATGAGCATAATGGGCCATTATGAATTTCTCGTGCAGTTTGCTGCGGGGGAGGGAGGTACGACTGAAACACTTCTTTATGGGGTCATCTATGTATTTACTGTAGGTGTGCTGGTGGGTTTGGAGAATGATGGAGAGATTACGAGGAGGCTGGATACCCCCTTCATCCTTTCTGCCACTGTTGACCCTTCTGCCCTGATCTTTAGAATCCTTATTCACAGCTGCCCTTCCAAATCGGCGGACGCATCCATGGTTCCTCCATCAAGAACTGTAGGAAAAAAGACAACTAATACTCACCACGTCCTAAGGAAAGAACCTATGGGCGCTCCTCTGGGCACTTCCATATTTGAGTATCTAAAGGCTTTCGCCTTGTCTCAGCCTAGCTGAACTGGAACTACATTTCCCAGAATTCCCTGCCACACACTCTTCAGATTCAGGGTTGCGTACAGGACATTTTGGGGAGATGTGGATGGTGGGGGTTAGGCTCCGCAGGCAGTGGGGCCTGGGGCCAGACGCTGTTGTTGTCCCCATGTTTTGTCACTGATGGGTGCACTCACCCTGCTGGCCTGGGGTGGCAGCAGCCAGGACAGCTCGTGCTGTAGCAGGGTCTCCAAATCCTGGCCCGGTGTTACGCACAGCTGTGCAGTGAAGGAGGCCAACTCACCCCCCAGGCAACCCGCATCACTGAGGACAGACCAGTGAGGATCAGATGCAGACTCCGCTTTCCCTGCCGGCCCCAGTCTGACCTTGCTCTTTCTCCTACTTCATGCCCAGGCCTCCTGGCCCTGCTGGGTCAAGCCCACAGTCGTACACAGTCTTGCATGAACTGCTTGACCTGCTCCCACGGTTGCAGAACATCGAATTGCCACTTTTTAAAAATCCTTACTTTATATCACTTACTATGGTTCTGCTCTTTTAGGGAACTCCTAACGGATATAGTTGGTATAGTACAATGGTTAAGAAAGTGGTTTCTGGAACCATACATCCTGAGTTCAAATCCTGATTGTGCCGTGTCACCTGCCAGCTGTTGACCTTTGATCTTACCACAGTGAGCCTCAGTTTCTTCATCTGTAAAATGGCAGTGAGTTGTCTACCTCGTAAGGTGGTTGTGAGGTTTACATAATTGATTATGTGTAAGCTACCCAGTATTTACCACCTCAGAGAACACTTACGCCCATCACGTGGTCCTTAAAAACCCATGCTGAGATAGGTATATTGTTGTAGTCATTGTTCAGGGAAGGGAAATGCGGCAAGGCTCAGTGACTTACCCAGGGTCACTTGGATGGGAAGTGACAGAACCGGGGTTCGATCCTAGGGCTGTTTGCTTCCATACTGCTCTAGGCAAGGGAAGGTACCCCCTTCCATCTCTTAACTCTAATCCTTATGGGAAGGTTTCTCTTTGGAAAGCTGCCAAGCCTTTTGTTCCATTAAGGACTCTTCATCACTTCATCAAGAGTAGAAATGTTCACTTACCCAGGCTTCTTTACACAGACTCAAAGATCTTGCGGAAGAGATCATTTTCCCTTCAATCCTGAATCCTTTTCGGAACACAGTACAACTTCACTCGTGACTGATTTGGAATTTCAGTTCATCTACATGCACTCCTTCAGCTCTGTTGTCTGTCCAGTGTGGCACTACATGCCATGGGAGAAATAGGCACGGGCGGTATAGTGGGAGCTGGGCTTGAACTTGGAAGGTAGATGAGGTAGACGCATGTCTACTTCCTCTGCCGTTGGCTCTCCATGGAGAGTCAGAGGGAGACCTACTTCTGTATAGTTATTGCAGTGGATTTCTGGTGGCTCCAAAAAGACATGTCCGCATCCTAATACACACACCCTGTGAATGCAACCTTATTTGGAAATAAGGTCTGTGCAGAGGTCATTGAATTAAGGATCTTGATATGAGGAAATCACCCTGGATTATTGGGTGGACCCTAACTTTGGCGACAAATGTCCTTAAGAGACAGAAGGGGAAAAGACACAGATAACAGAGATGCGAGAGGACAGAGGTCCTGAGAACAGGAGGCAGAGATCGGAAGTCAAAGAGCGCCCGGAGCCACCAGAGGCTGGAGAAGAAAAGGGAAGGTTCTCTTAAGAGTCTTCGGGAAGCACGACCGTGCTGACACCTTGTTTCGGGCTGCTGGCGTCTAGAACCGCAGGAGAATACGTTTCTGCTGCTTGAAGTCACCAAATTCGTGGTAATGTTTTCCATCAGCCTTAGGAAACCAACACAATTACCTACTGCACTGTAATGAATTCCCACAAACTGAGCAGCTTAAAATGACACCCATTTATTATGTTGTAGTCTTATAGATCAGAAGCCCAGACACAGCCCGACTGGCTTGTCTTCTCCTCAGAAGGTGAGGCCAGAATCAAGGTGTCCGCTGGTTGCCCTCTCAGCTGGAGCCCGGAGTCCTCTTTTCCCCTGATTGTGGGCAGAATTCCATGACTGGAAGTGCCCCACCTGGAATCATCATTGTTTCTTAAAGCTGACTATGCCATTAGGCGCCATAACATAACCCAGTCCTACCAATTCCCATCCTCTTCATAGTCCTGGGGATTATGCTGGGTGCCCCGGGGACAGGCATTCAGGGGGCTTGGAATTCTGCCTACTAAGATAGGTATCAAGATGAAATGTGATAATGGTTGTGGAATCGTCTTCTAAATAACGGCACTGAACACACGGAAGATTGGTACCGCTTAAAAAATCCACACTTATTTTGAAGAAGAAAAAGAACATTGATAGGACATGGGCTTTGTGGTCTGGAAGAGACATGAGAGAACGGTTGGAAGGAAGGCCTCGCTCAGCGTCCCAAAGAGACAACGGAGATGCACTAAAACGAGGACAAAAGTCAATACCAGGTACTGGTCTAAATGTATCAACTCATTCCTCCTGACAATCCTCGTGAGGGGCTATTAGTATAAAATCCATTTTATAAGTGAAACGAAAAATGAGTGCAAGGAGATTAAATAACTTGCCCAAAGCAACACACACACCTAATAAGCGGCAAAACCACGAGTTAGCCCCAGAGGGTTTAGCTCCAAAGGGTGTGTGTGATCTTAGCTGGTCCCCTGCACCTGTCTCTGGCTGAGGGGGGCCACTGAGGCATGGGTGGCGTGAGGCATATCTGCTGGGCGGACAGGGAACCGAGTGTCGGGGCATTAAGAGGACAAGGGGGTAAATGAGAGTAGCAGGAAGTGGGGACCATTCCAGTTGAAGGGTTCAACCTCACCTACGCAGAAATGCCTACCTGTGCAGGTTTGAAGGAAAGCTGTTACAGCCTGTCTGGAATGAAGTTATTTTTTTAACTACCACTAGTCAGTTCTGTGGCCATATATAGCCTCTGAAACCAATCCTGGGTTAAGTCAGTTTCATCTCTGGGGCACAGAAACATTCAGGCACCATGAACATAAAATTTATGCTGGGATTTGGTATCATTATAGTTCCCTAGTGGCTTTAAACAACGGTCGGAACCTCTGAGAATAGGAATGTTGTGGCGCACTGCGTTTTCTAAAGACGGTCACGACAACACAGCCCATCCCCCACGTTCTTCCTACAGAGTGACTCAGGGATCCAGATCCCACTCTTCAGTCCCACTCTCAGACCACTTGACCCACAGGAGCTGGTAGCCTCCGATTGTCGTTCCTTGGGATGCTTGTTCCGGAAACCCAGCCACCATGCCGTGAGGAAGCCCACGTGCCCGCAGAGAGGCCCCAGGTAGAAAGTCAGCCACCATCAGCACCAGCTTGTGATCGAGCACTCTTGGGGTAGAATTTCCGGACCAGTCAAATGACTCCTCTTGATGCCACGTGGCGCAGAGATGACCTGTCTTTGCTGAGACCGGTCCAGAATACAGACATGTGGGTACACTCAGTGATTCTTGGTGGTTTTAAGCCACGGAGCCTCAGGGCAATTAGGCAGTGACAGATGACTAGAACAGAAATTGTACCTGGAAGTAGGATGTTACCATAATGAAATCATGAATTGTATGACAGTGGCTTTCAGACCAGGCAGCAAATACAAGGTTAGAGGACCTCAAGGAGAACATTATTGAAAGACGAAAGGGACTTAAGAAGCCTGTCAATGAAGGCTGTGGGGAAAGTCATGAAAATGTTACGGGAATCCTGAAATAACGCAGATCATTGTTATAGAATGTTATGGAAGGTTTGGCAACGTTGCAGCCTGCAGCAACACGGAAAATAGGGAGGCACCTAATGACCTCAGTGGGCTAGCTAAGAATGCCGCCTGGCTTCCTCCCTCTAGTAATGATACAATGTGAGAGGAGAGGCCCAAGCGGAAGGAGCCAGGGCTGGTTGGGTCCAAATATCAAACTGTTTTTCATTCTCACGTCTTTCCAGATGGCAAAGAATTCTCAGTTAAGAAAGGGGCTCAGGCCACGCATCAATCCAGGTAGGACTATCAGATCTTCGGCTAAGACCTCAGGAAGATGTCCAGTAGGGCCTCGTAGAAACTCTCAGACAGACAAAAGGTCCTCTGAAGATCTCAAGGGTTTGTCCAGGTCAAGCTGTTCTAGTTGATACCACATGGCACAGAGAGGACACGTCCCCACTGAACCCTCCCAAATGATGACTGTGTTGTTTTAGGCCACTGAGTTTTGAAATGGGCGATTATGCCTCAAGAGATGAACAGGACAGGCACAAAGCCCTGGGCCCCCGTCTCTGCCAGTTCCGTCGCCGCAGTGAACTCTGCCCCCACAGCAAGAGCTCAGAGTCCTGTCTTGGGCCCCCCAGGATCTCCTAGGGACCAGCTCTGCTTGGATCTGGAAAACAGCAAAGTCTCCTCTCATTCTGTGGCTTTTCTGAATCCAGCAGCCCAAACTTATGCTAGAGAGATACAGTGCATTGAGTAGGGGCATGATTGGCCTCCGGGGACCCAGCCTAAGGAAGTGTGTGGCAGGAGGGCCACAGAGGAAGCTGGGATGGGACCAAGGCAGGAAATGCCTTGACCTGAAGAGGCAGCTGGGTGTTCCCTCCTGGGAACTTCTTCCTCCTTTCCTCTTTCTTCCTTTGAGCAGATTCCAATGGGGCATCTGGGAATTCTCTTTGGAGAAAGGCTTAGCATCCTCCTCCTTCCTGCTAGACAAGGGAACAAGACTGCTCCTGGGAGAGGTGTGAGGTGTGGTACTGTGGTAGCCTTTACCCTCTCCCCCCAACCCCCAGTCTGTGATTGAGCAGCGACTGACGTGGGCCTCCGCCACGCCAGGGACAGGGATGCGTATAAATCAGATGCATTTCCCAGCCTCAGGGAGCCATCTGTCCAGTGGAGGAAGCCGGCAGGGACATGGACAACCACAAGAAGATCTTTGGGGTCTCCGTGAGTCACATATGGGGCTGGGAGAGACCCAAGAAGGGGGTGAGGAGGGCCTGGGCCCTGGAGATCGATATGTGGGCAGGGCCTTGAGAAGCCACTGTAGATGAACCGGGGGAGTTGGGATCTCGGTGATGAGCTCCTCCATCTCCGATACTCTGAGCTGAGACCTCGGCCCTCAAGACTACTGCCAGTTCCCTCCAGGCTGTGTTTCTGGGCTTTTGTTGAAGCTCTTCCTTCTACCTGGAAAGCTTTTCCCCACCTTCCCTGATTTCATTTGGTCTTTATCCTCTGACATAGGTACCATTCAGGTGAGGAGACCAAGGATCAAACTGTTTAAGGGATTTGCCGATCGTCAACACTGAGACATGCAGCGTAGAAATAGAGCCATAATCTAAATGGAAAACACAAAACCTCTTTAACACTTGCAGCCTCCATTCTTTTGAAAATTATTAGTATGAAAAGACGATGCAGCAAAAATAACAAAAATACAAAACCAACAAAAGGCTCCTGTCCCAGGTTCTCAGCGGACTTCAGCTCTGTCTATAATGGGCTACATGAAGCGAGGCTGCCACAGTATTGGGATCTGAGAGTCAGGGAGTGAATAAATATTTGTTATTCTGTGTCCTTTTCGGTGTGTATAAATGCTTTCATTGTATTTTTTGATAAGACAATTTAATAAACCCTCAGGAGTCAGGCCTAATATATTTCATGTTCAGTTGATTTAATTCAGAGATCATCGTACAGATAACAAAGGTGGTTTCTTTGTTCTGGGCACACTGACAAGTAATCTCAGGAAATCAGAATATAAACAATAATATCTACATGAGGTTTAGATATACCATTGCAGTCTCTCTCTGCCCCATTCTACATGCTGTGTTATTTTTCACATTTT
Organism: Meles meles; assembly: GCF_922984935.1. Lineage (NCBI taxonomy): Eukaryota > Metazoa > Chordata > Mammalia > Carnivora > Mustelidae > Meles > Meles meles. Next base: position 11,477,024 of record NC_060080.1, on the reverse strand, counting down.
TGCCTCTGGTCCTGGTTCTCATGGAGACAACATTTCTCATAAATTCCATCATGATGTGAATTCTACTACTTGCACGACATACCTCTGTCATTAATGTTTTTGGTCCGAAGACTGTGGTCTGAATAATCCTCATAATTATTCCTCTTAATAGCTACAGTGCACTATAACTTATTAAGCACTTCTCCTATTATAGCTCCCTTCGATCGTGGCCAGCTTTGGGCTCTTCTGGCCCACTTTCATAAATGTCTTTATGAATACAATTTTCTATTTATGTTGGAAACTGTCTCTTCATATACCATATGAAGTGTATGCAATCACTCTCCCCAGTTGATATTATAACAATTTATAGTGTACAAGTGTATGTTTTCCCTCGTTCTGCCTTTATTGGATACTTGCATACATTTATTGCTGGCCTAGGGATTTCTTCTGTCTTTAGCAGACCTAGCTGGACCTTTCATGTTTAGAAGATTTATGCTTCCAACAGACATTTCGGGAGATCAGGTACCCATAAGTGAGCAAAAGGATTTCATAATCTGTACACTAACGCTGAAAAAAAGAGTCAGTACTTTGCTATTTCTACCACCCTGGATTCTTTAAGACTCCAAAATGAAATGTTATTATACCCCATGATGGTGCAGGGTTCTTCTTGATCATGGCAGTGTGGGAAACAGCGGGGAAAGCTAAAGGTAGGGAACAAAGGTGAAGGTATAGAGTGATGGGGAGGACAGCAAGCTGGGAGGGAGGAAGCCACTCAGATCTTCCCCATCACCACCAGGTGAGGCCCCCTGGCAAGAGCATAATTTGACTTGGAGGAAATCCGCAGTACCTTTGTTTTGTTCTTCAGGTAGACTGAAACCCAAGGAAGACGAAGAATGACCCCTCTGATAGGCAGAACATTATAAAACATGTCTTCCTGGTACTGGAAGGAGTTTAGGCCTATCGCCCCCCTTGAAAAACCCATCCCAAAATTCTAAAACTCATTTTAAATAATTCGCACACTTGGAGGGGTCAGATTGCTAATGATCTGAGCGCTGGTTTGCCAAGCACAAGAAGGAAAATTCTTACCTGCTCTAAATTTCTCTAAGAGTCTCCCGCAGTGATAGGCTCTGGAATTCCTTGACTTCAGAGTTAGGCAAGGATCTCAGAACTCTGACCCAACTTTCCAGCACAGGGATAATGGCAGGGATAATGGATGGGACATGGTCACAGTGGCCCTCAGGCTAGAATATGTCTGAGGGCTGAGGGCACTGAACTACGATCTTGGAGTCCAAGTTCAAGTTCACACTCGGGCTCCAGCTCATTGAGATTGGGGGTGAATGACCTCCCTGCACTGGGCTATAGTTTCTCCATGCATGATATGTGGCCAGTAAATACTGCCCTGTCTTCTTCTCCACGCTACTGGGCGGCTCAAGGGGACATGGGTGGAATGTGTTTTAGCTACAAAGAAATGCATGGGTTAGGGAAGGTGATGGTGAAAACCAAAACACGAATGTCTTTAATCATGTAGAATGAAAATAATTAAAAGGGTAAAGTAGGATTTTTGACAAACCTTCCACTGAAAATAAATTTTAAGACAAAGGTCCTGAATGACATATCTCCCCAGCACGGTCCAACCTGGTGGGTCAGTAGCTCTGAGGTCCTACGGTCAGCCCTGGGAGCAGCACGCAAGTTTCCAGCCAGGTTTGTGGTCACAATTTTTCTTTACTGTAGAGTCCACTTTTAGGAAAGAATCAAACATGTATTTTTATACTCCTACCTCGGAAGAATGATAGATGCCTCTTGTTCTCCCTTTCTCCTCATCTCCAACCACCACAGCCGCTGAATTATGGAGAAGGAGAAGTACACCATGGCCAGGAAAGTGGGAAGAAGATGGAGAGAAATGGTCCAAAGTTGAGCCAAGAACTCATAGTCCGGTGGAAAACGCAAGAAAATAAACTACTGCATGACTGTGTTATATTTGCTTTAGAGCAGCAAGGAGTCCCAGGGAAACTGCAGATTCTTAATTGTATGGAGGTGGGATGGAGCATTATCAGAAAATAATTACCTCGCTGAGGCGAGGTAATACTTGACCCAATTTTGAACAATGAGGCAGCACATGCCAGTGACATAAGGGATAGTAGAGGCATTCCAGACAAGGCCTGCAAGACTAGACTGGTGTGGAATATTTAGGTGAGAGCCCATGAAATCTGTGTGATGTGTGTGGGGATAAAGTTGAGACGTATGTAAGTTAAAAAGGGTTACACTTTGCTGCAGTAACAAACATCCCCAAATCTCAGTTGCTTATAACGTCAAGGATTAGACAGACTACATATCCACCATGGTCTGTGATGGCCCTCCAGGTCACCTTCTCTCCAGGACCTTGGCTGATAAAACAGCCACTGTCTAGGACTACTTAGCCGCAAGAGGCTGTTTAAATTTTCAACAGACACATGTGGCTAGTGGCTACCATATCAGGCAGCATAGATATTACAAAATATTTCCGTCATTGCAGAAAGTTCTACTGCACGGCTTGGTCTCAGAACAGGGGTCTGCAAACTATGGCTGATTGGCCAAATCAAATCTGCTCTTGTTTCTATAAATAAAGTTTTATTGGCACCCAACCATGCTCATTCATTTGTGTTTTATCTATGATTGCTTTCACACGACCGTGGTAGAGCTGAGAAGCTATGAGAGAGACCACGTAGCCCTCAAGATTGAACATGTTTGCAGACAACGTGTTGACACCTGCTTCAGACCACTGCCCCAGTTGTCGCGGTAAAGAGGGGGAAGGGACCAGCTGCTTAGCGCTGTTCACAGCGCACAGCCAAAACTAGTTGTTTGGCCCCAGCCAACCATATGGGAGTCAGGAAGTATGATATTTACCATTTTCCCAGAAAAAGAGGAGCCTGGAAACCCTGGGCATCCGGTGACAACCACAGGGGACATGGCTGGACACAGCATAAAGTGGAACAGAGTCTACAGGACCCAGAGGATTGAATGTCACACTGAGTGGATGAGGAATTATCAGAGATTTTCGCTGAGAAAAGGGGGAGGTCCATGATGCTTATCAGCACCAGAGGCTGCTGGGAAGTTGATAAGTGACCGACACTGGCAGAAAGGAAGCCGGGGAAGAAATGGGGGAAGCGCTCAAGAGAAGCGTGACATGGCCCAGCTCCAGAAGCTGCCCCAGGCCTGGACTGTTCTCAAGGAACCCACAGTTCTGCCCTCACCAGGTGGTAGCCCATTTCCAAGGCAGAGACTAGAAACAGGCATTCATTCTCAAAGCGACATAGTCACACAAGGAACCCTCCCAACAAACCCAGAAGGTGGGACTATTTTATCTCCACTTTCCAAAAGAGGAAACTGAGGCCCGGTGGGATAACTAACCTGCCCCAGGAGGGAAGCCAGAATCCAAGCCCACGCCTCTCGCTGCTCTGGGGTCCCACGCTCAGAGCAAGTCCACCTGCCGCCAGCACGGGGCAGGGATCCCGGGTCTGGCCGTCCTTCAGGTCCTTTGCTCGGGCTCCACCGACGCGGTAGAAAACTACCCAAATTTATGGATTATGTGGACTGTTGCCTTTTACTCTCCAAAACACATTAAGTGATTTTGTCTGGAAATGTTTTACAAGCCCCAATTATGCCTCCTACATTCCCTCCCCAGTACAGCCCAGGTCCCCAGCCAGGGCTGTAAATGAGCCTTTTCTTCTTTCTAAAGCCTCTTAACTCTCTGCCCCCAGAGAGGGCTGGTTCTCCCCGAGTCTGGGAAAAGCAAAGCTCCCGTTCTGGCCCACGGGGAGATTTGAGACGGACCGTCATGTCTCAGCTCTGCTCTCCCTCTTTTCACGAGACTCTTTAATTAGGTTCAGAAACATGTTTATGATCCTGAGAACCAGCCCGTGTTATATTAGGCAAGTTCAAAGCTCCATTTCCCTCAGCAACTCTCAGAACATTTCAGTCAACTCAGAGGCCTGGCTCAGAGCCAGCTCGGAACCAAATCAGACTGTGGGCAAACAGCGCGTCCAGCACCCCAGCTCGGGGCCGCTCAGAGGGACAGGGGGCTTCTAGGCTTGGATAGAGCTGGGCTTTCACACCTGCCCCTCTCTGCCAGCTGAGTGACCTTGAGCGCGCTACTAACCCTTTCTGACGGGGGCATTCTAATTTCGGGACCCTGCACATCTGGAATTTAGAACGGGTCTTACGGTGGTCATGGAGATCGTGAACACCGAAAGACATAGAAGGTTGGCTGTCTTCCCTCTTCCTTGCTGGGCCCGTTCCTGACCCCTCTAGGGGCCTGAAGGGGCCACGCTCTCAGGACAAGCAGGTCACCGTCGTGCACGGAAGACCGGACGCTGGTCCATTCCGGGAGATGCTCTCCCTTCCCTGTGAGGACATGGGCTTCTCACGGGGGCCTCTGCTCCAGGTGGCATGAAGACCTTCACGGTGCCAGGAAGCATGTCTCTGCGGCTAGCGGGGCGACCCGCACAGGCCAGATGACACAGTCAGCGTAGAGCACTGCGCAGATTTCACAGACATGGGCCCTTCTCATCCTCACATGACGGTCACTTCTCGATATGGCTTTATGGAGCTCAGATCCGCGTCCTGTACGACAGCACACAACCCCGTGGGTTTAGGGGTCACAGACTTGCGTGGCCAGGACTGCAATCTCACACTGACTGTTTTCATCACCCTAAGAAGAAGCCATAGCCACTAGCGCTCACTCCTCGTTGCCCCCCAGGACCCTCCCCTCCCAGCCTAGGCAACCACTCATCTACTTTCTGTCTCTGTGGATTCGCCTATTCCAGACATTTCCTATATGGTTTTTCGTGTCTGCTTTCTTTTCCTTCACATAGAGTTCAAAGTCCACCGACAGGGCAGCTCATCCTGCTGTGTCCCTCCCCCTTCTTCCCCCTGCTCCCCGGGTTCCCCTGCCTGGTCTGGGTGGGGCGTCAGTCTTGGTCCCCTCTTCGAGAAGGCTTCCCAAAGCCCAGGCACCCCTCCTTCCGGAATGCCGTGCAGGCCACCTGGGGGAGGAGGGGCGCGCAGCCCCGCGAGCCTCGGCCTCGTGCCTCCTGCCCCAGGAAGGACATTGCTCAGTTCTTTCCACAATTTGAAAGGTTTTAAAGACAAACTGGCCTGCTGTTGACAGCACTAATTCCTTTCTTCCTCTCCAATGCTCCTGTCTCTTCTCTCTCTCTCCCTCTCTCTCCACCCGCCCCCACCCCGCCCCATGAAAGGAATTTTTTTTTTTCTTTGGATGTTTGTATGGGTTCTTTCCCTGCCTCCAGCTGTCACTCTGGTATGGGGATTGATGGTAAGTAGCACTTACTGGCTCTCGCCGTATTCCGGTTGCTTTATACACAGCACGTCAGGTACGCTCCACGGGCCAGGCGTCATCATCCCCATTTCATAACCAAGGGCACCGAGGCTCAGAGACACCCTGGGATTTCTCAAGACCACCCCCGGAGATGGCAGAGTCAGGGCTGGACCCTTATCTGTCTCGATTATTCTGCCTCCCGGGGGACCAAAATCTGTGACCGACTCTCCCGAAGTCTTAGAGGCGACCAGACTCACGGGGAACTGCCGGAACCGTCTTTGCTGTGCACATCCGTGGTTGCTCACAGAAGGTCCAAGCTAAGTTCTTCCTGACCTCTGCAAGGAAGAGGCCACAGAAGTGGCTTCGCTAGTTAGTAGAGATTCAGAGAGAAGTATTTAAAGATCTGTGTTCCCATCACTTTGTTACAACCGTCAATGAAATAAAACATTGATATCCTCCTTATTCATCTCTGTGCTCCTCCTCCGCTTCCAAAATCTTTGACGGAGGCGACTACCACTACAGGAGCATTTCCTAGCTTTTCTTTCTGCTTTTTTCTGGGGAACCACAAGGGACCCGTCCATTGGGCTGTGGGCCTGCCCCAGGGTAGTTCTCAGCAACCCAGGAAGCCAACAGAGACAAAGAGCGTGGGATGAGGGCAGAGGGGCTTCTCAAAACACACTGGCAGGTAAACTAGTCAAAGAACCAAGGGGGAGCCTTGGGGAAAGAGGAGAGAGTAACTTGCTTGAGTGTCCATTGCTATGTAATAAATCACCTCAAAGCTCTGTGGCTGCAGTCTTTAATTATATGTCCCCGTTTCCAGGACTTTGGATTTTAGAGCAGTCGGACTGGGGAGCCCCCTCATGAGGTCATGGTCAGATGTCAGCTGACCTTCGAGGGCCGCTTATGCACATGCCTGGTGAGTCTGTCGTAAGTCTCAGCCAGTCTGAGTGCCTGAGTGTCCTCATGGCATGGCATGGCCTTCCTCAAGCAAGTGATTCCAGAGACCAGGGCAGGACCTGCAATGCTTGCGTGACCTCAGCACAAAGGTCACTCACCATCACTTCCGCTCTATCCTATTGGCCAGAAGGGGCCAGTCCTGAGTCGGTGTAAGAGGGGACTGACTACACAGGGACATGAATAGCAAGAAGCAAGGATCACTGGGGCCACCTTGAAGGCTAGCTACCACAACATGCACTTATTAGGCCTCTGCTGTATGCTGTGAAAGGTGACCACTGTGGGTAAAAATCTGTTATTGCTATCTCTTTACTCCTTTAAAATCTGCACCCAGCACTGGCATTTTGCTCGTGCCGCATAATAACTCAATAAAAAAGCCGTATAAGTGACCAGTCCTTTCAGATTTTATCACCCATACCCTCCACCTTCCAGTCCCCTCTGTTTGTAATCAGTGGGACAACTGAGAGGCCCGGAACTGTTAGGCAACTTGCCCGAGGTCACACAGCCAGTAAAGGAATGAGCTGTGATTCAAGGCCAGGAATCCCTGACTTCTAAGCCGGCGTACTTGCTGTTCCACTGGCCCCCGTAACAGACACCCTCGGTCGGTAAGGAGGATGCTTCCAGCCGGCCACGCTGCATGGACCTCAGACCTGGATCTCTGGCAGGAGAGAGCCTCTCAGGGCTCCTCTCCAGAGCTGAGGCCCCTGAGGGCTGAGGCTTGCCCCCAGGCAGTCAGGCCAAGTGAGCCTCTAGAGGACCAGAGAAGGCATTGAGTCATGTGTTTATACCGCTTCCAGTCCTACCGTTTTCCTCTTCCTGCGTACAAGTCCCAGCAGACTGTTGGGACTCTCATCCCTCAGGAACTTCCAGTTTCTGAGCCGGAGTCTCCAGCCGGGCCAAGGAGGAAGGATGAGGACCTCAGGGGACTCAGGGAGCCGGAGCCCACGCTTTGGTGAAACCTTCCTTTCCAGTGGGGTCTGGAAATCCCCATTTCCTACCGCGTCCCCGGCAAGCTCCTGGGCAGACCTTCCAGCGGCGCCGGCTGGGCCCCCAGCTGCAACCCCCTCCGGGTCCCCAGCCCAGTCTGGGAGGCCCTTTCTTCATGGAGCAGCGGAGAGACGCCCAGGCCACAGTCAGACCAACAAGGTCAAGTCTTAGCTCGGCCACTTGCCAGCTACAGTTTAGTCAAGGTCAACTCTCTGTGAGTCTCGGAGCTGTTCTGTTTAAACAGAGAGGGCTTCTCCTGTCTCCCGTGGTGCTGCCTGGAGAGATGGCTGCATTTCTCGCTCGGCATCGTGGCCACCCTCAGCCCCCTGGTGAAGCCCAAGATGGCAGAAAAGGGGACCGAGAAGCTCCTCAATGAGGCCGATAGGTCAAAACTAAGCACAGCTAGAGAAACCCAGAGGCGTGGCTATGCACAGAAGACTCAAGGGCCAGATCTTGATGCCCAACAGAGGTTACGGGAACTACAGGAAGACCAAGCACATGTCGCCCAAGGGCTTCTGGAAGTTCCTCGTCCACAAGGTCCAGGACCGCAGATGGCCCTGGACAGAGATGGCTCCCGGGTCTCCTCTGAGAACCACAGGGCCATCATGGAACCAACAGCCCAGCCGGCCCTCAGAGTCTCCAGTCCTGACGCCAGGCTGCCCAGCGAAGACAACGAGTAGACAGACGGCCTATGTGCACATCGTATTTGTGTTAATAAATCATAAAACTACAAAAAAAAAAAGTGAACCATTTGGGGTAAAAGTACCCTGCCATGGGCAACGGTGACCTCCACACTCGGGAAAGGGTCTGATACCTGGGCCCACCTCCTCCCTTGAGGACTAACTGCCTACGTGGGTTTAAAGACTAGAAGCCACGCGTGTTACGGGCCTGCTCATGGGAAGCTCTCGTTGTCTTCCTGGGCCGTCCTCCTTCCGCCTTCCACAGCTGCCTGTCCTTTTAACTGGGCGTCGCTTCCAGTTTCTAGAGCACCAGCCCGCCAGGCCCTGGAGCTTTTCTAAGATGGGGACGCACTGTAAGTCAGGAACACAGGTACCCCCCACCACACAGACACACAGACACAGACACACACACACACACACACGTTGGGTCTCTTCCTGCATATGTGTTCACAGCCATTGGCACCTTAGCAGACTTTACAGATTTCAGAATTAACATTTACCAAGAGGTTTCGTGTCACTTGGCTCTCCTCACAGACTCAGGACATGAAAAGTTTATCGAGCGAATGAAGGAGCGAGCACAGACACCTTCCACACTTTGAGAAGAGCATCAGATGGGCCGGCCCAGGGCTAGTGGTGGGGAGCAGAGCAGAAGCTCTGGCCTGTTGGTGGTCTCCGGTGTTGATGGAGGAAAGTCAGCAGAGCCTCACCTCTGCCCTTCCTCTGCCCCCCTCCCCTCGCCCTTCCCTCCCCCTGTCTCCCCACGCCACATCCCACGTAAGCCCCCAGCTGTTTCCTGGGGAGCAGGGGGCCCAGATCGGTGGATCCCAAGAAGAGCACAGCCGCCAGCCCACTCTTCATCATCCCAGGCTGGTCTGCCATCCCGCCCCCCCGCCACCCTCGGAAGATGGCGACGGTTACTCTTATATTTTTAAATGACACCCTGGTCCCACACGCTCCTTCTAAATTGCCGCCTTGACCAGGCAAAGAATTCTTTTCTTTTTTTCCCTAGAATGGAATTTGCAACGTGTTTTCTCAACCCACCCCCACCAGACTTGAGTGAAATGAACTCTGGGCATGCCTGCTTCTTCCAGCAAGCCTCGCCTGATCTAAGGACAGTCATTAACTTGTTATTCTAAGTAATCCTCTGCTGAAAGCTATGAGCCGCCTGTGGTGGACCAGAGCTGGGTTTTCGGACACAAAAACATGGGACTTGGCGGCTCCCGGGACAGACAGCTTCCCAGGAGGAGCGACGTAGCCCAGAGAGGCAGCCTCCCTCCTGGACAGGACAGAAGTCGCCTTTACCAGTCAAGACCGTTTCAGACTGACCATATTACATATTTTTGTCCTCGCCTGGGGAATATTTCATCAGCCCCCGACTCACTAACATTTAGGTCACCGTCGTCAACAGAGGCAGAATTCCCCATCTGTCACCTCAGATCAGTTGATTACACACCCTGCCTGAAATCCTGAAAACTGGCCCAACACCGTTCTTCTTCCTCACTTGACTATCTCCTGCCAGTTCCTTCTCTGATCATCCCCTAATCCTGTGAAGCTCCTCCAAGCCAGGAAACCTATGGGCACCCTGCTGTGCCCCATGCCCACGCATCCTTCTGAATTCACAGGAACTTTCCTGATAACGGATTTACACTGACTTTCAGGGCAATTCACATCTTCCAGGCAGACCGCAGTCTTCCCGATCACCTACCTCTGTCCCACCCCCTAGCAGGCTGGAATTCTGTGTTCCTGTCTGGTTTTCCCTGCCGTGCACTCCCATCCCAGGAACCCGCCTCTGTCATCGCTAGTCTCCCAGAGTCTGCACCTGGTGGGTCTTGAACACGTTTTGTTGAAAAACTGACTGAATACACGTCTGCAGGAGGTGGGTGCTGGGACAGGATCCTGTAACCCACAGAAGTAACAAGAGAATGCCATTCCGGGGTTCCGGACCTCTAGGAGCATAGGGGTGTGTAAGCTCAGGAAAATTCAATAATCCATAGTCAAAAGTGATAAGAAAAAATACAAAGGGACACAGGGCAGGGCTCCAGTTCCAGGGAACTGACCATCTCCTTTCCAGAAAAGTACTTCTGTATGCACGTGAAAGATTTACATTTCACAAGTCTGTGTGCTCCTGGCTAAGCGGGTGCCCAGACGCAAGGGAGGAGGCCATCCCTGTGGGCTAGGTGGTCTGGGAAGTCTTCCTGGAGAAGGTAGAACTTGGCAGGATCTTGAAGAATAGGCAGGACTCAGAGATAAAGAGGTTTTCCAGGCACGGGGAACAGAATCAGAGTGAGCACAGTAGAGACACAGGAAAGTGAGTTCAGGAAACTGCCCCTAAAAAAAAAAAAAAAAAAAAAAAATCATCTTAGTAAACAGTTCTGTGAGCTGAGAAGCTATGGGGGGGTTTTCGGATAATGTACGGTTTTTGTCCTCGTGGTGGTTTTCATTTCTAATGAGCTTAAAGCCTTGATTGGTGGTTTTCATTTCTAATGAGCTTAAGGCCTTGATCAAGGGCGGCTCTACCAAATTTTCTCCTGATTGGCTGATGGTGCATCCCCAAACACAAGGGATAGAACAAACTGTCTCTTCATACTTTGGTTTTAATTTAATATATTTGCTTAATATTCTTCAGTACCTTTTGCTAAAGTTTAAGGCAGCATCGGGTTCGTGGAAAGACCACAGTCCTGGCCGACTCGGGCCCAGAGCCTGAGTCCACTTTTCTCTAGTGAGGACGCCGTGAGTTCACCTCCATCCTTGCCCGCAGTTAGCCAGTGCTGGTTTGGGTGGCAGGCACTGTTCTAAGCATTTTACAGCAAGCCTGTACTATTTTATCATCCCCAATTTCCAGATGGAGAAAAGTGATGTATAGAGAAGCGATAACTTCCCCAGAGGGATCTGGAGCTAACAAGTGGCAGAGCTGGGATTTGAACCCACATCGTTTGACTCCGTGATCCTCCCCTCGAACCATTCTGAGCCTCAACTCCTCATCTATGAGATGAGCATAACAATCACTAAACGCTCAACATCGTTTTGACATGGCATGAAGCTGTATCACTCCCCGAGTGCCCTTGAGATTGAAAACGAAAGTCCCTTTAATGTTTCTAGAAGCATCACCTTCTCCCACTCCTACAGTGATTCATATCCAGCCCAAGCACGAGCAGACTTTGCTCTTGTCTTTACCATTCTCTTCCCGAGCGTGTCTGAGAAGCTGTTCCAGTTCCCTGCTACCCACAAATTCTTCTCCTCTCCCACCCTCCGCTGTCCCAACATGCAGCCTTTGATGGGCAAACACGCAAGGAGCTGCTGCCTCTCAGAATTCCTGCCCAGACGCTCAGCGTGCCTATTCTGGTTTCCCCCTTTCAAACATCAGGGAAGGTTCTGGAGGAGACAGGGGCTGCTGCAGCCCGGCGAGGGCTGGAACGTGCTGGGACTCTGCCACGCAGAGGGGCCAGGAGGTTCATACTGAGACCACCAAATCTCTCTCTTCTTGCCCATACCTGATAGGCCTCCTCTGAAATAATGATGGAGCAGAGGCCGGCAGGCATTTTATCTTTTGCAAGCAAAGACCTGTTCCTTCCTCGTATGGAATTTGATGTCTCCGATAGCAATAAACACAAACATAGGTAGCATTTTTTCTGATGGCCTGCTACGCACGAGCACCGTTTGAGGTCATTCACATCAACCTTTTAATTGAACGATTGCAATCTCTCCTATGGACCGAGAACTGTTCCAAGCTGCCCACCCCACCCCCATTTCATATACGAGGAAACTGGCATCTCCCTTCCTTTAGTGACCCCATAAATAAACAGCGCACGGTGCCTGGTACAGGAAATGTTCTGTGTATCGGGGAAAATCATTCACCAAGACAAGCACGGATGTTAATGTCACGAGCACTGGGTGGTGGGACACATTATCACCAGCTCAAGCGTGAAACGCTCAGCCACCCCAGGCCAGGAAGTGTAAGCACGGGGATGAACGGATGGTTTTCCCATGCCTCCCTTGCCTACTCCCAAGGGCTGAGGCGGCCTGGAGAGAGAGCTTGACCTCCTCCTCTGATCCCTGGGGAGAGGTCACCGCATGGCTACAAGGCTCTGGGGAAATGGGCAGGTGGAGGTCAAGCCTGGAGGGTGTGGCTAATGGTGATGGAGCCCTGGCTGCAGGGTTTTGTGTGTGTGTGTGTGTGCGCGCGCGCGCGTGCTGCTTACTTGGACATCCCTGGGGCCTAGATGCATGCCTGGTACACAGCAGGCGCCCAATAAATACTTGTTGAATGAGTGAGTGAAGGAAGGAAGGAACGAACGAACTTGCGGACAAGCGAGGAGAGTTGGGATGTGAAGCCAGAGCTGAGGTTCCTGCAAGCAGCTCCCTCCCAGGGATACACAGATGCAGATGAGGCAGAGAGGCCTGAAGACTCTTCCCCAGCAAAGGAGAGAGGAGGAGGGGTCAGCCTGCAGGCTGCCTGCTGTGCTGTGGCCAGAGCACTGGGTGAGATCTTGGCTGACCCAGGTCCTGGCTCTGCGACCACCCTGGGTGGTCCTCTCTTTACCCATATGTAAAATGGAATTGTTAATGCCCATCTGCTCCCACGGAGAGAATCAGATGAGATAAGGCAGGCAATACTGCTTTATTAATCACAAAGGGAAATTAAATTCCAGTTGAGCCAAGGCTCCCCGGCCCTCCCTCCCTCATCCATGCAGAACGCGCAGTGGGCACTGCCGGCTATCCCATCAGGAGTTCCGTTGATTGGCAGGGCTTTCACACTACACGCGTCTACGGGAGTCCATCACATAGACTGGCAGAGTCTATTGCAGAGTCTATAGCAGAGTCTATTGAACCCCCTGCACTCCCCCAAGGAATGGTCAGTGCACAGCCTGCACAACTGGACCCAGTAGTTGCAGATCAGGGCCTATTTGTGAAGTCAGTACTAGGATGGGGGAGATAATAAGAAAGTAGTTCCCTACCACTAGGAGTTCCAGGAGAGGAGGCAATATTTCCAGAGAGCAGGGCTGGTGAAGTCACCCTGGACCAGCAGGCTACCTCCAGCAGAATTCTAGAATCTAGATGGGCTCTTCCGCTTTCTCCAAACCCAAGGCTATGCCTGTCTTTCTTCTCATCCAGTGATAGGTGAGTCCTTAGGCCAGTTTGAGGGGGTGGCCCAGGGGGAGGAGAGCCTCCCCTCTCCCGGGGTTGTTGACCTCTGCTGGTCCCCACACCCTCCTCAGCACATGGCCTTGCAGTGTGGATGAGGAAGCTCAGAGTCAACTCCTGAGGCCCTAAGAGCCTGAGGGCAGAAACCCACTCAAGGTCATGAGACCAGCGAAACGAGCTCTGAGGCCCAAACCCGGTTGTCGGTTGTTCCTGACCCCTTTATTCCCACAGCCCACCAGCATCTAGACCAGCTCTGCACTAGGCCAGAATGCCCAGGGAGGCAATTTCACCCACTGCCAAATGTATCAAAAGTTCAAGATCCTTCTGCTGGTTGGGAATCTACAAGTGGGACCTGGGGAGAGGAGCCTGGGGGGCATCTTGGGCCACACCCCAGTTCCCCCGGCGCCTCCCACGCCCACCAGCATCTAGACCAGCTCTGCACTAGGCCAGAATGCCCAGGGAGGCAATTTCACCCACTGCCAAATGTATCAAAAGTTCAAGATCCTTCTGCTGGTTGGGAATCTACAAGTGGGACCTGGGGAGAGGAGCCTGGGGGGCATCTTGGGCCACACCCCAGTTCCCCCGGCGCCTCCCACGCCGAGGCAGAGCTTTCTAGGGGTGGGGAGCTTGGCCCAGAGGCTCTCCCCTCACACCCTGGGGCTCGCTGCTCAGGATCTTCCACACCTGCTCCGACGCCCTCCGTTCTGATGGCATCAGCCCTCTTCCTGGTCACCTCCTGCATGGCTTTCCAAAGCGCTGGAGGGAAGGAGCCCTTGCAGGGAGGGGAGGGTGCGGCCTCTGGGTGGCACCCTGCCGGTGGGGGCCGGGGGGGGGGGGGGGGGGGGGCAGCGAGTCAGGTGCAAACCTCAGCCCGACCCCCGCGCGGCCTCACGCCCATGGCCCCAGGCGTAGCATCAAGGTTCCACTCCGGGGGCCCTCGGGGCGCTCGCAGGGGGGCGTCCCAGCCCCTCATTAGGCAGAGGCCGCTCTCACGGAAGGCCTTTAATGCGGTGCGGCGGTATTTTTCAGGCTGCTTTTCAGAAAGAAAAAGTTAATAACGTGAAGGCTTTATTACCCCTCTCTTCCCCCCTCTGCGACATGCCCTTTGGTAGTGGAACGGCGGGACCCGTTAGGGCCGCGGCCCGGGGCGCGCCTTCTCTCCGGGAAGGGCGGTAATTACGCGCAGAGGGGCCGGGCCGTAAAGAGGCAGGCGCGGGCCTCCACCTCGGAGGCTGGGGAGGCTAGGTGTCGGCCGACGTGCCCCGCTCTGCAAAGCAGAAACATATGGGGAATCCATTACCTGCTCTACAAAGGCGGCGGCTCGCTAATAAACATATTTACTGGGTTAAATAAATACGCCGAGGGTTGTTAAAAGCCTGGCCTGTGACTTAAAGTCACCAACATTTTTCATTTGTCAGAAAGGGGCTTTTGGAAGCTTTCAGGCGGCCTGCCTTCCTGCCCGTGTTTATGCCTCCACGGTGCCCCCTCGGCTCCTCCTGACCACGGGGAAAGAAAGGGTCTTTGTCTAGCAGCGTGGAGACCCTACGGGTGGGCAGGCCGAGACACACAGGCTGTGTGAGCCGCCGGCCCCAGGCAGACGGATCCCTGCCCAGGGCGGGTTCGAGGCCCGGCCGTGAGGAAAGACCTCCGCACACGGGGACATGTCCTCCGAGAAGCCTCCCTTCGGATTTAAAAACCAGGGTCCGGGGCGCCTGGGTGGCTCAGTAGGTTAAGCCTCTGCCTTCAGCTCAGGTCATGATCTCAGGGTGCTGGGATCGAGCCCTGCATGGGGCTCTCTACTCAGCAGGGAGCCCGCTTTCCCTTCTCTCTCTGCCTGCCTCTCTGCCCACTTGTGATCTCTCTCTCTCTGTCAAATGAATAAATAAAATCTTTAAAAAAAAAATTAAAAACCAGGGTCCACCAGCAGGACGGTGGAGTGCTGTAGAGTACCTTCACGGCTCCATCCTCTTTTTTCTTTTTTTTAATACCGTGGTGAAATGCACCTAACATAAAATCCACCGTGGTAACCCTCTTAAAGAGGCACTTAGTACATTTCGCCATGTCGTGCACCCACCTGGACCCTCTGCGTCCAGAATATTTTCATCACCCCAAAAGGAGACCGTGTACTCCTCTGTCCCAGTTTCCCTCCTCCCCGCCAGCCCCCAACAAGGGCTAATCTGCTTTCTGTCTCTAGAGATTCGGCTGTGCTGGCGCATCTCGCGTGGATGGAACCACACTGTCTGTGACCTTTGTGTCCCTCCCTCTTCACCCGGCATGTCCTTGCGGTCCATCCGTGCCGCAGCGCGTGCTCAACACTCCATCTGGTTTCACGGCTGAAGATCGCACCGCTCTCTGGACATGCGGCCTGGTGGTGGACAGGACATTTGCGTTGCTGCTACCTTTTGGCTATGGTGTATGGGGCGGCCGTGACCTTGTGCAAGCTTTCGTCTGAACGCCTGTTTTCAATTCTTTGGGCGCAGACCTAGGAGTACAATTGGCGAGTGGTAGGTCCAGGCACCTAGTTCCCACTGCCCCCTCCCACAGAAGTTCTCCATCACTAAAGGGACAATCCACGTAGTACAGACCAAGAAGCCGAGGGATTTATGGTCACACCGAATCTGTATGTCACGGTTTTAAACCCTGGTCCTTCAGACCGTGGACTAACTTACTCTTTCCAGCACCCCCAATGACTTGAGAACGTAGAGGGAATGGCATGAGGTCTGATGGCCCCAAGAAGGTCTCAACACATTGTTAAATGTCATTCTAACTAATGCCACACAGCCGGGGAGCCGATGGCCTGGGCCACACCTGCCCGGCTTGGCAGCCCACAGATCCCATGGGAGAGGGGGCGCCAGAAGTGTCCGCCCGGCTCCAGCCAGTCAGGGAGGAACAGGGCTTTTCACATCGCACACCCACCGACACCACGCTAACTAGCCAAAAGGGCTTATTTTCCTCCAAAAGGGAATGTTAGCCCATTAAAAGAGCACTCGTTGATTCCAGAAGTGGGGTAAGTACCGCACAGGTGTGTTCTTCGATGTGAGCTGTTGTATGCGTAGAACCTCACTTTTCGACCCTTTCCGTGCGAAAGGAGTCTACGGTATCATGCCCATCTCTCCCCTGGCTGTGTTCTTTATTTTACTTTCTCATCTAGATTTTATTGTCACACCCCGAGTAATTTCTCTCAGCGTATTTTATCCTAGTCTTCGTTTATTCTTTAATCCTTTAGCTTCTTGTACATCAGCCACTTCACACACGCACACACGCACGTGCGCACGCACACGCATATACACGCATGCACACAGAGACACATACACACAAGCACATGCACGCACGTCCACATTCAGACACACACGCATGTGCCCACGCATACACACACGCACACACTGACATAGACACACATACACACAGGCACATATGTGCATGTACACACCCAGACACACGCACACGCACACAGACACACGCACAGACAGCTAGGCCTGCGTGCGCCTCTGATGACCGTCCTTGACCTCTCCGACCACTCCTCAGTCCCCACATTCCGGCAGATATGACAGAGGCAAGAGGAGGAGCCTGGGTTTTGGTTTCATGAGTCTCAGGCGTGAAGCCCAACTGTGACACAAACCACACGAGTGAGGTTAAGCAACACACATCACCGGTCTTTGCCTCCACTGTCTCACCTGTGGTGATGACGTAACTCATGCCGGCTTGTTCGGCTAATTTCATTAAGTCACATTTCTAGAAGCCCAACAGCTGGCACAGCGCTTGGTTTAGCCCATGTAGTCAGCATCCCATCTTCTCTCTTGTTCTGGCGCAGGAAGCGAAGCGGTGTTGGGGGAAGGGTGATGAGGAAAGGAACCGCATCCATTGAAATTATTGCATGGACTGTGGAACGTGTTACTCTGCGTGTATGTCGTTGAGATCCCCACTATTATTCAGATACTATAACTTCATTATAACTCAATCTTACAGTAATCTAAATTACAGATAATCCGAATTTCAGGGGTTTGGGGAAAACTAAATAAGCTGAAGTTTCCACAAAATTCTGTCAGCTACCAGGAAAGAAAACTTTCATCAACCCCAGGCCATTTAGTCTGGACACAACTTTCCAGCTTAAATCCACACTATCCCACTCTCTTCACCGTGAAACTACTGAGTTTGCTGCCACGGTAAACGCCTGCCTGTGGGAACAGAAAAAAGGCGAAAGCAGAAAAGGCGTTTGCGATAATGAGCAGAGGTTTGCCCGCAATTTGATGCTCGTCAGATTCCCCAAAGATGAGCGATGAGCAGCGAACCCCCTTCTTTCAAGTCCTGTTTATGGTTGGTTAAGTAAGCAATGGAGTCATCTGTCACCTCTGTTCTCCAGCCGGTGAGTGGAGAGAGCAACAAGCCAATCTGATGTGAAATGATTTGGACAGTAAGTAAATAAATCCCACCTTGATAAGCTGGCCTCTGTTGCAGCTCTCCCACGGGCCCGACACATTTTGATTAAGGACTGATGAGGGCTTCCCAGGGGGAGGCCAGATCGTCCTTTTTCCGGGAGGTCCTTGCAAACAGAGCCTCACCTCGTCCATCGGCGGTCGTTTCGGTGGAAGAGGGGAAGAGGGGAAAGGGGGCAACCAGGTGACCATTGTAGGTCTTTTCCCCCAAGACGCCTTGGGGGACACTGTCTGATTCCTATCAGAGGTGACTAACTCCCCTCTGGAGTATGGATTTACCCACATTTCTGCTCGCTAGACAGGTGGACGGATAGACAGATGTGTGGACAGGGGAGAGAACCACATGCTTGTTTTGCCCAGGCTGTCTTCATAAACCCGGCTGCGCAACGTATCTGCTGTCTGAGTGGCTCATGGCCGAGGCAGAACATAGAAATGCAAAATCACTACTTTGTTGGGTAAGGAGTGTCTCTTCCTGTTTGGGGACTCTCCTGTGCTCTTGGTGGAAACTTTTTCTTTCCCAACGAGAGGTGGAAATGTTTTATTTATGGGCAGCTTTTCCTAGGTTTATACCTATTTCCTAATCACCAAGCATTCAAAAACCTTGCCCCAAACCAAGAAGCCGTTTCCTTGAAAATGCCCCAAACTCACAGCTTGCATTTTGTTCATGTTTTTGAGCTGTTCCAAGCACTTTTCTGTATCGCAGGCTGAAAGATGTCCCCTGGCGCAGGCGGTGCTCGCAACCATATGGAATTCACTAGACAGCCAGACTGCTCTTGTGTCCTAGCTCTCCATGACCCGTCATGCTAAGTCCTGACTCTCTAGGCTTGCGTCTAGCTCTGTACTTACCAATGATGGGATCCTGGACAGGCCCTTTAAGTACACTGCGCCTCCTTTCCCTCCTGGTACAAGGAGTGGGTGGTATTAATACCTAATTCCACAGGCTGGCCCAGGAGTTTACAGGAATGGACCCGTGTCAAACACTTAAACAACAGCAAGGACTTACGGATGGTCTTGCCACCCACAGCAGATTTCCAAACAGATACAGCTCCATTTCTGGCAGGTTTCCCATTTGGCAGAAGAGGCTAGCGATTCTCTAAGCCACGTGGTGAGAGGGACAGCCGAGCTCAGGCTAGAGCCCAGGATGTCCCCTCAAGGCTTTTTGCAGACATCGAATTCATGATCAGCCTCTACTGTTATTGCTCGATATTGAGTGAGCTAATTGTGGTCCAAGGTTATTTATTACTGAAAACTCCCAGAGCTTTGCAGGAAAATGAGAATTTCAGCCGTTGCTCAGGCCCAGAGCACGGGTCCGCAGTCACAGGCCTCGTCAGCAAAGCTCTAGGTACCCCGATGATGTCAAGCTCCCTTCTCTTCCTTTCCTGTTTGGATTTGGATGGAGTGGTGCTTTTTGCTTTCTTTCTCCTTCTTTTTCTTATTTTACCAAGAGGAAAGTCACTTTTCAGAAACATAAGGTTTGGTTTTTTAGATGTTAATTATAATACATTTTTATAGTGTTGAAAATGTAGGAAATTGATGAAAAGCAAAAGAAAAAAAAAGTGAACTATCCAAAATGCTATCGCTCAGAAATCTGTGCTGTTCTGGTATATTCCTTTGCAGTCTTTTTTTCAGTGCATGGGATGAGCACGTGTACATTTCTTTCTTTTACGTAATTTGGATCTTGGTGGTGACGGTGGATGGGGTGGTTTATGAACGTATTTCCAGCATTTTGTTAGCTCATCCTTTAATTGCTTTGGAGTTACTTCTCCAAAATATAGATAAAATAGCAGAATGCGAGGGTGTAGAGCAAGGACGGCTTGGGTTTGAGTCCCGGCTCAGACACCTGTTAGCTGTGTGATCTTCAACAAATTACTTAGCTTGACTGGGTCTCATTTTCCTCCTTATTTCCTCATTATTATCCTTGTTAAGACAAGCCCACAGGGTTGACATGCTTATGGAATGGAATGAGCTAGTGTTAGAAGCAGCGGTGTCTTGAACTTGGAAGGCAATGCTTTTACTTTGTGAGTCTGGACTAGAGCTTTATCCCACGTAGATTTCTGGTTGCAAATAGACACAAACCAGTACGAACCAAAACGTAGACTTTCAAGGCTGTTGACTGGGATACCTAGTCTTCCACGGGGAAGGCCATCTGCATGATGTCTACAAACATCCCTTGGGTGCCTACCTTGTACCATACACAGTAACTACTTTAGGGCCCTCTCACACTCGTGTCCTTTGTCCTCATGAGTTCCTACAAAGCAAATGTTAGGATCTTCTGTGTATTAGGTATCTGAGTCTCAGAGGGAGTAAGTGATTGTTCACGATCACAACTAAGAAAGTAGGGGAATCAAGACTCAAACTCAAGTCTGACTTAGTGGCGTGTCTCCTTCATGCCGGCCTGCACTCATCCATCCCGCATCGCACAGTGCTCGCTCTGGGCCAGACCAGGGCTTCTTTGGTGAGCACGTAGACAGGATCCCTGCCAGCATGAAGCTTACAACCTAAATGTCCAGTTACCGCACAACTAAAAATGACACGGTGGCAGTAATGTGAGCTCTGGAGGAGAGGTCTGTGGTGCTCTGAGAACCTGTCCTAGGGATGCCTGGGTGGCTCAGTCAATTGAGAGTGACTCAATCTCAGTCAATTGAGAATCTCTGTGCCTTTGGCTCAGGTCATGATCCCAGATCATGATCTCAATCCTGGGATTGAGCCCCGAATCCAGCTGTCTGCTCAGCGGGGAGCTTGCTTCTCCCTCTCCCTCTGCCTGCCGCTTCCCCTGCTTATGCTCTCTCTGTCTGTCAAATAAATAAATAAAATATTGTTGTTGTTTTTTTTTTTAATATTTTATTGATTTGACAGACAGAAATCACAAGCAGGCAGAGAGGCAGGCAGAGAGAGAGGAGGAAGCAGGCTTCCCGCTGAGCAGAGAGCCCGATGCGGGGCTCGATCCCAGGACCCTGAGATCATGACCTGAGCCGAAGGCAGAGGCTTTAACCCACTGAGCCACCCAGGCGCCCCAAAATATTGTTTTTTAAAAAAGAACTATACTAGGGATTTGACCTTGACAGGGAGGTGATGGAAGATGGTCTTAGGGAAGTAATGCCTGAATGGAAATAGGATGTGAGTGGAGTCGATGGCCAAGACCCCGGGGGTGGAGAGGAGTGTTTCAGGAAGACGGAACTGCTACATTTCTATGGGAGAAAGAAGCACAAGATTGTGAGAACTTGCACCTGCCAAAGGATGTATCTGAAATGGGGAAAAGCAGGGAAGGGTGGAAAGGTGAATCTGAGGAGAGGAAGGGGCAGGTCATATAAGGTTTTGAAGTTAACCCAGGAGCTTTGACTTCTCCTAAGGTCAATGGAAGTCTTTAAAGGATTGCAAACAGGGAGATGACATGTTAGATTTCACTTCAAAGATAACACTCCGGCTTCAATGCGGGACATTGGAACTGGTTTACCAGTGAGGGCCTATAGCAATAGCCCAGCATGGCAATGACCAAGGATATGGAGAGACACACACAGTCCCATGAGATGTTTGGGAAGTCAAATGTGCGGAGTCTGGTGATGGATCAGCTCTGGAAAGGGGAAGGAGGAAGGGCTTGTGGATGATGCCGGGACTCCAGCTGGTTTAATTCAAATGATGGTGGAGTTCTTCATTAACCAGGTGCATAGGAAGATTCTAATTTGCGAAGCGTTTTCAACAGTTTGGGGTATGTTAAAGTTGAGGTGTCTTTAAAATTCCTCCCCAAAAGGTGTTTAGGGAGTCCCCAACAGTCCAGGAAGCAAAATACAGAGGTCTGGAGTTTACAAGGGAGGCCTGGGACAGAATTGTGTAAGCAGACATCATCACCTAAGGATAAAGGTTAGGGGACATTTGTCATTCCTTTGGCTGTCTGTCCCTCACCGAATCCCCTTCTCATGTTTGGGGAATCCCTCGTCTTATGAGACAAAACCCACCTGCCCCTGTAGAAGCTGAGAAAACCAGCTTCGGGCTGACCTACAACAGTTTAGATCCAGGCCCACATCTCCCAGGACCTCTGCGGTCCCACCAGCTCGTGATCGGACTTGGCTTTGAATCAGCTCCTCCTACCTTGTAAGAACAAGTCTTTCTCCATTTATAGCGACTTAGACCAAGGTGCAAGGGTCAAACGAGAGGTTGTATGTTGTTTGCTAGGGAGATTGGGCTGGGAACAGGAGTCAGGAGGACCCCCTCTGCCACGAGCTAGCCATGTGGCCTTGGATAAGTTCCCCCCATTCTTGCCTTGGCCAGCCCTGCATGGGGCTGGGAACCTCAGGGCTCTCCAAGGCCCTTACCATCCCTCGCAGGCTCTACGTGTGCTTGCCTTCAGCGGCCAAAGGACAACCAGCCAGAGCAATTACCTAGTTAATTCAGACAGAAGAATTATCTTACTGGGATGAGAAAGCAGATTTTATTTTCCTGGCCCTGAATAATCAAGATTGTTCATCCCCAAAGCTGTAAATACGCCACCCAAAATAGTAAAGAATGGAAAGAAAATGAGCTCATCAGCAGATTGGAAACAAAGTTCCCTTCTTTCTGATTAACAATAGATTTTTTTTTTAATCTACATTTTTCTTCATATGAACTTCTTCTCATTTTTCTTACCTAGGCTAATGTAATAAAACACGCCCGGGGGTAAGAGTTACTTATAATTGAGACAAAACAGAAGCACTTTGGGACCTGAGCAGTTTTCCTGGAGAACAGTCCAGCGTGGTCCAGTAGAACTTTCTGGGGTGCCGGGAATCTTCTCTTCTGTGCTATAATTCAGTAGCTACTGGCAACATGGGGTTGGTTCAACCACGTGGTTGGTGGAAAGAAAATGGTTCAACCTCAAGCACTTGAAATGTGGCCGGTGCAACAGAAGAACACGATTTTTAATTTTAATTAATACACATGTTAATTGAAATAGCCACATGTGGCTCGTGGCTACGGTTCTAGTCAGGGCAGAAGATGTTTGCTGCCAAGTGGACCTTACCACAGACGTGTTTTCCGCCCCCACGCGAAGCTCGAGGCAAATCTGCATTTCCGGAAGCTAGTCATTTGGAGTTTGGGGACAGGGGATCAGGGGATGGGGACAGAATTCACTCTTTCCCGGTGCTGTGTGTGTGGGTTTATTAATTGTCTCCATGATTGCTTTTGTAAAAAGACTACTACCTCTCTGAACCCAGAATGAGGAGCTCTGAATTGGAAGCCGTTTATTAGGCTGAAATTTATGTGGTGTGAAATCTGTTAGATCATTTGCTCATCGGTAGGTTGTCTAGAAAAAAAGGCCCATCTACAAAGGCTTTTCAGGGTGAGGGTCACCGGTGTAATCAGAAACATACCAAGCCTGGCCTCCAGCAAAAGATTGTGCGCTTTCAAGTAAATTTTGAGTTTGCGAAGTGGCCTTTTGAAGACCTTGCCATTGGTAACATTTCCTCTCTTATTAAAAAAAAAAAAAAAAAAAGCAATTATTTTTCACTATTGTTCAACTTAACAGAAAGGTAGAAGTCTCTGGTGGTTCAGGTTGGAAGATATGGAGCATACAGGACTTGCTGTGCCCACAGGAAGCCCTCGAAGCCAACAGGCAGGTGCTGGGATCCAATAAGAAAGTCTGATTAAAATTCAGACAAATCACGCCATAGGACCGGCCAGCCAACCCCAGGGGTCAAAGACATGGCTGATACTCACTGCAGTTTATGAGAGGAAATAATTCGTCTTGGGCTGGAGATGGGTTCATTCCTCCCACAGACACTGACCGTGGGCCCCGCCAGGCACTGAGCAGGGCTCTGTGGGCAGAACCACAGGCTGGGTGGGGGTTTACCCCCCAGGGAGGAGGCCCGGCCTAAGCCAGGCAGCGTGCTGACCCCTGTGAGCGTTGTTTCCCAAACTCACTGGATCCTAAGAATTACCCGAGGTGCATTTTGAAACATGGATTTTCGGGCCCTTCTCTTCAAATATCCTGAGGCCATAGGTCAGTGGCAGGCCCTGAGAGTATGTGTTTTCATACTGCACCCTTAGAAGGCTCTTATTAAAGTCAATTCAAGAATGTTCTCGAAGTGAACGTTATCCTCTCTCCATCCGTACCTCTTTCTCATCACTTCCTTCACTCCAGCGGGAACGGAGGGGCTGCCCCGGGCCCTGTCCGCTCTCCGTCACCCCATCACTAAGTCCTGCTGAGTGTCCCTCGTTTGTCACCTCACGCCGGACTAGGGCAAGTACCTTGCCTTCCTCAAGCCTTGATTCTCCCCTCTCTAAAGTCATTCTCCACGGAACTGTCCGCAGGAGCTCTTCAGAATACAAAACTGAAGGCGTCTCTCTCGGTCGCACCACCTCGTGGCTCCCGCTGCCGGAGAACAGAGGCACCTGCAGCCCCCAGGGGCCCCCAGAGCCCCCCAGCCTGCCCTCCTCGCCGCCTCTCCTCTGCATCCCACCTTTGAGGCATGGATGTTACTACTTCCCCTCCAAGGCTCACCCCCCACACACCACCTCCGTGAAGACTTTGCAGATCCTGCCGGCTCTTGTCACCCGTCTGCCCGCCCCGGCCAGGGCCCAGATGGAGAGAAGGGGCAGTGGGACTGGAGACTGACAGAAGCAAACGGTCCACGTGGCCAGAGCGTCGGGCACGTCAAGGTCACGGTGGGACGTGAGTGGGGATGTAAAGGCAGCGTGAGTCAAGAAGGACATTAACACCAGGAGTCGAGGTTGGCTTTTATTCTGTAGGACTAGGGAAGATGTCTGGGTAAGAGCTGCTTCACCTCAAGGGAGGGGCACAGACAGTGGGGAGGCAGGGATGCGGGGTTGTTATTTTTCCATTTGTGTTTTACCTTGTATTTTAGGAAATATCTAAAATGTTTCAAAAATAGGGAAAATAGAATAATGAAACCTCTTAAGTATCTGGAGACTAACTGAATCTGGAACGTTCTATCCAATCAAGGGGGAACAAGGGGAGTTTCAAACTGACATAGTTCAGTAATAACCACCGGTGCCCAGCCCCCCACCCCCCACACCTGCCCAACAGGCCCCCGTGCTCCTGACTCACACCGTCTTCTGGGCTTCGGCCGAATTTGGGAAATCACTGCCCAGAAAGAGAGAGGGGAACAGCACCCCTCACAGTAGCATGGGCTCACGGGTTGCCCAGCACAGTGGACGGGAGCGTAGTGGACGGGAGCTCACTGTCCTTCTGTCTGGTCACGCGAGGTGTGCAGTGCGAGAGGAGACGGGTGCTGGGCGTGCGCATGCGGTGGGCACCGCGGTGGGCTGGAACGAGGCAGGGAGGGGGGCGGGCTGGGCACTCAGAGCCCCTGGTGCCTTACCACGAGCCTGGAGGCCTCGGGCAGACACACAGGGCCCCCAGGGAAGAGAGTAACAGGCTCAGACTGTTTCTCAGGAAGAGCAGGGGGCAGCGTGGAGGCCCCAAGCCCGGGGCCTGGAGCCCAGTTAGGGAGCCTTTAGGACCATGTCCATGAGAAGGTCACCGAAGGGAGCATTGTGGCAGAGGACAGGCAAGGACGTGGGTGCCAGAGGTAAGGCGAGGAACTCTGCAGGCCTTTGCCGGTGACCACGGCCACGGGGGCAGTCGGGGACAGCGCCGGCTCCCTCCCCAGAAACCCTCCGGACTCCAGCCCCCACCCTCTCGGACTCCATTAATGCTAACCACCTGGCACCTGCCACTGGGTGGCCTGACGCTGGCCAGGCCTCCCCAGGCACCTTTCATGTGACATTCCTCCCTCTTCGGCTTTCACAAGACAAAGGGTTACTGCCCGTGGCGCTGGGAGATGAGAAGCAGGCCCCAGGGGTGAAAGGGGGTCTGCCGGGACCCCCGGCTTCCCTGGGGCCGCAGCTTCAGAGCTGCCTGGGCCGGACCGGAGGTGCGAGGGCCATGGAATGGGTCCGTCTGCGCGGTCACCACCACGTGGGGACCCAGGGAAGCCTGCGACTCCCGGCCGCCACATCTTAGCCCCGGTGTGTCACCAAACGGCCAGGAGAAGGTCTCCTAATGGCACCTGAACTCTTCGAGACACACAGTGGGTCGCCGGTCGTGGGGGATGCAGCCGGGTTCCCTTGGAGGACACCCTGCGGAGCGTGTTTGCAAAACCCTTCCATCTGTGGTCTCTCAACACAACGCGGGGATTCAAGTGTTAGGGACCACGACTGGTGTGATGACTCTAGCGGGGAGATTATTCAGAAGCTTATGAGTAATTTGAAGCACAAGTCTCTTCGAGCCAAGCTAACCCAAGAAGCAGGAAGAGAAGAGGGAATTGTCAGGTAGAGCCAAATTCAAGTCCCAAGGCTGACACTTTGCATCTGAGTGACCTTGGTGAAATCACGGAACCTCTCTAGTTCCTTGGGTGGCAGGGACAGCCAGGCCCGCTCTGCTGGGCCTGGTGAAGGTGACTCGAGCTGATGCTGGTGACATCCTCTTGGGCAGGGCTGGCGTGGGCAAGGGCACTAGCCTCACTTAGGTGTCAGCCATCCATCCGGGCTTTCGGGCGTTCAATCCCTGCTTCTTGGCGTGCCTGTGTTACAAGAGGTAGTGTTTAACTCGCCTCCCATCGAGCAGCCAGGAAGGGGCCGCGAGCTTTGAAACTGGGCTCGGTCACTCTATCCCGTTCCTGACGGTGGGCGAGCCCCGGCTCCTACAGGGACCCCGATCCGAAGCTCGGCCTCAGAAAAGGCCCAGACTGGGGGCTGAAGCCTGTGAGGGCTCGGTGTCTGGGTTCCCAGGGTGTGCGAGGGGCACGGCTCACCCCGAGGGGCAGCAGGGAGGATGGGATGGCGGTGTTGGGTGTCTGTGGGAATTGTCGAGTCCGCGGTCGTTTGGAACTGGGTCTCTTCGAGGGCTGATTTACGGGAGCTCTGTCTGGAGGCTGGCCTGTTTGATCTCTGGCCTGAGGCTTTAGTGCATTGGTGCGGCCATCGGCGCCCTGACCCCGAGAGACTCCCGTTACCAGCCTGGGCCTACCTTGGCCCCTCAGGGCGAGACAAAGGGATGGGGCTGGGCTTATAGGCCCGGTGGGCCCACAGTCAGGGCAGGGCTGGGAGGGGGAAGGATGTTCTTCGGGGTTATTTCCGGGGACGCAGAGCAGGGTAACTGAAGGGACAGGAGCTCCGAGACAAAGATACGGAAGTTCCAACCCCAGGCTCAGACTCACCAGGTGACACTCTGGGGACATTTCTCAGAACTTCCTTAAGCTTCCCTTTCCTCATCTGTAAAGTGGAGGCACAGTATGGCCTCCTCTGAAGAAATCTGGGGGCAGTAAAAATAGATAATGAGCCCAGAACCCCTGCTTTAGGGAAAGCACTCAATAAAACGTACCTGTCATCACTGCTCTCATTGAATCAGAAAACTGGCTCTGGGACAACAGCCCGATTCCTGATCGTGGGCCCTGAGTTCAAGTTTGCACTGGTTAAATGAAAGGGAGATTCATGAGCACCCCGGCACCCCAAGCTGGGACTGGAGAGCTGGCTTGTGATTCCACCTCTGCCTTGGTTGGGCCTGGGGTGCCCCTGGGGCCTCTGAGCCTAGCCCCAGGGCAGGCAGGGGCCCAGCCTTAGCTGATGCTTCTCCGACTTCAGATGAAGGCAGGCCCACCTCGTCGGTCAGCAGCATGGGCCTTGCCCCGTGAGAGTTCTCAACCATCTCAGGGCTTGCTCATCACCTAAGCAATGTGCAGGGCAGCTTGAAGAGGCTGGAGAGCTGGAAGGAATCATCTTTTTTAAAAGGGAGGAAAAACAAAGGCTTACCAGCAGCGGCAAAGCAGGTGCTGTGACGCCACCGCAACTGGTCAGATCAGGGCCGCCACACTGGGTGAGGGGCACGTGGGGCACTTGCAGGCCACGGAGTGAAGAAGGCCCCCCTTAGTGCCGGAGGAACTTGCCCCCCACCACTGCCACCTCCAGGGCCAGGCACACCTGCACGGGTCCCAACACACGAGTGCACATGGGTCCTCAATCCACAGTCCCTGTGGGGTCATGCATGGCCCAGCTTTGTGTCAAGACCCAACTCCCTGCTGACCACGTTGACTGTCTCAGGTTCCTGCGCTCTCCCGTGTCACTAATGTCTCTATGTCCCCTCCGTGTGGTCAGTCCTTAGAAGCGATAAAGGAAGAGAAAGGCCCAGCCCTGCCTTTGAGCCCTGGCGGGGTGCTATGCTTGATGAGTGAGATGGGGCACGGGATAACTGTGGGACTGAGCTAGGAGAGACAGAGCTAACATGCGATAAGAGGGAATATTAGAGAACCCTTTCACATCCTGGAAAGCAACGAGAAGGTATCATTGGGTGCTGGGGAGCAGGAAGGAAAGAAGGAGGTTGGGGGCCCCCAGTGCCTCAGGCAGCCCTGGTCTCCCCTCTCCCTGCTGGGGGCTGCCAGTGACCGCCCAGCACCAAAGTTGGCCCATGGCTCAGTCAGTTAGCTGCTGCACGGAAAGATGCATCCAAGATTAAATGGGACCAAAGACTCCATGGTCAGAAACCGGGAGAAGGAACCATTGTCCCGTATGAGGTAAAAAGCGAAACACCTTGCGGGGAATGACAGACTCAAAGCCGTGGAACCCTGATGTGCTGGGACCAGCAAGGTAATCTCTGCCAGGACCAGGACAAGCCACAGATTTGGGCTCAAGATGCAATTTGAAGAGGACGGTCTACTGGCTGGGAGGGGTAGGGGGCGGGGAGGCAAGACAGCTGAGCTGCTCGGAAGAGTTGACAGCTGCCAACACTGGAGGCCAAGTAGGCCACATGAATAGAGGGCAAATGTCCGGTTCCGAGGAGGTGAGGACCCTGCTTCTTTCCACACTAGCCAGACCCAACTTAGAGCTTTGTGTCAGTGCTGGGGCCCATCCCTTGTCATTTTAAAATTCAGAGCAAAGTGACCGGGACAAAGAGGACCTTGAAGTGATATTAAAGAGACACAATTAAAGGGTGCTGGCTCTTTGGTCTGGAAAAAAAGCAGCCCAGTGGGAGGTATTTCTGAAGGACCTCAAGGGGTAGAGAGTTATCTGGTTTGGGGGTGGAAGAGTGAAGAGCAATGGAGGGAATTATAGGAATCCGTATTTCAACACAGTTTACTGTCCAGCAGTAAACTCATGACCTCGCACTGAGTGAGCTCCCCATCCCTGGGAGCATGCAACTGGGATGTGCAAATACCAAATGCATGGTTGTAGGGGTGAGTCCCTGTGTCTTTCTCTGCATCTTTGAGATAAGATTCTGTGGTTAAATACAAATTCTTGGGGCACCTGGGTGTCTCAGTGGGTTAAGCCGCTGCCTTCGGCTCAGGTCATGATCTCAGGGTCCTGGGATCGAATCCTGCTTCGGGCTCTCTGCTCAGCAGGGAGCCTGCTTCCCTCTCTCTCTCTCTCTGCCTGCCTCTCTGCCTACTTGTGGTCTCTCTCTGTCAAATAAATAAATAAAATCTTTAAAAATAAAAATAAAAATAAATACAAATTCTTCCCCAGGTTGCAATGCAAAATGTGGCCGTCCGGATGCAGAAACATCAGCTGCCCATCTCCTTTCCAACCATGTGGGCTGTACATGCTCATGAGGTCCAAGGTGCCAAGCCTCGGGTCCACAGCAGAGGTGATGTCACTGTGGAAACACGAACATTCCGGCCCACACCTTTCCAGGTCACGGAGCTGTCCCTGCAGCAGGCCGAAGCACTTCCTGGCTCTGGTCCCTCTCAGGGCTCCCCGGCCTGGTATCCTGTTTCTCGTCTGGCAGGGCATCCTGTGATGGTCACTGGGGCCGCTGGAGCCTCTCAGGGGTGCAGGCCTGGCAGAGCCCTCGGTGCTGACCAGAGACATCCCAGTGCTTGGAGCGGCTGGGAAACTGGGCAGGAGCTGGCCCCCGAGAACAAGCTGGGGAGCGGCCGCCCCACGGCGGGAGGAAGTGCCGCCCCAGAGAATCTGCCTTCCTGGCACTGCCCTCGGTCTCCTGCGCTAACTCTCTAGTAAAACCCCTTTCCCAGTGTGTTGGATGCTGCCCCTGAACACAGCCCGGCTCCTGCCACGTGCCAGGCCACGTGCCAGGCCGCGTGACAAGCGGGAAGGTCACCACAGAGCAGGCGAGGACAGAGGCGGTCTCGGAAACTCAGAGGCCTGGGGGTCTGTCCCTGAAGAGGTCTGTGTGGAGGCGGCTCCACATCCAGCGGGGAAAGGGGTGTCTGTCCTCCAGGAGGAACAGACAGGGGCCTGAGCACAGCCTCAAGGAGCCTGTCCACTTTGGAGCCCCTTCCTAAGGGAGGACTCAGTGGTCTCTTGACTCTAAGTTTAGGGAATTTAGAGCCTGAATATATGGGGTGTGGCTTCACTGGTCACAGGTCATGAAGTGACCAAGATCATAAAAGACAAAAAGTGCACTAAGGAAGTGGGGCAGACCATTCAAAGGACTGTGTCCAATGTGCCAATGGGGAAACTGAGGCACTGGTCAGGCCAGCTTCTTCTTCCTCTAGGTTCTAAGACCCATCTCAGTAGCGTCCCAGAGCAAAGCCACCAGGCCGCAGGTCTCTGCGGTCTCAGCCATTCCCGTCCCGCCAGGACAAGCAGTCACCCTTCCGTGAGGTACCGTCCAGCTCCTGAGGGCAGCGGGGCTGTCCTTCTTGACTGCCCACCAGCACTAGCGCCCGGGACCGGTCCCCAGGCTGGGGTGTGATTGCCTCTGGGTCCTGCATTTGCCACGTAATGTTTTCAGGGTAGAGGGACGGCCTTCGCCTATTCCTAACCGACGTGCTAATCCCCCAAGAATCCCGTGTCCTGGCCAACCACCCCCTCCCTGAGGCTGACTCTGCGCCTCAGGTCCCGAGGGTGGCCACACTCGACCGGGGGCAGCTGGGCACTACTTTCCTCAGCAGCTGCTGAGGGAGCTGCCTCTTCACCTCGAAGGTTCAGATAGAGGCGGACATGCCCGGATGGACATCTCCCCGCCATGTTGTGTGGAAGGAAAACGGACCAACAGCTACGGGTGCCTCAGGACACAAACCCCGTTTCACCTTCTGATGTCTTCCCTGATTTCCAGGGCTCAAATCCCAACTTGCTACTCACCAGCCATGGACTGTGGATACGTTATCTAACCTCTGTGGACCTAATCATTTTCATCAGTGAATGTCCACACCCCCAGGGCCCATCCGGAGTAGGTCTGGGGTCTATGTCACCCAGGCCCCAGGCTCCTCCTTCCAGTTCTAGCAACTTCTCTTGGGGGACCTTCTTCTTTCTTCATCCCATTCATTTACAGGGGGGCCCTGACCCCAATACGCCCAGATATTAAGAAAGGAAGAAAGGAGGGGTGGGAGGAAAGGAAAGAAGTGGAAAAAGGAGAAAACTTACATATTCTAGCCTCCCTTGCAGAGATGTGGCCTCAAGTTCTGGCTGACGAGATGTAAACAGAAGTTGTCAGGTCAGACTTGGAGAAGACTCTTCAAAAGGATGACAGGCAGGGAGTTCCCTTTTGCCCCCCTCCATTATTTCCCCCCTTCCTGCTGTTTTTAGTGCACATACGATGGCTGGAGTCCCAGCAGCAAGCTTAGACCATGAGGCATCTTTGAGGACGAAAACTGTGAGCTCAGTATGGCAGAGCAGAAGGAAGCTGGGTCTCTTGAAGATAAAGGACCAACTACGTCAGCTTCAGACTGCCTGCCTCCAAAACAAACAGCGACACCTCCTCTGTGGTCAAGACCCCGTTGTGAGCATACCGCTGTATGTAAATGAACCTAATCCGGATGTGTCACCGAATTTGTACATTAACATTCTGATCATAGGGTATTTACTTTATTCTAGTTATAAAATGAAATTTTAAATCTATGTCCAGCATTCTGGATAGTGCGTGTGTGCCGAATATTCTGGTGGCAAAACAGTGGGAGACACGGACATAGAATGAGGAGAGGGAGACATTTTACAATTATATCACTTTCTCTAAAAGAGAAAAGAGGGGGAAGAGGGAGGGTATTATTTTACTGATTTTATGGTATGGAAATGAGAGGTTGTTAATTCTCAAGTCAGAATTAAGGCTTATATTTCCTTATGCTTAATTCTGGTCCCTTCCGCCCCATCAACAGCAGGTGGGAGGGCTCTGGGCGATCAGAGTAATTCCTCCACGTCTTCCTGCCACGGAGCCTGGGTGGATCAAAAGGCCAAGAGAATGAGGAGACTTTTCTCCTTGAGAACAGCTCCTCGGCCGCTTGAAATGAATGAGCAGCTTCTTTATCACACTATCCCTCCGGCTCACATTCCCCACGGTTGGTGAGGCAGAAAATTCACAAGAACAAAGCTCTTGCCCTAAAAAGATCTTCTTTTCAATTTAGGGTCAATTCCACATTTGGGGCTTCCAGGAGAGTCACCTTTAAATTAAAAAAAGAGAAAAGGGGGCTGTTGCACGTTAGCCAGGGGAATCACACACATGAATGTGCACAGCACCCGCCCTCCCGCTCCGCACCACACACACGCTCTTCATGGGAAACTCACAAATGGCACTCCCCGAGCGGGCTCCCAGGAGGCGGGGGTGTGCCAGGAATCACGGGACCCGGGAGTCCCCAGGGTGGATTCATTGCCCTCCCCACTGCGAGTCCTTGGGCGACTTCTAGGGGCCTCGTCTAGTCCTCAAAAATGGGCCAACTGCCCGCCTCCTGCCTTCATCATGTAGCAGTTGTCCAGCCAAGAAGATGTGCTGTTAGTGAAGGCACCCGCTTCGTCCCCTGCCCCCAGGACAGGTGGCCCTGTCACTCCAGCCTGAACATGTGGTAGCGTTCTGCCATATAATCTACCTGGGATCACAGTCCCCCCTCCGCCGTTCAGGACATATCAACATGCACTTGGGTTAATTAAAGTCAACATTCTTTACATTTCACCCCTTATAAAATGTCAGAAAGCTAGACTCCACGTGGAGGCTGGTCTGGCTCAGCAGGGGTGCGACTGCTGAACCCTTGTTCCTAACCCATCAGCACAGGGCAGGATTCAGCTCCCGGTGCTGTGGGACTGGCTGCCCCCTCTGAGCCAGCCAGCCCTCAGCAGGGCTGGTAACCGGGGCAGGGAAGAGGGCCGCCACGCAGCCAGTCCGCACCCAGGGGCCAGGTCAAGGTGATCGAGTTTCTCGCTCCAGTCAGAAGCCCCATCACCCCTGGCTCCAGGGTCATAAACTCAATCTTGGGGCTTGAGCTGTAACACGGTTCATTTCTGGGCCAAATCCCTGAAGCTGAGGGTTTATTTTTAAGGACAAGCAGTTTGCTGTTTTCAGCGTTTCTCATCAGAAATAGTGCAATTCAGCCCGATCTGCATGGGAAGCATAATTTATCATCTCACACAGATGGTTGACTAAGGGTGAGGAGGAGGTTTACTTTCCATTTTAGTTCAGCAAACATTTCCTGAGCCCCTGCGTGTGCCAGGCACAGGGCAAGACAGTGGGGCTCATAGACCAGGCAAGCTCCTGGGCCTTGAAACATAGTCTAGTTAAGAGGAGACAGTGTCCCCCCAACCCTGCCCCGACCAACCCCAGCTTTGGCATCAGATAACCCTGGCTGGGAATCCTGGCTCTACCATTTACTATCGGGGTCACACTGGGAAATTACCTCACCTCTTTCTAACCAAGGTTGGTCAACTTTGTTGATCTTTTCAAAACCAACTTTGGTTTTGTTGATTTTTTTATTCTCTATTTCACTAATTTCATTTCTAATCTTTATTATTTCCTTTCTTCTGCTTGCTTTGGGTTATTTTTCCCCCAGTGCCTTAAAGTAGGTTAGGTTGATTTGAAACTCTCTTCCTTTTTAATATAGCCACTCACAGCTATAAATTTCCCTCCAAGCACTGCTTTACCTACATCCCCATAAGATTTCCTATGTTGTGTTTGTTTTCATTCATCTCAAAGTACTTTCCCTCTTCCCCTTTGATTTCTTCTTTGATTCATTGGTTGTTTAGTAGTGTGTTAATTTCCACATATTCATGAATTTCCCGAAGTTCTTCCTGTGACTGATTTCTAGTTGCATTCCAATGTGATTGAAGAACATATTTTATGTAATTTCGATCTTTTCAAATGTGCTTGAGGCTTGCTTTATGGCTTAGCATAGCATATGGTCTGTCTTGGAGTGTTCCGCGTGCACTTTAGCAGAATGTGTGTTTCGCTGTTGTTGGGTGGAATGTTCTGGAGATGTCTGTTAGGCCCAGTCAGCTTATAGTGTTGTTCAAGTCTTCTATTTCCTTATTCATCATTTGTCTAGTTGTTCCATCCATTGTTAAAAGTGGGGTATTGAAGTGCCCAAGCACTACCGTCAACTTGTCATATCTCGTCTTTGAAGGAATAATGATTCCTGCCTTGCAGAGCTGTAGAGACCAAGAATGCAAAGCATGGTGGCACAGCCTGCCACACAGTGGCTCTCGCTGCTGTGTCACGGAACGACTGGACAGGGTATAGCACGGTGGTGCTGAGGATGTCCTCCAAAGGTGGTTCTAGGTTAAGCCAGCACAGCTTCAGTCCAAAAAACATAAGCTCTCTTAAAGAGAAAGATGAGGCTCACAGCCTTTTTCTGTGGCCTTCTAGTCAAGATACGCAGATCTCCTGTCCAAAACACAAAAACTGAGTAGCAAACAATCTTAACTTCCCAACCTTGCATCATTAGCTAATGTCTAAAATTCCTTCATAGGAGTTTCTTGTGATAATTCATCCATCCATCCATCCTTCCTTCTCAACACATGTTTGTGAACTTTGTCTGGGCCAGACTCTGCCTGAGGACGGAGGATACTGAAACCAGACCTGCTGTAAAGGGCCTGCCCTACCTGGGGAAAGACACTGATATGTAAGCAGGTGAATAAAATGTAGGCATATAAATTGCCCTCATGAAGGAGCAAAAGGTTTGCAGGGCCCAGAAGAGGGAAGCGACCCGCCTGGTGTGGGAAAGAGAGGTTGAGATCAAGACAGCAAACAACAAACACTAACGAAACTGACCAGATCACCAGCGGCGGGAGTCCCATAACCCTCCCTACCCCGCCGGTCCTCTCAGGTAGGAGGGCCCCTGGGAGGAAAAGGAGGAAAACAAGAGGATGTTACACAAAGTGAGTCATCAACCTCAAATAACCAAGAGCTGCAAAGGCAGAAAGTTCTTGACTTGGAAGTTTGCCAACATCAATGCTGCAAAAATAACCATGATGAATTCACATATTTCTGTGCGAGTATCGGTCCGCCATAACACTGAAATCTTAGCCATAGGAAATTGGAGCTTTTGGCCCCATATGTTCAAAATCATGCTCATATTTTGGTCAAGATTTTCTTGAAGAAGCTAAAAGCTCTATTTTCCTGTTGAGAGCGGTGCTGGTGTTCCATCCTGGCCTGACGGGGACCACAGAGGAACAGTTCCTGCTCAGGGTTGAAGGGCAGGAGGTTTCAGGTCCCTGTCTGTTCAGGGTCTCAACCCCTACAGAAGAACGGCTGCCACCAGCTAAGTCGCTGGACACTTGTCATAGCCTAAAACTTAGCTAATCAGTAACACTTGTTGTATGCCCACTCGGTACATGGCAGGGAGAGAGAAGGGAGCCCAGAAACCCACCCCTCCCTGGAAGAACTGCTGAGCCACCTGAACACAGGGGAGAAAAAGAGTCATAAGACAGTTTTTAAAAATTAAGAGCCACCTAAAGTGTAAGGACGACCCGAAGGCTTCCTAGGGGCAGAGCTTAGGAGGGAAAGGCACAGGCGCCGGGCCTGACAGACAGCTTAATGGACTTGGACTCACCTCTCTGGGCTTTGGGTTTCTTATCTGCACACACAAAAAAATTTAAAAATTCAAAAAAATTAAAAAGAACGTTGGCTCTTACATGAAGCTGAATATAAACTATCGGGCTCATGGCAGGCATTCAAAAACGTGGTGTTCTCTTGCCCCCACCAAGGAGGTAGAAGTGACTCAGCCCCGTAAGGATGGGTGGCATCCTGACAGGCAGGGGGGAGGTGGGAAGGTCTGCCCGCAGGCAACAGCAGCCCTGCAGTCCCAGCTGAGAACGCAGGGGACTAAGGGGTAAGTGCCTGCATGCAAACTTGGGCCCTGCCGCTCACTTGCCAGGGAATCCTAGGCAACCACTAAGCACTGCGTGCCTCGGTGTTCTCATCTGTAAAATGGAAGCGCTAACAGAACCTGTCTCCTGGGGTGGTTAGGAGAATTCTTCAACAGGAGAAAACACACAACAATAGCTAGCACATAGTGAAGGGTCAACCAAGGTCGGCTATTTTTCCTACGTACAGAGGGGCGTGAGGAGGGAGGCCCGATTTGGGAGGAATGGCGGATATGGAGAGACGACATCAGGAAGGCTGGTACCAAATTTTAGAGAACCCTCAGTGCCCAAGGTAGTCTGGACTTAATTAAGGCAATAATGGCCCATGGCAGGTTCCGGAATGGAGGCTGTCATGGATTCATTATAAGCTGAAAATGATAGACTCAAACGAGTTCCTGTCATAGCTTTACATGACACCAGAAAAGACTATTCTTGAAGAGTGACTCAAGTCTCCTCCTGCCTCTACCCCTCCAAGATGGCATTCTTTGGAGGGGGGGAAAAAAGCAGAAGACAAACGACAGATCACGTGTCTGCTCATTTTCCTGGTCTCTCATTTGCAACCCCAAGACATCACTTGGTCCGCAGGGAGACTGGCACTCGGGGTGTCCGATCATCATCCTGACTTCTCAAATTAAGCAGCGATGAGCTACTTTCTGAAGTGACTAGGCTCATTGTTTGGGCTGCCTGTCTAAGCCCACACATCCTGCCTGCACCCCCACCCATCCCCACCCACGGGCAGGCTAAGTCAACTGGGATCATTCTGCAAATCTCCACCATGCTCTCAAAGGGCAATGCTGTAATTCCTAGGATCAGCGGGTAAGTGGCAGGAAGATGAGTGGGCGCTAACACGCTACCCCACCTCACTCCATTCAGATCTGGGCCTTTAGAGACAGGCAGAATCAAAGCAAGTGACTGAGGAAGTGCATTCTGCATTCTAGAGATGGTAATGAGAATGGCAATTAGCATTAATGCAATTTTGACGTGAGTGGAAGTTCTTTGTACAGAGAACTCCAAATGCTGGGTTGGGGAGAAAGTGGGTGCTGTGATCTTATAAGTGCTTTGTAACAGAAGAAACCACTGGAGCACAAACTGTGCGCAGCCAACTCCTGGGGAAAATCCTAATGCACATTTCCTGGCCTTCAGGATCCAGAAGAAAAGACCACAGACTGTGACAGATGTAATGGGAAATAATTCTTTTGAATCTACGATTTGCCTAGCAGAAGGTGGGGGGGAGGGAAGTCAGGTAATCCTTAACTGACCCCAAGTGGTAAAAATATACCAGCCCAAGAGTTTAGGGCTTTGTGGGTATTCACGGTGTGACGTTAGCGCCACCTGGTGCACGTACAGGGGAAATGACAAACCATAGAACCACAAGAGCTTCCAGAAGTGGGTCCTGCTGCCTACAATCATTTTGTAGAGAAGTATTACTTAGGTGCGGGGTGGCGAGCTGGCAGTGGGAGAGTAAACAACAGTTTATGGACAGAAGGATATGATGGGGTTTGTTACTACAACCAACAGAACTAACGTTTTAAGTGAACAGAATTTAATGCTGTTGAGTATAACCCAGTGTCTCCAAATTGCTAGCCTTCAAGGGCCAAACAGAATACCTCAAAGCTTCCAGCTTATATGACTACAGGTTAGCCAGTTCTGCCCCAAATATGTCCAAAAATTCTTGGGAGTGCCTGCTAAACCTGACTGCCACCAAGCCGGACTGCCATTCTTTCTAAGCTTTGGTTTAGACAACTGCTCAGGGGTTTTCTGGTCCCCCACCCTAACCGCTGCAATTAGGGGTCCTAACCAAATCCCACAGCCTCCAACACCATTTTGTCAAAACACAGAGCCCTCTCTTTAATACCCAATTCATACTGACGTACCTACTTGCTAACGATAGCAAATTTTTGAGGATTTCAAGGGGATCCCCATGTAGAAAAGGAAACCCCAAACTCATTATCAGACCCCATTGCTCCCACACTGAACTGACCCCATTCCTCCCGGCAATCACTCTCTGACTCCAACCTCCAACCAGGCAATTCCTATTCTGATCAGGATATCCCGTGCCGGACCCTCTTCCCAGAGACCCTGACACACCACAAAAAACTGGGAAGCCCTCAACACCCAATCTGTCGGCTGCAAAAAGACAAACTCTGCCTGCCTCTTCAAAGTCCCGCTTTGGCGGTAGCTAGTATTTATGCTCTGATTGGGATTTAAGGAAACACAGCTAACAGCCAACCAGAGCCTTTTCTGGTGAACAGGATGAGTTACCAAGCAGGGGAACAAGATTAGAGGTACAATAATGGGTTGAACCAAAGATTTCAATAAGTCTATAAGGTAGCTCCGTTTTTAGTAAAAGCAAAGTGGCAATGCCAAAAACAGAAGGAAAAGATTAAAGCATCCTTAAAAAATTTGTCTGAATCGTCAACATCACTATTTTGAAGGAAACATCTGGCTACAAAATTTATTTTTAAAATAATCTGTTTCTCAAAAATGATAGGACACCATTTTTGTGTATTTTTTTTCTCTACAATAACCTCCACTGCATAACACAATATGCAGGGTTCCAGCTTGAACCTAAACTCTATTTAATCTTAGAACATGTTTCAGCTTGAGTGTGTGCAGAGGGCACACCGATCTGCAAAGGAATCAAGAACTATCCAGAGTCAGGTTCCATTTAAGCCTCGCAGCGGCTCACCCTCACCTGGGGCACCCAGGCCCCACTCCAGAACAACAAAATCAGAGTTGCTGGGGGTGAAGTGCAGACACTGCATTGTCTTCCGGAACTCCCCAGGTGCTCCCACTGTGCAGCCAGGGCTGAGAACCACCGGCCTACAGAAAGAAACAAGGTATCATTTTTAGTATAAAGGCAGCCCACCAGCACTGAACCACAGATGATTCTAGTACAGCAAGCCTCTCTCTCCGCTGTCCTTCTGAATTACCTAGCCTGGATCTTAGGGTAAAGGACTGTAGTGAGAATTATAGCTCTAAGAGCCATTTTTCTGGAACGGTGCTACTTGATCTGCGGTTCAAGGTCCATCTGTGCCGCGATCTGCAGAGGAATGCGTTAAAATGCCGATTCCCGGGTGCCACCTGAGACCCACTGACCTGTGCATGTGATTAGCTAACAACAAGTCGAGGACTGTTGCCAGGGTCAGATCCAGGCCTGTCCGACTCCAGCTTCTTTCAAATTCCCCTCAAACTGTTGACCAGTAAGAGTGGGATCTCTGTCAGGAAAACCAGAACTTTAGATGACTTTAAATGAAAGGTAATTATTTGAAGCAACAGAACGGAAAACAACAGCAAAAATTCCCCTTCCACTCCTCCCTCCAAAGGAATCCTCTATCAATTACTTTAGAGGAGCCAAATAATATCCCTCCCTTTCCTTCCTGTTCCACCGCATTCTTTCCCTCCTAACGAATATTCCTTTTCCCCCAAATAAGGTCACTTGGAAAAATCCCTGGTCGGTGTCAGCATCTATAGGAAAATAATAAAATGTCTAGGTAAGCGAACCTACCCCAGATCGCATTTTATATTTATCTACCGCAGTTCTCCTATCTTACCTATCTCATGCAGACTACAGTGATGTGCATAGTTCCCTCCTAAGTCCGAAGAATAAGGTAAAAAATGTTACTAAATGGTTCTACCCATTTAGAACTGGCTGGAAACCCTTTTTTTTAATCCAGGCTATTATCTACCTTGAAAAAAAACACTTCTACCTTGAAAAAAAAAGCAGTTTTGCACCTTATTTACAAGCTGGATCATTGTACAACAACGACAGTGGTGGTGAACGAATGTGGTGAGAGCAAGGAGTCACGTGCAGGGAAGCCACATGTAAGATTTGGGTGACCTCTGCCCGCTGGCACCAACTCACACACCACACCAAGAACAAGTATGAAAACAAACTTCCAATGCAACAAGTACCATTTGTAAAACACAGTGTGCAGAATATTCTTCCTGTCTTGTTAGTGTCCGTGTCAACCAGTACAACCCTTGCAGGAAGTGATCTGCTAATGAACCTGGAAAATGGTCATAAGCATCACGCATTTTAATGCAACAATCGTTTCTCGAATCCAGTGGCAAGCAATCCACAAGAGATCAAACATGTTCACAGCAGTGAACGGTATAAATACTATAAAATATGGGACGAGCACCTCTTATGTGCTGGACCTCACCGAATGCTTAACACAACCTTGAATGATGAGAATTCCTTTCACCATTTCTATAAAGAAAAAAACTAAATCTCAGAGAGGCTAAGGAACCGGCCTTCTGTCATCTGGCTCATATGGGTTAGGGCCAGAATCACCCCCTCGGGTTCACACCCGCCTCAATCCCCTTGGGGCTCGTGAGCAATAAGAACGCAGCAGTCATGTAAATAACAGCACATTCCACAGATTACGGAGCCATAAAGTATTTACAAGGAAAATACTATGTCAAATGAAAATACAAAATTGTGTATACAGTAGGACCTAAACAGTATACCAAAAATTTCACGCACAAAAAATGAACTAACATGTTAGTAATCTCCTCTGAGAGTGGGAACAGAAGTCAAAAGGATGGAGGGGTGGGCACTTTTCTAACCAGAAATTTCCACTTCTGTTTATAATAGGAAAATATGTGCTCATGAGGTAAGCGAGGTTTTGGCAATTCTATAGCTAATGCCACTGGCGAGAGTCCTTGAGACTCAGTTCTCTTTAACACCGCGGATCCATACAGACCAGCTCACTTAAGTTTATTAATATCTGAAATTGAAAAAAAAAAGCCCCAAACACAAAACCAGTCACTATGAAAGTATAACTCTACCATAAATCAAGGCCTGAAGCTAGCTTCGAAGAGAACAGAATGAAAGACTAGATAATGAGGAGGAATGTGGCAAGACTCCTAGGCCCCAGGCCGTGCAGGATACGTGGAAGGTGGGGCAAGTCTTTGTACTTCTGTGTAGCGGGGAGACTGAGAATTCCAGGCACAAGGTATGTGAGTATGCTTACAAGCTCTTACATGGTAAAGGCTGAAGCTGTGAGTCAGAAAGACGAACAGGTGATGGTTAATATTTAATACACCCCGGGCTTTCGTGCACCCCTTGTGTTCTGTATTAGCGGGGTAGAGGTCTAACCATACGGTGGCTCGGAGACAATAACATTATACGAACAGGCGGGCCAGCCAGAGAAGGTACCAGCTCCCCTACAAGGTCCTCCAGGTTCCTTGTCCCTCTGCCATTCCCAAAGTAGGACACTTTTCTAACGTGGACACTGGCTCATTACCACCACCTCCGAGGTGCAGCTTGAGCAAGGAAAGGGAAGGCAGAGGATGACCAAGTTGTCGCATCACTTCGACTCGTACCCCACTGACTAGAACCTGGGGAAGGCAGTCCCTAGCTAGGCAATCGTACCGATGAAAACAGGAGGTTCTGTTTCTAAAAGGAAGAAGGGGGGCAACTAGAACCCTCAGGGCTCAGTGACCACTTCTTTAAGGAGACTTTCAACAGTTCTTTACATTCTTGGCATGAATCCTGAGGCCTGAAGGAATGGGTATCCGGAGGCAGGGACTAAGAGTAAAGGGAAGGGTTACTGGTGATGTGAGTAGAAAGGGCCGGCCAAGTCTCCCGACAACCCCTCTGCTGGTCTGGGCACACAGTTTCCCTTAGAAACTCCGTCATGCAGGTCACTGCAGTTGGACAGTAATTTGCATCGGAAAAGCCAAATACCCACTTCCAGTCTCCATGCCTCCCTGGTCTACCCATTTGGACCTGAGGATCATCTTCTAACAGGATACCAGAGTAAAAGCTGAGACAGGGGAACCCAAGTTCCAGCTCCACTTCTCCAAACCAGGCCACGTGGGCATGTATTCCCCTAAACCGTGCTTCTGCCTCTATAAAGGGACCTCCCCCAGCTCCAGTATTTAAATGGTCCAGATCTCAGTCTTTTCCTTGCTGTTATATTGGTTAAAATAACCCCTTTCTAAAGCCGTGATTAATATGCGTGGACGCTGTGGAGCGCTGTCATCGCATAGCTCCAAGATCAGCTGGGGCGGCTCTAGGACATCTCCAAAGAACGTGTCTAAATGTGAGAGGATGCTATTCTCATCATTTCACACAAACTGACTCAAAATCAACGCAATGGTTCTCCCACTGTTACTGTCTACCCTGAGTTTCACTCAAGATTTTGTTTAAAGAAAATATTTCCATGCTAAAAGGTTTAGAAACCATCACACAAGAATTTATAATCGCCTGTGTTCCTGAAGAATCCTAGCACAGGAATAAGACTTTATTAACTAAGAGTCAAAAGGCACAAAATAACAATTCAATTTTATCTGTTTTAATTCTTCTTTTCCTTTTGGCATTGTAGGCAAAGGGGACTGAAGAAACATATTCCAAGGACTATGTTTAATTTTACAGCATAGAGGAATGGGGCGCCTGGGTGGCTCAGTAGGTTAAAGCCTCTGCCTTCGGCTCAGGTCATGATCCCAGGGTCCTGGGATCAAGCCCCACATCGGGCTCTCTGCTCAGTGGGGAGCCTGCTTTCCCCCTCTCTGCCTACTTGTGATCTCTGTCAAATAAATAAATAAAATCTTTAAAAAAATAAAAAAATAAAAAAAAACATAGAGGAACAGCAGAATAGTTTTATCTTTATAGTAACTATTCTCTGGAAAGAAAGGTTCTTAGAAAGAAGACAAACCTTCCAGAACACATCCTTGCTGTAACTATCACACACTACTCCTCCTCAGTCCTTAGACACGGAACCTTTCCTACCTCTCTAAAAAACTCCAGGCCCCCTAAAACTAACCAAGCGGTCCTTCTGCCTTAGGACCATCCAATTTTCTTTCCTGTCACGCGTCTCCTCCAGCTTCAGCGTACACCTAGGCAACTATAACCATCTCAAGAACATCTGCATTTGGGATGGCTTCCTATGATAAATTCTACCCAAGATAACCACTGGTGGTTCCACACACATCCTCTACCAAATTCACATACCCAGAAACTTTCCTTCGTCAGCCCATAGTTTTCTTGAAAAAGAAAACCATCAAATAACTTTAAAAATAAGACACAAACCTTCATAAAAATATAGTCATCAAATTTATTATTCTCATTAGGTTGCCATTTTATGAAGAATTCCTAAGATTAATGTTTCTTGACATGCAAGAGTCAGCATTAATAGCTCCTGTTACTATAAATACTGCTGCTTGGAAGCAGTACAACTGTTCTAGAGTTTGAAGACTACAGACTTTTATTATTCAAATCTTATTCAGTGTATGTTAAAATCAGAAGGTTCGGAACAGCTGGTTAGGAAGGTAGCCAAGATGCAGGAAAGATGTCTGCGCCTCCTTTTCAAGGGCAGCCAACTCTTGAACCGTAGGTGCCAAAATATCCACATGGCCTTTATAGTTTCCACCTGCATCACACACACAAATTATAAAGTAATGTAAATGA
The DNA here is from genome assembly GCF_922984935.1 of Meles meles. Classification (NCBI taxonomy): domain Eukaryota; kingdom Metazoa; phylum Chordata; class Mammalia; order Carnivora; family Mustelidae; genus Meles; species Meles meles. The sequence continues at coordinate 11,434,109 of NC_060080.1, read as the reverse complement.
CATGCTTGAAATGACTTGTCAGCAATACTTTGGCTCAATTACATCCGCTCATACATTGCTTCTAGCAGTAAAAATGTACTACTGGGCCAGTCATCTCCACAGGTGAGTTCTAAAGACGTTAAATCCATAGAAATGAAGGATCAGGCCTCACTAACAGTGTCCAAAGGCCCCTAGCAACCCCTCCCCCTCTCCTTTTTTTTGGTTTGGAAACCACTAGCTCAGTAGCCTGAATCTTAAAAACAATTTTCAGACATGAGCTAAGGGCATTCCAGGCAAAGGAAACAGTGTGCTGGGTTACCACTTGAAACTAAATCAAATGTTTTCGATTCTTTGTTCAAAATCGCCATTATACTTGTTTTCTAATAACTCTATAAACGTTCAACTATTCTTTGTGACATTAATACCTCAAGAGAAACAGCTATGCTTCTGTCCTTCCATACAAATCACACAACCCAAAAATGCTACAAGACACGTATGGATAAAGTGCTATGAGAATAATAAGGAGGAAATAATTAATAAACGAAAAATAGACACTAACCATGATGAGATGAAATTACTCTCTTCTACATACAGATGCCCAAGAAGGACACGTTCACATTTAGAATAGAAATAAAAGTAACTCAAAACTCACCACCAGCAGCCCTTTTCTGACCATAGGTGACTTTCCCGTCAAATTCATCCACTGGTACCTTTATATCTGGTTCAACCTGAGAAATGGTGCAATTCAAATGCTCTTCTATCTCAGACAGCAACTAAGATGGGAAAGGAAATATAAAAATCATTTTCAGATAAAAATCTCATTTGAACAGAGTTGCACTTTAACAATGTCCAATAAAACTAGGAAGACTATAATAGTATAAATGGAAGTTAGATTTCTGAAGAGATAAACTCACAAGTTACCATTTACAAACTATAACCAACATTATAATCAATTACTACTTTTCCTCACATCTAACAAATGGATAAAGCTAAGGTATTACTTTTATAATTAACTATGGTCTATCGTTGGCAATTTCAGTACATTTCTTAGGAGTCTTACCTGCATCTCATTGTACCATATAGTACAGCCACCGTCTTCCTTGAGTCTTGTGTTGTAACACCCTTTTCCACGGCTGCTACATACATGGTACCAAACCTACACGAAAGACGGAAAAATATTAACATATATGGAGACTGCAACCTGCTAGATATTTTTATGCTCAATTAGTTTTTTAAATATTTTCTATCCCCAAGGACAAGAAAAACAGACTGCAGTATTGTCTGTCATCCAATGACTTCCACCATTCAGGAGCTCATTAACTAGGTCTTCTAAAAGACTTCTTTTTGAGAATAATTCTGAAGTTTTCCTAAAATACATGCCAATTACAGAAAGGAATTCTCAGATAAAAACAAGGATGAAAAAGTAAATACTGGAGAATACTCTATCAAAATTATATCAAAAAGTAAAATCCAAATGCTTTCTATAATAAATACCAAAAAGCAAAATGAACAACTATTTTGGACAATGAGCTTATGGGAGCTCCTTATTCTTGCAACTGTTCGGTAAAGTTGCATCAAATTATATTGCAAAATCATAAGTTACCACCCTCTACCACAAAAGTTCTCTGTGGCATGATGTCAGGAAGGGTTTAAATAGTTTTTGGTGAAATCAAGAACACTAAGGCTATTAGTGAAAATGATATTTTGCATTTTTCCTTTCTAAACTACATTCTACTGCTGGTCCATATATGACTATAGAGAAAAAAGAGGCCATTAAAAAGTTCACTTATATCCATATGCAACTGAATTCAACGTAAATGGAAAAATCAAACTGCTCTTACTTCCAACATCTAAAACGACAACACAAACAATGAATATAATACAGCACTGAGAAGATTACCTTTTCTTTCTCTGTTGCCACCAGGGAAATGGCCAGACCCATCCTGAAAAGTTTTAGAAGTCTTTATTAGACTTTATCCCCGAAGCATAAAAGCATTAAAAAACCAACCAGCAGTACCTTTCAGCTCTTCCTACTCTGCCAATTCGATGTACGTAGTTTTGCTTCTCATCAGGCAAGGTGACGTTTATGACTGCAAACAAAAATAATTATTACCAATTGCCATTACTTTCTAAAATTTTCAACCATATTAGATGTTTGATGTTCTAAATATTTCAAAACATTAGAGGGTTTACTTCGAATTTCATAAAATTTAAACTGCAGTTATAAAAACTTTCTTTTTACCATAAGGAACACCATGAATATCAATTCCTCTGGCGGCTACATCTGTGCAAATCAAGAATCTTACATCTCCTTTCTAAAGAGAACAGAGAAGGGAGAAAGGAATTTATCAGGACATACGCTAAAAAATAAATACAAATACTCCATCCCACTGAGACCGTTAACTAATGTGTTATATCAGATTAGAGGTCCAGGTACTCATAATTCACTGTCTTAAATTTTTAAATTCTTAAACTGTCTTAAATTTTTAAGTTATGACCTACTAAAACAAGACATTTAAGGTGAATAAATCAATAATTGGATTCATTTTTTATTTTCTTTTTTCTCACACCAAAGATAAACTGCTTATAATTTGGATTTATCTTTAGAAATCCTGACTGGTAATGCCAAACAAAGTTTATAAAATTAAAAAAAAAAATAAAGTTTATAAAATTAAAAAAAAAATTTTTTAATTAATTTTTTTTAAAAAATGGAAAGAGAAAATAGGAAAAAAATGTTAAAGTATAAACATTATCTTTACCTTGTATTACAATAAATTCAGAATACCAGGCATTTCACCTTGAGGTTACACTTTTTGTGACAACAGACAAAATCCTAAGGGAACAGAGAGTGGGCCCCAGTGCTCTCACCAAGGAAATACAAGATAGCCTTTGGACATCATTTGTGCCTCAAGGCACAGCAAAGTTACAGACAGAGTGGGGAAGGAATGCTGACCTGGGGTCCAGCGTAAGAGCCCGGGGGGAGAAGGGCAGACATACACACTGAAATGCGACCACACAACATGCTCCCATATCCACACTCTGCTCACGTTGGAAGCATAATCCAAAGTTCCTAAACTCAGTACTTTCCACCTTCTATTCATACGATGGGTCTGCGAGAAAATGCTATTTGTACTCTGCACTGGGGTGAACACACGGTAAACAATGAGAATGCTGTGGGTGGAAGCTCCTGCCCTTGTGTTCGAGACGGCTAAACCCTCCCCACCTCCACGGAGAGCTAACCCACCTGTCCGCGGGCTGCCAGGATGAAAGTGGGACAGCGCGCCCAAACAGTTACAAGTGTTTTTAATCCCACACAACCCTACTCTTGCTACCTCTCTTAATCTACAAATTAACTTCGCTATGGGTATTACTACGAACTGTTAAAAAAAAAAAATAATAAGACTCACAGCCACGGTTTAACTATCCCATGACACTTCTTTTAAAAATACCTACCTGAAAGAATTCAACTAAAACTTAAATTGAAAATTCTTACCAGAGCAGTATTGCGCGGAGAATGTATAATTGACCTTTGCGTGCTAAAGATGACTAAGCCCTGTCATCAAGGATATACCAACAGGGCAAAAAATCTTTTGAAATTTCTAGAACAAGAATGGCTTTAATAATACTAACTGGAACTGGTTAAAATTGGCTACGATTCCCCCCTTAACTATTAAGGAAATGCAGTCAACTAAATAGCAGTACCTTAAATCTTTCCAAATTTTGCTTCCTTTCATGAGGCTTTCTGTCCCCATGAAGACAAACACATGAGAACTGATGTCCTTTTTTATCAGGTCCTGGTGAAAAGCACATTAAACAGTTAACCTTGGAAAACAATACACCAAAGACTGTATCAAAAAGCCAACAGCATTCCGACAACAATGGTACCATATAACTCCACAGAAATCTTTACCCCAATTTGCTACAAACCACAGTTAACACAATTTCTGTCATAAGTGAAATGCTATTAAAATAAACTCCAGGAGCATTATAATTGATTTACTTTGAAGGACATTTTTAAGTCACTCTTCTGATGTGTAGTAGACAGACAGTATACCAGATGTGTTACGAAAAGGAAAACCTATGTGTTTGGAGAGGTTACCAGGAACCTCTTCTATCCTATATAAAGAAAGCTAAGAACCAAAAAAGTAGACAAGAGAGATCAATCTTGGGAGAACCAAAATAGGCATGATGAAGTTCAGGCCCTTACTAAAGGCCACGCCCACAAGCCTACCCTCCTCAGGATGTCCTAACAGCTTTGTTATCTGGTGCCCTGGCCAAAGCAGATTAGGAGCAGCAAACTGGTAGGATGGAGAGGCATATACACTGGAAACCAATTCTAAAAAAGAAACTCAAGTAGATAGAGTAAGAGAAGCCATCCAGTCCTGATCAGAGTAAGGGTAAACAGCCTTCTAGAGCTCAAAAGAACCTGTAGGCTCCAGCAGGAGTGCAGAATAACAATTAGGCTGTAACTAACTACTCACCATAGTAAATTTTAAGTTCAGTAAAATTACTTCAGAATTCAAGAAAAACATATCATGAAAGCTACCCACCCAAAATGAATACAAGAACTAATTATGCAGAGAATAAATAAGAGCTAATCAGAACAGCTTAGGCCTTACTGCATTCTGAATTCAAGTGGTTTAGGGAAGTATCACAAACACACTCCTACTCCCCAGTGGAGCCATATATAGAGAAAGGAGGGATCCTTTATTTTCCTCCGTTAAACCTCGGAAGTTCTGGTATATATTGTGTTACTTTGGTTTTAGTAATGGTTTGGGAAACTTGGTTTTTAGACAAAGGTACCCAGAATACTTAGGAAAGAAAGGTAAAAAGAGCAAGGAATCTTAACTCCTTAAGCAATGGCATTTCTTTCTTTCTTCCTTTCTTTTTTTTTAAGATTTTGTTTATTTGACAGAGAAATCACAAGTGGGCAGAGAGGCAGACAGAGAGAAGGGGAAGCAGGCTCCCTGCTGAGCAGAGAGCCAGACGCAGGGCTCAATCCCAGGACCCTAGGATCATGACCTGGGCCGAAGGCAGAGGCTTTAACCCACTGAGTCACCCAGGCACTCCGAGCAATGGCATTTCTAACCAAATAATCAAATTCTCCATTCAAAACCAACATGGACAGGAAGAAGTATTACAAAACAGTCACTATAACTAAAACAACCAAGCAAGGCTGTTTGCTATGACTTGGGGGTGGGGGGGAGGGGATGGTACTAATTCACTGTAATGAACAATATAACCTGTTCCTCATATGACCATCAGTTCAAACTTTTTAAACTGTTTGAGTTTTCTGGCTCCCTGATGTACCTCAATTATAAAAAGAGATGTGTTCGAGTTCTCCCCATTATGAAAGCAGGATTCATCTGTTACCTTGTACATCTGTCAATTTTTGCTTTATATATTTTTCAACATTAATTTTCAAACACAGCAACAATGAAAAGATTCTCAAAGTAAATAGATGTATTTTCACCTCCTAGATTGTACCACTAACATTTACTGTATTTACTTCACTGCCTGTCTAGCTCTTTTTCCTATCAATTCATTTTTGTATTTCTGATGCATTTCAATGTAAACTGCAAATATCCGTACAGTTCAGCATGCATCTCATTAACTAGCATGCAGTTATTTGTTTAGGTTTTATGATTTTCCTTCAAGGTGAAAGTTTCTTACAAGGAAATGTACAAATCTTAAGTGTATGTCTGCTGAATTTTGACAAATGCATGCACCTATGCAAGCCCAAAGTCCTATCAAGATAGAGAATATGAATGTCACTCCACAAAGTACCCCATTCCCATTACGCTGGGGAAAAACCACTGCTGTGGGTTTCTTACCCTTACAGATTAATTCTGACTCTTCCAGAACTTCACACAAATGGAATCTTACAGAATACAGGCTTGTATAAAGAAACTTTCATTCTGCAAGATGTCTGAGATTCACCCACAGCTGCTGAGTCCACCAACAGTCCATTCCTTTGTATCCCTGAGCGGTATTCCAGTGACTAAATATTTCATACCTGGTTTAGGCCATTTCCTTACTGACAGCCACCTGGTGTATCTTCAGTTTGGGGCTATTATAGATAAAGCTGCTATGACCATTCTTGTTCATAGCTTTTGTCAATAAATCTTGGATAAACTTTATTTATCTTGAGTAACTATTTAGGAGTTGAATTACTAAGCCATAAGATAGCAATGTTAATTTTATTTAAAAATGTAAGGCCAAGGGCGCCTGGGTGGCTCAGTCAGTTAAGCGTGTGCCTTTAACTCAGGTCATGATCCCAGGCCCCGCATCCAGCTCCCGACTTGGCGGGAAACCTGCTTCTCTCTCTTCCTCTCCCTCTGCTTATGTTCCCTCTCTCGCTGTGTCTCTGGCAAATAAATAAATAAACAAAATCTTTAAAAAAAAATAAAAATAAAAAAATACAAATACAAATGGAAGCCCTTTTACCGACATGGCTGTACAGCGACAGTGTGAGACTCTAGCTGCTCCACAACCCGCCAGAAAGCGGCCTTGGATTTCTAACCTAGCCATTATAATGAGCGTACAGTGCTACTACGCTGTGATTTTGCGTGTCCCTAATGACTGAGATGTTGAGCATCTCTTCATGTTGGTTTATATGTTATAAGGAGCATAACACTAGAATCATCCTATATGCATTGTAGATTAAATATTTGATTACATCGTGACTTTATTTCTAGTTAATATTTTTGTCTTAAATTCTACTGCATCTCTTGTTAATATGGCTAGACCAACTTTCTTTTCACTAGTAGTTTAGATGATACATATATTCCTTCAGCCCCTTTCGATCTCTCCATGTCCTCAGGTTTTAAGTATATCTCTTATAAATAGCACACAGCTAGATGCTATCCAGTCTAACCATCTACACCTTTTAACCAAAGACCTATGTAGTGTTTACTCAGATTTTTCCACTAGCCATCTTACTCTGTAATTTTTAACCATTCTGCTATTTCTTATTATTTTTCCTCTTGCTTTCTTAGCCTTTTTAAGATGGTTTTTTCTCCATTTATTGGCTTAGAAGATATACATTCTATTATTTAATGATTATACTTGAAATTTTAACATTAATCGATAACATTACCCTTCTTTCAAATGTCAGCAGGGCCTCAGAACACTGTAATGAACCTGCACATGTGCAGAAAGCCCTCACTGTCTGCCTGGGGCCTATCCTATGAAAAAGTACTAGACAAGCACAGATACTTACATGCACCATCGCTACTTTAAATTCTGGGCATGCATTCGAGACTGCATCAACGTGAGACTAATAATCTATTAAATGAGGAAATAAACACAATTTATTTCAAGTGAGGAAACATTACCTCCTCCTTGTTGCATAAAATATTGCTCCAAGTTATCACAGTCAATTTTGGTTCTACAGAAAATAATTGCTTGATCCATCTTGTGTTCCTTGATCGCCCGGACAGCATACTCCCCCTTCAGGATTTTAATAGCTTCAGACCACATCTCTTGAATACCATAACAACAACAAAAACGGAAAAAGAATTTCAATCTAAAATTGTTATAAACACACGTAATTACGGTCATAGACTTACTGCTTAACTCACAACACTTTGCTTTAATAAAAAATAAGTGAGATTAAGATAGGATGAAATGGTGAGAATATCCATTCACTCATTTATTCCTACTTCTGTTAATGTGCGTTTGTGCCCCTTACGGGCACCACAACACCTATAATCATACCTCTTATGAGAGAAATAGACATATAAACACAAGCAAACAGAGCTTCATACCTACAACAAAACTGTTCCTATCTCTCATAGACAACTAATCATATTCTGCCTTGCATTAACATCCCTAACTGCTCAATGTTTACTCAATTATTTTAACCCCTTTTAAAAATAATCAATGTACTTTTTAAATTTAACACCAAAAAGTTCATACTTCTAAGGAATAAAAACTTGTCAAACTAAGTCATTTCTTAGCCATCACCCCCCATCTCTGTTTCAGTGGGAAGCTAATGCTACAGTGACCAACTATCTAATGCGAAATTTTAATTCTGTAACCCACCGTATTTCTAAAGTCTCTCTAGGCATATCTAACTATTATATAAACTAAGCAAAACATTTATAAGAAAAAATATATGAAGTAACAATTTTTATTTTATAAAATGTATTCTCAAACAGTGGGAAGATACATTATTTAGAATCATCAGTGTCTTTGCTCTTCTCCAACAATAAGGCTACTTGAGCATGCACTTTATAAATTTGTAACTGCACATAAAACTCAATTCAAAGGGACTCTATTTAATCAAGATTTCAGAAAATTCACCTTTCAGACACTTGTCATAAACCTACCCGTGAATCCAACCGCGAAGCAAATGCGGTCTCACCGTTCCAATGACCCACATCAGACATCAGACATCAAACATGCAGCCTAATGGGTCTGAGATCTACTCTACGTTTGACAAGCACTATCCTTGCAAAAGAATGTACACTCATAGGGTGGGAGTCAAGATGGCGGAGAAGTAGCAGCCTGAGACTACATCAGGTAACAGGAGATCAGCTCGATAGCTTATCTAAACATTGCAAACACCTACAAATCCAACGGGAGAGCGAAGAGAAGAAGAACAGCAACTCTAGAAACAGAAAATCAACCACTTTCTGAAAGGTAGGACTGGCGGAGAAGTGAATCTAAAACGACGGGAAGATAGACCGCGGGGGGAGGGGCCGGCTCCCGGCAAGCGGCGGAGGAACGGAGCACAAAATCAGGACTTTTAAAAGTCTGTTCCACTGAGGGACATTGCTCCAGGGGCTAAACCGGGGTGAAGCCCACGCGGGGCCAGCGTGGCCCCAGGCCCCGCAAGGTCACAGAAGGATCGGGGGTGTCGGAGTGTCGGAGAGCTCGCAGGTATTAGAACGGAGAAGCCGGCTGCAAAGACAGAGCCGAGGACTGAACTCTCAGCTCGGGGTTACCTTGAACTGGTCGCGGGCTGGGTGAGCTCGGAGCGCGGCTAGAGGCTGGGGATACGGGAGTGATTGGGTGCTGTCCTCTGGGGGCGCACTGAGGAGTGGGGCCCCAGGCTCTCGGCTCCTCCGGGCCGGAGACTGGGAGGCCGCCATTTTCATTCCCGTCCTCTGGAACTCTACGGAAAGCGTTCAGGGAACAGAAGCTCCCAAAAGCGAACCCGAGCCGATTACTTAGTCCGGCCGCCGGTAAGGGCGGTGCAATCCCGCCTCGGGCAAAGACACTTGAGAATCACTACAACAGGCCCCTCCCCCAGAAGATCAACAAAATATCCAGCCAGGACGAAGTTCATCTATCAAGGAGAAAGCAGATTCAATTCCTAAGACAGCAGAGCAATTCCAGAGGAGGAGAAAGCAAAGCACGGAACTCATGGCTTTCTCCCCATGATTCTTTAGTCTTGCGGCTACTTCAATTTTTTTTTCTTTTTTCAATTTTTTTTTCTTTTTTCTTTTTTCTTTTTTCTTCTTCTGCTAAATTTTTTTAAAACTTTTACCCTTTTCTTTTTTAACGTTTTTTGACTAGTTCATCTAAATATATATATTTTTTCTTTTTTTATATTTTTTTATTTGTTTTATTTTTTAAATTTTTTTCTTTTCTTTTTTTTTTTTTTCTTTTTTTTTCAGAACCTGTTTTTTATCCCCTTTCTCCCCCCCACAATTTGGGGTCTCTTCTGATTTGGTTACAGCGCATTTTTCCGGGGTCTTTGCCACCCTATTAGTAGTTTATTTGCTCCTTCATATCCTCTTATCTGGACAAAATGACAAGGCGGAAAAAATCACCACAAACAAAAGAACAAGAGACAGTACCGAAGGCTAGGGACCTAATCAACACAGACATGGGTACTATGTCAGATCAAGAGTTCAGAATGACGATTCTGAACATTCTAGCCGGGCTCGAAAAAGGCATGGAAGATATTAGAGAAACCCTCTCTGGAGATATTAAAGCCCTTTCTGGAGAAATTAAAGAACTAAAATCTAACCAAGTTGAAATCAAAAAAGCTATTAATGAGGTGCAATCAAAAATGGAGGCTCTCACTGCTAGGATCAATGAGGCAGAAGAAAGAATTAGTGATATAGAAGACCAAATGACAGAGAATAAGGAAGCCGAGCAAAAGAGGGACAAACAGCTACTGGACCATGAGGGGAGAATTCGAGAGATAAGTGACACCATAAGACGAAACAACATTAGAATAATTGGGATTCCAGAAGAAGAAGAGACAGAGAGGGGAGCAGAAGGTCTATTGGAGAGAATCATTGGAGAGAATTTCCCTACTATGGCAAAGGGAACAAGCATCAAAATCCAGGAGATGCAGAGAACCCCCCTCAAAGTCAACAAGAATAGGTCCACACCCCGTCACCTAATAGTAAAATTTACAAGTCTTAGTGACAAAGAGAAAATCCTGAAAGCAGCCCGAGAAAAGAAGTCTGTAACATACAATGGTAAAAATATTAGATTGGCAGCAGACTTATCCACAGAGACCTGGCAGGCCAGGAAGAGCTGGCATGATATATTCAGAGCACTCAACGAGAAAAACATGCAGCCAAGAATACTCTATCCAGCTAGGCTATCATTGAAAATAGAAGGAGAGATCAAAAGCTTCCAGGACAAACAAAAACTGAAAGAATTTGCAAACACCAAACCAGGTCTCCAGGAAATATTGAAAGGGGTCCTCTAAGCAAAGAGAGAGCCTAAAAGTAGTAGATCAGAAAGGTACAGACACAATATACAGTAACAGTCACCTTACAGGCTACTAATGGCACTAAATTCATATCTCTCAATAGTTACCCTGAATGTTAATGGGCTAAATGCCCCAATCAAAAGACACAGGGTATCAGAATGGATAAAAAAACAAAACCCATCAGTATGTTGCCTACAAGAAACTCATTTTAGACGCGAAGACACCTCCAGATTTAAAGTGAGGGGGTGGAAAACAATTTACCATGCTAATGGGCATCAGAAGAAAGCTGGGGTGGCAATCCTTATATCAGATCAATTAGATTTTAAGCCAAAGACTATAATAAGAGATGAGGAAGGACACTATATCCTACTCAAAGGGTCTGTCCAACAAGAAGATCTAACCATTTTAAATATCTATGCCCCTAACGTGGGAGCAGCCAACTATATCAACCAATTAATAACAAAATCAAAGAAACACATCAATAATAATACAATAATAGTAGGGGACTTTAACACTCCCCTCACTGAAATGGACAGATCATCCAAGCAAAAGATCAACAAGGAAATAAAGGCCTTAAATGACACACTGGACCAGATGGACATCACAGATATATTCAGAACATTTCATCCCAAAGCAACAGAATACACATTCTTCTCTAGTGCACATGGAACCTTCTCCAGAATAGATCACATCCTGGGTCACAAATCAGGTCTCAACCGGTATCAAAAGATTAGGATTATTCCCTGCATATTTTCAGACCACAATGCTCTGATGCTAGAACTCAATCACAAGAGGAAAGCTGGAAAGAACCCAAATACATGGAGACTAAACAGCATCCTTCTAAAGAATGAATGGGCTAACCAGGAAATTAAAGAAGAATTGAAAAAATTCATGGAAACAAATGATAATGAAAACACAACAGTTCAAAATCTGTGGGACACAGCAAAGGCAGTCCTGAGAGGAAAATATATAGCGGTACAAGCCTTTCTCAAGAAACAAGAAAGGTCTCAAGTACACAACCTAACCCTACGCGTAAAGGAGCTGGAGAAAGAACAAGAAAGAAACCCTAAACCCAGCAGGAGAAGAGAAATCATAAAGATCAGAGCAGAAATCAATGAAATAGAAACCAAAAAAACAATAGAAAAAATCAATGAAACTAGGAGCTGGTTCTTTGAAAGAATCAATAGGATTGATAAACCCCTGGCCAGACTCATCAAAAAGAAAAGAGAAAGGACCCAAATCAATAAAATCATGAATGAAAGAGGAGAGATCACAACTAACACCAAAGAAATACAGACAATTATAAGAACATACTATGAGCAACTCTACGCCAACAAATTGGACAATCTGGAAGAAATGGATGCATTCCTAGAGACATATAAACTACCACAACTGAACCAGGAAGAAATAGAAAACCTGAACAGGCCCATAACCAGTAAGGAGATTGAAACAGTCATCAAAAATCTCCAAACAAACAAAAGCCCAGGGCCAGATGGCTTCCCAGGGGAATTCTACCAAACATTTAAAGAAGAACTCATTCTTATTCTCCTGAAACTGTTCCAAAAAATAGAAATGGAAGGAAAACTTCCAAACTCATTTTATGAGGCCAGCATCACCTTGATCCCAAAACCAGACAAGGATCCCACCAAAAAAGAGAACTACAGACCAATATCCTTGATGAACACAGACGCAAAAATTCTCGCCAAAATACTAGCCAATAGGATTCAACAGTACATTAAAAGGATTATTCACCACGATCAAGTGGGATTTATTCCAGGGCTGCAGGGTTGGTTCAACATCCGCAAATCAATCAATGTGATAGAACACATTAATAAAAGAAAGAACAAGAACCATATGATACTCTCAATAGATGCTGAAAAAGCATTTGACAAAGTACAGCATCCCTTCCTGATCAAAACTCTTCAAAGTGTAGGGATAGAGGGCACATACCTCAATATTATCAAAGCCATCTATGAAAAACCCACCGCAAATATCATTCTCAATGGAGAAAAACTGAAAGCTTTTCCATTAAGGTCAGGAACACGGCAGGGATGTCCATTATCACCACTGCTATTCAACATAGTATTAGAAGTCCTAGCCTCAGCAATCAGACAACAAAAAGAAATTAAAGGCATCCAAATTGGTAAAGAAGAAGTCAAACTATCACTCTTCGCAGATGATATGATACTATATGTGGAAAACCCAAAAGACTCCACTCCAAAACTGCTAGAACTTGTACAGGAATTCAGTAAAGTGTCAGGATATAAAATCAATGCACAGAAATCAGTTGCATTTCTGTACACCAACAAGACTGAAGAAAGAGAAATTAAGGAGTCAATCCCATTCACAATTGTACCCAAAACTATAAGATACCTAGGAATAAACCTAACCAAAGAGACTAAGAATCTATACACAGAAAATTATAAAGTACTCATGAAAGAAATTGAGGAAGACACAAAAAAATGGAAAAATGTTCCATGCTCCTGGATTGGAAGAATAAATATTGTGAAAATGTCTATGCTACCTAAAGCAATCTACACATTTAATGCAATCCCTATCAAAATACCATCCATTTTTTTCAAAGAAATGGAACAAATAATCCTAAAATTTATATGGAACCAGAAAAGACCTCGAATAGCCAAAGGAATATTGAAGAACAAAGCCAAAGTTGGTGGCATCACAATTCCGGACTTCAAGCTCTATTACAAAGCTGTCATCATCAAGACAGCATGGTACTGGCACAAAAACAGACACATAGATCAGTGGAACAGAATAGAGAGCCCAGAAATCGACCCTCAACTCTATGGCCAACTCATCTTCGACAAAGCAGGAAAGAATGTCCAATGGAAAAAAGACAGCCTCTTCAATAAATGGTGCTGGGAAAATTGGACAGCCACATGCAGAAAAATGAAATTGGACCACTTCCTTACACCACACACGAAAATAGACTCCAAATGGATGAAGGACCTCAATGTGAGAAAGGAATCCATCAAAATCCTTGAGGAGAATGCAGGCAGCAACCTCTTCGACCTCAGCCGCAGCAACATCTTCCTAGGAACAACGGCAAAGGCAAGGGAAGCAAGGGCAAAAATGAACTATTGGGATTTCATCAAGATCAAAAGCTTTTGCACAGCAAAGGAAACAGTTAACAAAACCAAAAGACAGCTGACAGAATGGGAGAAGATATTTGCAAACGACATATCAGATAAAGGGCTAGTATCCAAAATCTATAAGGAACTTAGCAAACTCAACACCCAAAGAACAAACAATCCAATCAAGAAATGGGCAGAGGACATGAACAGACATTTCTGCAAAGAAGACATCAAGATGGCCAACAGACACATGAAAAAGTGCTCCACGTCACTCGGCATCAGGGAAATACAAATCAAAACCACAATGATATCACCTCACACCAGTCAGAATGGCTAAAATTAACAAGTCAGGAAATGACAGATGCTGGAGAGGATGTGGAGAAAGGGGAACCCTCCTCCACTGTTGGTGGGAATGCAAGCTGGTCCAACCACTCTGGAAAACAGCATGGAGGTTCCTCAAAATGTTGAAAATAGAACTACCCTATGACCCAGCAATTGCACTACTGGGTATTTACCCTAAAGATACAAACATAGTGATCCGAAGGGGCACGTGCACCCGAATGTTTATAGCAGCAATGTCTACAATAGCCAGACTATGGAAAGAACCTAGATGTCCATCAACAGATGAATGGATAAAGAAGATGTGGTATATATACACAATGGAATACTATGCAGCCATCAAAAGAAATGAAATCTTGCCATTTGCGACGACGTGGATGGAACTAGAGCGTATCATGCTTAGTGAAATAAGTCAATCGGAGAAAGACAACTATCATATGATCTCCCTGATATGAGGACATGGAGAAGCAACATGGGGGGGTAGGGGGATAGGAGAAGAATAAATGAAACCAGATGGGATTGGGAGGGAGACAAACCATAAATGACTCTTAATCTCACAAAACAAACTGGGGGTTGCTGGGGGGAGGTGGGATTGGGAGAGGGGGAGCGGGCTATGGACATTGGGGAGGGGAGGCGAACCATAAGAGACTATGGACTCTGAAAAACAACCTGAGGGTTTTGAAGGGTCAGAGGTGGGAGGTTGGGGGAACAGGTGGTGGGTAATGGGGAGGGCACGTTTTGCATGGAGCACTGGGTGTTGTGCAAAAAGAATGAATACTGTTACGCTGAAAAAATAAATAAAATGGAAAAAAAAAAAAAAAGAATGTACACTCATAGATCTTGAAAATATTATGAACCTGAAACCAACGGTCTCTGCTCTGCAAAGAAAAATCTTCACCGAATTAACTGTTCACCTTTTTAAAAACCAATACATATTTAATGATTTAATGATATTCAGTTTAGGAGGCTGAACACGTCCTAGAGATGGATGGTGGCCATGGATGCAAAGTAGGAATGTACTTCATGCCACTGAACTTGATGCACTTGAGAATGGTTAAAACGGAAATTTTGTGTTAGATATACCTTACCATTTACAAAAAGAATAGATAAACTATTTCAAGATAATTTGTGTATCTTTCACAAAGCTGTGAGCTAAAGACATTTCCCTTTGTTACTTAATTCCCTCAATGAAGAATCTATGTGACATTTCTCCTGGAATCAGGACTAATATAAAATCTGTTGCCAGAAAATTTTGCCAATATCCTATGATAAAGAAGAATTCCAAAATCCAAAGTATGTGGGACCTAGCTGTCAGGAGACTAACATGTGAAATTCAGTGATTAATGCTGCTCTTAGCTGACTGGTATCAACACTTCCCTCATTTCCTTATTATTTTTGGTGCTTTTATCTTCAGATTTCCTGTTCTAATTTTATAGGTCACCTCAAATCCTTCATGAGAATAGACAGGGCATAAGTTCAATTAAGACAAACCAATTTGTTTTCAAAACCATTCATTAATTCATTCACCCATTCATTCACTCACTCACTTAATCACTCATTCAACTTACCTGGACTATTAGCACCAGGCCTTGTGTTATCTTTTGCATGTACATCATCAGTCTATTAAAAGAAAAGGATAACAAAGGGTAGCAAGTGGCTAAGTAAGGATTCCAAACAGGTATCGTTTTTTTAAAGGGAAAAATGTATCTAACTTTAGACTGCATTTCAGAGGTACGTAGTATGTATGTAAGCAAAAGCATTCTTCAGATTTAGAAAACCCTTTATTAACTGCAAATCTAAGACTAAGCAATTTTAAATGTAATAAAAATGCAAAGGTGGCTTTTAGAATATTATATACTTATACAACACATCCTTATTTTATAAAAGTAAATCTAAGAACAGTGGAGGAAAAAAACAATAGGTGGACATATGTAATTTATTTTTAGGAAAATAAGGAACCTCAAGAGGACACTAAAATATTATTAAAAACACCAATCACTGTATATGAAATTAGATCTAGGTATATACATTATCCTACTCATTTATCAAAATTACATCAAGGAAGATGATCATTAAAAGTAACTCCTACAGGCGAACCATGAGAGACTATGGACTCTGAGAAACAACCTGGGGGTTTTGAAGGGGCGGGGGTGGGAGGTTGGGGGAACCAGGTGGTGGGTAATAGGGAGGGCACATATTGAATGGAGCACTGGGTGTTGTGCAAAAACAATGAATACTGTTATGCTGAAAAAATAAATAAATTATTTAAAAAAAAAGAAATAACAAATGTAAAAAATAATTTTAAAAAACTGAAATCACTAAAGAAAATTGTGAAGTACTTAATGTGATTTCAATTATTTTGCAATTACAAAAAAATAAAAGAACATAAAAGTTTTAGTATCCAAAAAAAAGTAACTCCTATAGAGGGGTTGCCTGGGTGGCTCAGTGGGTTAAGCCTCTGCCTCGGCTCAGGTCATGATCTCAGGGTCCTGGGATCAAGTCAAGCATCGGGCTCTCTGCTCAGCAGGGAGCCTGCTTCTCCTCTCTCTCTGCCTGCCTCTCTGCCTACTTGTGATCTCTCTCTGTCAAATAAATAAATAAAATCTTAATTAAAAAAAAAAGTAAGTCTTACAGAGAAAAAAATAAAAGCCCATCACTTATTCTGTGCTCTCAAGGCCTAACCTTTTGCGGTCACTGGTTCTCAGGTACAATATCTGGCTATAAGCATCACTAAGAGCCCAAGGTTAAGCTAGTTTATGTAAGTTTTATTCCCCACAAATGTTAACAGGTAAAAAGTACTCACTCTAATGTGGTTTTTCCCAAGCCTTTCCCAGAGTCTGTCAGTTTTGGGATTCACCGGGACAACCACATGGTGTACAGTGTCCGGAACGGAGTCTTCTCCTTTTAAATCAACCCAGGTGGGAAAATGCATTATCTTTTCAGACAGCTTCTTCACATCAAAAGAATGCAAAGTAGCAGAGCAAACAATCACCTAAGAGGGGAAAAAAAAGTTTAGATCAACTTGTATTTTACAGTAATAATTCTATCATATGAATACTGATGTGCAGCCCAAAGTATGTTAACCTGGAATCTACAGATGAGTTTAATACCAAACCCTGCAGCAGCAACTGGTGACATAACTCTGGGCCGGTTAATCTCTCTGAACTACAATCCCCTTGCTCACAGTCCGTCCCCTCGCTCACAGCGAGTCCCCTCGCTCACAGTCCGTCCCCTCGCTCACAGCGAGTCCCCTAGCTCACAGTCCGTCCCCTCGCTCACAGTGAGTCCCCTCACTGCTACAGAAAGCATGCCATCAATTCCACGAGGTCCTATGAAGACTAAGATGAAGAGGTTACTATTTATTCCCTTCTCTCCCCCTTAAAGTCTCTTCTACCTCTCAAATTCTTCCTAGGAATTAAGGGTGAGAAAAATAAGAGTAATATTTTAAGAAATAATTACAACAGCTGTTTTCAACAGCTCACGATATTGCCCCCTCAAACAGGAAGCAGTCCTCAGTCTGGAAATATAAACTCTAAATGCTCTGTAGAAAAAAACCACTAAGATTTTTTTACTTATCTTCTGTGACCCCTAATTTCCTCAAGTTCCCTTCTCCTTCATTTCTACGAGCAGCTTTCAAGACCATTTCTTTGTGTGTACTGTTTACTGAGGTAATAAAGAAAATGTTTTATAAAGCAGTTAACTTAATCAGAAGACACTAAAACAAAATGTAGAACAAAACAAAATAAGCATTAACACTTAACAATTGTCCACATGTATTTTAAGACATGCTGTCGTTTCATACCTGAAGTCTTTTCCCATCAGAGGTAATCTGAGGAATCTGGTTATGAATCCTATTTATAAAATCAGAGTAACCTTGAGAAAGAAGCCCATCCTGAATGAGAAGCAAAGAAAAGCATAAATTTTTTAATCAATACCTGAATCTTTCCTTTGTAAATCAAATGTAGAAAGATAATGGGAATGGATTCATCAGCATACATATCCCCATATTCTCAAAATGATTATTTCCCACCAGATAAAGACAAGTTATAAATTCAACTTTAATTCCATGTGACTAGAATATGAAAAAGCTGGCCATAAACAATCAAAAACTATACTCCAGTATTCTAGAATGAATACTAGAGATAACGGTTTCTACCACATATCCTTAAACATATGGTTTTAATATGAAAAAATGAAAACAAAAATCCTCAGTACTAAAAAACCACCTCAACTTACACTGAAAATACTTTGGAAATATGTCTCAAGAGCTTCCAAGACATTAATGTTCTTGAAACTTCACATTGTGCAACTATGACATGAAAAAGTAACTGTAATGTGTAAAATAATCTATGTATCAACAAAGATAGCTATTTGGAGTAAAAAACAAATCTACATATCTAGTCACAAGAGTGGTTACATAAACCATGAAGTATCCATATAACAGACCACTAGACAGCCTTTAAAAACTGTTTAAAAATAAGGACATGAAATACTTATGTGACTTTATTAAGAAAAAAAAAAGTTTTCCTAGATTCACATAACTTGATTTACCATGTAAAATAGTATTTATATAAATACAAAGAGTGAATGAAAATATACCAAAGTACTAGTAATGATTATTTCTAGGTATTGGAAGCATGACTGAATAGTTGTTTTTTTCCATCATTTTATGTATTTTTATCTCCCGAAACACAAGCAAAAAGTTTTCCTCAAAGTACGACTATATGTCAACATACAGCTTCATCCAGGACCAGGAATCTAACTTGGGATAAGTTCAGCTTTCCAGTTGACACCAAATCATCTAGTCTTCCTGGAGTGCCAACGACTATATCTACCTGAAAAACATCAAAAGCACCTAATGAAAACCACACCATTACTCTGATCACTGTAAAACAGCATCGAGCACTGGTTTACTTATGGTGAAAACATGCACACTGAAGCAGCCATCATCAGCTCGAAATTCTCAGAACAGAAACTGTAGATAATGCCCTATTACCAAACCTGTATTTGGTTTGGAATTAATGTGAAGATTCTGATAACCAATTTTGACATCCTTAACTGTTACGTACAGTCTAATACATAAAATTTGCATTATGTGAGTGACTGATTTATGGGAACTCTGAAATCCAACCCGGATTCAAGTGCCAGCTCCAGCACCCAGCTGTGTAACCTCATCTCTTCTGCTTTCAACTTTCTCTTTTTTTGAAAAACGGGCAACACCTTTGGCGATGCAAGACGGCTGTGACAACTGATGCAACACTGTGCTAATGTTTTAAAACTACTGTTATCATCTCATGACCACTAAAGGAAACACTACTATTATTATTCCCTTTTTTTCTTTTCTTTTTTTTTTTTAAGTAGGCTCCATGCCCAGTGGGAAGCCCAAAATGGGGCTTCAGCTCATGACCCTGAGTTCAACCCTGAGCTAAGGTCAAGAATCGGATGCTTCACTAAGCCATCCAGATGCCCTAAATATTCTATTTTTACATGAGGAAACTGAAGTTTAGAATACTAAAATCACAAGAACTTAAAGGATACAGCTTATAAGTATCCAAACTGGGATTTCAAACTTGGTACAAACATGAGAAAAGGTCTAACTCAGGAACAAGGTTTATTTTAACTTTTTATTATAAAAATTCTCAAACATACTCAAAGGGAAGAGAATAATGAACCCCCACACCAGTACAAACAATGAACAATATTTTACATTCACCCATGCATCTTTTATCAAGTTCAGTGATCAGGAACATGGGTTTTAAAGTAGGCTCTATCTAGGGACTGTAAGATGTTGGGCAAGTGACTTAATATTTAGTATAAGTCCTCTTCCTAATCTGTAAAATAGGGAGAGTACTATTTCATTTCTACTGGTAACTATAAGCAAGTCTCAGTTCAATGTAGAGAATATTGCCTGAAAATATGAAGATAAGGCCTATTTAGCGTATTAAGAACCAGCTACGTGCCAAGCACGGTGACAGGTCCTATACGTAGCCATGAACAAAATATCCTTCTGGTTCATTACTCTTTACTGTAACATCTCTTTACCATAGGATTTCAACCCACACGTGAGTTTCCACTCTCCTCAATTTCAGCAGCTAAAGTCAGCATGCAAACTCATTTAGGTGAAATATGTATACCAGGTCTCTCAGGTTTAAAAAACGTAAGCTGGAAAAACCTGTATAATAGCACCAATTACTCCTCTGGGCCTCAACTGCACATGCTGCGTAACTGTGCAACTTTTTAAAATTGTAAAAATTACACAGTTCTACTCTCTCACTCCAAAGCTGACTTTAGCTCAGCACAAGACACAACACAGGACTATAGCTGAGCCAGAGGATGATGGGAGATCACAGGAGGACAGATTGATTACAGATGGAAAGAATGGAAAGAGAATGTATTAGATTCCCTAAGCAAAATGGACCTGAAGATGTCAAGAAGGCCACAGAATAAAACTACCATTGGATTTAGCCTGTACCAAATTTTAGATATGACTGACAGAAGCATACAGAATTCCCTAAAAGCTCCACAGCTGGAAAACAGGAGTTAAGAAACTTAATAACTTCTGAGGAAAACGGATTTGGGTTTGAGGAGCCAAGAATGGAAATGAACATTAAATCTCTTACAACCACTAAAAAATATAGTACAGCAAATAAGAACATATCAAAGCAATATTACTATCTTAAAATAGTATTAACAAGTACAGTAATAGGATTCCTTGCTTTTAATATGTCATACCAGGTCAATCTAAACCATACAGCATAAAATTTCACTTGACAGGGGCACCAATGGAACTGAAAGAAGTGGACATATTTCCTTGCCATGACTCAGTATCAGGTGGGTTAGATTAAATAATAAAATATTTAGGGAAGGAAATGGAAGAGAAATTTAAAAGGGACAAGTTACTTCATATCTACAAAATATTTTATGAAGTCCTATCTATATCTGGCTCCACAGGATTGATGAGCCCAGTTAAGAATATTACCTAATGGGGCGCCTGGGTGGCTCAGTGGGTTAAAGCCTCTGCCTTCGGCTCAGGTCATGATCCCAGGGTCCTGGGATCGAGCCCCGCATCGGGCTCTCTGCTCGGCGGGGAGCCTACTTCCTCCTCTCTCTCTCTGCCTGCCTCTCTGCCTACTTGTAATTTCTGTCTGTCAAATAAATAAATAAAATCTTTAAAAAAAAGAATATTACCTAATAATAAGGATCCCAGTCCTAGCTTTGTGTTTTGTAACTGCATGCCTACGCACCCTTTGTAGACTCCCCTGACCCATACCTGAACTCATCTCTCTCCTCCTGAAGCCAGTTTATCACTTTTCATCCTTCCCTTGGGTCACTGCCAAAATGTCCACATTCTCTGCAATCCACTTGATCTCCATTTCTATTCTTAACTACAGTTTCTTTTCCCATTATCTCCAAAAGAAAGGATTCTTAATTCATGAGAAAGCAAGAAGAAAATCCTCAAGTGCTCAAAAGGTAAACCAAAAAAAAAAAGTGTGCTGAATTTTGCATGAAGGGTTTGGAAGAAACTACCGTGCTGTATACTCTTGGGAAAAGAAAGACAGACTTGCAACATGTTTTTGAACAAATTTTGTTTTGATCTTGTTCTAATTTCAGACTCACTTGATTCTTCTTGAAACATAACAGAACTACAACTGTCAAAATGACAGCTCATAATGTAACCTCTTAAAAATGAAAAGTACAACTTACCCCATTATCCAAAACAGAGAGCTGATCCCGTGCCGCAACACCTCCAATTATGAGAAGCTCCCTGAAATAAATACCATAATGATAACATAGAAAACCATTCAAGCTGGCTGTATTGTCTGACTTGTATCCATTTCTTTTCAGTGGAAATTGGGTGAGTTAAGTAACTGAGAAAGAATCTACAACCAGAGGCTGGAGAAGGGTGGAGTTTAAGCGCTTCACTTGCAGCAGCCGCATAAATGCTAGAACGGGCCGTGCAGACGAGCACGTGAACACTCGAGACCCAGAAGACACCAGTTCTCATTCGTTTCCGTGTCCTCCTGTACCAGGCTATTTCCCAGGGCTCCAAAATCCACTTCCAATCTACCTTCTTGAACACTTGTGGTTGTATGTGTATAAATAATATCTCTGAAATATATAAGTATCAATTGTTAAAAGTTGCCTCCAGATGGGATAACTAAAAACGGGGGGACTAGGTGAAATCCTTATTTTTCACAGGATATTCTTTCGCATTGTGTGAATTTTTCTCATTCCAAATTTTTTTTTAATGCTTAGGTTAAAAAAGATCACGTTATGCTAAGGCAATTCTATGTGAGGGAAAGAACAGCCTTTTCAACAAATGGTGCTGGGACAAATGGATATGCACACGCGAAAGAATGAGGTTAAACCTCTTCTTTATACTATACACAAAAATTAATTCAAAATAAATTACAGGTACAATTACAAGACACAGAACTGTAAAACTCTTAGACGAAAACATGGGGGTAAATTTTCATGACTTCGGGCTAGGCAAAGTCTCATCATAAACAACACCAAAAACAAAAGCAACAAATGAAAAAAAGAAATTGGACCTCAACAATATTAAAAACCTTTGTACTTTGGGGCACCTGGGTGGCTCAGTGGGTTAAAGCTTCTCTGCCTTTGACTCAGGTCATGATCCCAGGGTCCTGGGATCGAGCCCCGCGTCGGGCTCTCTGCTCAGCAGGGAGCCTGCTTCCCTTCCTTTCTCTCTAGCTGCCTCTCTGCCTACCTGTGATCTCTGTCTGTCAAATAAATAAATCAAATCTTTAAAAAAAAAAAAAATTTGTAATTCAAAGACACTATCAAGAGAGTGAAAATATCCACAAATCCTATTAATAAATAATATCACATGGGTATCAGAATATATAAAGAACTCTGATAACTCAACAAAACAACAACCCAAATGAAAAATGGGCAAAAAAACTGGACATTACAAGTGACCAATAAGCGTAAGAAACATCATTAGCTACTAGGGAAATACAAATCAAAACCATAATAAGATAAGATTTCACACCCATTAGGATGGCTACAATCAAATGAGAGGTAAGTGTTGAGAATTTGGAGAAACTGGAACCTTCACACATTACTAGTAGGAATGTAATACAGTGTTGTCACTTTAGAACAGAGCTGGGTGGTTCCTGAAAACACTGAACATGAAGCTACTATATGATCCAGCAATTCCACTCCTAGGTATACAGCCAGAAGAGATGAAAATGCTGTCCACACACAAACTTGCACACTAATAATGTTCCTAACACAGTAGCCAAAAAGTGGCAACAGCCCAAACACCCTCAATTAATGGACGCATAAGCAAACACACGGTATGTGCATATAAATGGGATGCTTTTTGGCATCCCAACAAAAAAGAAATAAGCACTGATCCACAGTGTCATGAATGAACCCTGACATCATACTCAGTGCAAGTGCCCAGTCACAAAAGGACACGTATCACACAATCCCATTTATGTAAAACGTCCAAAACAGGCAAATCTACAGACAGAAAATAAATCAGTGGCTGCCTCGGCATGGTGAGGTCAGGAGGAAACCGAATGGCTGTTATCGGGTACAGTGTTTCCTTTGAGAGGGAGGAGAAAGTCTAAAAACGGTTTTGGTGACAGCTGTACAACTCTGTGAATACAACAGAAAAACTAAAAGCAACTGGAACACTTTAAAGAGTGGGTTGTAAGGTATGTGAATTAGATGCCACTAAAGCTATTCACAAAAAGATTGTCTCCTCCTTATAAAGCAAGCAAAATTACCTCCTGATACAGCCAGTAACTTCCAATCAGAAATATCTACCATGTATCTTCCTTTATTAATTTTATTCTTAATGACCACAGTCTTTTAAAAAATCCTGGAACATACTAAGAAAGTAGATGACCTTAACACTGAGTCTTGTAACACTACAACTGATTTAAAAGTTGGCTTTATGGCTTCCTATCCTCATCTTAAACAATTTAGAAAGAAGAAATACAAAATACAAGTGCTTTCTCACCTATGAACGTCTATTACCTTGGCATATTCCCTAACCACGTACCATTCTAGAGCTATTACATTTCCTAAATATGGTAATATTAGATGCCAGTTATCTGTGTAGGAATCCCTGGAAGAGCTGCCATTCTTCCTAAAGAAAACAAAAAAATTCTAATCCCTATTCCCTGGAAATTCTGATTCAAAATATCTAAGAGAAGAATATCTAATATTAAATATCTAAGAGAAGAATAAATAATTTGTATCTTTAAATAAAGTCCCTAAGTTCCCAGGTTTGGAAACTCTGATCCTTCAATCTATCATTTCTTCTGCTATAATATTCTTTCCCACTTTCCTTATCAGTTATATCTATCCCTATAAATTTAGAAGATACTCACACAGCCCAATCTATCCTTGTGTACAAAGCACTGTAGGCTTGAGGAATATAAAAGAACAGCCCTTGACTTAAGGATTATAAAGCTAAGTTGGGATGAGCAACGCTATGCATATTTAAAACAAGAACACTAACATGCGACAGTGTATAAGGATTAAGGTGAAGCACACACAGTCAGTGGTATCCAAGGAGGGAGAAAGGACTGGGCTGGTATAGCCAGGCTAGCCTTGCAGACTAGGACTTGAGCTGGGTTTTCAAGGAAGGCTCATTTATACAGAACACCAAAATAAGTAAAACATAATTTTACCTTTTTTTTTTAAGATTTTACTTATTTGACAGAGAGAGAAATCACAAGTAGGCAGAGGGCAGGCAGAGAGAGAGAGGGAAGCAGGCTCCCTGCTGAGCAGAGAGCCCGATGCAGAACTCGATCCAAGGACCCTGAGATCATGACCTGAGCCGAAGGCAGAGGCTTTAACCCACTGAGCCACCCAGGCACCCCTACAATTTTACCTTCTTTTTTTTTTTTAATTTTTTTTTAAGATTTTATTTATTTATTTGACAGACAGAGATCACAAGTAGGCAGAGAGGCAGGCAGAGAGAGGAAGGGAAGCAGGCTCCCTACTGAGCAGAGAGCCCGATGCGGGGCTCGATCCCAGGACTCTGGGATCATGACCTGAGTCGAAGGCAGAGGCCTTAACCCACTGAGCCACCCAGGCGCCCCATCCTTCTTAATAAATAGATTATTCATCTTCCCTTCAAGTCCCTATCTATAGGTATGTTAACCTTTACAGATAATTACAGCACAAAAATCCATTCATATTAGCATTTTACATTCTTTCAAAACACACTCTCTTATGAAGAATTCCAAGTCCCTGACATGAAGCAGATTCCCTGGTTGTGTTTTCCTACAGTGACTTTCCCTATCATATCTCCAAGGCATTTTACCCCATTTATTCCATTGTTTCTCTCCCTTTCACACAATCCCCACACTCCCACACTTAATCCTGTGAAAGCAAAGACTGTCTCACTGTTATGCCCCTGATCCTGAGCCTAAGACTCCACACATAGTAGGATATTCAAGTAATTCCCCAATGAGTGACATATGCACCAATCCTCAAAACAAAACTAAGAATTATTTTACCTAAAAAACTGTATCAAGTATAATTTATCCCTGAGTAAGTTTAACTTTTAAGAGAGATCAGTATTAAAAAGATGGTCCTGGGGCGCCTGTGTGGCTCAGTCATTTAGCATCTGCCTTCAGCTCAGGTCATGATCCCAGGGTCCTGGGATCTAGTCCCGCATCTGGCTCCTTGCCAGGCAGGGAGCCTGCTTCTCCTTCTGCCTGCTGCTTGCTCTCTCTCATGCTCTCTCCCTTTATCTGACAGACAAATAAATAAAATCTTTAAAAAAAAAATGCCAATAATTCCAAATTTCTGAAAGCAGACAATGGTGATGCTGGCACAACTTGACTGTGCCAAAAACCACTGAATTGTACACTTTAAAATGGTGGATTTTATGGTGTGAGAATTATGTCTCAATAAAAAAGGTAATTAACAAAAATCAAGTAACCAATCAACTCACACAGTAGTTTATAAGGCATGGCCTTCCTCAAAACAAAAGGGATTGCTACTGAGCAAGGAGCTCCACAAGATCACTTCACTTATGGTCTCCCTCCAGGGGTACCAGGAACCCTCCGACTAGGCAGTGACCAGGGAAAGCCTGAATGGAAAGTTCTCATTCCTGTGAGACAGGCTAGACTCAGCTTCCCCAAACTGTTTACCAACATGTGGGAAACAGTGATATTTTCTACACAGATGAAGTGATGGATCTAACACTGAATGAAATGTTCTCTTGAAAAAATTAATTTCTGGGGGCGCCTGGGTGGCTCAGTGAGTTAAGCCTCTGCCTTCGGCTCAGGTCATGATCTCAGGGTCCTGGGATCGAGTCCCACATCGGGCTCTCTGCTCAGCAGGAAGCCTCCTTCCCCTACCCCCCTCTGTGTGCTGCTCTGCCTACTTGTGATCTCTGTCAAATAAATAAAATTTAAAAAAAAATACAAAATTAAAAATTACAATTACTGATACTGTTTTGCAAACCATGACATTTCATGTAAGAGAAAAATCTCAATTTACTTATCTTTGAAGAAACTTATCAAACAAGAGTTTTAGGGGTACCCGGAAGGCATCTGACTCAGCTAAGGTCATGATCTCAGGGCTGTGATATCCAGCCTCCTGTCAGGCTCTGGGCTGGGAGGAGAGCCCAAGAGTCTCTCTGCCCTTCCCCCACCCCACCTCCCCCGCTACCCCCGACCCCAGTGCGAGAGCACACAAGCTCTCTCTCTCTCCTTCAAAACAAAACTAAAACAAAAATTAAAAAAAACAAAAACTTAACAGTTTTTATAAAAACTACTTGCTACTACATATCAGAGTTAAAGTTACACACTCACACCTGTGCATATGTACCGCATACTGAATTTCTACCTCATTTTTTTTTCTTACTCTTCTTCCAAAACACCTCAAACCTAAAAACAATAAGGCATTTGAGCACTAAAGGAAGCTTACCTTAATTTAGGATTATCGATATATTTCTTAAACTGCTTGACGTTGTTCAAAGTTTGCTCAGCTAACTCCCGGGAGGGCTCGACAATGAGCGCTTTTGGAGCGTTGGGGAGAAACTTCGTTTGTGCCACCTGCGCACTACCTGAAGAAAATGAAAACGATGGGAACATGTTCAAATCACATCTCAATACCTTTACTCGTGAAGGATGAGCACAAATATTCCAGTATCAAAAATTTCAGTAACTGTCAAAAAACTATAGGACATGGTCATAAAACAAAATAAAGCTAAGATTCCTAAAATCAACTACAGCTTTTTAAAATTTACTTGCAGTGACTGCAACTGATCATATGTGATAAAGTAAACAAGCTATGAAATGTATTTACTTTAAGTAACTGAAATAGATTAGCCAACACAATGGTAAGAGTATGAGCTTTCAAGTCCAACTGCTTGGGTGTAAATTCAGTTCTACCACTTACTTGCTGTGTGACCTTGGGCAAGTTACGTCAAGTCCCTATTCCTCGAGGTCTTTGTCTGTAAAATGGGAAGAGTACTACCTTATAGGGTTGTGAAGGTTAAATAATCTACGTAAAGAACTTAACACAGTGCCGTGGCACTTAGTAAGCACAATTTTATAAATACTAGATATCATCACCATGATCAGGCTCCCCAAAATGCCTAAACAAAACCAAATACTTAAGAGTTTATGAATCAGGTTTTAAAACTGAATTTTACTGACGTGTTAAGTAAAGATGTGTGACTAAACCAGCACAGGGAGCATGTCTAACTCACTCACTAGGAGAAGCCTCCTTACCGGAGTGTTTGCCAGTACCCCATTCTTGCAATTCTTACCCACTCAGAAGCAATACCTGTGTGCTGTGATTTGACAACACAACTATCCGACGCCTTGGAAAGAGCAACGAAACCATCTTTTGGTGGAAACTTAAATTCTTCTTCACCGAAGTTAAACTTTAGTTCAGCATTCTACCATGGAAGAAAGGGAGAAAACGAAAATTCTTAACCTAACAGCAAATGAACCAGTACAAAATAAAGCAGATCAAAGTAGCTTATAATCATAGCAACATTTTTCTGATTACCTTCAAAACACAAGCAGGAAAGAGGGCTTGGTTCTTCATATGTGGTGGTATTTCAAAGGCCAGACCAAGGTCTTTTCCTTAAAAAAAAAAAGAGAGGGAGAGAAAGAGACTGAGGAAAACAAAATGATCAGAAAAAAACATCCATATGCTCACATCATCAAATCTACGAACCTGCGCACATTCATGCGTTCCCATCCTGCTCCCATGGCTAAACTGGGCTGCCTAATGTCAAACTCTTCACTTTTTACTTTACTCCTACAAGTGCCCCTTCTCCCACTCTACATTTTCCCCTTCATAATGGATCACTTCCATTAGACACTTCGATGAGACAGCCCATGGCACACAACCATACTGTAACATTAAAATACAGACAACCTCCTTGAATCCACATCTTCCTCTATCTTCTATTTTCTTCTCCCATGTATAGTGAAACTCCCTGATTTCCATTGTCACTGCGTCATTTCATTTCATCCCATTCTCATCACTGAAGTGACTCCCAGTCACACTCCCCCAACTCACCCATCAAGCTCACCAAAACAGAGATCATGAGTGACGTGCACTTGCCAAACCCAGTGGTTAATCTTCATCCTCCTTTCTAGGCCATCAGAAGCACTGGATACAATATGATTCTTCCCTCCTTCAAATACTTTCTTTACGTGGACTACAGGACTTCAATCTCTCGATTCTCCTCCTCCTTCACCTCTGCCAAGATTCTCCTCACTTTGCTGACTTCTAACCAAAAGAACCCCAGGACTCAGATCGTTCCTATTCTTTATCTACTCTCATTCCCTAGGTATGGAATCCAGCCTTCTAGCTTTAAGTATCATCTATAAGCCACTGTCTCCCAAAGCTGTACCACCAACCCTGACCTCCTGCCTTACACATCTGACCACTTAACTTGACTTCACCACTTAGATGTGTAGTAAATATCTCAAATTTAATATGCCCCAAATACAATTCCCAGCATCCCACTGGCCCCCATCTACCGCTACCACACATGCCACTCTGTTTTTAACACAGAAGCCATGAAACAGTGGAAGTGAAGAGAGAGGATATCAATTCTCTCCACTCAAAACCCTGATGGCTTCCAATCTCACTCAGAAAGTTTGTACCATGACCTAAGGAGGCCCTATATGGCCTGGCCTCACTGCCTCAACTGACCTAACATTCCACCACCCTGCTCCATGCTCAGTGTGTTCCAGACCCACTGGCCTCCTCAATGTCACTCAGACACCTCAAGCACACTTTTATCTCAAGGCCCTTGCATTTACTGTTCCCGCTGCTTGAAATACTCTTTGAAGATTTTTGTACAGCCCACCACCCAACTCATTCAGATTGCTACTCAAATGGCACCTTATCAGAGAAGGCTTCTCTGACCACCCAGTATGAAGTAGCATACCCCTAGACTGTTAGCACCCTCCATCCCCTTACCCTGATTACACTCCTTATATTCCTTGTTGCAACCTACCATACCTTGCATCTCTCTTTCCCCACCAGTAGGTAAGTCATGAGATGAAATGTTTGTCTACTCCATCCTCTGTTCTAGACAGAGCACCTCCTGGTGTGCCTGGCATTGAGTAAATGCTCAACACATACTGGTTCAAAAGGAAGGGCAGGAGGGAGGGAGGACTGAAGAAGAGGGTAAGAGAATTATAAATCACAAATATTGGGTACCTTACCTTCCCTAACAAGACAACCCATTGAAAGCTTACCATTTTTAGAGAATTTGACATGCCCCTTATCTATATCGAGGTAACATCCAATGGTATCATGCATAGTGAATTCCTAGAAAAGCAGAAAGTGCAGTGCTATTAATAGAAAGAAAAATCGTAAAATAAAGGTAAAAGTTCAGGGGCACTCGGGTGGCTCAGTGGGTCAAGCCTCTGCCTTCAGCTCAGGTCATGATCTCAGGATCCTGGGATGGAGCCCTGCATCGGGTTCTTTGCTAGCAGGGAGCCTGCCTCTCTGCCTACTTGTGATCTCTGTCTGTCAAATAAATAAATGAAATCTTAAAAAAAAAAAAAAAAAAAAGCTAAAAGTTCAGTACAGCTACATCAAAAGTAGTCAGTGCTTCAAAACAGTTCCTTGAAGCCCTAATGGAGGTGCTAAAAAGAGCCTATTGGGGAACCTGGCTGACTCAGTTGGTGCAGCACTTAACTCTTGATCTCAGGGTTCTGAGTTCAAGCCCCACACTGGGTGCAGAGATTATTTAAAATAAAGTCTATAAAAACGAAACAAATTGTCTATTACAGCATATCACAGCAGAGGCATCTTGACAGGCGTTTTAGAATCCACATATTCAGGCTCATCCTCCTTACTTCAGATTAAGACTTAACAAAAAACAGTATTTAGATTCACCACGATTAAAAATAAGAAAAGAGAAGAACATATGCATTCAAGTCAAAGCCAAAATCAAAATGGGTGAAAACAGAGACAAAGTAATATATTTTGGAGAGACTAATAAATGGCATAAGAAAAAAACATGCAGCTCATTTTGTAACATTTCTTCACTGAAATCCAAATCTGAACTTTCTGTGGAAAATATTCAGAAAATCCACCTGAATTTCAGAGTCCCTTTTATACTCCTAGACACGTCACAGTGATCAAATAAGTACACAAGAAAACTTACTAATGCTACAATTAGATCGATAATACAACTTACCTCTCCATAATTATCAAACTGTTTATTATGGGATTTCTTTCCTGTTCCACCAAAGCCAAATCCAAACTTGTCGGTACCTAGATTTTAAAATGTATTTTATTTATGTGGTTAAGAGTAAAGATAAAACTTAAAGCTCCGTACAAATCTAAAAATCTACAAAAACTCGAAGCATCTATGCAGTTTTGTGTGGTACATATTGTTGCATACTAACTGTACTCTGACTTCCCTTATATTTTTAACCTTCTTCCTCCTGTTTTACACTGTAATAGTATGTATTTTTTAGTACTTCAAATCTTTTTGGAACACAGTGAGGTATACAAAGATTTATTATTTCCAAGTCTTGAAAATAGAAACTTGTGTGGTTAAGATTATTTTGCTCCCCACTATCATAAAATGTCAACAATCCACAAATATAAACCAGGAAATTCAGTTTATTTTAGAAATGCTCACCTAGGTCTAAGGAAGCCTGCATGGAGGACCACCCAACTCTGCATAATCCTTGGTCATGACAGGACACTTCATAGTAGTGCTTCCCTAGAAGGGCAAAATACTGTGAGATTTATACACACCTATGAATCACTTACCATTAAGCCCCTTCCCCACTGTTTGAATTACAATTTGTTATGTTCCAAATGAAGAACTATAGATCTTTCTGTAACATTAGAAATCTTTTCAGATCCTTGATTTAAAGCTACTTGGAGAAGTTCATGTATTAATACATTACTTCACAAGTCGATACAAGTGCAAATGCTATTTAAAATACCTTTCGTCAACCCCTTAGTCGCTCTGCATCCATGCCACTCCTTCACTTCTCTGCTCTGACAACAAAGACCATCGGACCCAATTGCTGGATTTGCGAAAAACACAAAAACCATGTCAGCACAGAGTATATAAATTAAGCATCCTGAAACGAATATCATTCAGTCTCACCAATAAAATAATTGCTTCACTTGACTTGTTGCCATGTTCCAGACACTGAGACTTACTGATTCCTGAGTAAAAAGAGCTTCCCCAAAAGTAATTGTCCTTATTAACCTCCTGGAGGGCCGGCCATGTAGCAGACTAGTTCCTGTACCATTATCTGCTAACTAGGACAAGATTTTACCGCATCAAGTCTGGAAAGGAATCAACACAGCACCTAATCTCACTCCCACTGACAGTGTAGCTGTATTACCAACACAAATGTGTCTAGACAACCATTCTCTAGAGTCTTAAAGAAACGGATCCTCAGAGGGGATGCAGCACTCACTCATCAATACCTGTGGCTTTGATTTTAGGCTTAAATTAGAGCTTAAGCGAATACTACACTAAAAGGAAAAAAGTATCTCTGGCTTGCTCCCCAATCCATCGATCCAGATCCATTAAGAGAAAACAGGACAAAGACAAATAAATAAACCTTTGTTGTTATTTGCTAATATTAGGACCCTAAAAATTTATGTCCAATATGGCAATGTGGTCAGTCACCACACTTATTAGAGCTTACTGACTCTAAAGAAAGCACATGGCTTTTGTCTGTACTGGAAAGAAACTCTAACTTCTGTCCTGATTCAGGCTTGTAACCCATAATCAGCACCTGAATGTAAAGCAAACTTTCAAGAAAAGCATCTCATCACACATCACCAGAAATTAATTTATTCAAAGTATAAATCCTTATTCATATGAGTACTACATTCTATAACTCTGAACTTTTTAAAAAGTTCTCCAAGCAATGGCAAATCCTTAAAATTCTTTTATTTAAAATTCTTATACATGTATACAGATATACACGTCAAATAAATTGAGATCATATGGTAGAGAGCAGCAATTTGGATGTTTTTGTCTGTTTTGGGCATGATTCCTCTTGCCCACTCTCTATTTCTTTGCATTCTGCTTTTCTTACTCACCAATACCTGGTGGAAATTTCTCCAAGTCAACACTGTAGTTCTGGCTCATTCTCTGTAATGGCTACACAGTAGTCCTCGGATACAACCTAATCTGTGTTAACCAATCTTTTAGCAAGAACTTTTTTTTTTTTTTTACAACATTTTGTTGTCCGTTTTTTACCATTACAAATAATGCTGCACCAAACGACTTTGTATGTATAGCCTTATATCCTGGCACGTTTACTCCAATGGGCCAGACCTTCCAGAAATAAATACATAATTTTTATTTTAATTGGTAATGCCAAATTACTTTACAGAAAGGCAGTAATTTGTTAGGTTGGTTATCACTCTATTCAATTCTTACCAATCAAATGGGTATAAAACAAAATCGCACTGAAACGTTAATTCCCATTTCCCTACTATCTGTAAACATTATTTTCGGATGTTTATTGCCATTTGGATTTGCTCTTTGGCGAGCAGCCTATTTGTACCCTTTGCCCACTTTCACTATTGGTCTTCCTTACCAAAGTAAGTACCTTGATCTGCTACCTATGCAAGAACCCCTCACCAGCTCATAAGGTTCTTTATGGTTCATCAACATTGCAAGTATTCTCTCTGTATTTTTTTCTGTGCTCTCTTTTCCACATACATTTTTTTTTTTAATTGTATAGAAATAAACCTTATCTTTTACAATTTCCAAGTTTCCTCTTTGGATTAGGAAAATTCCCTCACCTCAAAATTGTACACGTAGTTTTCTATATTTAAATTATATACATATGGGCACCTGAGCGGCTCAGTCAGTTAAGCATCTGCCTTTGGTTCAGGTCATGATCCCAGGCTCCTGGGATCCAGCCCCATGTGGGCTCCCTGCTCAGCAGAGAGTCTGTTTCTCCCTCTCCCTCATCCCTCCCCCTGCTGTGCTCTCTCACTCTTGCATTCTCTCTCTCTCAAATAAATAAAATCTTGTTAAAAATAAATAATACATGTATGTCTATTTAAATCCCAAGTACATACAGAATTTGTCTCCAACTACAAATTACTTTTACATTGCTCCAGACGGAGCATCAATTATGCCAGCACCCTTACTGAATCAATCGTTCTTTTTCCCACTGAAATATGTTTCCCGCGTGTCAACTTATCACATATACTAGAACATATTTCCATTACATTCCAGTGACTTATTTGACTATTCCTACGTCACTACTCAACTACTCAAACACAGCAACTATATTCTAATATCTGGTAAATTAAATCTTCATTTAATACTATTTTTCATTTTCATTTTCATCATATATCTTCATTTAATACTATTCTTTTTCATAATTTTCTTGGTATTCTCAGATATTAATAAAAACAAATTTCTTAGAAATAAGCTGCTAAAATCCATCTACTTACCAAAAGCAGACCCTCTGTCATATGGGTTCATCTGCCATTTGTTGAGCACTACAATTAAAATAAGTCACACACAATCATACGAAACTAAAAACTCTTTAAAAAATAAAATATATTTTATGTGATACCTTAATTCTGATTTATATCTAGATTTAATATGATTTTAAAAATTATTTGGAATATACAAGTAAACATTTTACTCTTTTTAGTAAAGGCAAAATTGAAAGTGAAAGGCAGTAATTATCGCCCTTGGGCTAAAGCCTTTTCTCCTCACTTGCTTCACAGCACTTGGTAGCAGATGGCACTGATCTCTGTCGTAACTATGAAGGCACGGATAAAATGAAGCTTTGGCAACTAAATACGTTGAAAGAAACGACCAAGTTGGGCCCCTTGGTGGTTCACTGCGTTAACCCTCTGCCTTCATCTCAGGGTCCTGGGATCAAGCCCCACATCAGGCTCTCTGCCTGCCTCTCTGCCTACTTGTGGTCTCTCTGTCAAATAAATAAATAAAATCTTTTAAAAAATTAAAAAAAAAAAATAAACGACGAACCTATCAGGATCTAGTTAAGTATCACTGTGTCATTTTTAAAAGGAAAGCAAGTCCTTTAAATCAGTATCACATTCGAAAGTCACAATTTTTTTCCCTCCTCACTTTCATGGAATCAGCATTTTCCTTTTTTAAAACATCTTAATAGTCTACGCATAACCGAAGAATTGTATTAGCTAGAGAACTCTATATATACTTCAGGCCTAACTTCCTGCCCAAGGCAGAAATCTTTTCTTGATTACTTGTGGCCCAACAATATCTACACCTGCTTAAACACTCTGATGGAGAAGTAACTTACTCTTGAGGTTCTCTCTCTCATTGCTCCTTCTAATTACTAGTAAGTTCTTAAACAAAAATCTTCATTTGATTATTTCTAATTAGTCCTGGTCCTTTCTGAAACAGCTATTTTCTCTCCAGATCCCTTCAATGATTTTACAGTTATCTTATCTCTTCTGTACCTGTTTCTCTATGTTTAGACCTCTAGTGTCTTTACTCCTCACAGGCCATGATTTTTGATACTCCTACCTCCTCTGGATGGTACTACTATCCTCTGGAAGCATTCTCTTTTACCACCACCTTTCCTAAATGAACTATTCCATTAGCTCCTAACTATCCATTAGATCACAATTTATTTATGAGTTCATTCTACGAACTATGCAACACTGTTACTTTCAAATTGCTGAGAAATGTTGATCTGGCAAGTTCATTCCACTTAAGCTTGCTATTTTGTCACAATTGTGTTCTGTACCATGAAACAAATGTGACTTAAAATACAGAAAAAATGTTGTCAAAATATAACAAAATAGAACCATTTAATGAAAGCAACACAATTTACAGATGAGGAAACTGATGTAACATTATCCAGGGCATAGACGGGACTGAAAATCCTAGTAAAAGGATCGATCTCCATGTAAATTGGACTAAACATAATGCACTTTCAAATTTACACTTTACATTTTAACTTCCTGGACTCCTTCCTTAAAGGAAAAACAATGCATGCCTCCTTCCCCTGTGGAAGAAATATGTCCCACCATCATGGACTCTAATTCCATCAATTTTTTATAAAATCCTCAATACTTTTGTAAAATACTGTACCAATTTATCCTTAACATTAGACATAAAAGGCATTAAAAAAAATTAAAATAACTAATAACTAAATTTAAATTTCCAAAATGCCAAAGTTTTCTCAAAGAAAGCACTGTTAGTATTTTAGGAGAGACAATCTTTCACAATTTATGCTGTAAATGGCATTTAGCATCCCTGATTTCCAGGGCACCAAATGCCAACAGTCCTATCCCCCAAACACTGACAATAAAAATGCACATTCGCACCTCCCATCTGTCAATGCCAGGAATGAGAATTACTATTTTTAAATAGAAGGGAAATATTAATATGCAAAACTTACCTGAAGCACCAGTTTTAATTGTTGTTTTTCCTTTTTTGCCTTCCTGTTGGTCTTTCAGAGTTTCATATACTATCTGGATAACAGGAATGCTGAAAGCCTATCAAAGAAGCAATAGTTCCCTACATTAGTATTCAATATTAATGACAATTTAACAATCAATGTTACAAAAGTTACACATGCACATTAAATAATTACATATTCCAGACTGCTACTCTAATTTCATTTGCCCAAGTCCAAAATACCAGCAAGATAACAAAAAGAGTTGATTAAGTGAAGGAAACAGGAGGCAGTTGACACCCCAAAACTATAAATAATGGGGACTTTCAGAACAAACCTAAAGAGGAAAAATACTGTCCAGTCTACCAACCCTGGTCCAGGCCAATAAGAGAGCCACCTCTATTTGCAGCCTCTTTATTACTAGAGCCATCACATTAAAACTCAGAAATAAATAAAAATACTAAAGATACTGCAACTCTTTATCCAAGATCAGTTTACATCTGTACTAGTCTTAAGCCTATACTCCTGCAGATCTTATTTCAGAAGCTGCCAACTAAAATATCATTCTCAGTGGCAAGCAATCAATTCCTCACATTTTGGAAATGGTTGTTTTATTAAGTATTCAAAGTAAAAACTACTGTTCAAACTTGCTTTAAAAATCAACTCTTACAAAGTAAGTCAACTTAAGTTTATTACTTACACCAGTTTTTCCACTTCCTGTTTCCGCAGCCTAAGTGGGAAAAAAATAATTGAGTTTACAAATTAGACTGTCAATTAAAAAAGTCAAATTAACATGACAGTATGGAGAAATCTTAAAGACTTGACTGGCTACTATAATTTTCACAGTGCCTCTAGATTCCTCAGGTTTCTTCAGTCAACTGTGACTACTGCCAATCTTGTCACTTCTCCCCCATCCCTCAACAATCTGCTCTCCCCTCTTCTTTCCCAGTGCTACCATTCAAATGCAAGT
This sequence comes from Meles meles, assembly GCF_922984935.1. Classification (NCBI taxonomy): domain Eukaryota; kingdom Metazoa; phylum Chordata; class Mammalia; order Carnivora; family Mustelidae; genus Meles; species Meles meles. The sequence continues at coordinate 11,397,164 of NC_060080.1, read as the reverse complement.
CTCATCATTCTAATCTAGATTATTACAAAAGTATCCCAGCAGAATCTAATCTCTGAGCTGTACTATAAACTGCTACCAAATCAGTCTTCATAAATACACAGTTCTAACGATGTAACACAGCCCCACTTAAAAATTTCCAGTGACCCCGGGATACCTGGGGGGCTCAGTTGGTTAAGCGGGCTAAGCACTGGACTCCTTGTTTTAGCTCGGATCATGATCTCAGGGTTGTGGGATGGAGCCCTGCATGGGACTCCAGTCTTGCTGGAGTCTGCTTGAGATTCTCTCTTCCTCTCCCTCTGCTCCTCCCCCACCCACAGCTCATGCAGGCATTCTCCCTCTCTAGAATAAATTATTTTTTTTTTAATTTCTAACGATCCCCCCCCCCCCCCCCCCCCCCCCGCCAACAAATACCCATTCTTTAACATGACACTTGAGAAAGAAGCCAAATAATCTGACCCACTACATACTTCCCATCTTATCTCGAGGTATACGCCTCCCTCCCACCACATTCTTTGCTACACCTGATTGAATTACTCTGGGATCGTATCTTGCATTCTCCTACTCACAGTTTTTACTGATATAGTCTCTACTACGGAGCTTTTCTCTTACATCTTTCCTTTGTCTAAAACATACCTCCCCCCAATAGAGCCACTTGTATGACAGACACTTCTCTGTGTACCTGTCTTAATATGCTACTGGATTTAAGCTTCTCAAGGGTACAGACTGCATCTTATTCATCTCTGTGTTCCCCACAATTTCTGCCTCATTACTCTGAATACAGTGTATGTATTCTCAATGTGAATAAAAGTAATTTGGTGAAAATACCATTTCTAAGCCTATGGAGCTCTTCAAGTGGGTCACAAACTGCCACAGGATTGTGTGTCCTCAGCTCCCAAATACCTCCCCAAAAGCAAACGTACCATAAGTACATCACCGCCGCCAAGGATCAATGGGATAGACTCAGCTTGGATATCAGTTGGGAGACTAAAAGAATATTTTGAAGAATTTTAGTTAGTAAAAAGAGAATCACCTATGCTAAATAAGTTAGGTTAAACGATAAACTTAAAAGAGAATTTTACTTGGTAAATAGCACCAATCTTTTCCAGCTAAAAATACATCAAAGTTAAAAAAGGAAGCTTTCTATAATTTATTAGAGAATCTTAAGAAAAACTGAATTTTACTCAACTAGATTCAAAAATATTTGATAAGATCACTAACAACTGCTTAAATTACTGAACACTGTTGTCACAGGTGCATTTAAGCTTTATGTACTTACAGCCAATCCATCTCTTCTACGGCTTGAGCAATCTCGGGCATAACACCCATCTCTGAAAATAAAAACTCACTTTAAAAAAACTGAACATACTAAGCGTAAATAATATTGCTTTTAAAATTACTGTCCAAAGAAAAGGGAAAAGGCTTTGGAGCATAGCTGTTATTTAGTACCTCCAGAGTATGGCACCGCTGAAAACCGTATATACTTAATGGAGAAAGACTTGCGTTCAAATACAAACTCACTCTAGCAACGTGACCTTGAGCAAGCTCTAGAGCTTGCGAAGCTGTAAACCTGTTTTCTTCGGACAAAATCACACTGATGTGATCTACGTTGTAGAGCCACAGGAAGATTATGGATAGTGATATGCAATGCATCTGACACATAGTTGTCACTTGATACACAGTAGCCGCCAGCGAGAGCTTCCTTCCTATGACTGGAGAGAGCCGGAGAGAGGTTTCTCTGCCTTCAGCTCAGGTCATGATCCCAGAGTCCTGGGATCGAATCCCACATTGGGCTCCCTGCTCAAGGGGGAGTCTGCTTACCCCTCTCCTTCTGCCTCCTGCTCATAATCTCTCTCTCAAATAAATAAATAAAATCTTAAAAAAAAAAAATAGAACACTGGGGCACGTGGGTGGCTCAGTGGGTTAAGCCTCTGCCTTTGGCTCAGGTCATGATCTCAGGGTCCTGGGATCGGGCTCTCTGCTCAGCAGGGAGCCTGCTTTCTCCTCTCTCTCTGCCTCCCTCTCTGCCTACTTGTGATCTCTGTCAAATAAATAAATAAAATCTTAAAAAAAAAAGACTTTGATATTTAAGGGGAAAACAGGAATGCTCATGTTCTGTGATTGTTTTTATTTCCTATCACAGACTCTTCTAGTCCTTTACCCTAACATTCCTGAAATCTGTGCATGCCTCCGGAAGAAGCAAACCTACAAAATGACAACCTGGAACTGCTCTACACACCCGGGCTCTAAAATCTCGCTCCCGGGGAGCTGGGGGAAGAAAGCCAGCTGCCACCCTGGGTGGATGCCGCTTTGCCTCCTCTCATAAGACCCAACACACACAAACCAGAAACCCTCTCTAGTGACTTAAAGATGTGGAATTCCTCCCGTTTTTACAGGAGTAAAGGGGAGAAAGCACAGTCCTGTGTCCTATCTGAAGTGCCCTAACAGGCGGAGACCACTGGAGATCACAGGCCCCACTGGATACGTTCACCGCCCATCACCTCCCCGCCTGGACGGCGCAGAACGCCGGTGGCAGCTCCGTAAAGCTGCGGATGTAAAAAGGATGACAAAGAAGCGGGGAAGTCACACTCCGGGGTGAAGGACGCTGGGGCGTAAAGGAGGGGGTCACGGAGCCAATAAACAACACGTGAACGTGCAAAACGTCCGCGGCGCGAGTGCGTTTGCGGGCGAACCTGCTTCGGCCTGGACCGTTACCGCGGCCGGCTCGGCCTTTAACATGCCAGACGTGTGCCCGGAACCACGGGGGCAGAGGCAGGGCGGCCCGGCCCGCGGCGCCTGCCCACGCGCGGCCGCCGGTCGGCCGGGCCGAGCCCCGAGCCCCGCTGCCACGTCAGACCGGCAGGAGGCCTGGCGCGGCGCCGCCCCGTTTCGGCGGCCGCGGGTCCCCGGGCCTGCCGGCCGGCCGACGACACCGGAGAAAGGCGACGGGGAGCCGGGGCACGCGCGGCCGGGCCCCGCGGAGAGAGGCACTCGCCAACCCCGAGGCGCCCCGGCCCGGCCTCCCCGAGCCGCCGCGGGTCGCCCCGCACCGCGGACACCGCCGCGGAGAGCTCCCTCCCGGCCCGCGCCGCACCTGTCCGCCCCCACGGCTCCCGGCCGGCTGCCCCCGCGCCACAGCGCGGATGGAGCCGCTCGCCCCAGCCCCTCCCCGCTCGCAAGACGCACCAGAAAAGGCCGCCATCTTCGCCGGGTCGCGCGCGGCTCCGCTCGCTCTCCCTCCCTCCCTCCCTCCGCACAGACACGCTTCGCAGCGGCAGCGCGCGCTTCCGGCCTGCGGTCTGCGGCTTTCCGAGTCCGGGCAGGACCCCAGTCCCGGGAGAACGGTTCCGGCCGAAGAAAAGGGCCGCCCGGGAGCGCGCAGCGCGTGGCCCAAGCTCCGCCGGACCTCCTCGCCTTCCACCGGTAGCCAGGACCGGTGGTCGTCCTTAGCCGTGCTAATGGTTACCGTTTACTTAGAGCGTGCCGTGCGTCATCAGGACCACTTTAACACACGTGAGGAAGCAGACGTTACATGAGGAGGGGCACCCGGTGGCCCAGGGTGGTCTGATAGTAAAGCGCTGCCCTCGCTGCTGCCCGGTGCACCACCCCCAGCCTCTGAAGACCAGCGGGGCCTTGTGGTGTGTGAAGGATGGAGGGGATGCACTGAGCTCATTGCCCAGAAACCCTGCTCTACGGAGTGCCTGCACCCGAGACATCCCCTCGGTGCCCTCGATGGAGGTCCCCACGCTCCCTGCCCCGGCGACCCACGTGGGCCCGAGCATCCCGGGTTATCTGGCCGCCCTGCGGCTTGGGCTCCTTCCTCTTTGCAGGGCGAGAAGAATGCGTGAGGGTTTAATGCTCCCCACACCTCCCTCGGGTCGTGTTAGTGCTTTTAGAGGAGGACAGGAAGAGTCAGGAAGGTTCAGGAACTCAAGGGCGGGTGAGGTGCCTGCTGTACCACCGTTCGGCTGCCCCGGGACGGCGCGGAGGAAAGTGAACCCCTCGGGCAGGACGCGCGGGTGGAGTTAGAGGTGCTCCTGCAGGACCCCCACTTCCTGAGCAACCTGTGTAACCTGCGCGCGTCTGGGCTTCGGGGCACTCGCCTGTAAAACAGCCGGGAAGAGTAGCGCCTGCCTTACAGGGTTGTTGGGAGGATTCCATAGAACAGGTAAAGCTCAGTGCATGGTAAGGATGGGCAAGTGTTAGTGTTACTGTTACATGCGCAGTGATACATGGTACATGTTCAGGATTTGCCTGAAGCTCCAAAAACCAAGGACAATACATTCGGCCCCAAGCTTCACACCTCCAGGGGGCACCATTTACATTATATTCTATATCCTCACACGTTTTATATATACTCTGCAAAAGATATCCCCTAGAGTTATGCAATGTAGCAATTCTGAGTAGATGTCACATTCTTTCTTTTTTTTTTTTTTTAAGATTTTATTTATTTATTTGACAGAGGGAGACCACAAGTAGGCAGAGAGGCAGGCAGAGAGAGGAAGAAGCAGGCTCCCTGCTGGAATCATGGCCTGAGCCGAAGGCAGAGGCTTTAACCCACTGAGCCACCCAGGTGCCCCTAGATGTCACATTCTAAAGACAGACAGATCACCTATAACCCAGGATTTGCCTTTAGCCAATTCCCACCTTAAACATGGGAAAGGATTGAAGGTATAAGAAACAGATTTCTCTGAAGAGAGTTGCTGACATCCTATGGCATTGTTCCTCTCCCAAGACAGAAAGCGTTTTCCAGGGGACTACTCAGAATTTTTGCTCTCTGGGCTTTGGGAAGCATTAGACGTGCTGTGAGAAGCTGTGGCAGGCTGAGACAAAGGGAACAACAAGGTTGCTGACAGAGCAGGTCACATTTCCAACACCTGTAGGCGAACCCGTGTGACCTTTCTCCCAAGGGCTCACTGGACCTGTGGGAACGGACTTGAAGCAGTCTTCAAAGGAAATGTGTGGCAGAACGCTGCCTGGAGAAGCTAGGTGACCCGGCAGGCAGGCTCCCAAGGAGCCCAGTTGAATTCGTACCTTCTAAGCAGAGGAGAGATATCACCTACCTGCCTCCTGTGAGTTGTACCTGGAGGATACCAGCAAAAGAATCTGCAAGATAACCACAGAAAGTACACCCTTAGAGACTCAACCTTGCACATGACTGAACCAGAGAGCCCCGGAATCAGATCACACGGCAGCAGACAGATGAAGGCAGGTATCTCCCCCACCCCACATGACTTTATCTCTCCCCAGACCCCAGAAAAAACAGCTAATGGGAGAGGGGAGAGCAGAGCCTGACCCCACACCCCACCCTACTGCCAACCCGGGGTGAGAGGAAGCTACAATTTTTTTTTTTTTAAGATTTTATTTATTTATTTGACAGAGAGAGAAATCACAAGTAGGCAGAGAGAGAGTGGGGAAGCAGGCTTCCTGCTGAGCAGAGAGCCTGATGCGGGGCTCAATCCCAGGACCCTGAGATCATGACCTGAGCTGAAGGCAGAGGCTTAACCCGCTGAGCCACCCAGGCGCCCCGGAAGGTTCAAGTTGTGAATTTTGATCGTGACACTGGACCCGATAATTTCATTACAGAAATGAGGCTGTCATTGGGATGGAAGAAAGCAGACAAGTTTCATATCTGAGAGTAACCAGAAAAGCTTCAGAAGATGCCAGTAGCTCTATCTAGGTCAGGAAAAGAAATAGCCCATAGAGAAGGTTTGAAGGGAATGAATGATGTTTTCAGCTTATGCCCTATCAAGTTTAGCTCTAAATATCAGTGTGTGGGTGTGGTAATACCCTAAATAATGTGCATTGGGATAAAATGTGATTGACTACCCACTTTGGCAAGTAAGGACAAGGCCAAGAAAAGAAGGGGCTGACAACTCCTTCGCTAAACCAAGAGGCGGAGGATGAGTGCCTTCAGACCAGTATGCTCCTGATCTACTCTTCCCAGAACAAGCTGATAACATGGAGGCCTCCTATCAGGGAAAGTCCTAGAAGCCCAGAAATCCAACCACTCCCTAGATTGGTGGGTGGGACGACAACCACCACCAGGTGGCGCCAAACTGCAGTTGAGCCTGGTGAAGTTTGCCCTGGTTTTAAAACTACCACCTGGGACTTCTGGACATTTATTTCTAGAACCTCACATAGAACCCCACATCTTATACACTTGGGTCTTTTGAACCCCACTAATCATGTTGTGGTGGAATTTTACTGCATATCCATGTACCCAGAAATATTTTCAAGTAAGCTGTATATTTTCAAGTAAGCTGTGTTATAGTCCTTGCAGAACATATGGTTGATTTTGCAACTACTGACACAGGCCTAGGAAACGTGCCCTTCAGACACCAGGACAGTGGAAAGAGAAGGAGTCTAATGAAGGACTCTGTAGACTGGCCACCCAAAAGCCACACACAGTCCCCTTCCCCCTTGCTGTTCTCTATTACACAGACTGGGAAAAAGAAAAGAAAAACAAAAAAACAATCACTTTTGCAGAACTCCTCTTGTAGAGAGAGATAGCCATGAGCCCCGGTTCTGCCTGGAGAGGTGTAAATGGAAGTTCCATGTAGGGACTCCTTGAAAGAGAAAGACCTAACTGGCATGGCTCTTCTTGCTTCTGGGACAGAGACGTGGTGCCTGGAACGGTAGCAATGCGACATGGAGATGAAAGCTTCATGCTATGACTATTGAAACAAAATAGGAGGAGATGGGATCCTTGATGACAATGATAATCCAAGTTGCCAGCCCAGCTCTGTCTACTTCTAGACCTCTTGTGGTTTGATAATGCCTTATGTATTTAAGCCACTGATAATTCTCTCTTCCTTGTAACCCAAACCATTGCTAATAGGTACAGAGAAGTACAGAGATGCAAAATTCACGGTATGGATTTGGTGTGATGCGTCATTCAGAAAACTTTTTCAAGTGATCTGGAATAGAGCAATAAGCTACCAATTGTGGCTCTAAGGAGGAGGAGACATTTGGCCTAGGGCATGAAGGCGCATCAAAAACACTCCTTGAGGGGGGAACAGGTGGTGGGTAATGGGGAGGGCACGTTTTGCATGGAGCACTGGGTGTTGTGCAAAAAGAATGAATACTGTTACGCTGAAAAAATAAATAAAATGGAAAAAAAAAAAAACACTCCTTGAATACATGGTCATCCCCTCACAACCGAAAATAAGAATGAAATGTGTCCTGTACAGTGGAGGAAGTGACCTTGAATCCAGCCCGGGAAATAGACATCCAATCAGGTTGTTTACTTTGTCCTTTTGATTGACACCCAACCCCCTCCCCAGACCTCAATCTGGTTCCTGATAAAGATAAAGCAAACTGCCTAATTCCTAAGGATCCAGCCCCCGAGAAGATGGAAGCAGTAGGGAGAAAAATTTGTCTTAATGTAAAAGAAGTTGCTCAGAAAATGTGATGTCTTCATGATGAAGCCCAAGTCCTTCCCCGTATGATACAAACCTACCCATCATTCCAGCCACGAAACCATAATCTTCTGCCTCCTCAAATGGGGCCCTCCCGCCCACAGGTTAGGAGAAGAGAGGGCTCTAGAGGACTTGGTTCTGGATCCTGAATCCTGCTTTCAGTATACCTGATGTGGTCAACCTTCCATTAGGAAACCCCCTTCCCTTTGTATAGCTCAGAGTTGGTAAGGCTCCTGAATCCGCCCTCCTTAGGATGGCACACACCAGAACCTCCATGTCCAGCTGCCTGCTTACCGCCAGCTGACTTCCTGGAGTCATTTTACCCTCCAGCGTATTAAAAGCTGTAGGATTCCTTACCTGCACAAGATTGCCTCCTGCCGCTGTGTATTCGCTTCTGCTGCCTCCTCCCCCTAGTGAGCATAGCCTTTCTTTTTTAGCATCGGTTACCGATTGCTGCGTCATACCCTCTCCAAAACAAATCCAACAGCCAATGTCTTTGCTCATGATTCTGTGAGCTGCCTTCAGCTGGCCTCTGGCTGGGCTGGGTGGTCTGAGAAGACTTCACTGCCGTGTGTGGTACCACGGCGCCCCCATACATGGTCTCCTCTCTCTGCAGGCCAGCTAGGACCTTCTCGCAGCAAAATTTGTCCTGGGAAGACAGACTTCCTACATGGTAGCTCGGTTCTGAGAGGATGTGTTCTAAAGATAGAAAACAGACCCTGCATATTTCTTAACTCAGCCTGGCAAGTAGTAACTGTCACTTTGGTCACATTCTGTTGATCAATACAAATCACGTGGCCAGCCCAGATTCATAAAAAGGGGAAATAGGCTCTGTCTTTTGAGGCAGCACTTGGTAGAGAGTTTGCAGACATACAAAGGATAACCACACCTGTCTTCAGGGCAAACTCCTGGTTGTTACTGAGATTCAGCTAAGCTAGTACCCAGCGGCAAATCCTTTTTGATGCCAGTCTCCAGCTAGTTTCCCCTGATATTTATTTCTCTTTTTCCTTATATTTCTGACTCTTAGCTGGATGTATGGCTTCCCAGAATAAGGACTCCCCAGCCTCTGTGGGACTTATATATGGCCATATGCCTGTGTTCTGGTCAATGGCATATACACAAAAGGGAACTTAAGGGAAGTGATAGATTCTTCTTACTCTTCTTCCTTTTTGTTGGCCGGACTGTGGGTATGATGTCTGGAGCTGGAGCAGCCATTCTGACCTATGAGAAGAGAGCCATATATTTAGGATGGCAGAACACAAAGAGAGTAGTAGCTTGAGTCCCTAATAAGGAGCACCATTAGGTATCTCTTGCTACAAAACAAGGTGCCCCACAATCTAGTGACTTAAAACAGTAACCGTTTATTCTTACTCACGGTTTCTGTGGCACCGAAATTCAGGAGCCGCGTGACTGGGCACTTCCGCTGGGAGTCATTCTTGCTCTTGTCAGTCTGCTGGTGGGAATTGCAATCATCTGAGGCTGGGGAGAGAGGCTCAGTTTGTAACGGTGGCTTTGCTCTCATGACCATGTGGCCATTAACAGGAGGCTTCTGTTCTCCACATAGACCTCTTCCTTGGCTGCTTGCAGTGTTCTTGTGGTATGGCTGCTGGTGTCCCCTGCCGAAACCCACTCCCTTGCCTCCGGAGCAAGTGGTCTTAGAGAACAAGGTAGGGTGAGGATATCTTTCATGCGCTAGCCATCAAAATCACACCGTCGCTTCTGCAGTATCTTATTGGTCACAAAGGCGTATTCAGTGTGGAAACACAAACAGGTGTGAGTGTCAGTAGATAAGGATCATTTGGGGGCCAGCCGTCTTAGAGCCTGGCCACCACACCCCCTTGCTTTCCTAACAGACCCCCGATCTATTCAAGTAGCAGGTGGTAACCCCTCAAAATCAGGAAACAATATATCCATAAGGCATCGTCTGGGACAAATTGGGTTCCTTCCAGACCAGGCATTGTTGTCATTAAATTTGTTGATGTTAGCTTATCCTGTTTTTCTCCATTTGCCTGACTCAGAAAGAGTTTGGAGAGAGGGAGGCTCACATTTAAACATCCTCTTTTTTTCCCTCTGAATTTCCTCCAGCTCCTAAGCTGAGCAACAATCATTGAATTTTATGCTTTTGTCAAAATAAGCTGTCAGAAACTGGTCCAGATCTATTAGAATGCAACATCATTCTCGCTGCCCCAGCATTCACCTTATGGTGCAGGGACCAGAGGGGGCCTGGCAATCACACATAAATCCAAAGATCTATAATTCTCTATCCCCTGAAGAAGTAGCCATAAAGTCCATCACTCCAGATATATGGGGAGAGGGAGACAAAGGACAACCCGGATGAGTTTCAGAGGGACTGTAAAACAGAAAAAGGGATCTCACTAACTGTGTCGGTCTCATTATAAGCAAGGCAGGCAGGGACATGATTTATGGTTGGGTGCTGACTGGCCGGCAGGCATGAATGCCACTCTCTCCCATGCCCGCCATCTTGAGTGCTCATCAGCCCCTGTGAGCGATGCTGATGGCTCTGGGGGAGATGGTGCCGCACTTGGAGCCTGAGCAAGAGAACATGGCCTGGAGGTTGTGGGTGTTTAAGGACAAACTGTGCACCAGAAAAATGCTCTGAATCCAGCTGCCCACGATCCGCCAGGACCCCTGAATTCCATTACCCACGGAAGAGAGCCATTTTACATCTGCACACAGGCTTCAGGCTTGCTTTCTCAGCCTCCCTCCCAGTGTCCTTGCTTCCCTGCCCCTCCTTCCTGTCCGTGAAACCGATCACAGGTTTTCTTATTAACAAGGTCTGTGGTTTTTATTTAAAGCTGGCTGAAACAAGACAACGTGCCGTATTTATTTATTTTTTTTTAAGACCAATAAGAAAGATGGCCAAGAATTCTTCAAAATGCCTGGAGAAAATAATCACGAATACGGAAATTTATACTACCTGGTCATAGGTTCCTATGATATTGCTATAATAAGGCTGGGAATTCATGGAGGCTGCCTTAAGTAGAGCTCTGAATCGTGTTGTTCCAGGTACTTCGGCTGCATAACAAATTACCCCAAAATGTGGGGGCATAAAATACCCATTTATTATGCTCATAGATTTTGTGGGTGAGAAACCTGTGCAGAGCATAGCAGGAATGACTTACCTCCGTTCCTCAGTACCTCTCACTTCAACCGAAAGACTCGAGGACTAGGCACTGAAATCATTTGAAGGTCCCTTCACTCACGTGACATAATTGATGCTCTCGTGTCTTTAACACCCTGGCGGGGGCTGTTGACCAACTGTGGCCTCTCCATATGACTTGGACTCCCTCACAACGTAATGGTTATATTCCAAAGGCAGCATCACAAGGACCAGGTGATCTTTAATGACAAAGCTTCTGAAGTCAAGTAGTATCCCCTCTCCCCTCCTCTCTGGTCTATGAATTGAGGTATTTACAAAGATCTCTCCAGGTTCAAGGGGATTCTAGATACTATCCCTTGAAATGATAGTGGCAACATTTCATTACAAGAAAAGCACGTGGGACAGGGTGTAAATTTGTGTGGCTATGTATTAGAGTTCTCCAGAGAACAGAACCAAAAGGATATAGATCTACAGATAGATAGAGATAGCTATATAGAGAGAGACTTAAGAAATGAGCTCATGCGGGGCACCTGGGTAGCTCAGTGGATTAAAGCCACTGCCTTTGGCTCAGGTCATGATCTCAGGGTCATGGGATCGAGCCCCGCATCTGTCTCAGCATCCCTGCTGAGCAGAGAGCCTGCTTCCCCTTCTCTCTCTGCCTGACTCTCTGCCTACTTGTGATCTCTCTCTCTGTCTGTCAAATAAATAAATAAATAAAATCTTAAAAAAAAAAAAAAAAAAGAGGGGCGCCTGGGTGGCTCAGTGGGTTAAAGCCTCTGCCTTCTGCTCAGGTCATGATCCAGGATCCTGGGATCGAGCCCCACATTGGGCTCTCTGCTCGGTGGGGAGCCTGCTTCCTCCTCTCTCTCTGCCTACTTGTGGTCTCTGTCTGTCAAATAAATAAATAAAATCTTAAAAAAAAAAGAAAAGGAATGAGCTCATGCAATTATAGAAGCTGGTAAGTTCATAATCTACACGATGGGTTATCACAATGGAGAACCAGGAACGGCTGATAATGCAGTTCAGGTCTGAGTGCTGTCTGCTGGCAAAACTTCCTCTTCCTTGCCAGAGGTCAGCCTTCTGTTCTGTCAAGGCCTTCCACTGACTGAATGAGGTCCAACTTTACCCAGACAATTTGATGATAAAATTAAGCACCATGAATCCACTCCTTGTCAACTCAGCCCCCATAGGTATCTTCTTAAACTGCATGTAATCTCCAAACAAAGACCATGACAAGGTTACACTCCCAGTTACTATGATACAACTATTCTGTGCACAACTGAAAATTCACTAACCCTTTCCCCAGATGAGGATGCAAAGTCCTTGCACTCTTTTTAGTATCTTGTAATTTGAATACCATGATGTTAAGTTAACAAAACTTAAATACTGGGACATAAAATAAATCCATCTTATGTTACATGATGAAGGGATAATAGAGGGGAGGAAATAAAGATATTTGCTTAGAGTGTATAAAACACACACACATTCATCACAAAATGGGGAACAAATGCTCATGACAATTGCAGTCACACTTCTAAAGCTGGTCACATAGTCATAGTTGTTATTTACAACCACCTTCTTCCCCTACCCACTCCACATTTCCCTGCCTGTACCTCATGCCATCATTGAGGCAATATCCTACTGGTTACATGGACAAGCCCTTTTCTCTGTGGGGGAGCTACACAAGGGCGTTGGATAAAAGGAGGCTGGAATTGTTGGAGGGCATTTTTGGAGATGAGCTCCTACATAAATATTTCTCCATTCTTCAGCTGTCAAGGTCAAATCCTCAAATGGATACAAATAAGGCCACAGCTGTTGGATCTGGACTAGATTAGGGAGGACTATGTCTGTCAAATGAAGAAGATTGGTTTAATCTGGTAAGTCAGTGGTTCCCAACCCTCAGTGTGCATCAGAATCACCTGGCCGGGTTGCTAAAATGCAGACATGGGGCTCTCCTCCCCAGAGTTTCAGGTTCTGTAGGTCTGAGGTTAGTAGATCTCTCATTGGCATCTCTCACAAGTTCCCGGGGCGGCGGCGGCTGCTGCTGCTGCTGGTTGTGGTGGTCTGGGGACCACAGTTTGAGAACCACTGTTTTGGGTGAAGCAGATTTAAAGCATTGAAGGCGGGGACATGATCAGATTTTCCTTTTCTATAACTCTTTCTGGTGGTCTTGTGAAGAATGCATTTGTAGATGCACAGGGGATCCCAATAGCACACAAAAGAAGTAACTGAGACTTGAACCACAGGACCATGAAAGAATGTCGGACAGGAAGGGAGAGGTAAGGGCAACATCATTAAACTGGCAGCGTTTGCCTGGGGGCAGGGTGGCAGGGAGAGGAAGTGGGGTACATGAGAGGAAGAAAGGCATTGGTACTACTCCCAACTTTCTGGAGGGGATAACTGGGTGAATGGTGTTAGTTTCAATTGAGAAAAAAGAGTAAAGGTGGGGCAGCAGGTTGGCAAACAAGTCTAATTCTTTGGGATGCTGCCAGTTGCCCCCCTTTGGAGCCTTTCCACTGGATCTCTCTCTCTCTCTCTAGCAGCATAGCCCAGGCTTCTTGGCAGCTCAGGAATTTAAGAGGGAGAAAACAGAAGCTGCCAAGCCTTAAAGTCTAGGCTCGGATGTAAGAGCAGTCACGTACAGACCCAGTCCAGATACAAGAACAGAGGACGTGGGACGCCTGGGTGGCTCAATTGGTTAAGCGGCTGCCTTCGGCTCAGGTCATGATCCCAGCATCCTGGGATGGAGTCCCACATCGTGCTCTGCAGGGAGCCTGCTTCTCTCTCTGTCTCTGCCTGCCACTCTGTCTGCCTGTACTCGCTCTTGCGCTCTCTCTCTCTCTCTCTGACAAATAAATAAATAAAAATCTTTAAAAAAAAAAAAAAAACAGAGGACGTACAGGCTTCCTGCATTCATTCAGGGGACTATATCCCCCCACGGAAGGACTGGAAGACTTGTGGGCCTTTGGCCTCGACCTCTCCTATTTATATAGGCTCTGATGGAAAATGGGCAGAATTCCATACTTGTTTCTTTCCCTCCCCACCCCACCCCCCAATTTTTATTTGAGAAATCTTACGTAATAAATGCTAAGGCTAAAAGAATGCGTACTATACCCTCACTGCTTGTTTAGAAGCAAGTGCACATTTATACTTAATCGATGAGTTCGCTGATCTTTAAACCCAAGTAGATCAGAATTACTGTGGGGAGCTCTTTCAACTGCAGATTCCTCTGTCTCGACGTGAGGAATTTTGAATGCTGCCATCTGAAGTGGAGTTCAGAAATGTGCATTTAAACACATTTTGATGTATGTGGGCATCCACGGACCATATACGTAGATGATTCTAGAACTGATTTTTTTATTCGAGCTTATCTACTTGGTCATGTCGAGTTTATGGTTTTATTCTTAGATGTCTACTGTATTATTTTATTTATTTTATATCTTATTCTATTTTTAAAAAATTCCTTTTCTCACTTCTTGAATTGTCAAAGATAGAACAAGCCAGACACTGGTTAAAGTGGTGAGGCCAGGTTTTAATCAGTAATACATTGTTGCATTAGAGAAGGAGGTCTAGAACGAACTAGGCTCAACTTTGATTTATACAGACGTGGCTGACCATTTTAAAAGGAAAATCAGAGGCTGGGGAAGGGAACCAGTGGAAGGTTGAGCAAAGTCAGGGAAGTGAAATTACAAAGGGCTGGTCCGTGTAAATGCATATCAGGCCGTCTGTGTCACTTAGTTGGCTTCACGGATGTTAGGACTCTGTCCTCACACAGACACTTCTGAGACAGAGGCCCTGACCTTCCTGAGAATTACATTTCAAAAGGAAGCTTTCAGGTCCTTGAAAAAGACACTCTTGAGTTACAGGAGATAACCTATACATCTCAAAGGGACAGAGGAAGGATTCACAATTGTAAAGCCATTTTAGGGAATGAGAATGGGTGGTCAGGGACCTATGCCAGGTGTTGGCTAGAACAAACAGTGGTAGCTTTTTTGAACAGGCACTTTGGGGAAGGGGGGACACTGGGACCATCCTGGGAGGTATCTTGAGCTGTTAGAAAATTTTTTTAGTGTTTAAGCCTTTAAATGGTTGGGGGGGGGGTGGACAAAATCATTTGTGCTGAGAATCTACATGTCTTAATGGACCAAGAAGAAGACTCAGAGGAGGCACCTGGTTGGCTCAGTCTGAAGAGAGTGAGACTCGGGAGAACATCCAGAGTTTGGTCAAGGAGAGTTTTTGTCAGAACAATGCCTTACTCTAGGTCTTCCTACTTAGTGAGGAAACCAAGACACAGATAGATTAATTAATCTGTGCAAACCAATAGTAGAACTAGTCAGTAACAGCTGTGATTCAAAAGGAAGTTTTTCAGAATCTAGAGTCTAGGAGCCACCTGCGTGGCTCAGTTGGTTAAGCAACTGCCTTTGGCTCAGGTCATGATCCCAGAGTCCCAGGATCAAGTCCCGCATCGGGCTCCCAGCTCCTTGGGGAATCTGCTTCTCCCTCTGACCTTCTCCCCTCTCATTCTCTCTCTCACTCTCTCTCTCAAATAAGTAAATAAAACCTTAAAAAAAAGAAAAAGAATCTAGAGTCTATGCCAGAGGCAGAGAAGACACTGGAAGGTTGTACAAGTCAAGATCCCCTGGGGTAGAAGAGATGCCGTTCTACACATGTGGAATCACTGCAAAGCTATTGAGTTTCATCTCCTAGGTTCCATGTCAATTCCAGATCAATTGCTAGCATATCAGTATATTTGACTTTAACATACTGTTTTCTTCCTCAGTGAACTAACTTTGGTAAAGATTTGTGTCTCGCCTCAAATACCTCTAATTTTTCTTTTGGTTAATCCCTTTAGGACTTAATTAAGTTGGAAAGCTTCTTTTAAAATCATTAATCTCTTGTCTGTATCAGGATATAACCACTTAAACTTAAAAAAGTTTGAGAGTTTAACACGGAGTATACATTTTTATCTAAAGAGAAACCTAAAATGATAAGGACTTCACCAGGAAATGGTTCGCTGCATGAGATTCCACTGAAGAGGTAACATCATTTAAATTGGAAGACATTTAATAATTCTGCCTCACATGGTTCTTAATCCTTGGTGTTTAATTTAGCTTTGGAGAGTGTGTCTGATCCTATGTAATAGCTTCTAAAAAGTTAGTACTTTGCTCTACCAAACACATTACTAATTCCTAATCAGCTTCATTGAATCCTTGTTCTGTTGGTTAATATTCCCACTGTAGGTTCTCATTAGCAGTAACTCAAGGATAAACTGGACTTGATCATAATTTCAATGCAACTGTAGGAAAAAATATAGCTCATAAATGGGCTATCCAGAGAAATTTTTCTTGAGAAAATTACTATTTTGTTGGAGAAAATAGAAGACTTTTAGAAGTTGCAGTTTCTCCTTTAACCAGAAAAGGGTTAATCTACAACAGTGGGAACCTAACCATGAATAATTCATGCAGTCAAGAAAAATGTATTTAGGGCCAACCTTCAAGCTGGGTTTCTGGAGATTAAAAAGCCATTGTTCCTGTCCACCAAAAAATTATGGTATTTTGGTTCTGTAGTTGCCATTTGAATTCTTGAATTATTGGTGTTTTTTGAGACTCCCTAGGTGTCTCCAGCCTGTGGACAGGAACGGTAGTCATCATCGTAACATGAAACACTGTCATGTCACTGGTCTTGCTTCTAGCTAGTGACAAAGGCCCCTAAGCCATTTGTAAACTCCCCTCCCAAATATTTCTGGGCAGCCCCAGAGGTGTCCTCTACATGTTGGCAAACAAGACCGTTTCTTTTGGATGCTGCCAGTTGCCTCCCTTTGGAGCCACTGTTGCATTGCTGTCTGCGCTCTGTGCATCCCAGCTGCATGGCTGTTTGTGGCAAAGCTGGGGAGAATGCCTTCCCCCACCGTGTTTTCCTCTGCAAAGTTCAGGAGGTTCATTTCAGATAATTGGTCAGACAAGACATCCTGAGAGACTCTTGCAAACACTGAGAGTGCTAACTAGAATATAAAGGCAGAAGCACAGTTTTAAAATAAGTGGATGAGTTTGTGAGAAGGAAAAGAACCTCTGAGTCCTGACAACAGCCAGGAGAATTCCCAGAAGAAGCAGTGACGTCACCAGCAGCCTCAGGGATGAGTTTGGGCTTCTGGGCCAGTGATGGAGGTGTGGTGAGATGGAGAGGCTGGGTCAAGGCCTCAGACTTGCGAGGGGAGGGGAGTTGGAGCACTGATCAACCTACAAAAAATTAGGATCCCTGATGAGCGACCCTATTAACATAAAATCTCCTAAAACAGAACCAGACAGCAAGTAAACTTGTCTGCTCAGCCTGGAATCTGAGTGGCTACAAAAATCTCCTTTGAAAACTTGTGGCCACGGCCTGCCTGAATTTACAGTATTTGTAACATCTGAAATAATTTAGAGTCTTAATTTAAAGGGGATCCAAAGGACGACTGGGTGGCTCAGTAGGTTGGGGCCTCTGCCTTCAGCTCAGGTCATGATCTCGGGGTCCTGAGATCGGGCCCCGCATCTGGCTCTCTGCTCAGTGGGGACCTGCTTTCTCTCTCTGCCTGCCTCTCTGCCGACTTGTGATCTCTGTCTGTCAAATAAATAGGTAAAGTCTTTAATAAATAAATAAATAAAGGGGATCCAAGTCTCACGGGGTGCCTTGCAAAAGTGAAGGCAAGTCTTCCCAGGGGAAGGCACCATCCAAGGCAGGCCTCTAAACTCCCAGAATGGATTCCAACTCACAGGTACGCACACGCGCACACAGAGAGCACAAAGAAACAAGTCACCATGAGCAAGAGTCAGCAAAATTTAAGAAAGGCCCTTGAAGACTTTATATCAGAAATATCAGGTAGAGGATACAAATTATGTTTGATGTATTTCTAAAAGTAGGAATGGGAACATAAGAAGCAACAAACTAACAAAATGACCAGCATACTTGATTTAAAAAAAAAGGGGGGGTACTTCCAGAAGTAAAATATCTATAATAATTGATATTAAAAACCTGATGGGAAAATTACGCATAGATTAGCCTGAAAAGTGAACCAGAGGGAACTGGAAGAGAGAACTGAAGAAATTATCCTGAATGTAGAGCAGAAACAAAAAGAGATGCAGGGTGTGGGAGGGAGGCTCTGGCAAAAGGGGCTATGACGTCCCTCTTGGCTCTAAGGACAGTGGTGCACAGCCAACGTTTGAAGATGTAATGACTGAGAATTTCCAATAAGTGGTTCAAACAATTGAAAGGAGCAGGGAAGAAATCCCAAACTTCTGAAACCACTCTTAATAAACCAAGGTGAGACAGGCAGGGAGTATGTTGAATGTGCTTTGTGTATGTGAGGACACACATGTGTGTATGTGCGTGTGTGTGAGTGATGTTCGCTTCATGATTTTTTTTTTTTTTTTTTACTTGACAGACAGAGATCAGAAGTAGGCAGAGAGGCAGGCAGAGAGAGAGGAGGAAGCAGGCTCCCTGCCAAGCAGAGAGCCCCATGCGGGGCTCGATGCGGGGCTCGATCCCAGGACACTGGGATCATGACCCGAGCCGAAGGCAGAGGCTTTAACCCACTGAGCCACCCAGGCGCCCCATTGCTTCATGATTATTGTACCACCTTACCCCAGTGGCAGGATTTTGTCTTTACGTTGGTCTGTATTTGCGCATTTATTCTTTCCCTGCCTCAAACTGATAGTTTAAAAATTTCCTCTATTCCATTCCATCTTCTGGTTTGAAAGATGTATGTCTTATTTCTTTCTTTCAAAGGAAATATATAATAACAGTAGGTTTTCCTATTGAAATCTGGAGTTATTTAATATCAAATCCTGCTCCCAAATATATAATAACAGTATGTTTTCTTACCAAAATCTGGCATTATTTAGTATCAAATTCTGCTCCCAAAGGACTTTATCACACTAGTTATTGGATTCCCTTTCCCCATATCCCTCGTTTGCCCTATGTACAGTGGCGGATGTAGCCGCTTCTCAATCTTTTATGGTAAGAGTGTTCATAGGTAGCACAGCTGAAAGGATTTTACACTGAACACTCGTGCACCCAGCCCTCAGATTCTGTCATTAGTATTTTCTAGTCTTGTTTTATCACATCTTTCCATGTATTCATCCTCAATCCATCCATTAATTCATCTTATTTTTGAGGTTTTCAAGCATATTGCAGTCATCTACCTTTGTTTTTAAACCAAATGAAACAGAATGGCCAGTTACTTGTAAGTCAATACTGACTAATTTACCAAGGTAAATGAATTTATCTAAATTAAATACATTCGCTTTTCCTTTCCTTTTTTTTTCCTTTTCTTTCTTTCTCTCTCTCTCTCTTTTTTTTTTAACCAGTTTATTTGCTTGCTCTCACGCTTGCTGTCTGTGCTGCATGTGGGTCTGGTAAGGCCTATTCCCCAGCTGGTTGTTCCATATGATTTGTGAGTGAGGAAACTTGGGGGGGGGGTTGGGGGGGTGGGCTGTATGAATTGTGCAGCAAATTAGAGGAAAGGAGCTTTAAGTAAGGGGCTGGAGGTTTTTTCTTAGGTAATACCATGCATGAGCTTTATGATGACTATTTGGCTGTCAAGAGATTTATAGAATTTACTGGGTTCTCCAGGCTTTCTGGAGGAAACAGAATGTTGAAAGTTGCTCTGAATATTATTTTATCATTACGACTAACATTCTCTTCATAAAGAGCTAGTTTACCATTCAATCAAGTACAAATGTATGACACTTGTAACAGGTAGCATTTAAATGCCCAAATTCGGGGCTCCTGGTGGCTCAGTTATTTAAGTGTCTGCCTTTGGCTCAGGTCATGATCTCGGGGGTCCTGGAATGGAGTCCCTCCTGGGATTGGGCTCCCTGCTCCGTGGGAAATCTACCTCTTCCTCTGTCCTACCATCACCCCCCATGTGTGTGCATGCTTTCTTTCTCTCTCAAATAAATTTATAAAATCTTTTTTAAAAATGTCCAAATTCAATTTTATTATGCAATTTCAAACTACAAATGGAAGCAACTTCATATGATGCATTAATCTCTTTAAGTCTTTAATATGCAGAAGCATAATGGGTTAAATCCTGAATCATTAATGGCTTTAGGATTAATAGGCTTTTCAGCTGATAGAAGCTAAAACACACAGCTCCTACAGAATGAACCTATCAGTTAATGGTGACTGTACATGGAAGAATTAATAGGGAAAAAATGATTCCTTTATGTAAGATAGTGTTAAGTAAATTTTGTTTGGTTCTAAGGTAGAAACGTCTATGGCCATCAGCAAAGTGAAGGAGAATTACATTTTAATTCATTTGAGATTTAATGATATGATGTGAGGATAGGAAGAAATGAAACATTTTTTTTTCTATCTTTTTCCTTCCCCTCATCCAAGGCTTATAAAAACATCAAATTACTTCTCTTTAAAATGCCTATTTTGGAATTGTCTCAATTTTTATTTCAGTCTTATTTCTTTAAGCCACTCACAGAGTTACTATTTGTGTTGGTAATGTGGAAAACAAATTTTTCTTTTGAGAAATAACTTATTCATGACTTAAATTATATAGATATATTTTAAAAGATTTTATTTATTTGACAGAGCGAGAGAGAGCACAAGCAAGTGGGGAGTTGCAGGCGGAGAGTGAGGGAGAAGCAGACTCCCCTCCGAGCAGGGAGCCAGATGCGGGGCTGGATCCCAGGACCCTTGTGTTCTTGACCTGAGCTGAAGACAGATGCTTAACCGAAGTGCCCAGACTTAAACTATTTTTAAACCAGGCCCGGACTCTCAGCTACATTAAGAATATGTTGGATGACCACGGTAATATGTGGCAACCAAACTCTCATATATAATATCCTTAATATCTACCCCCCCCACACCCCCGACAGAACACGTTGACAATTCTCCCACTCCACGTGTTGGTACTTGTATCCAGAACAGTTCATTTCCACTTTCACCCATCTAAGCGCTCCATCTGTATTCTCAGTTGACATGCTATGATGTGAAGAAAAGATCAAGGGATCAAGACTTGAGGAAATGTGTTTGAATTTTGGCTCTGTTGTGATCTGGCATTGCCCCAAGCTTCAGTCTTCCGTGAGGACGTAAGAGTTTTGTAAGCCATGGATACTATCAATGTATTGATGTAATAATACCATTTATGTTTTATTAATACTAATTCTAATATGTCAGAAGCAACATTGCAGAGATCCACACCCTAAATACGATTCTAAATGAGGGAAATTTGCAAAGTCTATTGTAGGAATGTTGACAGAGGAGTGGTTTGAATGCATTGACATTCAACTCAAATTAGCCCCAGGTGAACTCCCTGTGTCAGGAAGGAAGGACACGGAGGTCACTTATCTCAGGCCTGTTAATACCAAATGAGGTCTTTATCTCTCCTCTTTTTTGTTTGTTTTGTTGTCATTCTCTCAGGCTTCATACTCTTTCCCTGCAGAGAAGGTTCCTTACACAGTGAGTAAGAGGCTGCTAAAACTCCCAATTTGTCTTTTTTAAACCCTGTGATCTGAAAAGGAACAATGCTTTTCCTCCACTTCCATTGTAAAGTCAATCAGTCCATGCCTGGGAAGAATTCTCAGCCCAGTGCTAGAGGTCAGGGGAGTGGGGCTCTCTTGAGTGGGGAGGTTTGCATCAAGGAGGCAGAGTTTGAAGGGAGAGCGAGGGAAAACAGTTTCTCCAAAAGCTAATGGCTTGGGCAGGCAAGGATGGTCGCTGTCACTCTGTCAGTCACCCTTACAGAATCAGGAAAAGAGTCTTGCTGTATTTATAAAGTACCCATGCCTTCTTCACAGTGTCACCACTCTCCTGTTCTAGATTAGCGTGCCCATCATGCCAGCTTGCCCAAGATAGTCCTGTTTCATGCCTGTTTTCCTAGTTGAATTATTAAAATCATTCCTTTTCATTCTCAAAGTGTCTCAGTTTGGACAGTTAATCAGTTTGGACAATATAGTTACTGAAAATAAGATCAGTTAGCAATTTGGCGAGAGCCCCCCACCCCCATCTGTCTTAAATCATCCTGACCCTGAAACTCAGCTGAACTTTGATTTGAAATTGATCTCTTCTCTGTAGATCTCCTCTGCGGAAGGTCTGTTGCTGTAGATTTGGGCTCTTCTCAGGACCTACCTATTCTTTCCACCTTCTTCCCTCTTAGTGGGGTCCTCACCTTCTTCTTTTTCCAAGAACTCTTCCAGAGTTTAAGGAGTGGCGAAGAGGGCTTCCTAACCTGCTTATCCACCTGCTCAGAGCATGTCTGGGAGTAGAATTTTCCTTCCGGAAATTGCTCCAATTTAAACGTGCAGTCACGTAGTGTGGTTTCAGCCCATGCTTGCTGTTTCTTTAGACCAGGAGCTCCCACGGATCAGTCAGGCCTGGCCTTAGGTCTCCTGTTCTGCTGTATAGAGTATGGCAAGTGGGGCTGCGTAAGGACAAATAAAGCAATTTACAGTGTGATGATGCTAAAAGAAAAACATTTTCTTGGTGATATGTTTGCACCTGTCCCCTTCACATACCAAGCTGTGTCAGCTTGGCGGATTACCTCCTGGCTGTTTGGGCGCTGATCCTCTAACGGCGGTGAAGGGCATGGAGGAAGCCGAGAGCGATCTCAGTCTCTGTCCCAGACTCTTGGATGAGCCGGGGAGGAGAGGAGAGCCAAGGAGACTTGGTGTTCAGGACGGGGTGAAGGCAGGACCAAGGAGGACCTGCAGCTCCAGGGGCCACCGTCCCAGTGTATTCCCACTGAATGGCATTCCTACCTCTTAATGCTCTACCGCATGCCACATCTGCGTGCAAACGCCTGGGGTCCGCGGTTGAGAATCTGACAAAAGACACCACTGCTCTGAAGAGGAGTATTTTGGGGGAAACAATGTTTGAAAAGGGTTCTGGGGGAAGTTTTTCATTGAGTCAACAAATACGTATATATTTTGTCCTGTGCTCTGTGCCAAATACTGGTATATATTCTGGGGATATAGCTGCGAGGTATATGGCATTTGTGAGATAGGAGGAAAGTACAGCTATCGGTCCTTTCCCCTGGTTCCCGGCACAGAGCCCCTAACATCCTTGTATTCCTTAAGGGATAATACCAGGTGTATCTCTTGTTCCAATATTTGTCTTTGACCGCATGCCTGACCCAGGGCTTCTAAAACCTTCCTAAACTCCTAAGTGATAAGAGCACTAGGAGCGTCTTGTTTTAGCAAAGTGACTCTGAGTGGGCTTCTAGATGACTCTTTAATGGCAGCCGGTCACCAGACAGGCCAAGCCATGATTAGAAGCTTGGACTTTTCAGCCCCATTCTCTGGAGGGAGGAGAGGAGCTGGAAATGGAATTAATCATTGATCATGCTTGAGTGAGGAAGCCTGTATAGAGTTTTCAACAGTCGGGGTGGGGGGAGGGGTTGGGGAGGTCCCAGGCTGGTGAATACAACCACACTAGGGGGTGACACTCCCCAGCTGCGCAGGACCAGAAGTTCTTGCACTTGGAACCCTCCCAGACCTTGCCCTACGTACCTCTTCATCTGGCTGTTCATCTGTATCCTTTACCATATTCCTTAATAACCTGGTAAACCTGTGTTTTCCTGAGTTCTGTGAGCTGCTGTAGCAAATTAATCGAACCCGAGAAGAGGGGTCTTTGGAATCTGACCTGTAGCTGGTGGTCAGAGGCACAGGTGATAAGGTGCTCCCGTGGCACGCGTTGTTAGCACGCACTACTTACACGCAAGCACCTGGGCTTTCCACTGGCATCCGAAGTGTATGCGAGTGTGCGTGTGTTGGGGGGGCAGTCTTGTGAGACTGAGCCCGAACCTGTGGTATCTGATCCCATGTCTGGAAGAGAGTGTCGAACTCTTGGGACATTCCGCTGGTGTCTGAGAATTTCTTGATGGTGTGGGGGAAAACCTCCACACATTTGGTATCCAGAACTGTCAGAAGTGTTTGGTGTATCACTGCATTTGTATATTTAGGGCAAATTCCCAGTAGTGTGATTGCTGGGTCATAGTGTAGCTCTATTTTCAACTTTTTGAGGAACCTCCATACTGTTTTCCAGAGTGGCTGCACGAGCTTGCATTCGGAAGGGGCATGTACACCTGAATGTTTATAGCAGCAATGCCCACAATAGCCAAACTATGGAAAGAACCTAAATGTCCATCAACAGATGAATGGATAAAGAAGATGTGGTGTATATACACACACACACACACACACACACACACACACACACACACATATACATACCACGGAATACTAGGCAGCCATCAAAAACCCCTGAAATCTTGCCATTTACAAGAATGTGAATAGAACTAGAGGGTGTTATGCTAAGCAAAATAAGTCAACCAGAGAAAGACAATTATCATATGATCTCTCTGATATGAGGAATTTGAGAGGCAGGGCAGGGGGTCGTGGGGGAAGGGAGGGAAAAAAATGAAACAAGATGGGACCAGGGAGGGAGACAAACCATAAGAGACTCTTAATCTCAGGAAACAAACTGAGGGTTGCTGGAGTGGAGGAAGGCGGGAGGGATGGGGTGGCTGGGTGATGGACACTAGGGAGGGTATGTGCTATGGTGAGTGCTGTGAATTGTGTAAGACTGATGCCCCGAAGCAAATAATACACTATATGTTAATAATAATAATAAAAAAGAAGTGTTTGGGGGCGCCTGGGTGGCTCAGTGGTTTAAGCCTCTGCCTTCGGCTCAGGTCATGATCTCAGGGTCCTAGGATCGAGCCCCACATCAGGCTCTCTGCTCAGTGAGGAGCCTGTTTCTCCCTCTCTCGCTGCCTGCCTCTCTGCCTACTTGTGACCTCTCTCTCTGTTAAATAAAATATTAAAAAAAAAAAAAAGAAGTGTTTGGTGTAGGTAGGAGGTTCATAGGAAAAAAACATGTAGTAGGGAAGAACTGGATTTTCCCTACACAGGGAAAAAGCTAATTTTTTTCCATTTTAGCAGCGGTATGTATACGGTAGTGCACTCTGTCCTGGTGGAGCCTGCATTTTAGTGAATGGGGACAGACAATACAAAAATAGAATGAAACATGCATTATATAGTGTTTGGGTGATAAATGTTATGGGAAAAAAAAACCAGAAGGTAAGGGTTGGGGAACTGGAGTTCAGGGAAGGTGGTTACAAATTTAGAAACAAGCAGTCAGGGTAGGCTTCCAGAGAGAAGATGACATTTGAACAAAAACTTGGAAATGATGGTGATTCACAGACCTATACCCCTGGGGATAAAAATACATTATATGTTTATTAAAAAAAAAAAGAAAAAAAAAACTTGGAAATGAGAGAGAGAGAGACAAATATCTGGCAGAAAACCTTCCAAACAGAGGGACCAACCCTTGCAAAGTCCCTGAAAAGAAGTGTGTTTGCTGTGTTCCCAAACAGCAAGGTCAGTGTGGCTGAAGGTGGTGGGTTGAGGGGTGAGGAGCAGGAGTGAGGTGAGAGAGTAAGGGAAGTGGGCAGGGGATATAGGGCAGGCTTTGAGGTCATTTAACTTTGTAAGAAACAGGATCCCTAGGCTTCCCAGCTGAGGTTTTTAATTGCATTACTGCCGAATGCATCTTAAGGGATATTATGCAATGTAATTCCTGCAAGAAATCTTCAGTATTTGTGTTTCTTTTGAATGTGACACAGTGCTAATTTCTTGTACACTGTATATTCATTAGGGTTACACAGAGGCACTTGTTAAATGAATAAGTGAACAAATGAGGCTGGCAGTTTAGCTCCAAGTAGGTCCTCATTGTGTTATTTCAAGTTTATTGCTACCATACCCTTTTCCCATCTGGGTTATATTCAGCTGCCTGCTCTCTCAACTATGCATTTTTCTGCCTGTCTTTGTTCACCCAATTTCCCCTTACTTGAGATGCTCTCCCGAACCTTCTCAGCTTGATTCAAATTCTACTTACAGACCAAAGACAAGTTCCATTCCTCCAGAAAGCTGGCCCAGACTCTGTGACCTTTGTTGCCTTTTCTGAGCTCCTATAGCATCGTTCCTCTGACACTTTTCATTGGTTTAATCTGTTGAGTTGCATCATTTTTGCTGCTTATTTAAAAAACCACTGTTAGCGGGGCACCTGGGTGGCTCAGTGGGTTAAAGCCTCTGCCTTCAGCTCAGGTCATGATCCCAGAGTCCTGGGATCGAGCCCCACATCACTCTGCTCAGCAGGGAGCCTGCTTCCTCCACTCTTCTCTCTCTCTGCCTGCCTCTCTGCCTACTTGTGATCTCTGTCTGTCAAATAAATAAAATCTTAAAAAAAAAACAAACAAACCACTGTTAGCACTCTTTGTATTTGGCCACAGATAGGCAAATGAATGCTAGCATCTTAGATACTTGTACCATTTCTGTTTTGGAGAAGCTGTCTGGATAGGAGGGGATCAGACATGTTCATCTCACGCAGATTCATAAACAAGGGGTGCCCCGGGACCCGGACCTAAGTCGTATCCCTGACAAGCAATAGTCACTATTTCCTGCTCTTAAAAGGGTTAATCCAGTATTTCCTTTCCAAGCCCAGTTAACCACACCTCCTTCCCGTGAATCAAAAGCGACAGCGGCCTGGGAGGTTTGTCCTTTGCGAGATGCCGTAGTGGCCCCGCTTCGGGTGCTCGGCTCCCGTGCGAACATGGCGGCCTCCGAGACGGCGCCGGCTGTGAATCCGGCCGCTGCGGAGGGAGAGGAGGAGACGATTCTCTATGACTTGTTGGTCAACACCGAGTGGCCCTCGGAGACAGAAGTGCAGGTGAACCAGGCCCCTCCAGAGCCGCGGCCAGCTTGGCGCGGGCGCTGTCCGGGGAGAGCCACGTAGCCGAGCCACGTAGGGTAGTGGAGCCGGGTGGGAGGGGGAGCAGGGCTCCGCCGCCTGTGCTGTCGCCGTGGCAACGGCGCCGCGGGCTGTCAGGGTCTGGGTCCCCTAAAGCGGAAGGTACCCGAGAGCCCCCCTGGGTTCCGAATTTGGTCGTCGGGGCAAAACCGCGGGCTCTGGGGCACGAACCTTCCCATTCGGGATCTCAGTTTCGCTCCCCCTGAGTTTGGAGGCACAACGTCGGACTCCAGGGTCCCCCTGTTGCCTGGATTCTCGGGGGGTCCTTTCCGAGTGGCGAGGCAAGAGCTGACCGGGGCTGAGCCTCTCTGCAGCGGGAGAACTTTCCGTGACCCTACAGTCCTCTCAGCATCTGGAGGGCCGCCGCGGAGTGCGGCGTCAAACCTTTACGCCTCCTTGGTGCTGAATTGCACCCATTCCTGTGCATTTCAGTAAACAGGCATTTCAAGTGCTCGTGTGTCCGTCCGTGTCCCAGATAATTTACGTGCGTGTCCGTCCACGTCCCGGATACTGTTCGGGCGGTGGGCATGGAAAGGTGAATAACTTTTGTAGCGTCTACAGTCTGGGTGGGAGACCATCCAGTGAGCCCTTTTCGCTACTTAGTGTGTTGCGCTGTGATAGTGGTTTGAACAAAGCGACAGAGAAGAGTGAGGAGCTGCTGACCTGGGGTGGGGTTCCGACCTGAAGAAGGGGTTCAAGGGCTTGGTAACCTTAACTGGACCTTGGGGTTTTCAGTTGTTGCACAGAGAGGGGACTCCCAGCATAAGGTGAACAATAGGAACCAGGAATACACATTTATTGAACGTATTTACTGAGTGCCTGTCATTGTTTTAGACTCTGAGGGTGCAACAAGATTCAGAAGGACTTACTAAAGATCAAGGAGTCCTGACCTATGGACTCTTTATTACAACACTTTTCCTGTTTCTTTACTGGAGAAACTGCTCATTCTCTGATCTGTAAAATTTGTAATTTTTCCTTAACCTCCTTTTCATTGCAGTTTTCTGCTTGTCTTTTTTTTTTTAAGATTTCATTTATTTATTTGAGAGAGAA
Organism: Meles meles; assembly: GCF_922984935.1. NCBI lineage: Eukaryota > Metazoa > Chordata > Mammalia > Carnivora > Mustelidae > Meles > Meles meles. Next base: position 11,369,777 of record NC_060080.1, on the reverse strand, counting down.
TGAGTGAGAGAGAGCATAAGAGAGGAGAAGGTCAGAGGGAGAAGCAGACTCCCCAAGGAGCTGGGAGCCCGATGCAGGACTCGATCCTGGAAGTCTGGGATCATGACCTGAACCCAAGGCAGTCGCTCAACCAGCTGAGCCACCCAGGCGTCCCTTCTGCTTGTCTTGAATAATGTGTTTTTTGAGGCAGTACCTATTGTTTTTCAAGTATTTACTTAGTTTCTGTTTGTCTTGAACAATGCGAATATTGTAGTGTATGCATTTAGGATGTTGTATGTAATATGTTGCTGCTGCTACTGGTGGGAAAAGTTTGCATATTCACTCCTTAGCACCCACTGGTTCATGACTGGAACGTTGAAGAACGCTTCACATTATAAATCGATTTAAAAAAGCACAGCATCAACTTACACTGAAATGTCATAGCACTTTTTTTTGGTTTTGTTTTTGTTCTGGTTCTATTGATTTCACCTATCCCACTTCAAGTTCTTGGAGGACGATTACATCTGTTTCATCTTTATAACCCTCCCCAGGACCAAACTGTGTATTACTGATCACTGGATAATCAATTCATGTTAGTGGAGTGAAATACCTTTTCTGTGCTTTTCAGTTATATCTGTCTGCACTTCCTGTGTGTCCATGTTCCTCTCTTAACAGCACATTAGTACATTGTATTCGTTATTTGTAATGCCTGCTATTATTTACCTTAGTGTTTAGTCTGTACTTGGGAACTATTTAGTATACCACTTGTGTATCAGTGTGCGTGTTGGTAGCATTTTCACTGTGGATATAAAACAAATACTCAAATTTGCCTGCAGGTACGAGTTTATTAATCCACATGAGCACTTCTCCTGCAAGCAAAGATTATTTTAGGCTTCTCTAACCCACCCAAGGAGACTGCTGAACTGACAACCAACATGGTCTTTGCCCTTGATCACTTCTGTCTCTGGACTAGTGTTTTGATATTTGGTGTTTGAGTTTCCACCTTCAATCCTTGTCCTCCCCTCAAAATTTGTTGGGACAAATGCCTGTAACTCTACCATGCTTACTTTTGCTCTCACGGTTTTCAGTCCTGCTTTTACTTCTTTTGTTTCTAAATAGTAGTTTTTAAATATTGGTAACTTGTACCCTGCACTGAATATTAGCAAAGAAACGTATCTTTACGTATTGTGTAAGTATTCCTAGAAAATTCTCAAATGCAAATTCTTTTTTCCCATTGCAGTCTAGAGGCAACCGGAAACATGGTGCATCCTTTATCATCACAAAAGCGATTAGAGGTAAATAGAGCTTTTTTCTCTATATAATGATAGATAATTTTTTCATTTCATTTATAACTTTACTGTTTTTGAAACTTTAGGAAATTTATTTATTTATTAACTTACTTTTAAAAAGATTTTTATTTATTTGTCAGAACACAAGCAGGGGGTAGCAGCAGGTGGAGGGAGAAACGGGCTTCTCGCTGAGCAAGGAGCCTGATGTGGGACAATATCCAGGACCTTGGGATCATGACCTCAGCCAAAGGCAAACACTTAACTGAGCCACACAGGTATCCCAAAAACTTTAGGAATTTTAAAGCGTTCTTTTAGACTTATAAAGCCAGATAAAAGTGAATAGCATACTTGTTACCTGAGTTTAATTATATATATATACATATACAAGTGTATATTGTGACTATATATGATGTGTGGATGTATATGTGTATATATGTATATGTATACGCACACATTTTTAATCCAGCTTAGAGCTAAAGTATGGCTTAAGGTTAACTATTATGGATGTGTTCTAGAAGAACTGAAGAAAATCAAACTCAGTATGTGTCTCAGAGTCTGGACACTGAAAGTGACAAGCTGTTTTAAGTGGTTTACATGATGTTCCAGCAACATCTGATTAGAGTTATTCAGATTAAAAATTTGATTAACCAGGGGCGCCTGGATGGCTCAGTGGTTTAAGCTTCTGCCTTCAGCTCAGGTCATGATCTCAGGGTCCTGGGATTGAGCCCCGCATCGGGCTCTCTGCTCAGTGAGGAGCCTGTTTCTCCCTCTCTCTCTGCCTGCCTCTCTGCCTACTTGTGATCTCTCTCTCTGTCAAATAAATAAATAAAATATTTTAAAACAATTTTTGATTAACCAGAGCATTCCTGTAACTCCTGACAGACTTTGCATATGAGCTCAGGGTATCTGAGAAAGACTGGAGCACTGGCTGCATTAAGTTGGTGCCAAGAGAACTTTATTTATATTTATTGATCTAATCCTTTATTAGATCAGCAAGGTAGGTGCTATTATGACTTCATGTTTTTAGATGAGGAAACTTGTCCAAGGTCACTCGTTTGGAATTTGACTGCATTGTCTTTCTGGCTCCAAAGCTCATCCTTGTAATAACTGATGAATTTGAACTACTTACACAGAGCAGATTCAGTTTCAAAGGAGCTAAGTACTTGAAATTCACTATAATTTTATCTTCTATTATAAGCACTAGCGTATTCAGTTTTCATTGTGATGAATGTTTTAAAATTTTGATAATTAAGAAAATGTACATAAGTAATAAAATTCATATAGAGAAATTCAGAGGCTATGGATAACCACAAATTCAGATAAATAATTTGTCATTTTACCACCTGGAGGGAATCTCTTACCCTTCATTCTTTTTTTCATTGATCAACACCTACATATTCACATTCCCATACATATTTTAAATGAAATCATATAAAACATTATTTGTCAATAGTGTAGTTAATCTTAAAAGCTAACTGTCAGTTATCAGCAAAATTCCTGTTTATTCAGGAATAACAGAATTGCAATTCAGGACAACCAAGTTATAGTAAAACTATAGCTAAGTCCAACAAACAGGAGAAGAACATTATTTTCTGGAAGAGGAGAAAGTTGGGAGGGGTTGTTTTGAATGAAGGTCGAGTGGAAAAAAGCTTTCAGGGTGATGATGGTTTCTTATTGCCCGAGTTGCAGGGGGAGTCTGTTTCTTGCAGGCGGTGTGACAGTACATTGGTACAGGTACATCTCTTCCTTCCTGGGCCTGTAACTGATGATACTTTCCTCTTGATTCTCCTGTTGAGGCCTGACACTTCTTCCTATAATCAATGTTGAGAGGTATTGCTCCCCCTTCTAGCCTCCTGACTCCACTCAAGTGAGGTGTCCCCTTATTTTCAGTGTATTAGAGATTTTGTTTCCCCTGAACTTTGCATTTTAAGTGTTATTATTATTATTTTTTTTTAATCTTTGCTGTAAGGTGCAAAATAATACCTTAATTTTTATACAAATATTTTGGTTTTAAAGGGTGATTACTATGACTTCTACTCCTTGGTTTTATTAAAGCCTCTTTGGTGACATTTAACATCTCAAACCACATTTCCCACATTTCCTTTTTGTACTGTTAGGAAGTTTCGAGTAACACAAACTTGGGACTTAATATACAAAAATGTCTGATCTTATAAAAGTTACAGTGTATATTAGATTATATTCCTTTATTTTAAGAATTTTGTTCTCCATATTTTGTAATGACTCAGTCTGCAGTAATTTTAGACTTATCATTGAAGCTAATTTGAAAGCGATTCCTAAACAATAGCTGATTCATATTTGGTTTTGTTATTTTTATTACAGATCGTCTATTATTTTTACGCCAATACATCTGGTACAGGTAAGTGTCTCTTCCGAATGTCAAATACAAGTGTTATCCTACTGATGACTTAAGTTTTCAGAATTGAATCCCAGATTGTGATACAGATGCTGACATTCAGGTGAATGAAGTAGACCTTTTCAAACAGTTGATACACTGACAAGATAGCTCAGTCGACTTCGGGTAATTTTTGTTTAGCGATTAGTCAGAATATCTCTGGAGGACTTCTGGTTTCTCTGGTGAGTGTTGTCAGCCTTATCTTGAATGCCCACATGATGGGTCTGGAGCTTGGGGATCTTTTTATTTTATTTTTTAAAAAGATTTTATTTATTTATTTGACAGAGAAAGATCACAAGTAGGCAGAGAGGCAGGCAGAAAGAGAGAGAGAGAAGCAGGCTGCCCGCTGATCAAAGAGCCTGATCTGGGCTCCATCCCAGGACCTTGAGATCATGACCTGAGCAGAGGGCAGTGGCTTAACCCACTGAGCCACACAGGTGCCCCATTGGGGATCTTTTTAAAAACAATTTTGTTCTTATTGTAATAACAGTTCTTGTGGTCAGTATTCAGTCACCGCGTATCAGGGAAGGTCTTTTGTGTTTCCGTTCTTGGGTACTTTTTCATTCTTTTGAGTGTTAAGTCTTTTTAGGCATGGTGTAAGTGTTCAGCCTTCAAAGGAGGGAAGAAATGATCATTTTGACAAATGATATAGTTGTGCTTTTAGACAGGTGTATAGGAATTGTTTCATAGTTCTTTTTCACACATATTGTTTAAGAATATCTAATCTTAAAAGCTCCAGAGATAATAAAGTTTTATAAAAGCAACCTTTGGTTTTCTAGATTAGCTCTGATGTATTTTTTTTTTTTTTCTGCTCTGTGTGTGTGTGTGTGTGTATAAATTAAATTTCTTACTGAATTTTATCTTTTTTTGGAGGTGTGTGTCCAGTATGATAGGGTAAAGAGTTAAGAGGTGCTGGAGGGGCAGGGATGGGGAGGAATATTTGAGAGGTGGGCTATTTTTCCTGAGCTCACTGGGTGGTCTAGCTTGCTAGTCCTGAACATCTTATAAGGGGAAGTGCGGGCAGAAAATAATGTCAGTATACCCCAATGCACCATGAAGTGATTATTTAATCTTCTATGTGATATGTTACTTTTATAAGTAACCTAAAGTTAACTGAGAAAAGTTCAGCTTTTGCTCTTGAGTTTATAGTAAAGAAACCTAAAGGTTTTGGGGACAATATTTGCTTCAAGTGGTTTTTTTCTTTTAAAGTTTTTTTTCTTTTAATTGTGAATTATTATAAATAGACTGAGAATTATAGATGCTGTAAGTCTAAACAAGTTTATTATAGTGTTATCTGCATGGGAATTAGGCAGTTGTCGCTGTTGGGTTCAGATAGCCTTCTCCCTCTTGTTATGCAAAATGTTACAACTCTTTGCCCCCCCCCTCCTCTCCAGAGGAAATTATCATCCTCAAGTTGATGGTATCATTCCCATGCATGTTTTATATCTTTGTTATAACAGTTCTGTAACTACCGTGGTATAAAATATTTGTGTTTCAGACATGAGTGTAAATATGCTGAATGTCTATTACTGATACTTTTATCCTACTTTTTTGTTTCCTAATTTCCATAGTGTTTTTCTCTCTTTTTTTCACCTGCTTGTTTTCTTTATTCTTCTTTTCCATCTATTTTCTTTTTTTTTAAGATTTTTAAAAAAAATTTTAAAGATTTTTATTTATTTATTTATTTATTTGACAGAGAGATCACAAGTAGGCAGAGAGGCAGGCAGAGAGAGAGGAGGAAGCAGGCTCCCCGTGGAGCAGAGAGCCTGATGTGGGGCTAGATCCCCTGAGACCATGACCGGAGCCGAAGGCAGAGGCTTTAACGCACTGAGCCACCCAGGCGCCCCTCCATCTATTTTCTTGATTTCCTCCTGTGTTACTCTGGATTTGTTGTATCTGCCCACGCATTGACAGTGAATCCTTTCCTCCTGTCTTTTGTGAGTGATGTTATTGTGAGCTTATGCTTGGCGATTCTCACACCCCTTGAGTGAGTTGGAATTGGGGTCTGATCTTGCATGTAGTAAAGGCTGGGGTTTTTCTTTTTCTTAGGGATTTCATTCCCATCCTCCCACAGATCAAATTCCAGACAGAGATGGCATTCCTGCATGACAGTGACCCCCCTCCCCGCCCCTCCCATGTCAGGGTTTGTCTAGTCTTCTTTTCACTGAGAGTGCAGTCCTGTGTCAAGGGTGGTGCTGGCCCTCCCAGCTCCTCCCTTCCAGCTCCTGTTCTTTCTGTGCTCTCACAGCTCCTTTCCTGTCCCAGGTGTTGCTTTCTCTTCTGAGTTCTTGTACCTCTACCCAATTCTAACTTTAAGTTCCCCTTTCATTTCTAACACTTGAGGACTCCTTTTGTTCTTATGAGTTTAGCTGGATACTAGAATTTGCTAGAGGTGAGTCAGGATTTCTAGGTGTGTATAACAGGAAGGGTTCCTTACAGGCTCACTCTGCTATGTTACTGGTATCTTTGATGTCTTTTCCTTGGAAAGGACAGAAAATTTATGTATTTGAACATACTACCATGTTTTTCTGGAAAAAGAGATATGTATGTGGTCAACTTTTAGATAACTAATTAATAACTCTTTTGGGTTTACCAATATTCAAATCTTCTAATGGAAAAAAATCTTATCTTCCTATAGCTCTATATGCTGTTTATGATATTTATTTATTTATATGTGTCTTTCATGATTAGATTTTAAGTTGGCTAATGTGTCGTTTCAGTCCTGTGCCTTTTTTGCTCCCTGATGGACTGGTTCGTTTGGTTAACAAACAGATAAACTGGCATTTGGTACTTGCAAGGTAAGGTGTTAAAAATTTGTGTTCCTCTACCGGAATTAGCACTTAAATTTCATTATGGATATTAATTTTGGGGTCTTTTAGCTTGCAGTCTTGATTTTATTTATTTTCTTATTGTATGTGAATTCACTTTGTCACATATGATTGGTATCTTTTAAATGTATTAACTCAAGTATACTGGATCATTTTTGTGTACACTTTGGTACCTTTATACTCTTTTAAGATTAAAAGTTGGGTAATGGAAGATGTGAAAGCATTTAAAAATTAATTTTAACTTCTTGAAGTTATTCTATCTTTGTTGAAGACTGCTACAAATAATCATATAGATTTTTTTTTCTCTTTCTCTCCCATGAAAGCAATGGAAAACTACTGGCTGCTGTTCAAGATCAGTGTGTAGAGATCAGGTAATTGTTAATGTTATTCTTATTTAAAATTTCCCTTGAGAAAATTTTACTTGATTTATGGGAACTAAGAGTTTTGGAGGGGTGAATTTAAAGGGATTTTACCATTAGCGCACATAATTTTTGAGGCCTCAAACATCACTTATGTCAATTACAGGGTGAGAGATACTTTGTCAGAATAGCAGAGTCTACTCCCCAAATCAGTCTGCTGTTACCTGAGAAATGTTACTTTTTCAGTAGACCAGTCATATCTTCAGAACTCTAGAAGTCTTTCTTGTTTGACTAGTTACTGCTAAGTCAGCTAAAGCAGATGATCAAGAAAGTATTAAAGTAGGGACCACTTTGTGCTGTTGGCATAAAGCTCTGGATGGAATATGAGTCTGCAAAAGACAAAGACTATGTATTACTTGAGGCCAGTGATAGTCTGTCATCTTGAGACATTCAATGGTTATTATATTCACATCTAGAAGGCTTCTCTAAGCTGGGCTTTCCGTGTACTTTCTTTCTTAAATTTTATTTTTAAATTATTTATTTATTTATTTTTTTAATTAGAGAGCAAGAGCAGGATGAGGGAGAGCTAAGAGGAGAGGAGAGGGAAGGGAGAAGCAGGCTCCCCACTGAGCAGGGGGCCTTAAGCAAGGCTGGATTCCAGGACCCTGAGATGGCAACCTGAACTGAACTGAAGTCAGATGATCAACCGACTGAGCCACCCAGGCATCCATACCCCCCCCCCCCCCCCCCCCCCGTACTTTATTTTTAAGTCATGTATCAATTGTGAAAGAAATAACAATAGCAACTAATTTGGGAAAACTAGTTAATTTTTTTTGAAATTACAAATAGCACAGACTAAACATGTTGCATTTCCAAAATTAGAGGCTACTCCTTCAGGCAAAGTGTAACTCCTGGTATTTAAAAATAAACAATGAGAGGCGTGCCTGGGTGGCCCAGTGGATTAAGGCCTCTGCCTTCAGCTCAGGTCATGATCCCAGGACCCTGGGATGGAGCCCCGCATTGGGCTCTCTGCTCATCAGCCTTAGCAGGGAGTCTGCCTCTCCCTCTCTCTCTGCCTGCCTTTCTGCCTACTTGTGATCTCTATCAAATAAATAAATAATCTTTAAAAAAACAAAAACCAATGAGACCAAAATTTCGATACCAGTCCAGACTTTTTCCTAATACTTCATTATTCTTGACTAAACATAGTATAATGAATACTCACTTGTTACCACTGGTTTTAGCTTTCCGTTTGTGTCATTTCTTTTTCCAGTTATCCAAACAGAACGGGACCCCTCCACTTGTGGGGGAGTAGACAGAGGTTTGCCCCCATTGGGGCCTTAGCTTCAGATGTGGAGGCTTTATTTCCTGATCCCTCTTACAGTCATCAGGAGGGAGATGTTGGGCAATAATGACAGCCTTTCAAAACTACATTTCTTAATTTGGAATAGCTTTGATAGGCAAGTCCCTCTTTTTTTCCTATAGCCTCAGTAAGCATCAAGTTGGCACAATTTTTGGACTTCCGTTTGTAGGAATGGGCGAGTACTTGCTATTGCGTTTGTTGCAGGAATGTGAAATCTATCTTTTTGAGAAATATGCTTATGGTGTGACTTTATATATAGCAGTTAATCCTCAAAATTTCCGTCTTCCTCCCATGAAATGAGAACATCAGTGGAATGATCTTAGGTGTTATGATCAGAATGTGCATGGGGATGGGATTGATAGGCCAGTGAAGAAGAGTTTGACCAAGGATTTATGGAACTTGTTAATACAATTTTTGATGAGAAGAAAAAAAAATGCTTTTATAAAAGGATTTGCTACTGGATTGTTAGAGTGTAAAATATTTATAAAACTTGTAAACATATCCAACTCTAGGAATTCACTCATGTATTTGAGACTATGTGGTGAGGGAGGATTTCTAGGCAATGGAAGTATGCTCATCAAGATCTTATTCATCTGATGCATGATTTGCAAAAGGTTTTGATAACATTAGTGTATCTAAGGAGTCTTACATGGTGAGGCATGGATTCCACCAGGAAGCTTTTCAGGAACATACTCCCTATGGATCCATCCCTCCCCCTCACTGCTTAAGTACTAATCTGCTGAGCTCCTGAAATTGACTCTGTTATACGTAATGGTGGGCTAATGCTAATGGTGTTGGGCACTCTTATAAGTGCGTTGTATGTGCTAATTCATTTAATCTTTGCAGAAGCCCTGTGAGGTAGGTATTGCTATTTTTCTCCATTTTAGAAATGAGGAAGCTGGCACAATAGGGCTAAATTACTTGCTTGAGGATTTGAAATCTACCATTCTAGCTTCAGTGTTTCTGCTCTGAACCACTCATCTCTACTTGTTGTTGAGCTGTATATGCGTGCATGCTTACTTTTGGGTTTCCGCTGGTACAGTAGGGCCTCTGCTTTGCGCAACTCTAAGGTTGTAATTTTTTAAAAATTCTGTGTGAGTGGGATCTGGTGGCTCCAAGTCCAGTGACACTGTTCCTTGGAAGCAACCCCTACCCTTTTCCCCTATAGTGCTGGAGAGAGAGAGAAAGAGCATGCGCGTGTACGCATGCGTGCAAGAACGTGCACGAGCAGGGGGCGGGGCAGAGAGAGAGAGAGAGGGAGAGAGAATCTCCAGCAGACTCCCTGCTGAGCGTGGAGCCCAATGCAGGGCTTGATCCCAGAACCCTGAGGTCATGACCCAAGCCAAAATCAAGAGTCAGATGCTTAATGGACAGCCAGCCAGGCAACCCTCCCTAGTATTTTTTATCTCCTTAGACGTAATAGGCGCCTAGTTGATGTTTGGTGAACAAGTAAGGTGTTTGTGAGTGGGGTAGAAGAAGCAGATGCTGGAAGGACATTATTACAGGGCCTAGTCCACCGACTTGCTCAGAGCTGGCAGGCAGTTCCTCTCGCTGAATTGATACACACTTTGTAGTAACCTGAAAGGAAGAGTGTTTGAGCAAAGATGCGGAATGGTTAGGAAAGAAAAAGCGTGGGGTAGATCCTCAAAGTAAAACCTTATGCACAATAGCTATGCCTGAGTTTAAGACCTTTGTTCTCACTATTGTACGTTTGTTTTTTGTGCTGCAGTGAAGACACATAGAAGGTTAGATTGGCTTCAGTAGAGCTAGTAGTAGGCATGTGGGATTCGGTCACTATTTGTTGATTGTATTCGAGAGAGCGCCGAATCCTAACCACTAGACAACCAGGGAGGTTTGTTGATTGTATTCGAATATGAAGGACCACTCTAGTGTCTGAGGTCATTATTTCATACTTGGAAGCAGTCATAAATAGGCCGTGTTTTTTGAGGAGAAAACAATGAAAAGCTGAAACACATATTAGTTTTAGTTGAGAGAGAGCCCTGCCTTTTGCAACACTGTACTAGGGCTGCTGTTCCCCAGCATGTTTGTAGTGAGTGGCCGATGACTCCCGTCATTCGCACTGTTACGGCACACCTAACCTGCTTGTGTGTGTGGCTCACGCGGATAAAAAGCTGACTTCTTGTGAATTGCTACTTTAATTTGTAATTTGGCAGTAATGACATATTATAAGTATAATACATGTTTCTTCTTTTCCTAAAGAGTGAAGTAATAATTTCTTTTCTTTTTTTTTTTTTAAAGATTTTATTTATTTGACAGAGAGATCACAAGTAGGCAGAGAGGCAGGCAGAGAGAGAGGAGGAAACAGGCTCCCTGTGGAGCAGAGAGCCTGATGTGGGGCTCGATCCCAGGACCCTGAGATCATGACCCGAGCCTAAGGCAGCGGCTTAATCCACTGAGCCACCCAGGCGCCCCTGAAGTAATAATTTCTTAACGATTATGGGCTGCTACAAATACAGGAACTAATTAGGAGCCATCTCAGAACACAACAAAAAGCATTTAAATAAGGACTCAAAAAAAAAAAGGGACCTTCCCCCAAATTTGCTTAAGTGAATATATTTGTGAAGCTTTGACAGAACCGAATTTGTCTCCCTCTTTCCATTTCCTCAGCAGAAGAGCAGCTATTATTTGTGATGATATTAAGGATGAAAGTAATAAACACGGACGTAGGTCTAGTTTGTGCTAATTTATACGTAATGTCTTTTTAAATCCTTCCTAAGCTATGAAGTTGCTCTTACCCATTCTATGTTATTGAGAGGAAATAAAACTCCTATTTGAATATTTTGTCCAGGTTACCTGGATGAGCTGAAATCAGGTCAGCCTCGCTTCAAAGACCATGTTCTTTTCTTTTCTTTTTTAAAGATTTTATTTATTTATTGGACAGACAGTGAGAGAAGGAACACAAGCAGGGGGAGTGGGAGAGGGAGAAGCAGGCTTCCTGCCGAGTAGGGAGCCTGATATGGGGCTCCATCCCCAGATCCCGAAACCCCAGGACCATGACCTGAGCCAAAGGCAGACACTCAACCATCTGAGCCACCCAGGCACCCCAAAAGCCCGTGTTCTTTCTGCTGTATTCTACTCAGAGGCTGAATAGTCAATTTCTTGAAGAAATTTATTACTGTATTTATAATTAGCTTTTGTCTGTCGTATTTTAATAAATACTACTTTTTACAATTTGTTTTAAAACTGATGCTTATCATTTTACCAATATTAGAAAAGAGTTAAGTATTTAAGAAAGAAGAACTACAAATTACCTACAGGTCAGCCAAAATGCTGTAGGTTTTTTGCACCTTTTTTTTTTTTTAAAGATTTTATTTATTTATTTGACAGAGATCACAAGTAGGCAGAGAGGCAGGTAGAGAGAGAGAGAGGGAAGCAGGCTCCCTGCTGAGCAGAGAACCTGATGTGGGGCTTGATCCCAGGACCCCGGGATCATGACCTGAGCCAAAGGCAGAGGCTTTAACCCACTGAGCCACTCAGGTGCCCCTTCACCTTTTCTGTGTGTGGGTGTGATCTTCAGTCCAACGATACATTCTGTACATTCTATTTGATACTTATTTTCTTGATAACTTATGGGAAGATGTTATATTTTCAAATCATGTACAGTAATTGCATAATATTTCATTGAGAGCATTAACAAAATCTAATCTTCTACTGGCTGTATTTTTCTCTTTCATAAATTAGGTTGCATGAATTTCCATGAGATTTGTGTGTATCTGTAATTATTTCCCAGGGATAACTGTATTAAAGCAGTTGAACTGCTAGATCAAATTACTGTGGGCATTAAGGTTTTTTGATAATTGTTACTTAATTATATTCTAGAAGGTTTACCAATTTTTATTTTTAAGCATATAATAATTATATTACTTTGACAAGTATTTCAAGATCACAGATTTTAAATGGGTCACTGGTAACAACTATGGTCACCTGTTAAAGCTATTTGATTATTAAAACAAGACTTTTTTCCCTAAGTGATTTAAACTTTGTAATATGATACAGACCATGGTTCTTGGCCAAGATCAATCTGTGGAGCTTTAAAAAATATTGGGGCGCCTGGGTGGCTCAGTGGGTTAAAGCCTCTGCCTTCAGCTGAGGTCATGATCCCAGGGTCCTGGGATCGAGCCCCACATCCCTTTCTCTGCTCAGCAGGGAGCCCACTTCCCCCTCTGTCTCTGCCTACTTGTGATCTCTGTCTGTCAAATAAATAAATTTAAAAATTTATAAATAAATTTAAAATAATTTTAAATAAAAATTAAATTAAAATCCCAGATTTTAATTTAATCTATAAATGGTGTTTTCTAAAAAAAAAAAAAAAGAAAGTTGCATGGGCCCCATTCCATATTTGCTGAATCAGAGCCTTTGTGGGTGGGTCATGCATCTGTATTGTATTAAAAGACCGTGCTTTGTCTAACTTATGCTTATGTACATGCGTACATACACTATATACGTATATACATTATTCCAGGTGTAGCTCTGTTTCTGGTGAAACAAGGGTGGAAGAAAATGTTGTCACCAATGGAAGAGTCTTATTCGAGCACAAATCCATGTCTAAGAGAAGGACTGGTTTAGTGTTGGGCAGACAAGTTGTCTGACATTTTTGTGGGGTTTCCTAGTATGACAAAATAGTGTTGGAGTGAAACTGTTGGCTTAATTTTGCACATATTTTACAGGTCTGCAAAAGATGATTTTACATCTATTATTGGGAAATGTCAAGGTAAGAGTTTCCAGAATATTGGGAAAAATGAAAAATTTAAATTTACAACAGTTAACAGTATTCCTTAAAAGGCAGAGTAGATATTAAATATTGATAAGGATTGTTGCCACTCTACTAAAATAATTTTAAAACTTCTTATGATTTCTCTTACTGCCTTAAATGTTTTGCTTTGTTCATTTGGACATTTTGAAGAGATTTGAAATTGAAACTGTTTTAAGATAAAAGTCTACATCAGTTTTGGGATAAATTATTTGTGTCTGTAGTCTTTTTTTTTTTTTTTTTAATGTAATCTCTCCACCCAGTATGGGGCTTAAACTCCTGAGCCTGAGATAGAGTCACGTGCTCTATTGACTGAGCCAGCCTGGTGCCTCTACACTTTTATTTTGAATTCAATGCAAAAAAAAAAAAAAAATATATATATATATATATATATATAGATAGATAGATATGCATATATCTATCTATATATATGTATAAGTTAAGAATTGATTAGGTACAGACCAGTAAAAAAAAAATCTGGGATTTGCTCTTTTCTTCTGATGTATTCAGCACGAATTACTATCATTTATGTATCTGAACCATTTTGCAAGGTTGTAGGGATATGACTGTGAGCAAAAAGGCACGGTCCCCTCCCTCTTGAGGTATAGAGACACTCAGAATATAATTACTAACTTTGATAAATCTGATGAAGGAAAAATACAGAGCAGAGTGAGCGCTTAACCAGGGCTGTGAGATGAGATTGTTGAGAAAAAGTGACTTTGGCAAGTGACTTTTGGAAAGGGATGAGTAGAAGTTAGGAGAAGCCGGTGGCGTGTTTCTGTCTGCGGGAGCAGGTATGAAAAGGCAGAGGAAGGGAAGAAAATAATTAGGAGGGTGCTGTTAGGTAAATGCAACTATTCTCTGTGTTTTACTTAGGGACCTGCAGTTCCATCTGTCTGACCTTGGGTCAGTTTGGCAGTGTCCTAGTTGCAGGAATCCTAATACCTAATTGTGGTTGTTGTGATGATGACAAACACTTGGGGTCAGTTTGGCAGTGTCCTAGTTGCAGGAATCCTAATACTGGTAATTGTGGTTGTTGTGATGATGACAAACACCTGGAGTGTCCTTACTGTGTGCCAGACCCTGTGCTTTATATGCATTTTGTCACTTAACTGGAAGAACGTAGTATGCGTATTTTATCTCCAAGGTAGCGTAAGGGTAAGATGATAAATCCTTGTCAGTGAAAGAGCAAGGAGAGGGAAGACATCGATAGTTCTGAAATCCACAAAATGATCGTAATACAGAGGATTTCCCCCAGTGTCTCTGTGGCAACGCTGGTCTTAAGCTCCTTGTCGGATATGCCATTAGTGAGTGGCTCAGGGCAAGTTTCCCTCTCATTTTTCTCATTTTTGTTCATCCACATGTGTTCAGAAAATGAAAGATCAGACGTGTGAAAGATGTTTTTGGTTTTCTTGTGAGTGGTGATCTTCTGTTAGTATGTCAGAATCGCCATGCTTCTGTAATTCCGCATCTGCTATTTGATAAGGTACTAATAGTTCTTATGGAATTGTCTGTACGCACAGTATGTATTGCAACTTAAAAGCAAACATAAAACAGCCTATTTATTTATATAAATTGACCTCTTGTACTCTGTTCCTTGGCTCTGTGCCCTGGATTGTCAGTGATACCATTGTCCCTACCAAGCCAAAGTCAACACATTTTCTCATTCTTTTTCCTATCCCTTTTTCTTTCTTTGACAAATATTAAGCTCCTGCCATGTGCCAGGCACTCCTAGGTGCTGTGTATAAAATGAGAAGTAAGCTACAGGCGCCCTTGACTTAAGGGTTTGCAGTCTGTCAGGGAAGACAGAAATACTTCACTGCGGCTGTACTGACACGGTGGGGAAGCATCGCCTTGGCAGAACTTCAGGCCGCCGGAACCTGTGAAGATGTCTCCGGCCTCTGCTGCCATCACAGCCCTAGCTCAGGCTTTTAACATTTTTACAAAGTTGCCCCCCCCCCCCCCCCGCAGTCTCCAGACCAGGTTTTCTTCTGTTTGCCTCTCACTGATCCATACTTCACACCGCTTGCCAAACTGATTGCTGTTAAATGGGAATTCCATCCAGTTACCCTTCGGATCTGGCTTCCTACTTTCTAGAAATGTGACCCTGGACAAGCTGCCTTACTCTCTGAGCCTCATTTACCTGTCACGAATGGCACAATGTTACAGACTGAGTTGTGGACAAAAATAACATGAGCTAATATATGTAAAGCTCTTCGGATAATGTCTGACACGTACTAAGTACGTAGGAGACTTTAAGCTTTCTTTACCGCTGCCGCTGCTAGTCCTCTTCTGCCTAGAATCTTCTGTTGTTCCCCACTGACTGTAGAATACTGCTCATTTTTTCTGACCTTTCAGCCAGTCTGTCCCTTCAGATCCTGCTGCCGTACAGCCCGTGTTCTAGTACAAAGCAGCTCGTGCTTTCCTAGCCGCATCGTGCTTTTCATGCCTTGGTACAGATGGTTCCTTTTGCCTAGAAGCTCTGCTTTTCTATTTAATTAATGAGTCTTGCGTATTTTAGTTCAGGCATCTACTCTCCTGGGAAACCTTTCCTTCCTGCTGCCTTCCTCATCATTTGGACATCCTTCTTAATGTTATCCTAGGACGGGTCTGTGCATGTATCGCCACACTCAAGCTAATCTTTTTTTTCCTCTTAATTGTTGATTTTCTTGTCTGATTGCCCATTAGACTGAAAATTCTCTGAAGGCAGGGCTCCCATCTTACTCAACTTTTTTTGTTCTCGATGCCCAGTGTGCTGTCTTACAGAGTAGTCACCCAATTCCTGATGCTGTCAAGTGGGTAATGGTACTTGGGAACTATTACAATGATTTTTATGAGTTTATGTATGAGCAAAGTATATTTGCCTACTCCTGTGTGTTAATTCTAGAAATTTATGACTGTACATATATTTATAAAAATTTGTATATATGTATATAAAATGGATAATTGTCATGATATTCAAGGTTTTTATTCCTTATGTACACAAACATGTATACATACCACAAAGAATAGAGAAGGGGTTCTGTTTGCTTAGTATTCTGTTGAGAATACTAGGGGAGCAGTATCTGTACAAGCTCTAGCATCTTCTGAATTTGCTTTCAATTACCTCCTCACCGATGCTTATGAAAGTAGACCAGACCCAGTTTACATAATGTGTAAGGATCAAGAAATTCCCAGAAGAATAATTTAGGAATAGGTATTTAATTACCTTTTTCCCAGTGCCGTGCTTTTGTTGGGTAAGGGCTCAGGGAGCCTGTGGTGAGCTGTTGAGAAGCATGTTGAGAATGTTGGAGTGATTCAGATGTGCAGGGCGCTTTTAAGTTGTGACTTTAGACACTCACCCTTAGCCAGTGTGTAAACTGAGAGATCTGCAAGTTAACACGAAAATGGGAAACTTAACCCTCTGTATTTCACACAAATTATAATATATTTGTTAGAGGTTTTAGGGTGTACAGTTAATGTGGCAGCATGGATGGGATGATAATGCTTAGAGAACTAATGTTTTATTTTGTTGGCTTCCAAATGTGTGAATTTATGACCTTAATGCCGCATTAATGGCTTCTTTCCATTTCATATAATTTGAGGTAATGATCATTTGCTTATTATCTGACTCATCTTTATGGGAATAACTCTCATATGCCAAATGATGTTTCCTGTGTATGCTTGGAGAGAAGGAGCCAGATTGTTGCTAATGCATTTTTTGAAACTACGGATTGCAGAGTCTGCAAACCAAAATAGGAACTATTTAGTTCCACTTTGATATTTTTCAATTATTGCTTTATAAAATTAATGCCATTTGAGAATGTTTTAAATGGAGTTGCAACTTGTTTTGGCTCTGTTTGCCAGGCCATAAATATTAGCCTTCTCTTTCTGCCTTGAATAGGGACCTAAGTAATAGCATATGGAATTAGAAGTTAGTTGTTTTTTTTTTTTTTTTTTTTTTTGAGCTGTATTGTGTTTAGAGATTTTCCCCATATTTCTGATTTTGAGATCCCATAAACCAGAGCTTCCAGTGCTAAGGAGCAGCTTGCCTGTTGTAAGTATGCTGAGATCCCGTCAGCCCACTGGTGGCCTGGTGGGCCCCATCACAGCCCACGCTCAGATACCATCTTGTATATTTTTGTATTTCTAAAATTGGCTTGATATTTTGTAGTTTTCATCGTATTTTTGTTGAGATTCTCTGTATGTTCCTTATGTTTATGTTTTCCTTAGAATTCCCAAGTACTTTCATAGCTGTTTTGAAGCCCTTGCCTGCTTATTCATTAATTTGTATCATTTCTGGGCATGTTTCTGTTGGTTGAGTTTTCCCATGTTCATGGATATTTTCCTGCCTCCTATAGCTAACACTTTATTTTTTAATTTATTTTTAATTATATATTTTTATTTGTGATAAATTTATTATATTTTAAAAAATGCTTTATTTAAATTTAGTTTAGTTTACATATAGCATATTATTAGTTCCCGGGGTAGAATTTAGTGACTCATCAGTTGCATATAACACTCAGTGCTCTTAACTTATTTTTTATTTAAAAAAAAATTTTTTTTTTTTTAGGTAGGCTACATGCCTACCTACATACATACATACCTGGAAACCAACACGGGGCTTGAACTCATGACCCTGAGTTCAACATCTGAGCTGACATCAAGGCTTAGATGCCTAACTGGCTGAGCCACCCAGGCACCCCTTTTTTATTTTTTTTACTATTTTATTTTTTTTCTAGCACTTTAAATTATATGCTTAACATTATGAAGCTGAATTACTAAGTTTTGTTATCTTCCATAATAGAGTATTGAGTTTTGTTCTGGGGTGTGGTTCTTTTTTTTTTTTTTTTTTTTTGTGGGTCAGATTAGTCTTTTAAGGCTTCTTTTTAAGTGTTAGTGGGTATGGTTAATAGCTTTTACTTTGGGGTTAGATTAGTCCTCCTTTAAGGTGGGGTCTTTCTGGGATCTCTTTTTTTTTTTTTTAATAATTAATTAATTATTTTTTCTGTTTAAATACTTTTATTTTTATTTATTTTTTTTATTTTCAGTGTAACAGTATTCATTGTTTTTGCACCACACCCAGTGCTCCATGCAGTACGTGCCCTCCCTATTACTCACCACCTGGTTCCTCAACCTCCCACCCCCTGCCCCTTAAAAACCCTCTGGTTGTTTTTCAGAGTCCATAGTCTCTCATGGTTCATCTCCCTTTCCAGTTTCCCTCAACTCCCTCTCCTCTCCATCTCCCCATGTCCTCCATGTTCTTTGTCATGCTCCACAAATAAGTGAGACCATATGATACTTGACTCTCTCTGCTTGACTTATTTCGCTTAGCATGATCTCTTCCAGTCCTGTCCATGTTGCTACAAAATTTGGGTATTCATCCTTTCTAATGGAGGCATAATACTCCATCGTGTATATGGACCACATCTCCCTTATCCATTCGTCCGTTGAAGGGCATCTTGGTTCTTTCCACAGTTTGGCGACCGTGGCCATTGCTGCAATAAACATTGGGGTACAGATGACTCTCTTTTTTTTTTTTAAAGATTTTATTTATTTATTTGACAGAGAGAGAGAGATCACAAGTAGGCAGAGAGGCAGGCAGAGAGAGAGGAGGAAGCAGGCTCGCTGCGGAGCAGAGAACCCGATGTGGGGCTCAATCCCAGGACCCTGAGATCATGACCTGAGCCGAAGGCAGCGGCTTAATCCACTGAGTCACCCAGGCGCCCCCAGATGACTCTTCTTTTCACTACATCTGTATCTTTGGGGTAAATACCCAGCAGTGCAATTGCAGGGTCATAGGGAAGCTCTATTTTTAGTTTCTTGAGGAATCTCCACACTGTTCTCCAAAGTGGCTGCACCAACTTGCATTCCCACCAACAGTGTAAGAGGGTTCCCCTTTCTCCACATCCTCTCCAACACACGTTGTTGCCTATCTTGCTAATTTTGGCCATTCTAACTGTTGTGAGGTGGTATCTCAATGTGGTTTTAATTTGAATCTCCCTGATGGCTAGTGATGATGAACATTTTTTCATGTGTCTGATAGCCATTTGTATGTCCTCATTGGAGAAGTGTCTGTTCATATCTTCTGCCCATTTTTTGATATGATTATCTGTATTCTGTGTGTTGAGTTTGAGGAGTTCTTTATAGATCCTGGATATCAACCTTTTGTCTGTACTGTCATTTGCAAATATCTTCTCCCATTCCATGGGTTGCCTTTTTGTTTTGTTGACTGTTTCCTTTGCTGTGCAGAAGCTTTTGATCTTGATGAAGTTCTGGGATCTCTTATGAGAACTCTGAGTGTTTGTTGACATCTCTCCATTCTGATGGGGTGGATTTCCAGCATTTCCAAATCCTCTCCAAGCTCGGGCAGTTGTTTTTCCCAATAGTCTTCCTATTCTTGGCCCGGCTCTGTGTGTGTGTGTGTGTGTGTTCGCTCGTGTGTGTGTGTGTGTGTTCGCTCGTGTGTTCGCTCGTCTGAAGACCCAGGGTAAACTGTGTATGTGTGTGTGTGCGCATGCGCACGTGCTTGTCTGAAGACCCAGGGTTCATCTCTGCAGATTTTATAGCTCCTTCTCTGCCTCACTCCCCTCTGGAATGCTGCCTTGCAGATTGTATTTAGTTTAGTAGCTCTAAACTCCATCCTTTATCTGCTGTGTTCACTGAGATTTGCACGTACTGTTGGAGGTCCCTTTTCATGCACCATGGTCCAGAAGGTGCCTACTAGCTGAGAGTAGCTTCTTGCAGTGATCACAGTCTTGCACTGCCTGTTGTATAACAAGAAAATAGTTATTTTGACCTGTTTTTCTTTTATGGTGGAAGATCTAATCTGAAACTACTTACCCTGCTGTTGTTTCTTTAAATGACAAAGCAGTACATTTGTGTAACAAACTCAAGCAATACAGAAGTAGAAAAAGTAAAAATAAAGTTTCTTTTCAATTTGAATTTTTCATAGGAACTTAATAACTTAATATAACATTTTCTATACTTATATAAACCTATATATATGTGGATTTACTTTTTTCTTTAGCAAAAGAAGATCATCTTGTAGAGGTCGTTCTCCAGCTTGCTCTCCCTCCGACTGTACTGATGTCTTTCCCAGTCTGTACGTGCAAGGGCATTTCAGTCTTTCAAATGTAGCCACAGGATTCCACTGTAAGAACGTGAACCACATGTTTTTTATTCCCTTCTTGGTAGAAGTTTAGGTTGTTTATAAAGTGGCTCTCTTCTTCCTCTTTCTCTTACCCATCTTTGCCCCTATCCTCCTCCCCTAACACTGGAAAAGACATCCTGTTTGTCTCCAGGTATAGTATTCAAAATAGCTACTGCTGCATTTCTTTCCAGAAAGTTACACCTATTTGTACAGCTATGAAAAAGGTAATGATGGAAGCCATTTCTTTTCTCCACCGTCGGCACCATAACCATATGTTACCTGTTTAAAAAATATTATGTTCACAGGCAAAGGAAGAAAAGATCTCATTTTCAATTTGCATATTTTTAGTTATTAGGTAGAGCATCTGTTAAGTGGCTATTTTTATGTTTTTTTTTTTTTTTGTGAGTGAATTGTTAGAGCATATCCTTTTGCCTATATTTCTCTTGGATTACTTGACTTTTTCTTATTGGTGTGACGGTATGAATGTTAGCTCTGTATCATATGTGTTGCAGATATTTTCAGCCAATTGATTTTCTTTTAAATTTGTTATAGATTTTTTTTTGTTTGTTTTTTTAACTGTATTGGTCGCTTTTTTTCCCCCCATATAATTTCAGGGTTTCTCTTCGTGGTTAAACCTTTCTCATTCCAGGATTGTAACCATTTTTCTCATGTCTTTACTGAAACTTTTATTTCAAACGTTCAAATATTTAGCCTCTCAGCAAGCTTTTTTTTTTTTTTTAAGATTTTTATTTATTTATTTGACAGACAGAGATCACAAGTAGGCAGAGAGGCAGGCAGAGAGAGAGGAGAAAGCAGGCTCCCCGCTGAGCAGAGAGCCCTATGCAGGGCTTGATCCCAGGATGCTGGGATCATGACCTGAGCCAAAGGCAGAGGTTTTAACCCACTGAGCCACCCAGGCGCCCCTCTCAGCAAGCTTTTATGGCTCCGCTCGTTGGCTCTCGCTCACCGGACCAGATTGTTCACTCAGCCCTTCATTTTGCAAATGAGGGGCTGCACCTCTGTGATTTCCCCAAGGTTGTACCCCTTCATTTTATGGCATGCTAAGAATGGAACCCAGTGTTCCTTGCTTCTTAATCTTTCTCCATGTCCCTTTCCAATCTGGGTGGGTGAGCACCGGAGTAGAATGTCTTCCGTTAGCACTTGTGTGCCTGTGACTCCCACTAGAGTGCTGGGCACTGGGGATGCAGGTGTGAACGGAATGGGCCCAGCACCTGGCATTTTGGAATTTATAGTTCAATGAATAGACGATAAAAAGTAGACACACACATATGCGTAAGTGGGCTAAGAGATGTGAAGGACGTGACCTCATTGGATAGTGGAGAATAATGGGGTCTTGAGGCTGCTTAGGCGGCATGGTCAGAGAATGCCTCCCGTGGAAGCGGTATGTATCACTGAGAGATTTGAGAAATTGAAAAAATCTTGAAAAAGTTGAGACCTGAGAGATGGAAAGGAGCCAGGAAAGGGCTCAAGGGAAAGGGGCTCCGGGCTGAGAAAACAGCACAGATAAAAGCACAAGGTGAGAGAGAACTTGGTGTCTGGGTGGGTTGAAGGGGCCGCAGCCGGTGCCAGACGTGAGTGAGAAGAAGAGGTTTCACTGTGAACGTGGCAGGTGTCAGATGTGGACTCAGTTTGCCAGTAGCCTTTCTGAATACTCTTCAGTCGACCCCATTGACACTGGCTTTGTACAAATCTGGACCGTTCATTCCTCTCCAAAACCGTGTTTTTACATTGTTATGTGAAATCTTACTTTGTAATGAAAAACCTGTCTTTATCTGGGTCAAAACACATGCTGATTTTTCTGGAGCTCCTGGTTATAACTAGAAGTGATAGTACAAAGAAATCCCTTTCAGATGAAACTTATTTTAGATAAAGAATGTGGTACATAAATCTGTTTATCCTATCAAAATGAGATAAGGGGAAAAAACCTGTTATCTCAGGTAAAACAGTAATAATGGAAAAATGTTTCTGTGTTTCTTTAGCAGATGAATATATTTCAGGGCATTAAATTATCCCCTCGGTGTTTGTGTAGCATCTATGGGCAGGCAGTTCTTCTTTTCCTGTATTGTTTATCATTTTGTGCCTTCGTTTACTTCCAAGTTTGACTTTTTTTTGAAGCGTTATAAAGATGGAGAACTGATCTTTTCCCTCATTTTATTCCCATTAAAAACATTGTTTTTCTAGAATGCGTGTAGTATTTTGTTAGTCTTTAATATATCCACTAGACCTTACTGTGTCCAAGGGCCCCTCTTGGAATTTTTTGGGTATTTACTTGGATTTGGTATTCACTTGGATTTGGTATTTACTTGGATTTATTTGGTATAAAGAAACTCCTTGATGTCTGGCATATTTTCCTCCTATACAAAAAAGTTTATTATGTGTATTACAGATATAAGAGAGAAGTCTGAATTCTAAAGTACCTCTTCTAGGTGGGGAGAAGACCAGTTATGTAATTCATGTTTAATTGGTAGTCCCTGGGAGATGGTAACCTCTTACCATTACCTTGCCCTGTTAGCATAGATTTTCCTGAAAGTGTTAGTCTTCACTCACTAGTCAAACACCAGTCACTTTCCGTTCCAGGTTCTAGCATGGCAGTGTGGAATAGGACTCTGTCGGTGGATTTCACAGAGCTCAGAGGCTCATAGGGGAAATAGTCCGGTAAACAACAGAACGTGGTGTGATAAAGAATTTTGTACAGCCTGTTTGGGCACACAGAGGAGAGCAGTCAGTTTCGAGGAGAGCCAAGGAAGGAGGAGGGAACCATTTGTTACCACAGGTGGTTGTAACAAAAGTGAATGCTTTGCGGAGCACTGAGGAAGAGCATTCTAGGCAGAGGCAGCATGTGGGTGAATGACAGACCCTAGAATTATGGTTTGCTTATTTGCCAGGTGGCTGTGTTGTTGGTGGCTTATTAACTGGATCTCAGGAACCTTCTGGGGCAGGCCTGAGGCTCAGTCCAAGCTCAGACTGAGAGGCAACATGTGGTAGTGAGATGCTTACTGTTTGGGAAGGCGGGACCCGTGGGTTCTGGGCTTTCTTTGCTCTCAACTCTCAGCTCTGGAAGTCCCCTTGTCAGTCCCCTGATCATCTGGAATCCCTGCTGGTAAAAGGAGGGCACTGGTTCTACTGGTCTCCTCAGTTCTGGGATTCTAACGAGGGGACACCGAAGCGAGCAAATCCTCAAAAACCTCTAACAAATTTAACAGAGTTTAGAGTTTCACAGTCCCCCTTTTTTTTCTTTAACTGCTGACAGCCTTTCTCTTCATTATTGTACTGAAAAATTCAGAGCAGAAAAAAGGTGTTGGATTATTAAGGTTGATTATTAAAATATTAGACTTGTGGGGCTGATTAGGGATAGTACTTGGTTCACCCAATCCATATGTTGACATATGATATGTGTGTATAGCTAAATACTTCTCCAGTGCTGTGTTTGTATAACCCTGCGCCGTATGTCTTAGTTACCTGTATTTGATGGATTTGAAAGATAACGGTTGAAATGTTCATTTTTTACTATTAGAGGAGCTGAACTCATTTAATTGCAATTATTTTCTGCCCACACTCTCTATGCTCTTGATCTGTATTAATTTCGTTAAGTATTTTGAGGTGTGCTCTTCTGAGCTTTTGCCAACTAGGGCCTGCCCAGTGTTCATTTGACCGCTGGTGTCAGTCGTCTTTGCTTCTTAAGTAAGTGGGGCAGAGTTTGCTGTGGTTTATGTTTACCAGTCTTACTTGGAGTGGCTTTCTGGAAAGAGTTCTTTTCTATTGAACTGAAACATTAGAAATCCTTTGGAAAGGATGTAACATAGTTGAATAGTTGGTTAACTTCTACAGTTACTGCAACTAAACTATCTGTATAACACATTGTTAAAAGTACTTCTTTCCTTTTCATTCTAGTTCCAAAAGACCCGAAACCCCAGTGGAGACGTGTGGCATGGAGTTATGATTGTACCCTGCTGGCCTATGCTGAAAGCACAGGAACAGTGAGGGTGTTTGATCTCATGGGAAGTGAACTCTTCGTTATCGCCCCGGTATGTGCATAACCTTAGACCGATTACATAAAAGACATTCAAAAAAGTATGTGAAGGTACTTGAGTGACCAAATGTGAGGAGAGGGGAAATTGACCTGTAAATCTGAATAAGTTGCGAACTTAAGATACTAAGAATCTAGTAGATATCTGTACGTGAAACATTTTTTTCTCTGTATTTTGTAATGCAGTAATCAGCGGTAATCCATCAGTATGGAAGCATGGTGGTAAGTAAATACCAAACAGAGGTACAGAAAAATATTAGGAAGTTCCAGTGAGGGAAAGTAGTTCAGTGGGCTGTCACAATAGGAAAAGCTTTCTGAGGAGTTAGGATCTGTTACCCTCAAGGGGATAGGAATTGAAAGGGAGAGTGGAGAAAAAATTAATGGTGGTAATAACTTGTATTTGTATAATGTTTTATACTTTATTAATAAGTATATATATATACTTATCACATAAGTATATATATGTATATATATATTCATATTCTTAGTTAATATTAGTTAATATTCATAGCAACCCTTTGAATAGATTGACCAGATATTATCCAGGTTTTACAGTTTAGAAAACTGAAATCGAGAGGCAGTTGAATGACTTTTCCCATGGCAATCCAGTTAATAAGTGTTTCTTTCAGGAATCCAGTGCTTTTTACTTTGTATCTTTCTTCCTTGAATGACCAAGGTACAGAAGCAGGTAGAACCACAGGGGTAGCTCTGGCTGCATGTTAGGATCAGCTGGGAAGCTTTGTAAAGAGAAGCAACAGAAAAATTACTTGATTGTCTAGGCTCAACCCACGGAAATTCTGATTTAATTGATTGGAGTGGGCTCTGGGCATTAGTATTGTTTACAAATTTTTCAGCTGATTTTTAGTGAGAAGCTAGGGATAAGAACCTGTGATATAGAGAATGATTTTTGTTCAGAAATAATGACTGGAAAAACTTGAAAAAAATGTGTTAGGCTCATATTACGGAAGTCCAGGGGAACCAAACTAACAAGTTTGCATCACTGTTTTCTAGACTAGCATTGTCTCATATAAAAGTAATGTGAATAATATATATGATCACGTTGTAATGTTAAATTTTCTAGAAGTTCCGTTAAGAGTTAAACAGGTGATAACCAAAGAGGTAAAGGACCTGTACTTGAGGAACTACAGAACACTCATGAAAGAAAATGAAGAAGACACAAAAAGATGGAAGACTGTTCCATGCTCTTGGATTGGAAGAATAAACATTGTTAAAATGTCTATACTGCCTAGAGCAATCTATACTTTTAATGCCATTCCGATCAAAATTCCACCAGTATTTTTCAAAGAGCTGGAGCAAATAATCCTAAAATTTGTATGGAATCAGAAGAGACCCCGAATTGCTAAGGAAATGTTGAAAAACAAAAACAAAACTGGCGGCATCACGTTACCCGATTTCAAGCTTTACTACAAAGCTGTGATCACCAAGACAGTGTGGTACTGGCATAAAAACAGACACATAGACCAGTGGAACAGAGTGGAGAGCCCAGATATGGACCCTCAACTCTATGGTGAAATAATCTTCGACAAAACAGGAAAAAATATTCAATGGAAAAAAGACAGTCTCTTCAATAAATGGTGCTGGGAAAACTGGACAGCGATATGTAGAAGAATGAAACTTGACCGTTCTCTTACACCGTACACAAAGATAAACTCGAAATGGATAAAAGACCTCAACGTGAGATAGGAATCTATCAGAATCCTAGAGGAGAACATAGGCAGTAACCTCTTCGATATCAGCCACAGCAACTTCTTTCAAGATATGTCTCCAAAGGCCAAGGAAACAAAAGCAAAAATGAACTTTTGGGACTTCATCAAGATCAAAAGTTTCTGCACAGCAAAGGAAACAGTCAATAAAACAAAAAGGCAACCCACGGAATGGGAGAAGATATTTGCAAATGACAGTACAGACAAAAGGTTGATATCCAGGATCTATACAGAACTTCTCAAACTCAACACACACAAAACAGATAATCATATTGAAAAATGGGCAGAAGATATGAACAGACACTTCTCCAACGAAGACATACGAATGGCTATCAGACACATGAAAAAATGTTCATCATCACTAGCCATCAGGGAGATTCAAATTAAAACAACATTGAGATACCACCTAACACCAGTTAGAATGGCCAAAATTAGCAAGACAGGAAACAACGTGTGTTGGAGAGGATGTGGAGAAAGGGGAACCCTCTTCCACTGTTGGTGGGAATGCAAGTTAGTGCAGCCACTTTGGAGAACAGTGTGGAGACTCCTGAAGAAATTAAGAATAGAGCTTCCCTATGACCCTGCAATTGCACTGCTGGGTATTTACCCCAAAGATACAGATGTAGTGAAAAGAAGGGCCATCTGTACCCCAATGTTTATTGCAGCAATGGCTACGGTCGCCAAACTGTGGAAAGAACCAAGATGCCCTTCAACGGATGAATGGTTAAGGAAGATGTGGTCCATATACACGATGGAGTATTATGCCTCCATCAGAAAGGATGAATACCCAACTTTTGTAGCAACATGGACGGGACTGGAAGAAATTATGCTGAACGAAATAAGTCAAGCAGAGAGAGTCAAGTATCATATGGTCTCACTTATTTGTGGAGCATAACAAGTAACATGGAGGACATGGGGAGATGGAGAGGAGAGGGAGTTGAGGGTAACTGGAAAGGGAGATGAACCATGAGAGACTATGGACTCTGAAAAACAACCAGAGGGTTTTGAAGGGGCGTGGGGGGGGTGGTGGGAGGTTGAGGAACCAGGTGGTGGGTAATAGGGAGGACACGTACTGCATGGAGCACTGGGTGTGATGCCAAAACAATGAACACTGTTATGCTGTAAATAAACAAATAAACGAATAAAAAAAAAATATATATATAAAAAGAATAATCCAGTATATCATAAATATTATTTCAATATGCAATATAAGGATTATTAATGAGATATTTCTTTGGTACCAAGTCTTTGAAATGTCCTGTTTCTTTTTATGGTTATAGTCTGTCTCAATTAGGACTAGTCCTATATCAAGTGTTCCATAGCCGCATGTGGCCACAGTATTTATTTTGTGGTTCTAGACAGTGAGGTCTAGGCATTCGGTGTGATAAACTGTAGTATGTGTGCTTCCCAAGGTGCACATGCCTTCATGTGCTTAGCAATATAGCCTGATACTTAGTTCATGGAAAAAGGTTGCCATTGAGTGAATGTTTTAAGTGTCTTTTCCTTTTAGTTGCTGATGGGCAAATGGGAACTACTTGATGCTTTAAAAAAAAAAAGTAAGGTTTATTTATTTGACAGAGAGCACGTGGATGCATGCTTCCCAGGGAAAGGGGGTGTGGGGGGAGCAGAGGGAGAGAGAAACACAAGCAGACTCCACGCTCAGTGCAGAGCCCGACTTGGGGCTAGATCTCATGACCCTGGGATCAGACCTGAGCTGCAATCAAGAGTCAGATACTCAACCAACTGTGCCTCCCAGGTGCCCCAAGGCTTTTTTTTTTTTAAAGCATTGGTTACTGCTGGCAATGAAAGTTAACATTTGGGAGCTTATATCTAAACTCAGTATCTTAGAATTCTTTGAGGCTGAATGGTGGCATTACCCCTCCCCACCCCTGCCCTAACAGAAGTACAGTCTTAACAGAAATTCTCGTATCTAGGCAAATCTGTCATCTAGAAGGTTGTGTGGCTATAACCTTTGTTGGGAGGGCAGGTCTAAAGTTGGATGTCTGGTTCTAGGCACTCTGATTTGCATGATTCTTCAGTATACCTAGCAGTTCTGGGACTGTCTCAATGTGTACCTGGCAAGGCCAGTGTCTGGGATGACTTCCAACTATGCATGTGTTAACTTCTGTCTGGTGTCTTTTTAGTAACTTAATTTACCCTCTTTTATAGGCATCAAGTTTATCAGGTGATCTGAGCTATGCCATTGCTGGGTTGATATTTTTAGAATATAAAGCCAGTGCACAGTGGTCTGCAGAACTTCTGGTCATCAATTACCGAGGAGAACTTAAAAGTTACCTTGTAAGGTAAAAATACATTTTATTTGGGAACTCCTATGTGAAATAACGTTTTTCTCTGGCTTAGTATCAGATTTTATTTTGTTCCTTCAGCATTTTAGTGTGGAAAAATTGCAAATATAGCAGGAAGGTGAAACCATTTTATAGCAAATGCTCCTATACCTTCCCTTAAATTCCATAATTAGCGTTTTACTATACTTGCTGTTCACATTTCTGCCCACCCCCCTGTCTAGCCATTAGTCAATGTTATTTTTTAATGAATTTCAGAGTTAGTCCTTATATACTTAAGCATGCGTGTCATTAATTAAAGTTTAAGGTTTATTTATAGTTTTCTCTTTTGAAATAAAATTTGCATGCAGTGAAATGTACAAATCTTTTTTTTTTTTTTTAAAGATTTTATTTATTTATTTGCCAGAGAGAGAGAGATCACAAGTAGGCAGAGAGGCAGTCAGAGAGAGGGGGAAGCAGGCTCCCTGCTGAGCAGAGAGCCTGATGCGGGACTCGATCCCAGGACCCTGAGATCATGACTTGAGCCGAAGGCAGCGGCTTAACCCACTGAGCCACCCAGGCGCCCCGAAATGTACAAATCTTAAGTGTGCCAGCCAGTGAGTTATGGCAAATGCAAATACTGTGCAATTCAAACCCGTATCAAGATACAGCACGTTACCGTCATGCTAGAAAGTTCTCTCATGCCCCAACCCAGTAAATCTATGTATACCTACCCACCCCCCCCCCCGGCCCCAGCTTAACCATCCTAGATAAGTTGTGCCTGGTCTGGTAATTCACATAAATGGACTCATAGAATGTACTCTCCTGTCTGAGTCTTCTTTCACTTAGCATATTTTGAGATTTATTTGTATTTTTTCATGTATCAGTAGTTTATTCCATTTTATTATAATATAATGTATTTCGCTGTATGAATATTTCATGTATCTTAGTTTGAGGTGTTACAATGAAGTACTGAAAACAGGGTCGCTTATCAACAACGGAAGTTTACTGCTGACACTTCCCGAGGGTGGAAGTCTGTGTTCTGGGTGCCAGGGTGGCTGGGTTCTGGTGAGAACCCTCTTTGGGTTCTTTGTGGACTGCTGACTTGTCTTTGTACCCTCACGTGGTAGAAAGAGAGCTAGCTAGCTCTCTGGCCCCCTTTCTGAGGGCAGTATTTTCTTTCATGAGGCCTTCATCCTCATGACCTAATTACTTCCCAAAGACCCCATCTCCAAATACCATCACACTGGCATTAGGGTTTTAACATATGAATTTTGTGGGGACACAGACCTTCAATCCATAGTGGGGTCACAAACATTCAGACCATAACATTCATGATTTGTTGAGTCGTTCTTCTTTTGATGGACTTGTGATTTCCGGTTTGGGGCCACTGTGAATAAAGGTGTTAGGACCATGCTTTACAAGTATTTGTGGATATGTATTTTCATTTTTCTTGCATCACTGTCTTTGAGTGGAACTGCTGAATCATAGGGTAGATACAGTTTATTTGTAAAAGGAACTTCCAGACCTTTTCCCAGAGTTTTTATATCATTCATATTCCCACTAATTACATGGCAGAGTTCTGGTTGTTTTGTATTCTCAGCAGTGTTTGGTGGTGTCTTTTTTTTTTTTTAAGGATTTTATTTACTTATTTGAGAGAGAGAGACAGTGAGAGAGAGCATGAGCGAGGAGAAGGTCATAGGGAGAAACAGACTCCCCATGGAACTGGGAGCCCGATGCGGGACTCGATCCCGGGACTCCGGGATCATGACCTGAGCCGAAGGCAGTCGTCCAACCAACTGAGCCACCCAGGCGACCCTGGTGGTGTCTTCTAAATTACAGACACGGTAGTGGGTATTTTTAGGCCTCTCACGGTGTCTTACTGGTGTTTTTTCTTCTTAAATTTAGTGTTGGGACAAATCAGAGCTATCAAGAGAGTCACTGTTTCAGCTTCAGTGGTTATTATCCTCGTGGAATCAACACAGCTGTTTATCATCCTGGTCACAGGTGAGCAACCGTGTCTTCTCCTTGGCGGAATGTGAGGTGGATGGAGATGTCTTGGCACAGTGTCAGAGAGAAGACGGTGTCCACTCTGCTTAGTTTGGCTTTGTTTGTTCCTCTAGTGCATAGTTATCTTAAGTATCTGTGATATGGTGCTAGTTGTCTTCTGAGCATTTCTGATCGTCGGGCTGACTGAGCTCAGAGCCACATGGGCAGTGGGAGTATTCACTGAGGAAGTTTTTCTCTTCACTTTCTTTTTTTTTTTTTTAAAGATTTTATTTATTTATTTGACAGAGAGAGATCACAGGTAAGCAGAGAGGCAGGCAGAGAGAGAGAGAGACGATCGGGGCTCGATCCCAGGACTCTGGGATCATGACCTGAGCCAAAGGCAGAGGCTTTAACCCACTGAGCCACCTAGGCACCCCTTCTCTTCACTTTCTTAGTCTTATTTTTCTCATCTGCGAAATGAGTATGTACCTAACTTCTAGTGTTCTAGCGTGTTGAGAGAACTCACGAAGGGCTGTGTCTGAAGTGCCCTTGCGTAGGAGGGCTCCGTCCGCATCCCTCCCCGCTTCCCTCCTCCCCTCCTCCTCTCCTTCTCTACATGTTAGGGCTGCTTCCCTCGTGGCACAGCTGATACCTGCACCTGTGGCCCACTCTTCATAGACGCCCCTTCTCTGCGTATCTGCCACCTGCATTGAGGGTTAGTCGAAAATCGGGCATCTCCTACCTCTCGTGATTTCTCTCCTTTCATTTTGTTATTTTGAGGGTGAAATTTACATGTATTTTATAAGTTATCAAGCTAACTTCTTGGTTCTCTAAATGGGGAGACTATCAAGTTGTAAATCAGACAAATGTAACTTAAATTCTGAATCTTGAGACTTACTCTGTGTTGTTTGTAAGTCCTTAAGCTCTCTGACCCTCTATGTACTTGCACTTAATTTTTGTGTTCTATTCAGTCATAGGTCTGTCCTTTTTGTTCAGAATTTTATGATTATGAAATTTTTATATTGCAAAGGAACTGACACCCACCAGAGTCCTCTTTGACTCTTCCCTGATCCTTCCCTACTAGAGGTAACCACTGTCCCGAATTTTGTTTTTATCATTCTTTTGCTTTCTTTTTAGTTTTACCACTTACTCATATGTGGTTGTGCTGTTTGACTTTATATAAATAGAATCAAACGGAAGACACACAAGTCTTGCCTTGAGGCTTGCTTTTTGATGCATGTTTTTCTACTTCATTCAGTTTTAACTACCATTAGGATATTTCATTTTATAAATATACTGCAGCGTATTTATTCATTCTCCTGTAGATGAAAATTTGGTTTGTTTCCAGTTTTTTTTGGTTATAGAAATAGTTCTGCGGCCAAAATGATTATGCATTCCTCTGACACGTGTGTAAGAGTTTCTGCAGGATATAGAAGCAGAAGTGGAATTGGTGAATTATTGAGTAAGTACAGCTTCAACTTTACGAGGTAGCACACGTGTTTTTCAGAGTGGTTCTGTCAGTGCGCGGTTCCATCAGCCATGGAAGTTTCTGTGGTTTCTTATTAGTGCTCTTGATACCAGACCTTTAAATATTTGCTGATCTGGTTAGATGTAAAAGAAGATCTCATCATAGTTTTAATTTTCATTTCCCTGATTACTGTTGAGGTGGGATAACTTTTTATATTATTGGCCATTCGTGTTTTGTCATCTAGGAAATGAGTTTTTTTAAAAAATATAATTTCTTAATTTTTACTGGGTATATGGTCTTGACATTCTTTATGTGATCTGGATGTTAATTCTGGATTTTGTGTGTATTATTTTCTTCCAACATGTGACTTTTTAAAAAAATTTACCTTTTTGAGTTAGATCTGTTTTTAGTTTCAGCTGTTAGATAATCTTAAAAACTGAACTTTTCACCTAATTTCTTTCCAGAGATGACTACTTTGAGCTACTTTGTTTGGCTGTTTTATTTGATACCGTCTGTTGTTTTCATACATAAAAATAAAATGCTTATGTTGTTACTTCTTGATTTCTCTGTTTTACACATTACTTCTTAATGTCTCTTCATGGAAGATGTTCTGTTTTCTTCCTCTGTCCTCACATACACAAACCTCGCCTTCTCTTGTTCTCCTGTTCAGTTGTGATTTTGTAGGGTAAATATTATGGTCATGTAGATGCTTTTCACAGATGAGACAAGAACCTTCTGTAGTATTGCGTGATTGCCTCTTCATTCTTAGTCATTCATTCATTCATTCAATAAGCATTTATTCATTTCCTGCTCTGTGCCACGTGCTCTTCCAGATGCTTGGTAGATGCGTTAAGGAACTAAACTTCTAGAGGGGGTGATAGAAAACAAACACAGAACGTAGAGTGAGAAACTGATAAGTGCTGTGGGGAAAAAATGAACAGAGGATGGAAGACAGTGGCAGGGTGGTGAGTAAGTAGTAAATTTTTTTTTTTTTTAAGATTTTATTTATTTATCTGACAGAGATCACAAGTAGGCAGAGAGGCAGGCAGAAAAAGAGGGGGAAGCAGGCTCCCTGCTGAGCAGAGAGCCCGATGCGGGGCTCGATCCCAGGACTCCGGGGTCATGACCTGAGCTGAAGGCAGAGGTTAAAACCCACTGAGCCACCCAGGCGTCCTATGGGTTGTAATTTTAACTAGGGTAGACAGGTTACCCTCACTGGGAGAGTAACATTTGTGCAAAGGCTTGCAAGAGGTGAGGGTATTTGTTACTTGGATATCTGGGGGAAGAGTGTTCTGTGCAGAAAGAATAGTGAAAGCAAAATGAGTTGGGAGCAGACCTGCCATTTTCTAGAAACCGCAAGGAAGCCATTTTGGCTGAAGCTGACTGAGTAGAGTAATATATAGATGTCACAGAGATACAACCAGGCGAAATCTTGGAGGGGCTTTGTTGGCCAGAGTAAGGTCTATCTGGTAACTTCTTGCCTGTATATATTCTTGTAGTTAAATTCCTTCTCTCTCCTTCCTTCCTCCCTCCCTCCCTTCCTTCCTTCCTTTCTTAGTTTGCAAAGTTTTTATATATGCTTATTGTAGATTTTTTTTTTAAAGATTTTATTTATTTATTTGACAGAGAGATCACAAGTAGACAGAGAGGCAGGCAGAGAGAGAGGGAGGGAAGCAGACTCGCTGCCGAGCAGAGAGCCCGATGCGGGACTCGATCCCAGGACCCTGAGATCATGACCTGAGCCGAAGGCAGCAGCTTAACCCACTGAGCCACCCAGGCGCCCTGCTTATTGTAGATTTAATGGTGAACTCACTCCGTGAGTGTATATCCTACACCGTATATGTTAGATATTCTCTAAGTTTCGTCTTCTTGGAGTCTTTCTCAGAACTTCCTGACCTGCTGTGATGTGGGTTTGCCTCTGCCGCATAGCTATTTCCTTAAGAACTCCTGTAAGAATTCACTTTACCATCCTGAGGGTTGCTTTCATATTTTTTGTTGCATCACCTGTTTCCTGGGACCTGTGTTTCTTTGGTTTATTTTGCTGTTTTGGTGAACTTCTGTAATTCCCTGAGGAAGAGTACACGGAAGTATACAGTTTTTGAGGCCTTGTCTGCCTGAAAATGGCATTTTTTCCATCTTCATGCTTAAATGATAATTTAGCATGGATAGAATTGTAGGCTGGAAATGGTTTTCCTTTTAGAATTTTGAGGATGTTGCTCCATTGTGGTCTGGCTTCTAGTGCTGCCCCTGAGAACCCTCATGCACGTATTTTTCTCTCTATTTTTTGTCCTCCTTTTTTCTGGAAACTCAGATTCTTTTTCATTTCCCCACAGTGTTCTGAAACTTGGTCGTGTTATGTCTTGGAGTTGTTTATTTCTATACTGTTGGCCCTTCGGCTTGAATACTCACTTTTGGGAAAATTTACTGAATTATTTCTGTGATTGTTTCTTCCCCTCTGTTTTCTTTTTTCTCTCTGGAATTTCTATTCTCTAGATGTTAGTTTTATTAAACTTACCTTTATTCTTATTCTCTTTTCCCCCCTTTATTTTTGTTTAAAAAGAGAAGTAAAAGATTATTTTTATTCTTACTATATAAATGTATATACTTAATGAAGAAAGTAGTTTGAAGCACTTTTGAGATTCATTATAAATATAATGAATTAGTGATATGTAAGATATACAATTTAGAAAGAAAAATCTATATTCTGGTTAATTTTTTTCTGATATATCTTTTTTTAAAAAATTTTCCGTCGCTCTTTTTTTGAACTAGGCATTGTGATTTTTTAAAAAGATTTTATTTATTTGACAGAGAGAGAGAGAGATCACAAGTAGGCAGAGAGGCAGGCAGAGAGAGAGAGGGAAGCAGGTTCCCTGTTAAGCAGAGAGCCCGATGCAGGGCTCGATCCCAGGACCCTGAAATCATGACCTGGGCTGAAGGCAGAGGCTTAACCCCCTGAGCCACCCAGGTGCCCCACATTGTGATTTTTTGTTTCAGTTATTCTATTTCTCATTTCTAGATGTTCTCTGTAGTTATTTTATGAGTCTCTCTTAAGGGAAGGAAAGAATTGAAATGAGTATTCAGTGAGCTACTAGTTTTTTTTTTTTTTAAAGATTTAATTTATTTATTTGTCAAGGAGAGAGAACAAGCCGGGAGTGGCAGGCAGAGCAGGCAGAGGGAGAAGCAGGCTTCCCACTAAGCAAGGAGCCCAATGTGGGACTTGATCCCAGGACACTAGGATCATCACCTGAGCCGAAAGCAGCCACTTAACTGACTGAGCCACCCAGGCATCTCTGTTTTGAGGTACACAGTACGTACTTGGGATATGATAGTAGTGAATAAATGTAAAATTATTAATTTTTTCCTTTTGATTTGTTTGCACTCCTGCCTTGAAGAGTCAGTTTGGTGTATCATCCTTAAGAAATCTGGAAATCGGGGTGCTTGGGTGGCTTAGTTGGTTAAGCATCTGCCTTTGGCTCAGGTCATGATCTCCAGGTCCTGGGGTCGAGTCCTGCATGGGGTTTCCTGCTCGTCGGGGAGTCTGCTTTCTCGCTCTCTCTCTTTCTGCCCCTCCCCACTGCTTATTGTCTCTCTCTCAAATAAATAAATAAAATCTTAAAAAAAAGAAATTTGAAAATCAGTTGCAAGTCTAGTTAATTAAAAAATTAAAAAAATTGAAGGGGCGCCTGGGTGGCTCAGTGGGTTAAAGCCTCTGCTCTCGGCTCAGGTCATGATCCCAGGGTCCTGGGATCGAGCCCCACGTCGGGCTCTCTGCTCAGCAGAGAGCCTGCTTCCCTCCTCTCTCTCTCTGCCTGCCTCTCTACTTGTAAGCTCTCTCTGTCAAATAAATAAAAATTTTAGAAAATCTTTAAAAAAAATTAAAAAAATTGTTTATTTTATTTTGCATATTGTTTTCCAATCTGAAATAATAGACCTTTGTTTTATTTTGGATACAGTTGAGTGATCACATGCACAGTTAGAGGTCTTTAGATTTCATAAAATTGAATCTAATTGTATTTGCTACAAATTACTGCCATTTTCTTTAAACATTTCTTTTCATTATAAAATAAACATGTTACAAGTATAAGAAAATTGTGTTGTTTTTATTTTATTCTTTCAACTTCTTAAATGAAGTGTGGTCTCTTAATATTTGTTTTTATAGCTCAGATACCGTATTTCCTGGTATAGATTCACATTAAGTCTTGAACTTAAATTTTGCTGTTAGAAAGGGGTAGTGTGTGTTTTGCTTTGCCCTGCTCAGTTTTCTGGGGCGAATTTTGTCAAGCCCAGACAGTGCATGTATTGTTCCCATGACATTCTGCTTGCTGCTTTGATTTGTGAGGTGGGCTTGTTTCTTTGTTTGCATCTTCTTTGATACTGTGTTTTATTATGTTCAAGCCAGTTTTGCTCTTTGTTCTTTTAAGGCCTTTTGTTTGTTTTATTCAACTTGATTTTGTTGTTTTAAAGCCTAGGTATTAATTAATACCTTTCTTGGTACATAGATACTTTTTTTTTTTTTAAAGATTTTATTTATTTATTTGACAGAGAGAGATCACAAGTAGGCAGAGAGGCAGACAGAGAGAGAGAGGAGGAAGCAGGCTCCCGGCTGAGCAGAGAGCCCGATGCGGGGCTCGATCCCAGGACCCTGAGATCATGACCTGAGCAGAAGGCAGAGGCTTTAACCCACCGAGCCACCCAGGCGCCCCGATACTTTTTAAAAATTTATATTTTACTTTACTTTCTTAGCACATATATACATTTATAAAAATTTAATCTATTGTCCATTAAAAAGTGCATTCATTCTGTTAGAGGGATTGGAAGTCCTGACCTCAAGGCCTTATATTCTCCCCCCACCCCAAGATTTTATTTATTTGTTTTTGAGAGTAAGAGGGAGAGAGAGAGCATGAGCTGGGGAAGGGGCAGAGGGAGAAGCAGGCTCTCCACTGAGCAGGGGGCCCAGGGGCTTGATCCCAGGACCCTGGGCCCATGACCTGAGCTGAATTCAGATGCTTAGCCCACTGAGCCACCCAGGCACCTCAAGGCCTTATATTCTTGAATGAGAAATAATACATACACACACACACACACACACACACACACACACACACATACACATGTATGTGTAATATATATATATTTCTAATGTCTGACATACATTTTCTCTAATGAAAGTTTATACAAATATGTATGTGTATTTATATTGTGTGTGTGTGTGTACTGGAATGCAGGCTAGAAATATGTAAGGATCTTAAGAGGGTGCAGGTACGGTGATGGGGATCCAGAAGAAGGAGATCTTCCTTCCTTGAAAGATCAGAGAAGTATGGCAGGCCATTGCTTCAGACAATGGCATGATGACTATTCCAGGCAAGGTGACAGTGTGAACAGTGTCAAGAGGAAGGGAGCTACATGGGGAAATGGCAGGTGGTGTAGTTTGGCTGACGCTGTAGGGGGTGTGTGGCGGGGCAGAGAGGTTGTGGTAGGAGGTGGGGTCTTGGAAAGGCAAGTTGAGGTCAGATAATTGGGACCTTGAGTGGCAGCTTCTTCTTTAGGAAATTCAGATTTTTGAGAGGAGAAAATAGGATTGTCTATACTTAAAGGAATGTTGATTCAGCTGGGAGAGACTAGAGGCTGGGTGACTCTTAGCTGATAACGTCTTAGGCCACAGCCAACAAGAGCCTATTTGTTTTCTTACATAGATTTGCTCTTGTCAGTTTGTGTCAAACATTTTGGGCACGACTTAAGTATAGATCACACTTTTTTTTTTTTTTTTTCTATTTTGATGAACTGAATCCTGTATCTCCAGGTAGAATGTTGAATATTTGAAGGCAGAGAATGTGTAATGCACATTTTTCTAGAAGCCCTTGCCTCTGGTATAAGGTTCTGTTTTGCTGATTGATAACTCTCCCTTTGTGGGTTTCTTGGATAAGTAATTTTAATCTCCTGAGTGGAAAAGAAAGATTAAGTTTCTTTTGATTTTTTTCTCTTCCCTTTTTCTTCTATTTTGTATTCTTATTCATTTCTCCCACTTCTTTCTTTTTTTTAAAAAGATTTTATTTGACAGAGAGAGAGAGAGGGAGCGAGCATAAACAGGGGGAACGGCAGGCAGAGGGAGAAGGAGAAGCAGGCTCCCCGCAGAGCATGGGGAGCCCCATGTGGCACTCTATCTCAGGACCCTGGGATCATGACCTGAGTTGAAGGCAGTCACTTAACCAACTGAGCCACCCAGGTGCCCTCATTCCTCGCATTTCTGTTTTATTTTTCTTGTCCCTTTTAAAAGAAGTCTGTTTTATATCTTAATCTTTCCCTGTTTTGTTTGTTTTGCCTAGTTTATTTCATACAGACTGCTCCCCTGCCTTGATTTATTACAAAGGTCAATATTTGATTTCTTTCTTCCTGGCAGGATTTTAGGAGGGTAAGTGGGGCTCACTGGCACCATAGGTTTGAAATTATTATTCACTAAATGCTTATTACATGATATCAATTTATCATAAGTCAGATTCTCTTTCTTACTCTTAAAACTTTCACTTTATGGCTGAGGAGCTATGCAAATTGTAGGTGTTTTTATTGGAGGGGGGTCTCTGTAGAATTTTGGAATTTTAACTGTGTATCAAACCACAGAAAGAAGGCCTGTTCTGGGTTCTACAATCACGTACACTTTTTGATAGCAGTCAACTTGGAGATGGATGACTGGATTAAGGTTTCGGAATGAAAATTGTTATAAAGCACGGGGTATGTGTAAATGCCCTGTTGTGCCTGACAAAAATATTGCTAGGTTGTTTGTTTTTTCCATTATGCAGTCTTTTTTAAATGAAAGAAGCTGAAATATTCATCACATTTTTATTTGTTTTTGGTTACTCTAGTAATGTGAGCCCGTGATATATATCATCTACAAGGATCTTATAAATGTGAAATAAATCAGCCAGAGTGGGGTTGGAATAAATTGGTATTGTATAAACTCAAGGTTTTATGAATTTCATTGTTTTGCCTGATGCTGCAAGCACTGTTGAAGAAGAAAAATCGAGGTGGTAAATTGGGGAATAGGAAACAAAAATTAATTGAGCAGCTTCAGGTTAACTCTGTGGATTTGCTGGATTTCGACCATTTCCTTCTTTACATGCCCTCACTGCCTAATGAATGTATTTTATTCCCCTCCCTCAGACTCCGTCCTCTGCCTGCTCCCCTTTGAGACTCACCCCAGAACCTCCCTGCCTTATCTTTTTTGTTCTTGGTATTCTCTTTTCTGTTCTTCGGATTCTCTGTTAATAGTGGTTTAGATTACACCTTGATTACAACTAAGGAATTTCTTATCTCCTCGGTGTTCTTAGAGGGGACTATAGTCAGCCTGTAGAACTGTGTGCTCGTGGGGATTCCCAGGTAGTGCCTTCCTCTGGCTGTCTGCAGGCGATTTTGGGGCTCCTAGTCACAGAGAAGGACACACAGTGTGAGCTGAGTTCAAGTAGAAGACTTTATCTTGTCTGTATTTTTAAATGACATTGCTTCCAACAGAATGTAGCTTTTTGGGTTTTAATTTCATTGTGAATTTCTACAAGCAAAATTGTACCCAACTTTAAATGTCCAACAGTTCCCTGATAACTACACAAAGAGTGTTTGAAGGTAACTTCTTTTAGACGCTGATTTACATCTCAGCAGTGACAAACAATAGAGAATATGTCTTCTTTCTCTGACCCTTTGAGAAGCCACCCATGCCCAGAACCCTTGATGACTTTTTGGTACTGATTGTAAGTGTGTGAGTCAGTAATTTGTTTCTGTAAGTGTTCATAATTGTGCAATTGAGCACTGCCATTCGCCTCAGGTACTTCCATCACCCCCAACTTTCTCTCACACCAGTGAGTTTTATGGGATGTAAACTCTCTATCAGTAACTGTAGTAAATAAGGAATGAATAAGAAAAAAAACCCTACACAGGCCTTCATTTGAACATTTTTGATGTTAAGAAAAATACTCAGCTTTATGTTAAGAAAGATACTCCTGCTGTGTGTGGGGAAGAACTGTGACTAATAATGTGTTTCACAGTTGTGCAAAGGGAGAATCCAAACATTTGGATGGTGGCAAAAAAATTTTTTTCTCTCAATCAACTGTTTCAGGGAAAATACAGTTTATTCAGAAAGAACTCGAGACAACATTTTTAGGGAATAATAAGCTATGGTTGGGGTGCCTTGGTGGCTCGGTGGGTTCTCAGGTCATGGTCTCAGGGTCCTGGGATCGAGCCCCACATCAGGCTGTCTGCTCAGCAGGGAGCCTGCTTTCCCCTCTCTCTCTCTCTCTGCCTGCCTCTCTGCCTACTGGTGATCTCTCTCTGTTGAATAAATAAATAAAATCTTAAAAAAAAAATAAGCTATGGTTGCCTTAAAGTAGGTTACAATCAGATTACAAAGGTCTCCGGTTGAAGAGTAGTTAGGAGTTGACGCACCAGTTGGAGGCGCTGCTGATCTCAGGGAGGCTCAGGGTGGACTGGGATGTGGTCTCCAGAAGGCTCTTCATTTTCAGGGGAAACAGAGGAATACCAGGAGGCACTAGCAGCTGCAGTGTTAATGGGCTGGGCCTTATGTACGTTGACTTGGTCCTCTCCTGTGGGTTTCTGATTTCCCCTACACAAAATCGTAGCCATTTTAAATACATGTGCCCTTTCTACTCACGGGGTAGAGGCAGCAGCCCCAATAAAACAGCTAGCGCTTGGTGGGAAATCAAAAATGTTTGTTGTGTGAATGAGCTCTCAAGTGACAGGATGATAACTTCCACTGCAACAGAACGGAAGGAAAACAGTCTTGGAGATAGAAAGGGTGCTGAAGGACCACAGTCTCTTCTTAATACATCACTTTCGTGTAGGGAAGTTGTACATGGGTGCCTCAGATGTTTAAATTTGATCTTGTGAAGAGGGTAAACCTAACTTAAAGGTTTACCCAAAGGCTTAACGTATTTTATTCTCCTACTATGAGGTAGAACTTCTATTAAGATCTGCGAGATGCACTTGGAAGTCAATCAGTGGATTTTTCACAGCTATTACATTGCTGTAACATTGCCCATCTTTCTGGTTCCTAAGGTCGTACGTATTCTGTGAGAATCACGGCATTGCTAAGTGAAAAGATGTGCTCTATTGACAGCTGGAGGACCAGTTAAGGATAAATGGCGTTAAGATATTTTTCATAAACCCTAACTAGATAAGATTAATAATTTTATGAAGGATCACTTCTAGAAAAGGGAAGAGAGTCCTGTAGTTGTGATCATTGCCGATTATCTCCCACCTCAGTGAGAGAGTGCATTTGGCCTTTGATAATGTGGGTGCTATTGGCATTTGAGAGATGAATGTGTAGCCTTGTACCTGAGAAGTGTGAATGTCAGTAATTGAGTTGACCTTCTGTTAAGGAGTTTTTCATTTGGCCTCTCAATTTCTCATTTCTCCAGCATGAGAAAATTCTTTTTCTAAGTGCAGGTCAGTTTTTTGAGGAGAGGTGAAGGGTGCTGTAGTCTGTGGTGAGAGCCGCATGGTCTCGTGGAGGTGAAAGCTCTTGGGTATCTGAGCTTCACAGACTAAATTTTTTGGTTTTACAGGCATTTCTTTTGGGGAGACAGGGTAGTGGGGAGTCTTGGCCGTAGCCCGTGATCTGTTTTCATCCAGAAGGTGTTACAGAGAGGTAGTCATGTGTGACTCCGAAGTGTCCTGGGCCTTAGCAGCTTCTACCTGGCTGGCTTTTAAGTCGAAGATTTCATGTTTGAAGAGTCTTTGATGGGAGGAGCTCATTCCCTTTATGTTACAGTTACTTAGAAATAGACTTTGAAGACCTTTATAAATTTTTTACTCTCTTCACCTGGTAAATCTATCATCTGGTTCCCGCTCCCCTGCCTCATATTTTTCTTTTGGAGTGTTTTGGTTATAGTTTAATTTGATATAACTTTATTTTTTCTTTTAACAAATTTTTATTATGGAAATGTTCAAGCATACACAGAAATTCAGTGACTGGTATAATGAATCTACCTATTACCCAGCAGATATAACTTTTTAGGCAAGATATTTTGTACCTTGTTTATACCCCCCACCTTCCAGTTATAA
Organism: Meles meles; assembly: GCF_922984935.1. Lineage (NCBI taxonomy): Eukaryota > Metazoa > Chordata > Mammalia > Carnivora > Mustelidae > Meles > Meles meles. The sequence continues at coordinate 11,328,067 of NC_060080.1, read as the reverse complement.
AGACTACTTTACAGTTCCTCTGCAAAGCTTTATGACAATGCAATTTTAGGAAGTAACTTGGGCCAGATTGAATTTTTCCTTCTTCCTGGAGCGATGCTAGCTGTTGCGCATTTGCTTTGGGAGTAGAGAGCTGAAAGAAGACTCCTGAGTTATGTGTAGCTTATTTTATAGGAATGAGGGAGTGTCGTTTAATTATGTTTTATGGACAAATAGAAAATTAAAACACTATGTTTCTGACCTAATAGAATGTGTACTGGGTTAGGGGACAGGCGATCTGAATTCTGTTCTTGATTCTACTTGTTAGCTGTGAAATTTCAAGGTAAGTCGTTCTTTCTGAACCGGGTGCTGGCATTGCGCTGGGCACAGACAGTACATGGTTTTAGTAAGCTGCTCGGATACTTACGAGGTCTGGTGCAGACTACAGGCAGCATTTAACAGAGGAAGATTGTGGTGGGGGGTTTAGTAGAACGAATGCGAGACAGACTCATTGTCAGGGATACTTGGAGGCCCCAGTAAGGGTTCAAAGACCAAACTTCTGGGCGCCTGGGTAGCTCAGTGGGTTAAGCTGCTGCCTTCAGCTCAGGTCATGATCTCAGGGTCCTGGGATCGAGTCCCACATCGGGCTCTCTGCTCAGCGGAGAGCCTGTTTCCCTTCCTCTCTCTCTGCCTGCCTCTCTTGTGATTTAAAAAAAAAAAAAAAAAAAGATCAAACTTCTTTTCCTGGGAGAAAAGTTTGAGAAAGAGTTTAGTAATTGAACTGCTCCCATACTGGAGTAGAAGGGGAATTTGGTTTCAGAACCTGGGTAGTTCTGGAATCAGGATCCAAGGCAGACATGGAATGGACCAGATGGGCGGATGCTGAACAGACTGGGCTTTTGCAGCCACGTTGCTTAAATCCGTCCCGAGGATTGGGAGGGAATGAAGTCTTCAGAGGATCACTGACATCAGCTGTGGGTTGAGGGAAGGACACAGGGTCAAACACCTCTGGGAAATCTCTATTAACTTGTTAATTAGTATTTCTGTGGACATTCTGTTTACCGGGGTAGCAGTTCTTAACAAGGTCTGGACAACAGAATCAGCTATTGGAAAACAAGTTTTAAATATGCATATACCGAGCTGTGCTGTTAGAGGCTTGGTCAGGTAAGGTGTAGGACGGGCTGGTAGCATGTTGTTATTATTATTTTTTAAACATTTTATTTATTTATTTGACAGAGAGAGAGATCACAGGTAGGCAGAGAAGCAGGCAGAGAGAGAGGAGGAAGCAGGCTCCCTGCTGAGCAGAGACCCTGATGTGGGGCTCGATCCCAGGACCCTGAGATCATGACCTGAGCCGAAGGCAGAGGCTTAACCCACTGAGCCACCCAGGTGGCCCGCATCTGTTTGTTATAGGGGATTCTGATTCCCCCACCACTTTTACTAAGACTTTGAAAAATGAAGTAAAATGAATAAAACTCTTTCCTATCCTTGCTATTGAAGTTGCCTTAATGAAGGATAGGAATAAATTTTATTTGAGGTGTTACCGCCTTTCCATAGCTCATGGCTGCCTAGGATACTGGATCGAGAAGCTCTGTGAGCCCAGGTCTGTAGTTTACCGACCCCGTTCTGGATTACTCTAGACCTATATAAGTTCTTATATTTCTCAAAATACCCCCCCTTTTTTCCCCTAAGATTTTATTTATTTATTTGACAGAGAGGGACACAGCGAGAGAGGGGCCACAAGCAGGGGGACTAGGAGAGGGAAAGCAGGCTTCCTGCTGAGCAGGGAGCCCGATGTGGGGCTCCATCCTAGGACGCTGAGATCATGACCTGAGCTGAAGGCAGACGCTAAACAACAGCCACCCAGGTGCCCCGGTAATAATTCTTCTTTAAATATTTGGTAAAATTCCTCTGGGAAGCCATCTGGTCCTGGACTCTTGTTTGTTGGAAGATTATTGGTTACTGCTTCAGTTTCTTTGCTCTTATGGGTCTGTTCAGGCTTTTTCTTTCTTCATCTTTCAGTTTTGGCAGTTCATATGTTTCTAGAGATGTATCCATTTCTTCCAGATTGCCAAATTTGTTGGCGTATAATTGCTCATAATATTCTCTTATAATTGGCTGAAGAGTTGTATTGATGGAAGGCCTGAACCAGGTTGGTTGGTTGTTTTATTCTTCAAACCTGTCTTAGATGAAATTACAGTCTCGTTAACCTCTGGGACTCTAAGTACCTTCAGGGCAGGGAAAATTTGGTTTCCTTACGCAGCATTTCTTACCCTGCCTGCACAGTCCCTCGCAAAATTTGGGTACTTCTCAGATGGACATGGAATCGACTTAACCTGAAGTTCTTAAGGTTATAACTGAGACATTTTAGAATCGTTTACTGATTATCAGATACTTACTCTCAGTCTTCACCATTCAGTAAGACGGTATCCTAACTGCGCTTGTAGATGAAACCGAGCTCTGAGAGGTTGAGACTCTGTAAGATGATGCGACTGTTACGTGGTAAGCTCGTGTCTTCTGATAATCACGCTCTGTAGGCTTTCCTCTGTACCCAGGATTGGAAAATTATGGCCTGTGGCCAAATCTGACGTGTTTCTGTGTAGTCTGGGAGCCAAAACTGGATTTTAACATTTTTTTTTAAATGTTTGGGGGGGGGGGGAAGAGTATCTTATAGCCCATGAAAACTATATGAAATTCAAATTTCAGTGTCCACAAATATAATTTTATTACAACTTGTCATACTTAAAAAATATATATTTTTTATCTATGCCTTTTTGTACTAGGACAGAATAGTTGTGAAAGAGACCATTATGGCCCACAGATCTTAAAATATGTGTTGTCTCTTTCTTTCTTTTTTTTTTTTAAAGACTTTATTTATTTGACAGAGAGAGTGAGCGAACACAAGCAGGGGGAGTGGGGGGAGTGACAGAGGGTGAGGGAGAAGCAGGCCTCCGCTGAGCAGGGAGCCTGATGTGAGGCTCTATCTCAGGACTCTGGGATCATGACCTGAGCTGAAGGCAGACGCTTAACTGACTGAGCCACCCAGGCGCCCCATTCTCTGTTTTTTTTTTTTTTAATAGAAAATGTTTGCTGATGTCTACTCTGTGCCAGCCAACCTTCTATCTGGGTATGGGTTCAGTTCTGCTTAGAAGATGTAAAATAAGGAGTATTGAGCTTCATATATAGATGGAAATATAAGGAATTATACCCCTCAGTTCTAAATTCTAAGTTGTATTTTAAGGAGTTTCTAACCAGGTACCACTCAGCTTTAAATACATTAAATATATATTTATTAAATTGCTAGAAAAATGTGATGACTTTTATTACTAAACTAAGCACTCTTTTCCCATCCAAGAAAAATCCTCATTGTTTTGCCTTCAACAACTAACCATTCATGAAAATTAGTTTTCTGTGATCATTTCTAAGTTGGATAGAATGAATAGTGTCATGTTTCATAATTTGTTTTCTAGTGAACTGTGCCCTCCAGAGCTCAGATTATAGATTCAAGCATGATGTAAAGCTGTGCTCTCATGTGGTCTCTGTATCGGCAGCATCAGAATCACTGGGAGAGATTGTTAGACATGTGGACTCTTGGACTCCATCCTAGGCCTACTGAATGTAGACCTCTGGGGAAGTGGCCCAGCTTTCCGCTTTTACAAGCACTGTGATTGATTTTGATGCATACAGGTGTCTGAGAACCTCTGATGTAAGGAGTCACGATTATGAATGTTTTCTTCCTATAAGCCCTTTATCTAATAAATAGACATAAGCAGAATTCTAAATTTTGAAGTGGCAAGATTTTTGAAATAAAGAATGTGCAAGCTATACCAAAAATGAGTTAAAATGGGGAAACAGTTTCCATTATCCCAGGAGAGGACTAACTTCTAGCTGTGAAATAGTAGGTAACAATTTTTGAGCCCTTGTTTTGACAGGCACAGATCTTAGGCACTTCTTAAGCTTGAGACCTGCAGTTTCTTTTCTTTCTTCCCCTTCTGCGGGTTGTATGCTGCAAGCCCAGGGGTCACTGGAGGAGCGGGTGCAGGTGTCTGCTTGTGTGTCAGACTTCCATCGGCTTTAAGAAGTTTTGAGCCACTAGATGGCAGAGTTTCCCAACAATTATTAAAGACCCTTCTTAATAAACCATTTGTGATCCTTCTTGGAAATAATTTGCAGTGTCTCATTTAGCTTTCCCAGTTCATCAGGATCACGTGTGGTGTGGTGCTGAGGGACACACATTCTGTCCCTACCTCCCTTTCTTCGGATGGCCTTGACCACCCCTTGTCACTGCCCCTTGTTCTGCACCAGCCTCTGCCTTTACGCCCGCTCATTGAATTCACCCCTTCTGGTGTTTTTGGCTTCATCAGTCACAGTTTATTTTTGTTGTCTGATCCTTGTGTTCCTGCTCTGAGTTTTAGACTCTCAGCCTGTCAGAGCTGGAAGAGAGGTTCATCCATCATTTGGCTCAGCCCCTTCATTTCTCAGGTGGGAGAGCTGAAGCCTGGGGAGGTTAAGCCAAGGACAAGGACTGTGTCTTATTTATCTTTGTGCCCTGTAGTGCTTTGCACGTAGCGTGCAGATAGAGGTTTCTTGAGTGGAGCAATTGTGGTAAACGCTGTGGAGAATACAGATACAATCTCTGTGCCCAGGTGGCTCCAGGTTTACAAATGGAGGCATGACTTAAATGACTGTTCCAGTATTCAGGGAGAAGGTGATAAGTGCCCAAGGAGGGAACAAGACAGACTATTTTGTAATGTTAAGGACCCCTTGGAACTTTGTCTCTCTTTTTTTTTTATTTTATTTTATTTTTTTTTATTTATTTGACAGAGAGAAATCACAACTAGGCAGAGAGGCAAGCAGAGAGAGAGGAGGAAGCAGGCTCCCCGTGGAGCAGAGAGCCCGATGTGGGGCCCGATCCCAGGACCCTGGGATCATGACCTGAGCCGAAGGCAGAGGCTTTAACCCACTGAGCCACCCAGGCGCCCCGGAACTTTGTCTCTTGATCCCCCTGCTTCCTTTTATAGGCTAGAAGCGTGCACCACGTTCAGTTTTCTCCAATCATGCCGTTTTACAAACTAGACTCTGTTCTTTGACATCGAGTTCCCTTGGCTTAGCATGCTCTTTACCTGATCCCTTTATCTGTCTGGGAAATTGTTTGAAGAGGAAACTTTTTGCTGATGTTAAGCCTGTGAAGCCTTCCTTGGCCTTTTCCTCCATGCGGCTTACTTATCTGTCCTTTGGACTGTCTTTATACGGAACTCCAAGGTCATTGATGGGGTCCTATGCAATAGTGGCTTGTGTTGACTTGTCCTATCCCCTGGAGTGACTGTGCTCGTTTGCATTCCTGTGTGTCAGTATATCTCCAAGGCCATCGGAGGAACGGAAGGTAGGGACAGGAAGCACGCGCTAAGCACCACACTGTGATGATCCTGACCAACTGGGAAAGCTAAATGAGACACCACAAATGGAAGCCAAGAAGAATTATAAACGGTTTATTCAGTTGCTTATTAGCATAGTCCTCATTGCTTAGCACCCAATTTGCATGTGGCAAATATTGGTGGGATGGAGAGTATGTCTTTTTTTTTTTTTTAAGATTTTATTTATTTATTTGACAGACAGATCACAAGCAGGCAGAGAAGCAGGCAGAGAGAGAGAGGGAGGCAGGCTCCCTGCTGAGCAGAGAGCCTGATGCAGGGCTCGATCCCAGGACTCTGGGATCATGACCTGAGCCAAAGACAGAGGCTTTAACCCACTGAGCCACCCAGGCGTCCTAATGTCTTAAGATTACCTTTGTTGCCGAAGTATTAGAATCTAAGACCCAAGATTTTCCTATTTTCCACAAAATTTTGAGGTCAAAGATTATTGGGCAAGTTAATCTCTCTCTCTCTCTGTCTGCCTCCTTCCTTCCCTCTTTTTCTTTCTTTCTTTTTTTTTTTAATATTTTATTTATTTGACGGAGAGAAATCACATCTAGGCAGACAGGCAGGCAGAGAGAGGAGCAAGCAGGCTCCCCGCGGAGCAGAGAGCCTGATGTGGGGCTCGATCCCTGGACCCTGGGATCATGACCTGAGCCGAAGGCAGAGGCTTTAACCCACTGAGCCACCCAGGCGCCCCCCTCTTTTTCAATAAGTATAGTTTTAATTCACACACATCATGTGCTTTAGTCTAGAGAACTTAATTTGTACTCTGGAAAATCTATTTTGGTTTTTTTTTTTTTAAGATTTTATTTATTTATTTGACAGAGATCACAAGTAGGCAGAGAGACAGGTAGAGAGAGAGGAGGAAGCAGGCTCCCTGCTGAGCAGAGAGCCCGATGTGGGGCTCGATCCTAGGACCCTGAGATCATGACCTGAGCCTAAGGCAGAGGCTCTAGCCCACTGAGCCACCCAGGCATTCCGGTTTATGTTTTTATAGAAAAATTTTAAAACAGTTACTTCAAGATGTGATTCTTAAAGTAAGCACCTAAGAGCCCAGTATATTTATTTTGTATATTTAAGGAGGTAATGGTTACCACTGCATGTAAGCATTCTGGATGGAGGAAATTACTGCAACAGAACATTAATGATACAAGCCCGGTGGTGGGTACTAAGGAGGGCATATATTGCATGGAGCACTGGGTGTGGTGCATAAACAATGAATCTTGGAACACTGAAAAAATAAAGTAAAAAAAAGTTATTTTCTACAGTATTGTCTTTTTGAGCACTTACTTTCTGTGAAAATCTAACAGTCCCTTCAGGAGTAAATCACAGAATGCTTAAGCTGTAGCCATTAATATATAAACAACCTCAAAATGTCACAGAGTAAATGATATGCTAATTTTATTTTCAGTATTTGGCTAGACTTGTGGCTTGGTGTTCTGTGTTAGAGCCAATTTACTGAATTTTCTCTCCTGGACTTCATTAACTGGAAAAATTTATGTACATAATTGGGGATACTCTATCTTGATGTTCTTCTTAGGCTAAAGAGAGAGAGTGATATGATGAACACCTAAGTACCTACTGAAAATTAACAAATTTAAGATTTTCTTTTTTACTTAAGGTGTGTGGGTATGTGTACATACACATATGTGAATAAAAGGCAATACTAACAAAACTTCCTACTTTAATTGCTTTGTCTCACTATCCCTTTCTAGAGATCACTACTCATGATTTTGTTGTGTAGCCTTCTCTATCTATCTATCTATCCATCCGTCTGTCTTCTATAGTTATATTGCATGTTTCCCTGAACAACTTACTGAATTTATCCATGCCTTGTAAACATTTAAAATACTTCTGATTTTCCTTTATTTAAATAGTGCTCCATGAAATATTCTGAGATAAATATACCTGTATAGGAGTTTCTCTAGCGTTTCCTTAGAACAGTTTGTGGGATTGTTAGGTGTAGTGTTTGTTTGGTATTGTCATATCATTCTCCAAAATGATTGCTCCAGTTTACAATTTCATCAGTACTTTATAAGAGATACTGTGTCCTTAAACATACTCTGTATTGCTTTACTGATTTTTTTTTTCTTTTTTTTTGGTGAACATAAACTACATGCCCAGCATGGGGCTCAAACTCACAACACCAAGATCAAGAGTCACATGCTTTACCAACCGAGCCAGCCAGATTCCCCTAAATCCTAAATCTCTGCTGTTTTAATCCACATTATTGACTTTTGGATTTCACCTTTCGTGACTTGATTTACTCTTTGTCTGTTTTTCTTTTGGACTGATTGTGGTATGTAAATTGCTTGCTAATACTGTTACTCTTATGTACTTTCCTGGTGTGTGATTTATCTTTGTATGGATAGAAGTTTTAGATTTCAATATGATAAAATTGGACGGAGAATGTCTTAATGACACTAGGTAGGAAAGTATTTGCAGGCCAAGATGCACAAAGCACAGGTCATAAAGGGAAAGATTATGGGTGTGAATGGAGTGGGCTTTTCTTAGACCTGTACACGCCCTTGTAAATTTTAGACTTGTTTAGTTCTGTCTCATCAGTTTCAGTTCCATGAAAGATTCTGTTGGGATTTTATTTGAAATTGCATTCAATTTATAGGTTAAGGAGAATTGACATCTTTAAGGTTTTGAGAGTTTGTCGAAGAGCATGGTAATTTTCTCTCTTTATTCATGGCTTTGTCTTTCACTATCTTGAAATTTTTTTTCTAATACTTTGCTTTACCAGATTATCAGTTTAACATTATCTAGTGCTGTCTTTATCAGTGAATCACCCTCTTCCCCCATTTCTCCCCATCCCCGTGGCCATAAGCTTTCCCCTTATCCCAGCCTCATCTTCTGATACTTACTGCTGAAACCTAGCAAGCGTGGGGACAGGTGGGGGAAGTGGATTTGCTATAGCACCTTTCCCTGCGCTACTTAAGGAGAAAGTCGGAGTTTTAAATTTGGTCACTCAGGAACCGTTTGTTCTGTGTGCTGTGCTGGTTCTTGGACTTCTCTCCCCTCTTTTTGATTGACTGTTTTCATTCAAATGACATCATTTTACCCTCTAGTGAGGACAGTACATGACTAGTGCCATCGTTCTGCTGCTTTTTCCACTTAACTCCTTCATTGGGCATTAATGGAGAAAAGGTTGTTTGGAAGCAGATATTGAATCTCTTTTGTTCTTAATGGAGTTTGTCATGTAGCCAGTTTGATGTGTGCATGGCTATGGTGTTTATCAGAAATCAGAGAGAGGAAGTGTCTTCTAGCGTTAAGACCAAGAGATAAAAAACCTGAAATTTTAGCTAGCTTTGTATCTCCTTCAGTAGTCAGACAACTTAGTTCTATACATATGTATATATGTATGAACATATATAATAAATATATATATGATATTTGTCACATATCATATATATATATTTTGGTTATCAAATAATCCTTTATTGACACATTTTCTTTTGTAGTTCTTAACTAGTGGGACGTTCACTGCTTCACTGCTGATGTCATCTGTGATGTCATGAAGTGGTCGCTCTTGATGTTCTCTGTGATGTCACGAGGATGGTGACCATTAACATTGCAGCCCACAGATTGGGCAGTTTCTAGAATCTCTCTAATGGTTCCAGAGAGTTCTCTGGCTAAGGAATGGTACTGCATCAGTCGGGCAGGGTTGACATTCTCATCAAAATGACACTTCCACGGGGCGCCTGGGTGGCTCAGTGGGTTAAAGCTTTTGCCTTTGACTCAGGTCATGATCTCAGGGTCTGAGGATCGAGCCCTGCATCGGGCTCTCTGCTCAGTAAGGAGCCTGCTTCCTCCTTTCTCTCTCTGCCTGCCTCTCTGCCTACTTGTGATCTCTGTCAAATAAATAAATAAAATCTTAAAAAAAACCCCAAAAGTGGCACTTCCACCCTGCTAACGTTTTCCTACTTCTTTATTTCTCTTGGTAGTTCCTCGAGGGCTTCGATAATCAGGGCAGAGGCAGAAGGTACCATTTCAGTCTGGGCCTGTCTGTTCTGAACGGTCCGTTTCCCTGTCATCCTCAGACCCTCTAACCAACAGTGGCCTTGGTACTGTCATCACCAAACTTTGTTGGAGATAAACCCTGGGGCCAATTTGGGGGGCCAGGGCGTGGTGCTGACTTTGCTACCGGGTGCACCTCAGGTCTATCTTTGATCTCATTGGGCTCAAACTCGGGTGGCAGGGTGGGGGCTGCGTCCGGACTCTGGATGACTGGAGACAGCTGCACCCTTGCTTCTGCCAACGCAAAGGCCAGAAGCTACGGCTCCTTTTTAAATCTGAAAATTAGATAGGTCCCCTCCCTGACATCGTAGTGCAGGTTCAATCATGATGTCCAGTCCCTTGAGAAAAGAATTATATTCTCAATATAAATATATACATTGTACTTTGAGCCGAGGAAAATTAGTTTTCAGGATCTGCTTTATCCTGGCCTTTTGGGGATTTGTTGAATTCTCAAACAGTGTTTTTATTTTTATTATAATTATAGGTTACTAATTTTTAAAGATATGTTTTATGAATCACATATTTCCTGTTTGAAAAAACATTGAGATTAAATTCAGAAATATAGATAGTCAAAATTACCTGTTGCGTTTTTATGTATTCAGAGGACTGTTTTGTGTGTGTGTGTGTGTGTGTGTGTGTGTGTGTGTGTTTTAAGTAATCTCTATGCCCAGTGGCTTGAACTCATGACTCTGAGATCAAGAGTCCCAAGCCTGCACCACCAACTGAGCCCCAACCATGTGTCCAGGGTTGTTGTTGTTATTGTATAAACAAATTGACTTAAAAAAATTTCTTTGTAGAATATTTGAAGTCTGTTCTTACAGACAATTGTATATTGACTCCTTTGTGCCAGTCATTCAGTTTCAGCAAACATTTCGTGGCCAATCTTGTTTCACAGATATCTATGAGATAGAGAGCCACCCCCCACCCACCTGTTCTGGATTACTTCTGAGTAAATCCTTTTGATATGCCAACACTGAAGAGCCGGAAGGAGTGTTGTTTTCTTTCACCTTCCAACTTCTATACAGAACGTGACGTTTTTTTAAGGTTTGGTTTTACTATGAGCATGGTCTAGAAAAAGGGAAAGACTGACTTGTGTGATGGAGTGCATCCTCTTATAAAACTGGAGCATGGTGATAACAGTACTATGTGTGTTTTGCTTTAAAAGGAGCTTGATAGTTGTTTTCTGTCATTTGGAACAGTTGTAGTTCATGTTGGGGGAGCATCAGATGCACAAGACCAGTGAAACCTGTGTCCTGTCTCTTCCCTTACTGTATCGCCTCATTGTCATTGGGAACAAAAATAATCCACTGGTAACTGTAGTGTTTCCTTTATTAGATTAGAACTTTACTTCCCAACTTTTCCTTTTCTTAGGCGGATGATTATAATATCTGTAACATAGTTCCCTGCCAGATTTAGTTAACATGACTTTAAAAATCGTGACTGTTTTTGGTGACTGGTTAAAAGTACTGTGTTGCATTCTAAGAGAGTGGATCTTAAAAGCTTTCATCACAAGGAAAAAAAACGTTTTTAAACTGTATATGGGGTGGATATTAACTAGACTTATGGTGGGGATCATTTCACAATATATACAAATTTTGAATCAGGGTGTCGTACACCTGAACTAATATAATGTTATATATCATCTGCACCTCAGTTAAAAAAAATCATGGGTTTCATTATTATTGTTTTATTATTATTAATCAGTTTGTGTAGTGTCACAGAGCCTTTGAACTTTTAGTATGTCAGACTGTTTGCCCTGTTGGTACCTCCTCTCTAACTGCTAAGGAAGTAGAATAAACAGTAAATAGATCATAATGTATATCTGAACTGTTAAATAGCCTTGTTTCAGTATAGTTAGACACAGAGTTGCTCCCATGCCAGGCACTCCCAGCTGCCTTCGCTAACACCTGTAACTGTATACAACCTGCTGCTGTAACAAATAACATACATACCTGGGTGTGGTGACAGGTCTGTGTGTTAAAGTTCACTGGTGTCGATACAGTTTTTTCAGTGTTCAGTGTTTAACCTCAAAACATTTTTACTCTTTGTAAAATTCCCGTCTGGATTTCAGGTACTTGAATGCTTAAGCCTTCCTCTGTATAAGCGAAGGTGAAAATTCTAATTGAAAAACCATTTGCTTTTTTTTTTTTTCTTCTAAAATATTGAACTTCTATATATATAGTATATAGTAATTTTAGGATATAGTACTTTTGCTCTAGTTTTCTTTGGGAAGGTGAATATTTCCGCTCTCCTTGTTTTGATGTCCCCTTATTCAGACCACAATTTATCAGTTCTTCTTATTTATTTTATTTTTTTTTTTTAGACTTCTGTTGGTTGGTGGATGCGAAACTGCTGAAGTGGGCATATCCAAAGCTTCTAGCTATGGCCTGTCTGCCTGGAGAGTTCTTTCGGGATCGCCGTATTATAAGCAGGTTACCAATGGTGGAGACAGGGTCACTGCAGTAAGTATTGGGTGTTTCACTCTGCGACTAGGCCTCAGGCAGAAACAGGACGAAGTACTTTGTCTTAAGTGAGGAAAGTAACTTCACGTGAAATTTTAGTACTACTTTCTAGTATCAGAGTTATTTAAAGTGTTTTTGGTTTCACTTGTTCTCATTTTTATTAATAGCATTGGCAGATATTAGAAAAAGAACCTAACAAGAATGCTGTTACTTGCATTGGCTTATTTAGACATTAATGTTTATTTAGCATTTTTTATGGGCTGACAACTGTCTTGACTCCTGCAGTGTGTATTAGCTCCCTTAACTCTCATGACTTCTTGGGGTAGGTATTGTTACTAGCCTGTCTATTGATGAGGGAAGTAGAGTGTAGTTTAGTAACTTCCCTGGGTCACTGAGCTAGTAAGTGGCAGAGTCAGAGTACAAACTCCGGCACAAGTTCCCCTGTCCGGGTTCTTTACCGCCATGGCGCACTTGCTTAATACTTCAGTCTGCGTTCATCTGGGTGACACCCAGCCTTTCATCCCTTTGTTCTGTAGCAGAGCACTCTGGTATGCTGTAATAGTCAGTACAGGCTAGGTTCTGCTGTGATAATCAAACCGTCCCATGAACAGATGAAAACTCCTGGCATTTCTGTGGGTTACCATATAACCATTCATTCCTTATTTGTGGCAAAGTCTGCCCTTGGTGCCATGACTCCCCTGGACAGTTTGTTCCAAGTGATGACTAGAGAATCCACGTAGGCTGGCGACCTCTTGAGGTTCAAGTATTTCAGTTTATAGGAGGGGAAAGAGAGGGTTTAAAGGTGGAGCTTTTCAAACTAGAACTAACATTACCTGTGCTTACAGTTCATGTGTTCTAACTATTCACGTGGTCCTTTCTACCTTCAAGGGCCCTGGGAAGTAGTACTTCTGTGTGTCCAGAAAGGCAAGATAAAATACTGTTTCCCTATGCAAACTGCTGGAAGTCAAGCACTCAATCACGATTAGGCATCCTGTGCTTAGCACATTGCCTTACGTGTAGTGGACACTCAGATACTTCTCAAATGAGGGAAGAAACCAAGAACTTAAGGAAAACATGACATAAGCGAATGTGTCATGTTGTTTTTTCCTGCATTGAATGTACTTGTCCTATTATTTTTGTTTAAAATGCACTGATTTTAAATTAATCCTCTAAAAGCACAAATGTTTAAAAGTTTGCTATAAAAAAGGAAATAATGAAGAAGTACTTTTTTTTTTTTTAAAGATTTTATTTATTTATTTGACAGACATCACAAGTAGGCAGAGAGGTAGGCAGAGAGAGAGAGAGAGGAGGAAGCAGGCTCCCTGCTGAGCAGAGAGCCTGATGCGGGGCTCGATCTCAGGACCCTGGGATCATGACCTGAGCCGAAGGCAGAGGCTTTAACCCACTGAGCCACCCAGGCACCCCCGAAGAAGTACTTTTTAAAGATTTTATTTATTTATTTGAGAGAGAGAGAGAGAGCATGAGAGGAGAGGGGTCAGCAGGAGAAGCAGACTCGGCTGAGCAGGGAGCCTGATGCGGCACTCGATGCGGGACTTGATCCCGGGACTCCAGGATCATGACCTGAGCCGAAGGCAGTCGCTTAACTAACTGAGCCACCCAAGCACCCCTGAAGAAGTACTTTTAAAAAGAAATCTTAAGCAATGATTGAAAGCTTCATTCATTTTTTTTTCTTTAGCTTTTGACATATTTTGAAGTACGTGATTATAAATGTAACGCAACAAAGTAGTTTTTTTTTTTTTTTTTTAATTCGCTCACCTTACTGGTTTCTATACCACTAGATCTTATAACAGTTTGTATTTCTGCATGAATTTATAATCGAGGACTGTGCTTTGTGCTTTTCCTTCAATGCTTTACCACTCTACCATTCTAGATCCTGCCTCTTCTCCTGCAGGGTGCAGGGAGGAGTCCAGATTGAGTGTTAGTAGCCACACTTCACAGAAAAGGAGCCTAAGACCCCAGAACTAAAAATAGGGGAACACAGATGGAACAGATCTTCTAGTTGCTGTTGAGTACCTTTCCCCACTCCCCATGTGAAATTATATACAGATCAGTGGTCCTGTCAGATTTATCTCTGATGATTATCCCATAATTCATAAAGAGGTAGGAGTTGTTTATACATATTAAATATACTATTTCGCTTTTGCAGGGTTAGTCCTGTTTCTCTCTCTGCTTTAACCCATACCCAGCTTGTAGTTTTTTCTGTGATATCCACCAGGGCAGATCTTGGAGTTTGAAACCGTTTTGGCTCTTGAATCAAAGTGTGATATCTGCAACTTTTTTTTAAATGGTTTAGTCAAAAATGTAATTTTTAAGTTTTATTTAAGTAATCTCTACACCCAACACACAGGGATCGAATGCATAACCCCAAAATGAAGAGTTGCACGCTCTGTGACTGAGCCAGCCAGGCACCCCAGTCAGACCCATAATTTAAAAGATGTGTGTACGCACACAGAGATAAAGCAAGTGTGGCAACGCATTCATAACTGGTGAGCCCAAGCGGAAGGCAAAACTGGTGTTTTGTTGTGCATTTGCTTCAGCCTCTCCATAGCTATAAAATTTGTCAAAATTAAAGGTTGAGGGGAAAAAAAGAAAGAAAAAAGTAGGTAAGTGTGGAGAATACAAGGAGAGCTGAAGTAGGCAAATGGTGAAAGTCTGTTTCAGTACAGGATAATGGGGCGTTTTTGTGACAGAATGACCTCGGAAAGGAAGAGTCCCGGAGTATGGTCGCATACCGGAAAACCTTCCTTCACCTTGGCTTGATTCTCTTGTGTTTTCACTGTGCTTCTTACTGAAGTATTAGAATCTGCTTTGCTATGGTCTTTCCCTCTTCAGCTGAAGCTCCGGGATTGCAGTCTCTTAGAAGAAAATTGCCTGTGCGGTGACAGAATAAGTGGGGAAAAGCATTAAATTGCAAACTGAATGCTCAGCTGTATGATTAATTTCTTCAAATGCCGCAAGTGTATTTTAATTACGTTAGTGGCTATTAAATGTGTCCTGCCGCTAAACTTACAGTCATTCTGCATAGCCTGCCCCTGCCTTGAAGTAATTTGAATTATAGGATTAGTTCCTTTTGTCCAGTGGCAGATACTGCCCTCATCAAACTCATTTGTTTAAGGTTGCTATTGTGTTGGGTGGATATTGATGAAAAAAATGCTGCTGACATAGACATTCTAGTCTCTCACAAGGCTGCTAGGTTGTAAAAAGGGACTTTGTAAGATTCAATATGTGCACTGACTAAAGTTTCCAAATTAATGTGAGATAGTTTTATTTATTCATTTGTTCAACATTGAATCACTGCCCTGGTAATAGGTAGCATCCCTCAAGGGGTTTTACTGTACCGGAGGATGTAGCCATACCCACAAATAGGGCCAGTACATTGTAATAGTTGCCTGCTCTGCTTCAGTAACTGGGAGAGAGGAGAGAACCCAGACTTGGGAGTCAGAAGTCTGGGATTGGAATTCTAGTTCATCACTTACACGTGTGTAGTAAGGCTTTTGACACAAACAGGCTAATATATGTGAAGGCCCTTGTTAAGCCATAAAATGATCTATAGTGTTCATTATTATTATCTGTTTGTATTTTTAAGACCAGAATTTTAGAAAATATATAAAAATGAACAGAACTGATTTTTATGTTACTGCCGTTGCTGCTTTTTGGGTGAAGGATGTTTTTGTGGAAAGAATACAGGCCTTTTGGAATTCTGTTTCCCTGAGAAATCCCATTTCCCTCAGAAAATAGAAATATTTTCACAGGCTCCCACCCTCTTCCTGCATCTCTGTCTGTACACGGTACCTTTTCTCTCATTTTTACAGACAAACTGTCCTTGTACCAACTAAGGCCAACCCATCTGTTTGTCCTCCAGATCTCACACTCTTGCTTATTGATATTTTTCCTGCATCATGAATTTTGCTGTCGATTGGATTTATTAGCATACAACATGCTTTTATTTTTCCATCATAAAAACCATTTGTTTCATTTGGTTTTGGGGGATTTAGACCCCGCTAAATCCTGTTACCACCCCCATTTATTTCCCTTTCTTCAACATGTTCAAGAGCTGCCTGTATTTGTTTATACTTCCTCTTTCTTTTTTCTCTTGAATTTGAATTCACTTATGTGGGAATTTACCTCCATCATTTCACAGAAACTATCTTGGTGATGTTATCAGTGCCCTCCAGTATTTTACGTTTATCAGTTTTATTGGCCTCCTTCTTTTGTCTTTCTCTTTCTCTCTCCCTCCTTCTCTCCCTCATTCTCTCCCTTCCTCTCCTTTCCTCTCCCTCTCCTTCCCTCCCTCCTCTCCTTCCTTCCTTTTAAAAAAGATTTTTATTTATATATTTGAGAGAGAGCTCGAGAAAACATGACTTAGGGAGAGAGAGAAGCAAGACTCTCTGCTGAGCAGGGAGCCCAATGCGGGACTCCGTCCCAGGACCCTGGGATCATGAGCTGAGCCAAAGGCAGATGCTTAACCAGCTCAGCCACCTAGAGACTCCTGTTGGTATGCTTTAATCCTTGCTAATTCCTTTTACAAAAATCAGTTTATTTTCCTTTTTCCCTTTCTGTTCTCTTGCTTTTTTAAATTGTGTTATTGCTACGTTGACAAAACTTGTAATTTTTGCACATTCGTTTCTACCCTCATCCTCACCTTTCTTTAGTCTTCGATGTCCATGTCTTTTTCAGAATGCCGTTACTTCTTTTGTTGCAATGTTCCCAGTCATCTCTTGGTTGGATGAAACTATTTTCTAGTAGATGTGGTTTGTTTTTTAAGATTTTATTTTTAAATAATCTCTGCACCCAACCTGGGGGTTGAACTCACTACCCCGAGATCAGGAGCTGCATGCTCTATTGGCTGAGCCAGTCAGGTGCTTCTCTTTTAGTAGACGTTCTAAGAAGGTCTCATAGGTAAAGGGTTCCTTAAGTTCTTGGATGTTCAAAATTGTTTTCTAATAGCCTGAATATTTGAAGGAAAACATGTCTGGATATAAAATCCTTAGCTTACCATTTCTTTCATTGAACTTAAAAATAGCCACTACTCTATTATTGCTTTACTTTGTTTGTGGAATTTGAAAATTCTCACTTACATTAAATTATTTTCCCTACAAAGGGAAACATAGAAATAACATACAAATGTTATTTGACCATTTTGCTTAGATTGCCTTGAGGATTTTCGTTTTCTCTGTGTGAAATTTAATAGCTTTCCTGGGATATTTCTTGGAGTTGATTTTTTTTGGGAGGGGGGCTGATTTTCTCAGGTACCCCTGCTGGCTCTTTCAGTGTATAAATTCGTATCCTTTTCTATTTCTGGTGAGCTTTCTTAGATGATAAGTTTGACAATGTTTTTAGAAAGATGTTATATCCCTTGGCTACTTTCCCTTGTCTGTCCTTCCCAGGCCCTGCAGTATTTTTACAGTCTGCTTTTGCTCACCTCCAGGCCTTGTGGTAGGTGTCATGGGGACATGGGAGTTGGTAGGAGCAGTAGAGATGACATCTGGGACTTGGTGATTTTTGTTTTTTGACTTAAAATTATTTTGAAGTTTGGGTTATCTTCAGTCTTCAAGTTAAGTTGAGGGTACTTTTTTTTAAGTTTTATTCCCCTCCCCCCCATTTATTTGAGAAAGAGAGCACATGAGTAATTGGAGAGATAGAGAGGGAGAAGCGGGCTCCCTGATTTGGGGCTTGATCCTAGGACCCTGGAATTACAACCTGAGCCGAAGGCAGATATCCAACTGACTGAGCCTCCCAGGCACCCCTGAGGCCATGGTTTTCTTGTAGATCAACAAGTCTTTCTTCCCCTCCCTCCCTTCCTTTGATCCATCAATCCATTCATCCATCCAAGTAATCTCTGCACCCAACATGGGGCTTGAACTCATGACCCTGGGACCAAGAGTTGCACACTCTACTGACTGAGTCAGCCAGGCACTTCATATTTTCTCTTCTTACTCTTTTTTGTTGGAGGAAATATTGGAAGATACGGAGCTAGGCCATCACTAATGGCATTAGCTACTTCGAAGTTCTGGTAGGAAAATTTTTAACCTCAACAAAACGGTACTCTTTTTTTGCCCTTTTCTCTTAAGGGAAAATTCATATAAAATAAAATCAACACTTAACCATCTTAAAGGATACAATTCACTTGCATTGAGTACGTTGACAGTGTTGTGCAACCATCACCAGGATATTTTCATCACCCCAAAAGGAAACCTTATACCTATTAAGGTATAATTAAGGTATAAAATCTCTGTTGTTTTTCCCTCCAGCTCTCGGCAGCCACTAGTCTCTTTTTGTGGATTTACCTGTTCTGTTTCTTATAAATGGAATCATGAAATATGTGACCTTTTGTTCCTGGTTTCTTTCATTTAGTGTAATCTTTTGGAGGTTCATCTAACTTGGAACATGCATCAGTGCTTCATCTCCTTTCGATGACTGCACAGTATTCCGTTGTGGGGATATACTCCATTTTGTTCATTCCTTCTTTAATGGTCATTTGAGTTGTTTCCACTTAATAGTATTGCTGTGAACATTTGTTTGGTAGAGTGTTTTTGTTTAAATACCCGTTTCTCATTCCTTTGGGTATATACTTAGGATGAAATGACTGGGTCAAATGGTAATTTCATGTTTAAGTTTTTGAGGAACAATCAAACTTTTCCCCAGCAGCCGTACTGTTTTATGTTCCCTCAGTAGTGTACTAAATTCTCTGCAGCTCCAACAAAACTTGTTTTCCGTTTCTTAAATTATTGCCTTCTCCCCCTCTTGCTTTTATAAGTATATCTCTTAAATCTAAAGATAACTAGTCTTGTGTTATATTATTTCAAATACTGGTTTCTAAGTGTTGATTTTTTGGGGGGGTATTTTTCAAGCATAGAATCAATTCCTTAATGAATGAAATTTCTACTAGAAATTTTGACTTTTCCATAATGATAATGGGATAAAAATGATAACCTGGGGAGTCTCATTTGAGAAGAGCTTGAGTGGCTTCTAATTTGCATAGATTGTAGTAGACTTGTTATGTGTGCGTTTAAAAAAACAAAACATTTGAGTATGGGTGTATGTTGACAGATTTACCATTTGGATTTCTTTCTTCCCAAATAAAAATAGAGTCTCACCAAGATCTTGAACACGTACTGATGATTTTCTCAGCTATTTCTTTTTTTATTTTTAGATTTTATTTATTTATTTGTCGGAGGCGGGGGGTAGAGGGAGAGGGGGAAGCAGACTGCTCAGGATCCCAGGACCCTGGGATCATGACCTGAACTGAAGGCAGAGGCTTAACCGACTGAGCCATCCAGGCACCCCTATTTTCTCAACTATTTCTTAAAATACTAGGTTTGCTATAGTTTACATTTCATGATAAAGGAATTTTTACAGTAAGAAAACATTCCATTAATTCTTCTTTGTCTGATGTGCATTTATTTTGTAGGTACCAAAGACATTGGGATTATTAAGGATGTTAAGTGTCAAGTTTTATAGTCGCCCAGGACAAGAACAGGTAACTCATAAACTTAACCTGTGCTTCTCAGATATTTTCACCCAGAGTACCTTTAAAGGACAATTGAATGGACCTTGAATATACTTCATCTGGATGTGCTCTTAATTGCACACTATGTGGGCATATACATAAGTAAAAATTCATGGAACCGTTTGCTGGAATTTCTGGGTTTTACTATATATCATTATCTCAATAAGAAAAAAAAAAAAAAAGAATGAACCTAGTCCTTTTAAATCTGGGTCTGTAAGCCAAAGAAATCTCCTGGAATCATTACATTATCAGAAGTTTTTTGTTTTACAAATACTTGTGAATTTTGTATCCTTGTCCACAACATATCCTTTTCAGTGTGTTTTATTAATTTAAAAAAAAAATCTGAGATTATTGAAGCTCCCAGAAGAAACAAGCCCTGTTGATTCTGGGCTTCAGGTACCATTGTTATATTGTTTCTTCCTCAGTAAGAGATGCGGGGCTCTGGGGGAAGGATGTTTGTCAGTTTCATCCTGATGTGAGTGAGACGCTCAGGAGTGGCCTCTGCGGGATGGTTCTGTTCACTCCGTATCTGGCTCTTGCAAGAGTCTTGGCCCATATGGAGGCATCAGATCATTCCCTTCCTGTTTTGGGGAGAACCGGACAACCTCATTTTTCTGTTTCTTCAATTTTTTTACTAACGCAAAGGAAATCATAAGAAAATACAGAAATCACAAGAAATAGGATGAGCATTCTGTTGCTCTGTTTGTATTTAATATATTTAAAATTTTGAGTTCTAATTATTTCTCTGCTCTTGACTTCAGCTAAATCCTGTATTCTGGATCGGTTTGGCGTGTGCTGTCTGTAGAAGCAAGCAGTACCACTACTGTTTATGTCTGGAAAGTCACTTTCTTGTTGAGTGCCGTATGTTTGTACTATTCTGTCAGTTCGTGGGGTTTGTTTTCATTTTGTAGATGAAGAAACATATGGAAGATCAAGTGACTTGGCCTCTACCTTGTACTTGGTTCTTTCTAATTTACTATGTTGCCTCTGTTGGTCTGTTACCATTTTAGTGCACAAGAGTGTTACTTTGCTTTTTCTCCCTGCATCCTTTCCCGTTCTCCTTAATACTATTTAAATTACTATATTTTTTCCCCCGTATTTTCAGTTTAACTTCTAGTTAGTTAACATGCAGTGCAATGTTGGTTTCAGGAGTAGAATCTACTCCTAAGTTACTATCTTTAACAAATTTGAAGGGGCTCACTGTGTTTTTGTTTTGTTTTAATTTTATTTTGTTGACTATAATAAAACAATAACATGTCATTTCAGTGTTTATTCATTTTTTTTTTCAATCAGCAAACACTTCCTTTGAGCCTGGGCATAATGTTAGAGCTGAGAGTAAATAGGCGAATAAAAGGCATTGTATTTCCTCAAAGATCCCTCCGTGTAGTGGGGGAGACAGTTAGAGAAGCGGTGAAACAGCACAATATCACAGGTTTTCTGACCCCTTCTGTCGTATCATATGCAGTACCACTGAGGTGCGGAAGAGGGAGGGGATACTTGATTGGGAAGTAAGAGTTCCTCATGCAGAGGGAGGAACTCCGGGGTATTTCCAGGCTGGCAGTATCACGTGCCAAGTTCTGGAAGGGTCAGAGAGCAGCGCTGGGACTCTGGTTGGCTGGGCTGCGGGACCCACAGACGCTCGCTGTTTGTATTTGGTGTTTCTTTCACTTGGACGAGTGTAGCTCTAGTATGTTTAGAACAGGAATTATTTGGGAATTGCTATTCATGCTTCTCCTTTGTATTATATCCTGTGTAATTGTTACTGTGTTTATTAGTTGATTTGGGATATTAATAAGCAAATGTAACTGTTCAACCAGTATAGAAAGACCATTTAAAAAGAAAAAAAACCTTCTTTTCACTTGGGAACTTCAGTTGTACGTTGCCTTGACCCTAGAGTTCTCTTGTGTGGAACATGGCTCTTTCTCCTTAATCAGAGTACCCTCTGTGATTGAGCACAAAGGAGACGCAACCAACTCATTTCCTTATATTTTGATCTGTCTTAATGGCACATTGTACCAGGATCCTTAAAAAGATGTTATGAAATAGTATTCTTAAATCAATGCCTTTAGTTAATATCTGAATGTTACATGCTACCTTATTTGTACCTGATGGTTCCTAGCCTGGAAATAATAATGGGGGATAGATTTTTTTTTTTTTTTTTTTTTGTGCTGTAATTGTAGAGCTGAAAGGCCTCATATGGTGCATCTAATAATTTCCTATTATTGTGAAAGCTTTCTAGCTTATATGTACTTTCACATGATCTCACAGGAAGCTTGCATTATTGGCATTATGATGCCTGTTTTATTTTAATTCAAATATAGTTAACAGTGTTGTGTTATTTCAGGTGTACAGTGTAATGACTCAGCAGTGTTATCCATTACTCTGTGCTCTGTGCTCATCACCAGTGGACACAGTAATCCTCTTCACCAGTCTCACACATTTCCTGCCTCCCCACCTCCCCTCTGGCAACCACCAGTTTGCTCTGTATTTAAGTCTTTTCTTTTTGTCTCTTTTTTCTTTGTTTTATTTTTTAAATCTCATAAAGTGAAATCATAGAGTATTTTGCCTTTCTCTGACTTATTTCACTCAGCATTATATCCTCTAGATGCATCCATGTTGTTGCAAATGGCAAGATTTCATTCTTTTTGTGGCTGAGCAATATTCCAACGTTTATAATATACCGCATCTTCTTTATCCATTTATGTATGGATGGACACTTGGGTTGGGTCCCTAGCTTGGCTATTTTAAATAATGCTGCAGTAGACATAGGGGTGGATATCTCTTTGAATTAGTATTTTCATTTTCTTTGGGTAAATACCCAGTGGTGGAATTACTGGGTCACATGGTAATTCTATTTTTAATTTTTTGAGGAACTTCTGTACTTGGGTTTGTTTCTGGGCTCTGTATTCTCCTCCATTGATCTATGTGGTTTTGTGTGTGTGTGTGTGTGTGTGCGTGCGCGCACACGCGTGTGCGTGTGCGTGTCGGTACCATACTATTTTGATTCCTATAGCTTTGTGTTATATCTTGAACTCTGGGATTGTGATACATCCAGTTTTTTCCTTTTTCAGGTTACTTTAATTATTTGGGGTCTTTTGTGGTTCCATATAA
The DNA here is from genome assembly GCF_922984935.1 of Meles meles. Taxonomy (NCBI): domain Eukaryota; kingdom Metazoa; phylum Chordata; class Mammalia; order Carnivora; family Mustelidae; genus Meles; species Meles meles. The sequence goes on along the minus strand of NC_060080.1, from coordinate 11,305,550 downwards.
ATTGTAGGATTATTTGTTCTAGTTCTGTGAAAAATGCTATTAGTTTTTTGATAGGGATTACATTAAATCTGTAGATTGCTTTGGGTTGGGTAGTGTGGACATTTTAATAATACTGGTTTTCCCAACCCATGAGCATGGGGTATCTTTTCATCTGTTTGTGTCATTGCCTATTTTTTTCACCAGTGTTTTATAGTTTTCAGGGTACAGGTCTTTTACCTCCTTGGTTAAGTTTATTCCTAGGTGTTTTTTTATTGTTGTTGTTTTGGTGCAGTTGTAAATTAGATTGTTTTCTTTTTCTTTTTTAAGATTTTATTTATTCATTTGAGAGAGAGCACAGGCAGAAGGAGAGGCAGAGGCAGAGGGAGAGGGAGAAGCAGACTCCCCAATGAGCTGGGAACCCAACATGGGAATTGACCCTAGGATCATGACCTGAGCCCGAAGGCAGAAACTTAACCATCTGAGCCACCCAGATGCCTCAGGATTGCTTTCTTAACTTCTCTTTCTGCTACTTCATTATTAGTGTATAGAAATGCAACAGATTTCTGTATATTTTGTATCCTGTGACTTTACTGAATTCATTGATCAGTTCTGGTAGTTTTTGTGGAGTCTTTTGAATTTTCTATATATAATATCATGTCGTGCAAATAGTAAAAATTTTTTACTTCTTCCTTACCAATTTAGATGCCTTTTATTTCTTATCTGATTGCTGTGGCTAGGACTTTCGGTACTGTGTTGGATATAAGTGGCGAGGTAGACATCCTGGTCTTGTTCCTGGTCTTAGAGGAAAAGGTTTTCATCTTTGGCTATGATGTTAGTTGTGGGCTTTTTGTAGATGGCCTTCATATGTTTCCAAATAACCAGATGCTGGTTGTCTGGCATATAATATTATCTTTTAAAGAATGTATTAATAAAAGCTATATATGTTCTTCTATAAAGAATATTGGCTTGGAAAATTTTTTTCCCAAGGACTTTCTCTTTCCTATGGACTTTTGCAGTGTTCCCCCCGCCTCTGCTGCTCCCAGATTTGTTAGCCATGGTTTTGAGAATGATTGATTGATTGATTTGGGGGGGGGGAGTCAGACTTATAAACCACAGTGGGCAAGAATATCTGCTGAGGGGCACCCGATGGCTCAGTGGGTTAAAGCCTCTGCCTTCGGCTCCAGTCAAGGTCCCAGGGTCCTGGGATCAAGCCCACATCGAGCTCTCTACTCGGCAGAGAGCCTGCTTCCTCCTCTCTCTCTGCCTGCCTCTCTGCCTACTTGTGATCTCTGTCTGTCAAATAAATAAATAAAATCTTTATAAGAATATCTGCTGAACTTCTTGAGGGCAGAGGTTTATGTTTTGCTGGTTGCTGGCTCCCCAGAGTATAAAATGATGCCTGACACAGGATATTGTATTATTGAGTTTATTCAATAAATAATTGTTGAATGTTGGAAGGGCAGGGCTTATGAATTCACCTTTAAGGGTCCGTAGTAATTTAGAACACTTTCAGTGTATGCACTACAGTTCAGTACTTTAATTTTAATATAGCTTGTATATTTAAAAGGTGTAATGAAATAGGAAATCACTCATTTTTAATTGTTCTAAGTAGATGAAATGCAGTAGAAGAAAGTTAGGCAATTTAAACTGATCTCAGTATGAAGATCTGATATTTAACATTTAAAAGAATTACTGTTTCAGAAAGGACAGTTAAAAGTTTTATTGCAGTGTTTGAGAGCAGGCACAATTCCACTCCAAATATTGCTGCCAGTAGTAGAAGGCTTTAATTAGTGTTTTTAATTAACAAAAGATCAAATGGACATTTGAGCCAGTGGTTTAATAAATGAGAAATAGAGGTGGAAGTTAAAATCCTGTTCATAGTATTAGTTTCAGTAGTATTAGTATCCCATTATCACGTAAGAGAGTCAATGAGGTAAGAGGAAAGTACCTTTTGATAAGTTTTGAGAAGAGACTTGAGACAGGGAGGTAAATAGAATTGATGATACGGTCAATAAAAGGGCCATAGATTAATTTCTGGTGGAAGAAGACCATCTATTGTGTAAGTGGTCTTTGTCAACCGGCTTACTTTGTCCCATGTTGCCTACCCAAGTTGATAACAACTTACCAAGTCATTATTTAGTGAGACTGCCTACCAGTGGCTACTCACAGAATAGAGTAGACTGAAGCAGGTAGTAAGTGATAGTCGTCATTTTCTTTCTCATTTTGTTTGCCTCACCTTTATTGAGGTATAATTGTAAGAGATTTAAACTGTACAGCATGATGATTTGGTGTATGTGTACAATATGAATGGATTGTCCCCCGTCGAATTCACACATTCATTACCTCACATATTTACTTTTCTCTTCTGTGTGTAAGGATGTTTAAGTCCTACTCTCTCAGCAAGTTTCAGTTACAGAATGCAGTGTTATCAAATGTAACCATCATGTTATACAGTAGATTTTCAGAACTTCTTCTTATAACTGAAGTTTCTACCCTTTTACCCAACCTCTCTATATTTCCTCCCTTCCCCCGTCTTTGGTAGGCAACTAGTTCCCTACTAGTTTCCTACTAGTCTGTTTCTAGGAGGTTTTTTTTTTTTTTCCTACTAGTCTGTTTCTAGGAGGTTTTGTTTGTTTGTTTTTAAGATTATACATAAGTGATGCCATGCAATGTTTGTCTTTCTGTGTTTGATGTATTTCACTGAGCACAATGCCCTCCACGTTCATCCATGTTGTCACAAATGACAGGATTTCCTTCTTTGTTGAAGGCCAAATGATACTGTGTGTGTGTGTGGTCCACATTCTCCCCAGCCTTTCTTTCTTTTTTTTTAAGATTTTATTTATTCATTTATTTGTCAATGAGAGAGAGAGTACTCACAAGCAGGCAGAGTGGCAGGCAGAGGCAATGAAAGAAGCAGGCTCCTCGCCGAGCAAGGAGCCCGATGTGGGACTCGATCCCAGGACCCTGGGATCATGACCTGAGCTGAAAGCAGTGGCTTAACCAACTGAGCCACCCAGGCATCCCTCTCCTAGCATTTCTTTTTGATGATAGCCATCCTAACATGTGTGAAGTGATATCTTGTTGTGGTTTTGATTTGCCTTTCTCTGATGATTAGTTGAACACCTTTTCATGTACTTGTTGGCCACTTATGTGTCCTTTTTGAAAAAATGTCTATTCAGATGTTTTCTTCCATTTTTAAATTAGGTTATTTGGGGTTTTTGCTAGAGTTGTTGGAGTGCCTTGTGTATTTTGGTTTGTAATATCAGATATTTGGTTTATAAATATTTTCTCCTATTGCTGAAGTTGTCATTTCATTTTATTAATGGTTTCCTTTGCTGTGTAGATGTTTTTAACTTGATGTAGTCCTGTTTGTTTATCTTTGGTTTTTTTGACTTTGCTCTTGGTGTCGAATCCAAAGAAATCATTGCTAAGACCAGTCAAGGAACTTATCCCCTGTTTTCTTTAGGAGTTTTAGGGTTTTAGGTCTTATGCTCAAGACTCATCCAGTTAGAGGAGATTTTACTATATGATGTACATTAGGGGTACAGTGGCTATCCAGTTTTTCCAATACCATTTATTGAAAGAGTATCCTTTCCCCACTGTGTATTATATTGTTGGCTCCTTCATTATAAATTAGTTGACTGTCTATGCATGGGCTTATTTCTGGGCTCTCTGTTCTGTTCCATTGATCTTCGTGTCTGTTTTTATGTCAGTACGGTATTATTTTGATTAATATAGATTTGTAACAGTAGTTTGAAATCAGAAGGTGTGATGCCTACAGCTTTCTTTTTTTTTTTTTTCTTTTTTAAGATTTTACTTATTTATTTGTCAGAGACAGAGAGCACAAGCAGGGGGAGAGGCAGGCTGAGGAGGGAAGCAGACTCCCTGCTGAGCAGGGAGCTTGATGGGGGATTCCATCCCAGGGATCAGGACCTGAGCCAAGGGTAGCTGCTTAACCAGCTGAGTCACCCTGGCATCCCAGCTTTTCTTCTTTCTCAAGATTGCTTTGGCTGCTTGGGGACTTAGGATCTTATATGATACCACACAAATTTTAGGATTATTTTTTATGTTTCTGTGGAAAATGACATTTGAATTTTGGTAAGGATAGCATTGGACCTATAGATCACTTTGGACACTATGGACATTTTAACAGTATTTTTTCAATCCATGAACATGGAATATCTTTCCATTTATTTGTATTCAGTTTCTTTGATCAATACTGTATGGCTTTTCTTATACAGAGCTCTCACCTCCTTGGTTACATTTATTCCTAAGTATTTTATTCTTTTTGATGCTAGTATAACTGGGATTGTTTTCTTAATTTTGCTTTCTAATAGTTCACTGTTAGTGTATAGGAATGCAAGTGGTTTTTGTGTGTTGATTTTTGTATCCTGCAGCTTTACTGAATTTGTTTATTCTGACAGCTTTCTGGTGGAGTCTTTAGGGTTTTCTGTATATAACACGATGTCATTTGTAAAGAGACACTTTTACTTCTTCCTTTCCAGTTTGTGTGCTTTTTATTTTCTTGCCTAATTGCTCTGGTTAGGATTTTCAGTGCTATGTTGAATAAAACTAGCAAGAGTGGGCTTTTTTTTTTTTTTAAATAATTTCATTTTATTTTTTCAGTGTTCCAAGATTCATTGTTTATGCATCACACTGAGTTCTCCACGCAATATGTGCTCTCCACCACCAGGCTCACCCATCCCTCCACCTCCCTCCCCTCTAAAACCTTCAGCTTGTTTCTCAGAGTCCACAGTCTCTCATGGTTCATCGCCACCCTCGAATTCCCCCAATTCACTTTTCCTTTCCTTCTCCTAATGTCCCCCATGTTATTCCTTATTCTCCACAAGTAAGTGGAACCATATGATAATTGACTCTCCCTGCTCGACTTATTTCACTCAGCATAATCTCCCATCCATGTTGATACAAATGTTGGGTATTCATCCTTTTTGATGGCTGAGTAATACTCCATTGTATATATGGACCACATCTTTTTTATCCATTCGTCCGTTGAAGGGTATCTTGGCTCTTTCCACAGTTCGGCGATTGTGGCCATTGCTGCTGTGAACATTGGGGCACATATGGTCCTTCTTTTCACTACATCTGTATCTTTGGGGTAAATACCCAGTAGTGCAATTGCAGGGTCATAGGGTAGCTCTATTTTTAATTTTTTGAGGCATCTCCACACTGTTTTCCAAAGTGGCTGCACCAACTTGCATTCCCACCAACAGTGTAAGAGGGTTCAAGAAAGGAAACAACAAATGTTGGGGAGGATGTGGAGAAAGCGTGAGCGTTCTTGTCTTGTTCCTGCTTTCAGAGAAAAAGCTTTCTGCTTTTCACTGCCAAGTTACATATTCTTGACCAACATTCCAGCTGTGGTAATGATTAAAATAAACATGACATTCATATTTGAGGAATGTAAAAGAAATTCAGACACATTTTAAGTGAAGTGAAAATTACAGCTCAATTTTATTGCTTTTGGAGCTACCTAATTCAGATAGAGAAGATGAGACCAAGATTATTATTCACTTATGCTGAGAAATCTTAATATAATATGAGGAATTATGGTTTGAAGGTTTGAGGTTTATTTTTATTGTGATGTGCAGTTGATTGAAAAGCCATTTCTTCTTATTTCCAGAGCATGCACTCTGAAATTCTCTCCCTGGCCAACCAGGGAGCATTCAGACTTCTAAATCTGCAGACTCTGTTCACAGAATTTAGCCTGGATTTTCTAGCTGTGGCTTTGGATCTTGTATAACGGTTACCGTCAGGATAATAAATTATTCCCTGAGCCAGAAATACTCTATGCTATAGACACTCAGAAATGTTTCTACAAATGTAAGAGGAGTTTTTATTTCACAAGGAAAACGCTGTGTGTCTCCAGTGACATAGGTGACTTGTCTATTGCTGACTGACTGTAGTTCAGCTGCCACTGAGAACCGTCTCTTCTCGCTGTGCGTGTGTATGAAACTTAGATGATTTGGGGCTTTAAAGAGGTGTGTGCTCGGGGTGCCTGGGTGGCTCAGTGGGTTAAAGCCTCTGCCTTCGGCTCAGGTCATGATCCTAGAGTCCTGGGATCGAGGCCCACATCGGGCTCTCTGCTCCACAGGGAGCCTGCCTCCTCCTCTCTCTCTGCCTGCCTCTCTGCCTAGTTGTGATTTCTCTCTGTCAAATAAATAAAATATTAAAAAAAAAAAAAAACTAAAAGAGGTGTGTGCTTAATGTGTATACATCTCATGTCTGGGATCTGCTTGAAAACACTTTAGAGGGGCTACTGGGTGGCTCAGTGGGTTAAAGCTTCTGCCTTCGGCTCAGGTCATGGTCCCAGGGTCCTGGGATTGAGCCCTGCATTGGGCTCCCTTCTTAACGGGGAGCCTGCTTCTCCCTCTCTCTCTGCCTGCCTCTCTGCCTACTTGTGATCTCTCTGTGTCAAATAAATAAACAAAATATTTAAAAAAAAAAAAAAAGAAAACACTTTAGGGGAAAAAATTCCCAAGATTATTGTAGTGATTCAAGAAGAATTCGTGAAACAAGTATGGAATGTTGATAATTATTTATAAGCTGGTTGTTGGGCCCATGGGTAATCATCATACTATAATTTCTACTTCTGTGTCTGTGTAAGTGCACATTTCTACAACAAAATGCTTAGAAAAAGCAACGCTAAGTTTGCAGTGTGGCTATCATAGTTTCAAATAAAACTAAGGGGATTTGAGAACTCACCAGGTTAAAAGCTAGTGGTAATATTTTAGTTAATATATTTACTACTTAATGTCTAAGAAAGAAAAGAAGGAAGGAAGGGGGCGGGGGAGAATGAGTACAACAAAGGATAATTTAGCATATTCATTTGGTGTTTTCTAGGTCACAATGCTATTGTTAAATCCTTCACATTATTCAGTATTTGTTGTTGTTGTTAAAGAGATTCATAAACTTCCTCTTTCAGAGCCCTTTTAGGGAGTTGGTTAATGAAGCATTTATAACACTGGGAGTGACCATACAGCTCACTCATGACTGATTATGTAGGTGAGGAGAACAGCAAAGTGTACTTGACCATGACTTCTCCCAAGGAGCCTGCCTGTGGCTCCTGGAAGGGCTACGGCCCAGGGGAGGGCAGTGATCATGGTGCAGTGGAAATGATCCGGGTTGGGATTGAAGATGCTTCAGCTCAGGGTCTGCGGTCTATACTTGAATGATCTTCAGCAAGTCTTAACCCTTAAGGTCTTCAGTTTCTTTCTCTATAAACTCTCAGTGATGGAGGGAGACTTCTTCTAGCTAATGAGAATCAATGCTTGTGAGGCTCACCTCACACCAAATCGCGGGGTTCGTGGACCAGAGTTGTGAATGAAAATGCCGGGCCCTTCACCTTCTGCTCCTGACCTCCTTTCCATCACGGAGGCAGGGATGAGGTCTGTTTAACATGGTGCTGTCTGTGCTTGAGCTTTTATTCCTTCTCTTTCTCAGGCTTTTGTGTTTTAGTCTTTCTTCTATTTAATTCTGGCATTCTGGACTCGCCCCTTACACCCAGTTAAAGTGATCTTAGTCCTTAGTGAGGAGATTAGAGGATGCTAATCTTTTCATCTATCTACTCATCCCGCACTTTCTCGCTTTCTGAAGTCGTTCTATTTGTTTTTTATATATCTTAGCCATTGTAGACCTGAGGACTTAAACTCTTGTCTCTGTAGAGACCAGGTAGATAATGTAATGAATTGAGCCAGGCATACTTTCTCTTTTTTTAGTATAGTCATATATAATTTTTGCTTCTATAGCTGATACTTGGCCTTAATCTTGGGACCATAACCAAGAATGGTGGGGGCTTTGGCCAACTAGAAAGCTTATGACCGGGACACCTGGGTGGCTCAGTGGGTTAAAGCCTCTGCCTTCGGCTCAGGTTATGATCCTAGGGTCCAGGATAGAGCCCCACATCAGGCTCTCTGCTCAGTGGGGAGCCTGCTTCCTCCTCTTGCTCTCTGCCTGCCTCTCTGCCTGCTTGTGATGTCTCTCTCTCTCTAAAATAAATAAATAAAATCTTAAAAAAAAGAAAGCTGATGACCTTTAAGTGTACATAAGCTACCTGATTATTGCCATTTGATGGTGGTGGGCCTTATTTTGTCAGATTTTCAAAATGTTAAGGACAAATACAGTTGTAGGTCTGTTTTTGTTTTTTTTTTTGATTTTATTTATTTATTTGACAGAGAGAGATCACAAGTAGATAGAGAGGCAGGCAGAGAGAGAGGGGGAAGCAGGCTCCCTGCTGAGCAAAGAGCCCGATGTGGGACTCGATCTCAGGACCCTGAGATCATGACCTGAGCCAAAGGCAGCGGCTTAACCCACTGAGCCACCCAGGCGCCCTGTAGGTCTGTTTTATTATTTGTGGGTCAACTCCCTTAAACCCTGGTTTTAATAAATGCTTGAAGGGTACTAGATGTCCAATTAGTGTTCAGTTCTTCTCATTCTGCCTAGGCAATAGGCAGGAGACCTTTCTGCTTGTGTGGTTTCTCTTGTGACTGAGCAACCTAGTATTCTGATTGGGAAAGGACTAGAGATTGTTGGACACGAGTAGGACCCTGTGCACACTGAGGTTAGCCTTGTGAAATCTGTGCGCTACAAAGTTGTTCTTTTCTGTAGCAACAGTTACATTCCTCAGATTTACCAGGAAATCTGGAAAATAAACACTCCTAGTGTTCCTCAAATTCAGGAATGCATTTTCCCCTTGCCTTCTGTTCCCATCACCATTGGACCCTCTTTTCTGCCAACTCTCTCTTCCTCCTTTCCCTTTCCTTTTGTCCACACAGCATGAATTTGTGCCTCTCTGCGATAGAATAGTCCAGACATTGTGTACATACAGAAACTTTTGAAAATGTGGACCCCCAATTCAGGAAACTCACAATCTGGCCAACATCAACCCATAAAAAGTTAATGAGAACTCATGGTAATTGATGTGTGATATAAGAGAGTATTTGTATATTGTGCACATATTTGGGCTTTCAGCTATATGTAAATTATAACATTGTAAAAGAGATTACAGAAAAACTCCTGAAGGAGTTTCTTTATGCTGGTGCACATTATAGTGTTATGAAGTTGTTCGAACCCTTAATTATAAGAGATCATTTATGACATGGCACCCCCTGAAGAGTGTTATTAAATTCTGGAAGTTACTTCTGTTCAGCTACAAGTGCCTTGATCTGACATTAATGTCCTATAATTACTGTATAGGATGGGATCTTTAAGATGAGCCTTTCTCCAGATGGGACTCTCCTTGCTGCCATTCACTTCTCAGGGAAACTAAGCATCTGGGCCATCCCGTCTCTGAAGCAGCAAGGGGAATGGAATCAAAATGAGCAGGTATGTCTCCTGATTATTATTATCCTAAGAATGATTCTTGCTTAAGGGTGAGTACTGACAGCGGTAATTTCATTTGGTTGACATTTTACTGTAGCACGTAGCTATTATTTATTCTCATCATGCCAAAGCTTTAGTTATATAGAATATTACCAATACAGTAGGATAAATTAAGAATAGAGTAGCGGCTGTGTGTAAAGCACTGACTTTAATTTGTAGTGAAATACACTTTATAGATGGAGTGTAATCTGTCCACCAACCTTTCCTTTTTTTCTCTTTTTCTCATTATAAAAATACAGAATGGAGATACTAATTTTTTAGCTATAGTCAACTAATATGAAGGCTTCAGAGGGTCAGTATTCTAAAAGGGTTCCAATTCTTCCCACATGTTGCAATGCTCCTGTAATATTGGGCTTATGTAAGGCTTAAGGCTTGGCTCTTCACTCAAAAGGTCAATAGTGAAGACATAGTCTGTTAATTTTTTAGTGGCTTGAAGTGACAGATTTTAAGAATGAACAGGTTCAGTTATTTCGCAACAGATTCGATATCTGTTATAATCTAAAATCCTGATGGGCGAATAAGGATTGCCCATAAATGCTACGCATTGTGTTAGAGTGAAGCTTTAAAGAAAAAATCTTTCCCAGTCAGGTGCAACTTGTGTTCTACATCTTTTACTCGTCTGATGACTGTTTCGCATTTCAGCACTTAAGGGTTATACTTCCCCATACCCCTTTTCTGTAAGAATATCTTGTCACCAGCTTCGGTGGCTGTTTTCATGATTCCAGGACTGGAGCCTATGCCCCAAATGGTCTGAATGGATTGATGTCTTTTTCAGAGTTCTTTTTAACGTCATTTCATCAGTTAAACTGAGCTATTAAAAGAATTTTCAAAAGCAAAGGGTGTTTTGGTATTCCCAGAATAGCAGAGGGAAGGAGAAACTTGTCTCTACATTTTCTTACACTTTTCATAGACGTATATTTGTTTTCACTCTTCTTCAGTTTTTTTTTGTTTTTATACTCAAGTTTGGGGAGATTTTTTTCCCTCTAGTTCCCACTCACCTTGAATTTAATTTGGTCTCTACATGTCTACAGCACTCTCTCACTGGATCTAGATTTGTCCTAAACAGAAGAGGCGCTCCTCAGTCTCAGTAGCTCAATTCAAGGAACATTCTCTCTCTCTACGCAGAATAAATAGCTAGCTTGATTTATATCTTCCTCCTAGAAGTAGCGTGGATCAACTCTAAAACCATTTGTATAACAAATACAGCTACTCACACTGTATTATTGATCCAAAAAGTACCTTGTGTTTGTCATGGTTACTGATGTATGGTGACAGATTTGTCATTTGGGAATACCCTGTTCTATTATATGTGTGAAATTTTACATCTGGGCAATTTTTTTTTGAATTCACTAATTTTCTTGAATTATTTCATTTACTTAATAGAAATACTGGTGAAGTTCAAGGCACACTTAGTATTTCATTTTGTTAGTATTCCAAAATGGCCTATGTGTGTAGTGCAAAGTCTGTTTAGGCAAAATTCATTAGTATCCTCTTTCGTTTACTGAAATTCTGGATATCCTTCCTTACCTGAAAGGACAAAGTGTATTTATTATAGTCCTTATTGGCATATATTCAACTTTTTAACTGGTTAGACATAATTTTGACATTAGTTGCCAATCATATCAGCATAATTAATTACTCTTTAGTTCATTAATGTTATTCATTAGATTTTTATAATGATTCTATTAAAAGAGTTAAAAATTGTTTAAAAATCTTGAATAACTAAATGTAAATATCTCAGTAGTTTGGAAAATGCCACCAGAAAAGTAATGGGGCAAGAGGGGCACCTGGATGGCATAGTCAGTTAAGCTTCTAAGTCTTGATTTCGACTCAGGTCATGATCTCAGGGTCATAAGATTGAACCCCAAATCTGGCTCTGCCAGTGTAGAGTCTGCCTGTGACTCTTTCTCCCTCTCTCTCAGCTCCCCCTGACCATGCTAAAATAAGCAATTAAATGAGAGAGAGAGTGCGAGAGAGAAAAAGAGAGGAAAGAAGGGAGAAAGAGGTTTATGGTGGGAAGAGATGAGTTCGTGCCAGAAGTTGGTCTCCTGTGTCCCAGGGAGACTCTTTTGAACTCTGCCTTGAGAGTTTAGAAGGGCGATTTGTCAGGAATTGCTGTGGAGGGGACTTTCTGTTGTCCTGCAGTGAGCTTCCGTCTTGCCCCTTCTAGCTCTGGTTTAGCACCCCCAAACATTCTGCAGAGACCATCTCTTGATGCAATTTGGTTCTCAAGCTAATTATATCTGTAATTATAACCTGACCAGTGTTTAGGGTGATAGATCTGTCTTTTCGGATTGGGTTACTATAAATTTCCTTGAATGCCTAAGAAAACTAGAGAAAAAAACAGGTTTAAGGGCTCACAAAACTGAAAACCAGGGACCCGGTTGCCATTACCATGGACATTTTGCAGGTGTAGATTCCTTTGCTGAGGGAACAGTGGCTTAGTGAGAATTCCTGAACCTAATCCTACCTTTATTGCTATTTCTACTGGGGCTAAGCACACGACCTCATTCCACATTTCATCCCATCCTGGGCTGGTGGCTGCCAACCCCTCTGTTTTCTTGCTGTAGTTCAGCACATGGAAAGACTGTCGCGGAATAGAATAGATTTTGTGCTCCAAGATCCCTGCTCATTTTAGTCTGAAAAGAAATTTTGTCCAAAATTGAAAACACAAAAACTTAATTTCATCTAATCTTTTCTTTAAAATTCTAAGATTGTGGTCAAAATGCAGACTGATTTTTTAACCTGTCATCTCTTCTCATCTGGTCATCATGCTCTTTCACACTTGCTCCCTGAACTTTCCTCTCCCTACTCCCTGCTGTTGTCCGATCCTTTCTACTATTCTTTCTGAACCTTTATTCTGTGATAAACTCCTATGAGGCTTCATCATTTTCACAGAAAGAACACTCTGGTTTCTTTTGATACACTCATTTCAGGCTTATGTAGCTCAATAAGATTGCGGTTTATATAGACAGTATTCTTATAGCTGTTGCAAAATTTGCTGTAATAATAACCTCAATTATTATTTATCGAGCACTTATTTTGTCCCAGGGTTACTTAGCAAGTAAGCAGTAGAGTTGAGATTTGGATTCATCTCTCTCTGACTCTGATGCACATGCTCTTTCCATGACCCTGTGGGGAAGTAAATACATTTTTAAAAAGGTAGAAAAAACATATTTATTAGGTTTTTTTTTTATTAGGCTTTATTTATTTGCTCTTTAAAAGAATAGAGATGAATCATTTTTCTCAGTGAATGTAACACAGATTTCTTCAGTCTTCTCCTATGTGTCGAACTGTTGAGTCCTGGTTGGGGTGTACCACCAAGAGCTAGAGTAAATAACTGACATAGTTTCTTACTGGTAAACCCTTAAGTTCACAAGAGATACATACAGTACTTAGGATGTGCTGGGAGGTTATGTGAGGGTGGTAACTCTTCGTTCTACTTTGCTTGAGTCTTTCAACTGTATCCTGGGAGTTCATGCCCTTCCTTGGATTGACCGTTTTGGATTTGGATTTTGCTATATGAAGGGAGTCATTGAAATCTAGTGTACTATGGTAAGTGCTATAAAGCTTGTGTGTAGCAGTTCTGTAAAGAGTGAGCTCTTAACTTTATTCATAATAATCATCATAAAATAATAGAGTTCAACTAGTTACTCCTTATCAAGTTTCAGAGTAGAAAATGCGTTGAGTCCCAGTGCTTGCCCTTAAGGAGTTCAGTCTTGCAAGGGAAATTATAAGCAAATCAATAAAGGAACATGTTAATATTATGAAAAGATAAGCTCAGAGGAAGGACATGCAATCCAGTTGGTAGAGTCGGGGGTGGGGCGAAGGACCAGTATAGTAAGGCTTGGCTGTCCACCCTGAGCGACTGTCACCTGTTTCAGGTGCTTCACTACAGTCCTAGTTAAGTGACCAGCGTTTTCATATTTTAATGGATGGAACTAGTGCTAAAGGAAGTAAACTTGTATCACTGCACGTTAGAATCAAGATTCCGGTTGGACTGGGGTTCTCTGACCTCAGAGGTTACGACTTTCTTTCAGAAGATCTTTTTTGTAGCCCTTATGTTGAGCGGGGCCGACTTTCATCTGGGCCAGTTAGACACTAGCGATGATATTAATGGAAAACAAGAGAGCGAGTCCTTGCAGTTTATGTGAATGACACCACCAGAGTTGGGTCGTTCATTTGTGCTGAGACCTCGGAAACATGAAACTGTAAATAAGTCATTTACCAAATATATTGGGGTCATTTTGTGTACTCAGCACTGGCTGAGAGACTTCAGCAGTGCTTCTTTCTCAGTCCAGCAATAGTCAAGGGACCTTGGGTCAGCCAGGTAGGACAGGGCTCTGCCTCTCCACGTGGCTCTTCTAGGAAATGAATAGCCGAGCCGATGAGTTTGACATCGATTACACGGTAATATAGAGTGTGTAGTCAGCTTATCATTTTGGCTAAAAATCGCCAGAGAAGAAACTGGAGTTATATTGCCTCGACAGCCTTAGCCTCTTCTACCGAATTGTGAATGCAGCTCATCTGGGGCTGGTTCGTGTAATTTGTCACTTTATTAGTTTTTCGTAATATGCTTTGTGTGCTGGAGTATTTTCTTTTAAAAATCTAATGATTAAAGATAGTTGTGGAAGTGCCTATTCTGATTTACTTGTATCCAGTTTTGAGTTGATTAAATACTTCAGCTTTCATTGTCAATATGAAAATCCATCTGGCTAGAAATCTGTGAGTATTAAGTTTTGTTCATGTCTGGAATATCGTAAAATTGCCAAAGTGATTTTCATTTCAAACATTTCCCATGTGTTATGTTTATATATTTCCATCTCATTTTTGGCCTTAATTTTTGTCTGAAGTTTTATTATTTTTCTATTTGTATTTCTTAGATGAAATAGAAGAGATAAGTTTCATTTCTCCGACAATTTTATTTGCTCTTTGACACACTAGTCGGTATTGAGCAACTTTGTTCGATGGATCAATCAATGAAGAATAAGTGGAAAGATGACAGTTAATGTGATTAATCTTGATTTAAGCCACAGCTGTTTTCACAGCTTCAGTCAGCTGTGAGCTTCTGGAGGATAGACGCAGAGTATACATTTCTTCCATGGGGTCCAGCACAGAGCTTGGCATATTAAGTACTAATAAGTGTTTGTGGAATGAAAACAACAACAACAACAACAACAGCAGCAACAACAACAACAGCATAGAACTTGCCATATTAATTACTAATCAGTGTTTGTGAAATGAAATAAAAACCCCCAAAACATTTGACAGGTTGCTTTTATGCTCCTGGAGGCAGGGCCTTCGTTATGTTTAGCTTCCAGCCATTAAAAAGAATCAGCAAATAAAATTCCTAAATCTGAAGAAAATGTTGCTGTAGCCATGAGAGCCTTTCTGTACAAAATCTGTAAGTGTACTCTTAGGCCGTTCTCCCCTAGGCTGCTGCTGTATCGGAAGTGGGGGCACCTCGGGCTGTTTTCAGACACGAGGTGGCACGTCCTACTAAGCAGAGTGACATGAAGGTTACTTCTCCACATATGTCAACATGGTCCCAGGGGTGAGTTCCCCTGGCGTGCTTTCACGGAAGTCCTGGGTTCTTGGTGACTGTGCTTTCAAAGCACCAGCCTACGGAGTGTTCATCAGATGTCCTAACGCACGGCCAGATCCCGGGTCCCCTCATAGACAGAGTTTTTAGGGATGAAGGCTGCTAAGTCTGGTGCAGTTTGGATAGTATGGGGGAAGCAGTGGGCACATCAGCTTTTTTGGGGGGCAGTGAGGTACCTCTTAATCCCCTTTACCTATTTTTGCCCATCTCCCCTCACTCCCACAACTACTGATTTAGTCTCTGTACTTACGAGTCGGTTTATATTTTCTTCTTTTGTTTTGTGTTTTAGATCCCATGTATAAATGAAACCGTATAATATTTGTCTTTCTCTGTCTGACTGACTCCACGTAGCATACTATCCTCAAGGTCCATGCATGGAGCCACACAAATGGCAACATCTCACTCTCTCGTATGGCTGAGTAATATCCCGTTACATGTATATACCGCGTCTTTTTTATTTCCTTTATCAATGGACACTGGGTGGCTTCCTTATCTTGGCTATTATAAATAATGTTTCGGTGAACCTAAGGTTTATATATCCCTTCAAATTAGTATTTTTCTTTTTTTTCTTTGCTTTCTTTCATTTTCTTTCAGGCTTTCATAGCCTGAAGCAGAGTGAAGTTTGGAATTTTGTTTGAGCTTCTTTCTTAAATAAACTGTGCAGATAATTTCATCAGACTCGCACATACTGTGAGGTTAAACATTCAGTTCACATATCTAGAGTAAATTCTAGGTGTACTGCAAAGATGATGGCATGTAGATAGTTGGGTGTATATCCAGCAGAATTTAAAACAGGTGCTCAAACAAGTACATTGACATACGTGTTTGAGCAGCACTGTTCACAATAGCCACAAGTGGGAAAAACCCAAATGTCCATGAACGGACGGCTGGATAAATCAATTGTGGTAAACACCTATGACAGAGTATTAATGTTATTCAACCATAAAAATGAATGAAGTACTGATACATGGTATAATGTGGATGTGCCTTGAGAATGTTACGCTACTTGAAGGAATCCAGACACAAGAGGTTACATGGTCTATGAATTCATTTCTATGAAACATCCAGAAAAGGTAAATTCAGCTGAGGCAGAAAGCAGATTGGGAGTGGCTGAGGGGAGAGGGAGTGGGAAATAACTGTGTGCTGGGTGAGTGGTTTTATCTTGGGTAGATGGAAATGCTTGGAAACTGAAAGGAAGTGACAACACGGTGAACTTACCAATAACCAGATGCTTAACCGACTGAGACACCCAGGCGCCTTCTGACCTACTTTCTTTTTCCTGAATAAATTTAGTACGTTTTTAACCTTTTTTGTACTTTTGTTCTTGTATTCTCTGACTGGAATGTCTTCCTCCACCCATGTTCCGTGTCCAGATTTTATCCAGTCTTAGAGCACCAAGTGTGCACTTTCTTTGTACCTCTTTAACCCCCTCCCTCTTAGGCCTGTATTCAAAATGGTCTCTTCATCCTTTGATACTCTTGGTGCTTTCATCTATACCTCTTTTTGGGTAGTTATCAAATTTGAACTTGGGTTGTAGTAAATTTTATCTGTTTCTTAGCTCTCTGCCTGCCTGAGTTGTGGGGCCTACGCTACCTGGTTTCTTTTCCCTCTCTCACAGTGTAAGTGCACCGTCTGCTTTGACTAAGGAGCCAAAGAAACCACACTTCTTGGAGGGTGTAGGAATACTAGTACTACGTCAACTCATTTTCCTGTACCTTAGGCATTCTAATTGCAGTGTAGGGATTTAAGAGATTAATTCATTCCCTTATTCCGCATTTAGCTACTCTGACAGGTGAGGACCATGATGGGTCTGGGAATACGAGGAACGACTGACAAAGCTGTGCATGCGGAAAAACAAATCTTACCTGTGGTTAGAAATGAAAGCATGAGAGACGCCCATTATTTAAGCCATCTGCATGGAGCCATCTGGGTTTCAGGGGGACCAAAAATGGCTGAAGTGCACTATAAATGATCAAATAAGAGTTCAGTTAGTTTGTTATTTTCACTAATATATACCTTCTGGTATTCCAAGTCTTGGAAAGTTAATTACCTTTTTTATGATAAAGTAAACCAGGACAATCTACTTCTTGGCTTTTATGGTAACTTTTTGGATAAAGCTTAAAGAATTATGTCTTCTGTTCTCAGGCTGCTCTGAGTGATTTATCATAGTGGTGGAGATTAGGAAGTTCTTTTAGGCCGTGGAAGGAAGTATTAATTTTCATACTCTAAAGGGTTAGCTGCTGAGAAATTATTAATAAGACATATATGCTTGTTCTGTTACATAAGATGAAAAAGCACATTTTGATGAAATATAGCATTTTGTTTAGGCTTAAGATTTATCTAAAATATTAAGCCTAAAAAAATGATTTTTTGCTGGCCTTTTCCCATATTGTTAAAATTCTGAAAATGAAATAATGAATGAGCCAAGAGGGTGTACAGCAGTGTCTTAATTTCAATTGTTTTATGATATTTGAGATTCTAGAAGGTGGGCATGACATTATGTTCCATGAAATTAGAATATGAATAGATCAGGTTTGAGGAATGCATGGTTATATTTTTTTACTTAGTAAATTTTTAGTCCGGGGAAGTCAGAACAGGAGGTAATGGGGGGTTGCAGAGTCCTGTCTCAGAGCTGGGGAGCCTGAAGCCTGGAGAGGTTGCTCAGCTTACAAGTTGTGGGAGTAGGACTTGCATCCAGGCCGACATTGTTTACGACAGCAGAATTATTCTCCTCCCAGAATGTAAATGTGTGTGCGTGTATGCGCGCGCGCGTGTGTGTGAGAGAGAGAGAGAGAGAGCGAGCGCAGAACTGTTAGTGTGTCTTGCTCTTATTTATATTAATTGCATACTTGCTATCTTACTGTTCTTGTGCATGCTATTTTCTTTATTAAATTGAGTCACAGTAGTTGCATGTGCTCATTTGAAGTTTAAGAACAAGATTATCGAGAGGAATAGATTTCAGCTAGGTGTCATTAACAGATTGAAGGAAAGCACCATTTCCATATTTTGTTACTTCAGAAAATCCACAGTTCTCGATGTTCTCTTGATTTTCTTACATTGTTGACTCAAGAAGTCCTATGCATATTTTTCATATTTAGCCAGGGTATGATGACCTTAATCCTGATTGGAGACTCTCTGTTGAGAAGAGAAAAAAAATCAAAGGTGAGTTGATGAAGTATGATAATTAAAACCTTAAGAGACTACAATTGTATAGTAAAAGTACTCTTCGGATGATTTATGTAGGGGACGAAAAAATCTTTTTCTTTTTACTCTCCAAGGTTCTCTGGCTGAGGCCCTGTAAAATTAGATTGACACAAGACAGATTAACAGGAGAAAAACAAACAGATGTTTCTACCATGTACCTTGAGCTTACACGTGGGAATACCCAGAAATGAATTAACTCCAAGGGTTCTTTGGAAATTGGTCTTATTTATAGAGAATCTTGGCAAAGGAACAATAAAATTTTTAAGAGAAGTGACAAAGCAAAGAAAAAGAACTTTGGGTTTCTCAAATTTCTTAAAATATTTATGTCAAAATGGCATATTTTTGAGGTGGTGATTCTGAGCTCCTTCACAAGTTTAAGAGGAAATCAGCTTTGAAAACTATTATGTCTTTCTTAAATTTTATTAAGAATGTAATTCTCTCATATTGTTTGACTGAAAAAGGATATATGAACATTTTCTAAAACATTTTTAACCCTTATGTATACTTTGTATCAACCTTATGATATGTATACTTTGATATACCTTATGATATGTATACTTTGTACCAACCTTTCAGCTTACTCTGTTGAAAATGCTGATATTATCCCTACATTCTTCATTTTTTAAGTGGAAAGACCTAAGAACACTTACTCTTGCATCCTTAGAATTTTGGACTTTGGGAAATTGTTGGCACTTAGATGTTTATTAAATAAATTACCATTTTGTGAAAATTTGAGTGATGACTTAACAATTTATTTTTTCTTACTTAACATGTTTAGGGCCCAAATACAGTTTTTAAATTGATCTTTAGACTAAATGTGTTGTATTTAAGCCACATTGACAGACGGACTTGTATGGATTTTTTCCCCCCTTCCATTAGATAAAGAGTCCTTTTACCCGCTGGTAGATGTAAATTGGTGGGCAGCCAATGCAGTGACTCTGGCTCGTTGCTCTGGTGCTTTGACTGTTTCATCAGTGAAAACTTTGAAGAATTTACTGGGAAAATCCTGTGAGTGGTTCGAACCATCACCTCAAGTCACTGCTACCCATGATGGAGGATTTTTAAGTTTGGAGGTAATGCTTTCCCTTTTAGAGCAGCTGGTGTGTTGGAAAATAAGCATGCACTTAAGCAAAAATCTAAACACCTGATTATAATGTAAATTTAATTTTTTTTTAGTGATGGCTGTCCATTTATCTTTATTAAAGTATGGCTAAAGGTTTAATTTTTAAATTTTAGCAATCCCATTATCTAATCTTGTCCTTAAAAACAAAAACCTGTGCTTGGAATCAGAGATTGAGTGCAGTATAAGAAAGATGTATTGTTTAATCGATTAAAAATCTTGCATTGTAGAAGACTGAAAAAAATGGAGTCATTTTGTTCTTTGTAAAGCATTTTTTCGTCACTGGCATGATAGGTGTTTTTTTTTTTTCCCCCCTTTTTCTTAGATTAGACATCTTAAAATGTAAAAGGTATTTCTATTTAAATATGGTCTTTAACAAACTCTTTCCACGAAGTTTGGGAACTTAAAAATTCTGGTTCTTTTTAGTCAAGTAAGCTTGTTTGTCTCATGTCAAAAGACTTGAAAGTAGAGGCTATTAATTTAAAGTTACGTTTTGGTCATTAAAGATTCTGATTCTAAGCCTTTCAAGGTTAAGGACCTTTAACAGTTTTCACATCAGTGCAGATTCACAAGTATTTTTTACCTCAAAGTTTGTTACTGAGTCTACAGATGTTATTTAAAGAGAACCATGGCTTAAAATTGAAGGCAGCTCTATTAAAGTCTGGGAATGAAAGTTACCTTTAACAGTCAGGCTTTCAGACTCAGAAGTTTGTGAAGCTGTTAGACATTTTTTTTTAAAAAGGGAAGGAGGGCAGGAGAGCCATTCTCAGTAAAGCAAATAAATACTTTAATGTTCGTTTTCTAAATAGGTGAAAAAATCCCATTTCTCTGCAGCAGGTACAAAAATATCAAAAGTGAAGGAATTAGCATTCTTTTTATTTTCCTAAAATAATTGCCAGACTTATATTTGGGAGATTATATTTAATGAGCCGTTATGAAAACAGGGTTTAGTTTTGGAGATGTGGAGCCAATAAGGCAATGGATATTTCTGGAACTGTTGATGGGTATACTGTTTGTTGTGGGGTTCCTCTGAAGTCTGTTCTTTGTCTTCATCATGTGGCTCATCGAACCGGAGTAGAATTAAAAATATTTTTCTCATGGACTCTAGAGCTTGTCTTGAGTTCCTCACTACTGATTTCACATTTCCTTTTTCAATTTAGTGTGAGATTAAACTTGCCCCCAAACGATCTCGTTTGGAGACCAGGGCTGGAGACGAAGATGAAGGGGAAGAGGACTCTGATTCTGATCAGGAAGTTTCTGCCAAGGCTCGCTACTTTGGCTACATCAAACAGGGCCTGTATCTGGTGACGGAAATGGAGCGATTCGCACCTCCGCGGAAACGCCCGCGAACCATCACCAAAAACTACCGCCTCGTGAGTTTGCGCTCCACGACCCCAGAGGAGCTCTATCAGAGAAAGGTGAGGGAGCATCCTGTCACTATCAAAGTTCTCACAGGCCTCCAGATTTTATTTCAGTGAGAAAAACCTAATTTTTTTTCTTTTTTTGAGAAAAATCCAATTTTTAAAAACAGAAATTCCAAGAGGGATTGCCCTAACATTGATGCGTTAGAAATATCAGTAGGGTAGAGCTTTGAAAATAGTGCTGGCTTTTGTGCCTGAGGAATCGAAATGAAAACTGGATGTTTCCATGTTTTCATGGAATGGCTGAATACACTTAGACTGTCCACTTGTGGCTTAGCCGGGTGTCTAACCCTAACCCTAACCCTAACCCTAACCCTAACCCTTGGTAAGTGCCGCTGTCTGCTCCGACTGCAGTTGGTGGGGGAAGAAACGCAGGCTTGCTCTCCAGTCAGGGGTTTGCTTGGGAAGCAGACTGAATCAACGCTCAGCATTCCAGTTATCTGTGTTGTTCCTGCAGTGTCCTGGGTGGGCCCTGGACTAGGAGTCAGGCTGTTGGCTCTCCTTTCCTGGTTCTGCCGTCGTTTTACTCTATACATGTGGGCACTTCAGCTGTCTCTCAGCTTTCTGTTGAGTGTGGAGAGAAATTCGTGCTCTGTCTGCTGCTCAGCAGGTCGGTGGGCTTCTGGTGTCCCCCATGCTCATGAGAATAGTTAGCGATGGGTCACATGCTGCAGAGGTGAGGGGATTATCCTCATCCGTGACCTCATCATGGCGACACTGTGGACCAGTCAGTGATGTGACCTTCCTGTTCCCATTTCCTTGTCCCAAGATTGAAAGTGAAGAGTACGAGGAAGCTTTGTGTCTGGCTCAGACCTACGGCCTGGATACGGATCTAGTCTATCAGAGGCAGTGGAGGAAGTCCGCGGTCAACATCGCTTCGATCCAGAATTACTTGGTATGTTTAAATATTTTGGTAACATGGTATAATTCAAATGCATGGCTTTTTTTTTTTTTTTTTTTTTTTTTTTTTGGCATGCTAGGGCTTCATATTGGAGCATTTTGTATTGCTGGCATTTCTGTAGCTGAAGTGTGTTTTATTCAGTGTGGAGAAGTTATCTTTTATCTCGTTGTGTTGGCCTTGCAGCTGGACTTTGTGCTGAAGATGGGTGAACAGATAGTCACTGATAAACAAGTTAACTGCCTGGTTTTACTGGTAGTTAAGTACCAGTTAACTACCTGCCTAATCCTTTCTTTCCCTCTACCTCAGTTACATTTCTTTGCCTACATCATTCAGGGTCCCCTCAGGAGCCAGAAGCCACCTAGTAATTTGAACAGGGAAAGTTTTAATATGGAGCCTTATTTTCTAGTGAGATTTACTATAAAGGGTAAAGAGAAACCTAGGGAGTACATTCGGGCTGAAGGAGCATCCCCAGGGAGGAAGCAGACTTGGAGAGGAGGCCGGCTCCCTTGAAATGGGATTCAGACCTCACTGACTTTGAAGGAATGGCTGGCGCCCACTGGATAGAAGACTTCTTTGGGATCCCTCGGGCCAGGGCTGGTTCTTGGTTGTCAAGATTGGCAGGTAGGAAGAGGTGGGACTGGCAAGCGGATGCCTATAGCTAGGGTGCCCCGGTAAGCTGAGGCTGGGGAGTTGGAAAACCTCAGAGAAGGAACCATGGCCAGGACTGAAAAAAAAAAAAAAAAGCTTCTAGTTTGCAGATGGGCATAATCAAGGAAGACTCCCAACCCCCTGCGTCTTGGAGATTCACTGGGGAGGAATCTGCCCGTGGGGGTAACAGCTGACATTCAGTTGGACGTTGTGTTCAGCGGGAATAAGGGCGGAAGCAGCCCATTCCAGGGGTCTCCTACATGCACTGCTGGCTGCTAAGCCACAGGGACAAGTTGAGAACCTGAGCACCTTAGGGCTAGAAACCGGAGCCTATCCTCTGCAGTGGCCCTCCAGCGCCCTCTCTTGATGAAGCTTGATGTTCTGTCAGTTGCAAAATGGAAATGCTGTCCATCCCATGACTGGCCGTGAGGAGAGCTCTTGAAGCTGAGAGGCATTAGATATTTGACATATCAGGCTTGCCAAATTCTCTTTCTTTGTTTAAATCGTGCAGCTGGACTCTTCCTTCTGCCCGCTGCCTGAGTTAAATTTGTTATTGTGTATTGGAACCCTTGGCACCTTTGTGAGGACACGGTTGGATTTATGGCATGTTTTAAAAAGGAAAATTTTCCTTTAAAAAGGAAGAATGCCTTTGCATTTAGGAAGATCTAAGAAATGTTGCGAAAATTTCGTGATAATTGTAAAATTATACATAATCGTATATACATTTATGTACAAAATTGTACATAAAATTAATGTACGTGAGTAATTAAAAATAACTTAATGTGAGAAAGTTTTAAGTAAGAAGTTAATGCTTCTACCAAATCGGAAGACAAACTGTTATTAAGTAAGACACCAGAGAAGAGAGAGCATGAGAAGTAATGAAATAAAGGAAGAAGATGCTTGTACTTCTTTAGAAGATCAGAACACCAAAACTGTATTATCTTTCTTTTGTGACTCAGGACAGTGAGTTGTGAGTTTATGTGTACCCATTCAGGGATTTTTCTGGAACACAGTAAAGGGCAATATTGGTCCCTGAAGGAGCTGACAGGTTTTTTTGTTTGTTTGTTTGTTTTTTTTTTTTTAGCTGACAGGTTTTAAGAGAGACAGAGCAAGTACATTTTTTATTGGGAGAAATACCTAATTCAGCTACGTAAGTAGGCAATTAAGAGTAAAAGTACTAGGCGAGAGAAGGCGAAAGGAGCAAAGGAGAAGCATAAATTGGCCTTTCCTTTTAGGGAGCTTATAATCTTTCTGATAAGATCCATGTCTAAAATATAAATAACCATAAAGAAGATTGCAGATAAAGGCTGTGGGAACCCAGTGAAAGTAGCAATCATTTTAGACCCAGTGGTTCTGGAAGGCTTTAAAGTGAAGACACTTTGAGTAGATTTGAGAGACTTCAGAACAGGCATCCTGGAGTTCAAAGAGAGGAGGCTGTTCTTCTGGGACACACGGTATGAGCATGACTTGTGACATCGATTGAATTTGTCATAATCATCATTTCATGTCTACATTAGTACCCGGCCCCCTTATGAGCTCTGTAAGTCAACCCATCTGCCGCATCAGATACTCAATAGCAGTGAACTTTGGGAAATATGATTAGAAGATACAGTGACTTGGGTTCTGAAGGATGTGGAAGGCTTGTGATGACTTAGGCTTTTTATCCTTAGGGTAATGGGAAAGTGCTGTGGATTTTTGACCCTGAAGGTGCAGAAGTAGATGGTGTCGAAGATGAACTGGCGTGGAGGGAGAGGGTTGGTGGGAAACCCTACTAAGGCAGAGATGTCATAGGTGTCATGTGGTGATGACATGGACTGGTATGGAGGCCACAGACCTGGAGAAGGGAAAATGACTTAAGAGACATATGAGGAAAGAACTGATGGAATGGAATGTATAAAGGAATGCAGGGTAGGCATCAAATCTTACTTTAAACTTATAACCACAATGACCCTTTCTTGGAAGAGGCTAAGTCAGGGATTTTGGATGGAGTCAGAGGAAGCAGTTGGGAGGGAGGAATCAGCCCTTGGTCTTTCCAAAGAATAGCATATCATGGCTTTTATGATGAAATTATCATCTACACTTTGTGTTACATATCATGGTCAAGTAAATCTAGAACTTTGATGTGCTATGCCTCATCAGTTTTGTTTCAAAGTGCAGAATGCTCGTTACAATAGGCCATATCTTATCTTGCTTTTCTGCTTGCTTTTCTACTCTATTAGATAGCCCAAATGCAAACTAATGAGCAGCTATAAAAATTTGGGTAGATCTTTTTTTATGTTTCTGAAGGAGTCCTGAACTTTGTGTTTCAGTAGAAGAAAAAAAGAAAACTATAGGAATCTCATTGTCTATATCCCATTCCAGTCACCATTAGGGAATTAGCTTTTTCCTGTCGAGCTTGTCTAGCAGCTACCTGTGGCTAAGGGGTTGGGTAGCTCTACTTCCTTAGGTCTCGCTTTATGGTTCTAGAAGGCAGTTGTCCTATGCTATCAGATGTCGTGGGTTCTTTAATGCGGCTGTCTTTTATATGTATGCAGAGCAAAATAAAGAAACGATCCTGGGTTCTTCATGAGTGTTTGGAAAGAGTTCCTGAAAATGTGGATGCTGCGAAGGAGCTGCTTCAGTACGGACTGAAAGGCACAGACCTGGAGGCTCTGGTGGCCATAGGGAGAGGAGCCGACGACGGCAGGTGGGTCATAGAAAGATCGGGATCCAAGTGTAAAGGTGACTTTGTGAAAATATTAAAGCTGAGACATGGCAGAGGGTAAACTTTTCTTTATTTTAGGTTATCCTATAATGAGATAGTTGCCTTCGATCAATGCTTCTCTTATCTGAGGTCACAGCTTTCTTTCCTTTGAGTTAAATGTGTGTATCTATGATAGCTTGTTGCTAAGAAAAGAGCAGATTCTACAGACCTTTATCGGATCCTGGCAGTTTCTAGCTGTGGGCTAAAGGCACTTACCTGGGAGTGCTTCCCAGTCAGGAGCACCCACTTGGCAAGCGCGAGCTTCATTCATTTTGTTTGTCTTGGCTTCCTACCTCCTTTAGAGAATTCGAGTGATTAAATCCTGTGTCTTAGGAAAGCACTTTGTAAACTTTTAAGTACCACACAAATGTCTGTCAATAATAATAGTAAAGTTATTTGACAGGAGTCATTGCTTGTTAGACATTTGGAATTTTTTTTTTTTAATTTTTTTAAAGATTTTATTTATTTATTTGACATAGAGAGAGAGATCACAAGTAGGCAGAGAGGCAGGCAGAGAGAGAGGGGGCAGCAGGCTCCCCGCTGAGCAGAGAGCCTGATGCGGGGCTCGAGCCCAGGACCCCAGGACGCTGGGATCATGACCTGAGCCGAAGGCAGAGGCTTAACCCACCGAGCCACCCAGGCGCCCCGACATTTGGAATTTTTTTTTATTTTATTTTATTTTATTTTTTAAAGATTTTATTTATTTATTTGACAGAGATCACAAGTAGATAGAGAGGCAGGCAGAGAGAGAGGAAGGGAAGCAGGCTCCCTGCTGAGCAGAGAGCCCGATGCGGGACTCGATCCCAGGACCCTGAGATCATGACCTGAGCTGAAGGCAGCGGCCTAACCCACTGAGCCACCCAGGCGCCCGACATTTGGAATTTTTTAAAGATATAAGTGTGATGATATATTTAACAAATCAGTACTGTAAACGAGACTGACGTTCATTGTCATTTTCAAACCTTGTTTTCTTGTACTTTAATTAGTTAATTTTAAGTAATCTCCATGCCCAATGTGGGGCTTCAACTCATGACCCCAAGATCAAGAGTCCCATGTTCTATGGACCAAGCTAGCCAGGCACCCCTCAAATTTATTTTACTTTTATTTATTTATTCATTTATTTTATTTATTTTTAAGATTTGTATTTATTTGAGAGAGAGTGAGCTTGCACAAGAGGGAGGAGGGGGAGGGGCAGAGGGAGAGGGAGAAGCAGACTCACTGGTGAGCATAGAGCTGGGCTCGATCCCAGGACCCTGGGACCATGACCTGAGCCGAAGACAGACGTTTAACCCACTGAGTCATCCAGGAGCCCCTTTTTATTTATCTTTTAAGTAAACCATTTTGAAACCTTAAATAGAAGTGATTCCGACTGTAAACTCTGGGCAGCATGTTCTCGATGGGCTGTTTCATATTGGATAAGTATAAACCTCACATGGTTTCCTAAGTAGTTCTCATTGCCATGATTTTAAAATTTTTGTATGTGACGATTAGTGATGACTTTTTGCCCATCCTGCCGATACAATGAGTGAATCACTTTCCTTGCAATACAAAATCTTTCTTTCAAATAAGTGGTTCTTTCTGTTTCTGTGGAAAGCAGCTTAGTGATAAAATCAGCCCGAGTGGGGGAAAGCAGCTTTCACTAATAGCTTTGGGTTTGTTTTTTTTCCTTCCAGATTTACATTGCCTGGTGAAGTGGACATTGACAACATCCCCTATGAGGAGCTGTCACCACCCAGTGAAGAGCCTGCCAGGAATAAAAAGGAGAAAAAGATCAACAAGAGACGAGAACTACTTAAATTAGTGAACTTTGCAAAGTAAATGATTTATGACAATTTGGTACTTTCTTTAAAGTAGCTGGTCACTTAAATGTGCTCTTCGCGAGGATTAATTGCTCTGAATTATTCCAGCAACACAAACCAAACGCAGTTGGTGTTGTTTTACCCTTGTGCTTTTGTGTCCTGTTCTGTCCGTTTGGGGCTCAGTGAAACATTGTTATTTTTATTCTATTTTAACTCATAGAGAAGTGCTCTTCTGTGTTAATATAAGTGGCCTAATGCAGCTATTCCCAACAGGTTAACACTGGAACAAAAGGAACTTTGCCGCTGTAGACGGAAATTACTAACCTACTTAGATCGGCTTGCAACATATGAGGTAAGGAGTAGTTTTAATCAAACCATTTATCATTATAAATGATATTGCTGCCCTAATATCTGACATTCTTGGTCTTTCTAACTATGTATGTTTTGGGAAAAATTCATTTTGTGCAGAAGCAGTTTCTCATATAACTGCTTTGGTAAAAATTAAGAGACTGTGGAAGGCGGAAGTCGTGTTAGTCTAGGGAGCAGAAATGCTTTAGCCATTTCAGTGTATCTGTGTTTTCTAGATATTTGATCCTTTTTGTTTACTTTTATTTTACATTTGATTTTAAGGTTATGGCATATAGCTGTCTCCAGTACTGAATTTCGGTATACACTGGGTTTTAATAATCCTAATAGGAATATTTCTGACTCATTTTATTTTAGTGATTTGCTAGTGCATTGAATTTAGTTGGTTGAACTTTGGTCCTAATTATGGCCAAAATGAGACACTTGAACTTTATTTTTTGTTTGTTTGTTTTTATTTTTTATTTTTATTTATTTCTTAAATTTCTTTTCAGTGTTCCAGAATTCATTGTTTTTGCATCACAGCCAGTGCTCCATGCAGTACGTGCCCTCCACAATACCCAACACCAGGCTCACCCAACCTCCCACCCCTCTCCTCTCAGTTAGTTCCTCAGAGCCCACAGTCTCTCATGGTTTGTCTCCCCTCCAATTTCCCCCAACTTCCTTCTCCTCCCCATCTCGCCCACGTCCTCTGTGTTACTCCTTATGCTCCACAAATAAGCAAAACCATATGATAATTGGCTCTCTCTGCTTGACTTATTTCACTCAGCATAATCTCCTCCATAATCTCGTCCATGTTGACCCAAAAGTTGGGTATTCATCCTTTCTGATGGAGGCATAATATTCTATTGTATATATGGACCACATCTTCCTTATCTACTCGTCTGTTGAAGGGCATCTTGGTTCTTTCCATAGCTTGGTGATTGTGGCCATTGCTGCTATGAGCATTCGGGTGCAGATGGACCTTCTTTTCACTACATCTGTATGTTTGGGGTAAATACCCAGTAGTGCAATTGCCGGGTCATAGGGCAGCTCTATTTTTAATTTCTTAAGGAATCTCCACACTGTTTTCCAAAGTGGCTGCACCAACTTGCATTCCCACCAACAGTGTAAGAGGGTTCCCCTTTCTCCACATCCTCTCCAACACTTGTCTACTGTCTTGTTGATTTTGGCCATTCTAACTGGTGTAAGGTGGTACCTCAGTTTGGTTTTGATTTGAATCTCCCTGATGGCTAATGATGATGAACATTTTTTCATGGAGACACTTGAACTTTAAAAAAGGTATACTTTATTTTTATTTCTTTAGGAACACAAACACTGAATGTTTCCAACATTCAAATGTTGTTAAAGATATTTCAGCGAATAAACATAGTTTAGGCTGCTTTTTCACATGACCCTCACAGCTGAGGGTCAGAAATTGATAGAAATTTCTAACATATAAAGTTTGACTCCACTTGCAGATTACTCTCTCCATCTGTGTTAGTCCTCCTTTCTGTGGGAACACCTCCCTTGGCTCTTGGTACTGGCACATAGCAGGGGCTCAATAAATGTGACCTCTAATATTATGATGCTTATCCCCAGAATAATGGAGATATTTAGTTCTTCTAATGCCTATAGGCAAATCTAAAAGCATTTGATTTCCTACCTGCTGATAAACAAAATACCACTGATAAAAGGGCTATTTATGGTTACTAGAAAACATGGTAGTTATACAAACAAGTTGCAAAAATTCCTAATACTTTTATCTATGGGTACAACTAGTTTGATTGTTGGATGGTCATGTTATTTTAAAGCCTATTGTTTTATTGTATTGGAGTTGTATTTTGAGGTAATACATAAAAGCATGTTATGAGCTGCAGAAGGCAGTACAGATAGGATTTATTATGTTGTCTTGGCCTTTGTTTTACTAAATTTTATTGATTTTGAGATCTTGAAGAGTTCCATGAAATGCAGAGTTTGACTATCCAGTTAATTTTCTTTCATTCCCCTTTAGTTATCGAATTGCTGTTTCCCTATTTGACAGTTGGAAGTACGTTCACTAGTGCCTGGTTTAAAGTATTTGTTGAGGCCACTTTCTTAGAGAATTAGGGTAATAATTAGGCTTTTGAAAAGTAGGTGAAGTTGATGAATTTGGCTGTTAAAACTTAAACATGAAGATGTTCAGACACGGTAGCTCACCAGCTAGATAGTAGTAGAGATAGGCATCGCATTTTAATCCTGAGGCAAGCTTATTTTATGAATCCTGTGACAAATTAGAGGAAAGTGGATTGATTTCTATGTGACACAAGTACCTGGTAGGGACCAGCTGTCACGGCGGTGCTGGAGGTGGAGATGAGAACAAGGAAGTGTCCTGGAGGCCACATTATGTAGGCACTAAACGGTGACAATGGCGTGTGCAGAACTGAGGAAAGAACGTGGTGGAGAAGGACATTCCGTTTTTCCTGGGGATGTCGGAGAAGACACTATATAGGAAGTGCCATCCCAACTAGTCCTTAAAAAAAAAAAAAAGGGCAGGCAGATTGAGGGGGTCGGGGAGTGCTCTAAGGCAGACATGGGAGCAGAAGCTCCGAAAAGGTGTAGGGGTTTCATCTTGGTGACTGCTGTATCCCCAGGCTCACACGGGTACCTGGCTTCTTGAGGAGCTCAGCAAATATTTGTCGAAGCAACTGATCAGTAAGAGCCTACCTCAAATACCAGCACGTTTGTTGAGTTGATTGTTGGCCGCTGCGTTGGGTACTGAATCCGTTGGGTACTGAATCCGGATTATTTCCCAGCAGTCTTTCAGGCAGGTAGTGTTTTCCTTCCAGTGTTATGGATATGAAAACTGAGGCTTGGAGAAGGAAAGTAATTTGCTTAAGGAGAAAGCAGGAACTCACAGCGAGGTCTCCTGGATTCATTAGCCTGCGCTGATAATCCACACACGCTGTATGAAGAAAGGGGGTGGGGTGCTCCTGAGGGGGGAGCTGGGCTGCCAGGGAGCACAGCACAGACCGAAGGGAAAAGCGGGGGTTAGAACAGTTTCTGGCCACATTTGAAAGGTCTCTCCTGCCATGTGAGGAGTGGACTTGAACTGCCGGAGGTGGAGTGAGTTTAGGGAAGAGGAGGAAGTGGGTAAGTGGAGACAGTGATTGTAGGCGGCTCCTTCTGCAAGTCTTGTTTCAAGGCGCCAAGAAGATAATGTATGTGAAATTAAGAGTTTTTTTTTGATAGAAGGAAGAAGTATTGTTTGTATGCTAGTGGGAAGGAAGCAGCAGAGGGTGAGGAGGCATTTATCCAACAGGAGAAAGAAGTGATAATGGCATGATTATAGAAATGGGATTTGGAGCATGAGCAGGGTTTGGGGAGCAGATGGTTATAATTTTTCTGTTGTAACTGAAGGAAGGAAATCCTGTTGGTAGAGATGCAGGTAGCTGTGCAGTTTCAGTGGGTGGGAAAACGAATATCCCGTCTAACGGTGTCAGTTAAAGTGTATGAAGCAGGTTTTCAGTTGAGAAGTGTTGGAGGTCTGGAAAGAATGAAAGAACTGTGGAAAAGTTTCTAACAGAACAGAGGAGAAAACTTGTTAGGGAAGTATAGTACGATTGAGGGACGGCAGATTTGAATTGAATTTATAAAATGTCCAAACTTCCTTATAGAGAAGAGTATAATGAACCCGGATGTACTCATTGCCAAGTCCATCCATTTTGTGAATCTTGTATCTTTTACTCTCCGCTCCTGCCTTTTCTTTCAGCGAGTTGTTTTAAAGCAAATCCTAGACGTCTTACCATTTCACCCATAAATATTTAGGTTTCTGTAACTGGTAAAGACTTAAAAAATAGGGGCGCCTGGGTGGCTCAGTGGGTTAAAGCCTCTGCCTTCGGCTCAGGTCATGATCCCAGGGTCCTGGGATCGAGCCCCACATCGGGCTCTCTGCTCCGCGGGGAGCCTGCTTCCTCCTCTCTCTCTGCCTGCCTAGTTGTGATTTCTCTCTGTCAGATAAATAAAATATAAAAAAAAAAAGTCTTAAAAAATAACCACAATAACATTATTATTTCTAAGAAAATGAGTAGCAGTTCCTTAATGTCATCTCCTATCCACTTCATGTTCAGAGTTTCCTAGTCACCTCATAAATGGATTCACAGCTGGCTCGTTTGCATCAGGATCCCAACCGTGCTGAGATCTTGAGATGAGAATTGTCAGCTTGATTTTGTGATAGTTTTTCAGACTCCTGGTAGCTTGTAATCAAGGTTCTTAGTTGCCTTGGACTAAGGGTGAGGTTTTGCCAGGTGAGTATGATGAAGGGAAAGAAACAAGGGATTAAAGAAATCTCTGTAATGATCGACCAGGGACTAAGCTGGTTGGAAGGGATCAGAGACTTGGAGGAGAGAGAGCAGGAGAAAAATGTTGGGTCATTGGGCTGGGTGTCTCAATGACGTTGAAGAATTGCTGGAATGCCATGTGTTGGGTTGAGTTGGGGGGGTGGAGGAAAGATCAGTTGCTCAAGAATCCATTGTTGGACATGGAGATGTCCCTGAGACGTCCTTCGGGCGATGATAAAGATCTAGGGAGCTGATAGGATGCGTAACTGGGATGGAACAAAGGGAACGGTTGTTGTAGATGGGGAGTCCGGGAACTGAGAACATTTTTGAAATGTTTTCTTTCTTAGTTTCCATGAATATGTCTTAAACAGCTTCCCCCTCACCCCCCTCCTGCCCTTACTTCTCTACTTCTCCAACTCTTCCTTCATTTGCTTTGCTTTTCAGATGCCTATTCCTGACCTTCCCTTGTCCTCTAGCACATCCCAACACCCCGTTTTTTTTGTTTGTTTGTTTTTTTTTTTTTTTTGGTTGAACCTTTAAATGATGTTGCTCCTTAAGGCTGTTTTCATTCAATTTGATTTCCCTTGAAATCATACTCACTTCTGTGTTAGTAAGTGTGGCATGTATGTGACTCACCTCGCTCCAGAACTCTGACCTATCCACCTGCCTTCTGGGTGGCTCCTTCTAGATGTGCTAGAGTTCCAAGCCCAACATATTTGCGAGTGACCTTCTCAACCCTCCCCCTCTCACCTCCTCCACACCTCCTCCTTGTCTCTCTCCTACCTCAGTAAATTAATTCAGTCAGTAAGTAGTTATTGGTTACTTATGTGAAAAGCAGACTGCTGGGGATCTGGGGTTCAGCATTTAATGTGACAAGCCCTATGTCAGACATTGCAGCGGGCAGATCCTTACTTGCAGTTGCCATGGCCAACTTGTTTGTGTTTTATGTCCCAGCTTCGGGGCACCCCCGGGAAGCCTTCCCCACCTTCCCAGGACAAGTTTTATAGTACTCTCCTGTGCGTTTCCCTTCGCCTGTTCCTGTGTGCTTGTTTGTTCCCACTAGATTTTAAGCAGTTTGGAGGGCAGGAAACGTGTCCTGCTCATGACATCACTACTGCCTATCCCAGTGCCCCTAGCACATAGTAGACACTCAGTAAATATTTGTTGAACGAATGCATGGTTCGGGCTGCATTTTACATCGATCACCAGCAGCCCTGAAGTTCATGCGGGTGCTCATACTGCGCTGCCATGTATAATGGTCGCTTACTTGTTTTCTGCAGGTGGTGGGTTTTGGTTGTCTTACTGTAATTAATTTTTTACTGCCCATTTCATTTACTTCTTAATTTTTTTTAATTAACAGTATTTATAAATACAGCTATTTTCAAAATGAAGGCAGGAATGCAGATGTACTACTTCAGTTAACAGTTGATAGTTTAATTAATTCAAGGCTTATTTATTTAGGGAGGCAGAGTTGTAAAGGTTTTTAATATTTTCTTGTCACCCATATTTAAAAGCCTTTTCATTATTAAGTCGCTGTTTCCCCTCAGGAAATCCTAGGAGTGCCTCATGCATCTGAACAGAGATATGATGCTGAATTCTTTAAGAAGTTCAGAAATCAGAATATTGTTCTCTCAGCAAGAACTTATGCTCGGGTAATTTCTTTTTTGTAAATAAAATAATTATGGTTATTAACACTTTCTAAATCTCTGAGCCGCACAATTAATGTTATTGCATGCATTTACCATCATTTCATTTTTTTGTTTTAATATTAATGTAGAGAAAATGGAATTATATTTTTAAAAATGTTTATTCATTGTCCCTCTGCCCCTCCCCCGTTCATGCTCGCTCGCTCTCTCTCTCTTTCTCTCTCTCTCTCTCTCGCAAATAAATAAATCTTAAAAAAAAAAAAAAGGCGGGGGCACCTGGTGGCTTCGTTGGTTCAGATTCTGACTTTGGCTCAGGTCATATCTCAGGGTCCTGGGATGGAGCCCTGCGTCCTCAGGAAGTCTGTTTCTCTCTCTCTGTCTGCCCCTTGCCTTGCTCATACTCTTTTTCTCTCTCTCTCAAATAAATAAAATTTTAAAAAGTGTTTATTCATCATTCTGAATTTTAAAAGTAAGTGATTTTTATGACAGTAGATTGAAAAATGTGATGCAGACTACAAAGAATTAGAAATATTTCAAAGTACCTTAAATCAGAACCGCATAAAAAGTTAATTTTAGATTTTTGAACGTTGTCCTACAAAGTCATTCCTTTATTTCTAAGTTTTACAATGGAAACTTACTTACCCCTTGCTCTTTGTGCAGGAAAGTAATGTACAAGCCCTAGAAATTCTGTTCACTTATCATGGATCAGACCTGCTTCCTCATCGCCTTGCCATTCTCTCTAACTTCCCAGAGACCACTTCTCCACATGAATATTCTGTTTTGCTGCCTGAAGCTTGGTATGTGACTGGGTTTACTGAATTTTACCTTCCTTCTAAATCATAACAGTTTTTTGTTTCATGCTAAATAATTTGAATTAAATAAAATTAATTTTAAATTAATCTATTTAAGCTTTTTTTCTGATTATAAAATTATTTCTGACTTATTTTTAAATGATCTCAAAGCCAAAATGTGTCTAGCATAGGAGGACCACCTTAACTTAATGAACATGAGCCTTACTTTCTATCTTTTTGATGAAGGCCTCCTGATTTTCCTGGTGTGTGCGCCATATGTTTTTATGGTTAAGAGCAGTTGTTTTTGTTTTTTGTGTATCTTTTCTTTCTTTTTTTTTTTTTTTTTTGGTTAAGAACAGTTTTTAGGCTAACTCTCTTTGAATTAGATCTTTCAGAAATGAAGTAGTTCTGACAATATCAGGTGGCAGGTCCAGGGGACTCAGAAATGTCTGAATCTGGACTCTTAATAACTGTTTCTCCCTCTGGAATTCCAGTGGGAGAAAGACAAATGGGAAATCAAAGTTCCCTTTAATTATTAATTGTACCGATCCTCTTTATCTCAGTTCAAGGCTATTTGAGAATTGGGTCACAATGTGGGACATAGACTCTAAGTTCAATGGGCCTCATTGTATCACCCAGTAGGCTTGTGGAGGCCAGAATGTTTCCTCATGAGAATGAAGAAAAGAGAATGAATTTGCCTCCGTGCCTAGCTCAGACTGGGTGGGTAGCCCATTAGCTCCAGGCCTGAGGCCCAGGGTGTGAAGGATACTCTGCTTGTCGGTTACTGCACTGAGGTCAAAGGCAAGACTATTCACCGTGACCTTTTGCATCCAACGAGTGAACTAGGTCAGTAAATGTGAGACTTCTACGTCTACTAGTAAATGTGGCTCAGTCACTGATTTGCAAGATTTATATCCTTTTGGGATTTTTTTGAGTTTGCCTCTCTTTACCTTGAGTTGCCAGTCCCTGTGCTACTTATTCATGTTGCATATGTTGAGTCACGTGTGACTTGATCTATGACGTCCGCCCGTGATCTGAAAACGCTCTAAGAGATTAGGACCATTCCAGGTGAAATCACTGTTACAAATTTTAGGTACTGGCAACTTAACTCTTTTAAGGGATGTTACTGGAATTTAGGGGATCATTCAGTTTCCTTCTTTCTCCCCTGTCACGCCTACCCACTATCCTGTTTGTAGGCTTGCGTATTGATGGTGAAGATGAACATTTATAGAGTAATCAGTAGGTATTTCCTACATAGGTATATGTGGTTTCCACTTTTGGTATTATCCCTCTTACTACCGAAAACTGAGATTTACAGAGGTTTAGTAGTATAACTCTGTATAAAGTACGGCCAAGATTTGCAACTTATATCTGTTTGTAGTTGTAGATCAGGGAGCTCAAAAAATAAGTTCTACATTCCTCATTTTGTACTACTCTTGGTACTAAAAAAAAAAAGTCTTTGTCATGATAAAAGTGAACAAAAAGAAGCTTGAGGCGCTCTTTTCATTTTCATATGATTTCTTTTATATCCTTATAGTGATATGTAAAATGTATTTTGTGAATGTATATTTATAGGTATTTTTGAATATAATTTTATTGTTTTCTTGCTCTCTGCAAAATAGATCTAATCTGAATATAAATGACTTTTTTCCACTATAAATTGTTAGTACAGAGAAGGGCTTTCTCTTAAAAAACACAGGGGAGAGCTATCATCTCTTGGAGTTTTTTTTTTTTTTTTTTTTTTTAAAGGTAATCTGTCTTTAGATTTGAGTTCATTTGTGGTTATTGTCTCCTGATGACTGCTTAGATAAGCATAGGATTTTCTGAGATTTCACAATTGGTATGCAAAATAGTTTTACAATGCCGGGTGCTGGGTTATCTCTGAATGCCCTATGCTTCCTTTACTGGGGCTGCTGTAACCAACTTAAATTGTGACAGATACTTGCACTATACCATATTATAGCAGAGGGCAATAGAAGATAAGGTTATTCAGAATCGTTGTGATGGGATATGTTGCTTAGCCAAATTTTGAAAAGACTGGTTTTTTAGGAGTCTTTATATTCATTTTAACATATTAAGGAAATAAAGATTTTTGTTTCTCAAGAAAGTCTCATGGAGTATAGTTTTGCTCTAATTAGAAAGAATGAGGAACAACACTAGGTTATAACGGTAATGTCTGCCTCCTTATGATTTTATGTGGCTGCTAAGCAAACCTGGTTACGTTTCAGGCGTAGCTTCTTCTGTGAGGTCTTCCGTATACTTATTCCTTTTCCTATATTTTCATCATTCTTTGTTCTTGTACTATAACCCTTTTACAGTGTGTTTTTAGTCATTTTTAGTTCAGCTTTTCTCCCTCTTGTTTCCGTTTTTTAAAAAGATTTTATTTATTTATTTGACAGATCACAAGTAGGCAGAGAGGCAGGCAGAGAGAGAGAGAGAGAGAGGGAAGCAGGCCCCCCAGCCGAGCAGAGAGCCTGACGTGGGACTCGATCCCAGGACCCCGAGGCCACAACCCGAGCCGAAGGCAGCGGCTTAACCCACTAAGCCATGCAGGCCCCCTTGTTTCCTTTTTTAATGAGCATCCAACCTTAACCCAAAACTAATAACTCTTTAAGGTGGAGACCATCTCCTCCAAATTTTTGGATTCTTATGGCCTAGGGTGGTTCTTGTGTATTTGAGTCTCTGAAAATGTTTGCTCACTGGGTCAATTAGGGCTCTCTTGTGTCCCTTTATAAGAGAGGTCAAAGGCTGTCCCAAAGGAAGGACAACAGAATAGACTTCTTACCTCTAACAATGGAGGCGCCCTGGTACGTGTCTCACTGAGGCTCCGATGGCCTTAATTCCTGAGTCCAGTGCTGTTTGAGAGTTAAAGCCTGACTCTTCCCCAGCTTGAAGTTTCATTCTAATGGATGCGTGGATCAATAAGACCTATTTATAGAAATCATTTGCTTTTTGAGGAAATTTATTCTTCTTTGGATACTTGGTATTTATTTTCCAATCACTTTGAAGTCAGAGCAGCACAAAGCGTCTGCTCTGTTGGAACAGCAGTGCTCTCATCCCCACCCACGGGGAGCTGGGCGCTCTGTGAGTGCCTGGCGCTGTGGGAGGGATTCTGAAGTGAGGAAAACACACTTTCTCTTTAGCAGGAATTAATCAGGTATGTTTGAGGCATCAAGAGAATTTCCTGCGTACAGCATCATGCTTTCAAACTGAGAAGAAATAAGAATTGAAAAGACTCTAAATACATTTGCAGCCTTTTCTGCCTTTTTTTTTTTTTAAAGCCTCTTCAGCTGCATTGTTTGAAAACTAGTTTCTCTTCCTCATTTAGTGCCTTCAAGGATGGTAGAACTTTCTGTACACATGATCGATCTTCTCAGAGCGCACTACGGCGCAGAGGCTGAGCCCATGTCATCCCGCTTTATCGGCCTGTCACCCCCTCCGCTTGTATTTTGCAGGAAATGACTTTTCAGGAATCTGTGAGATGGTTAGAGGGTTTGAAACCAGGTACCCACCTCTAAGTGTATGGCCGCCAGAGGCAGAGTGGCTGTGAACTCTGCACGGTCTTCAGCTTGCCCTTAGGATGGTATGTCCAGTCCCGCGTTTCCTCCCCTCCGCCCAGGACCATGCTATGCCCGCTGCTACCCTGGCGCCTCGTGGCGGCTGTGCCTCCTGCCTGGTGCGCCCTTCTCCCATATCTTCGGGTGACTGGGCCTCTTACTTCTTCTGCATCTCCTGCCACAGGTCAGTCTCCTTCTCTGACCACTCTCGTTCGTAGCCTCGCTCCCTCCCGCTGCTTGCGCCCTGAGCAGGTGTTTCTTCCCCGTACGCACACCTAACATATCCTACGGTTGTTTGTCTTCTCCACTCTGTCTCATCTCCCTTGGCCACCCTATTTATGATTTTACCCTCCCTTTAAATCCTCTTTTCCCGCCTTATTTTCTTCCTAGATTTTATCACCCCTACCGTAGTTTGAGTTCTGTTTACTTACCTTGTTACTTACTTCCCACTTGTGTTTTCTTCCCTTTCTTAGCCCCTGACGCATTTAGAAGATCGCCCCGCACGTTGTAGGTTCTCAGTAACTACTTGTTGAGTGAATAAATGAATGAATGAGTAGCAGATCCATAAGGAAAGGAACTTGTGTCTTGTTCACTGTGTAGAGTGTACATGGAAGGGTAGGTAGGGTTTTGCATTTTAGAGTCCAAGCCATGTAATATCTTGAGAAGTAATAGTAAGTTACGTCAACAAAGTGGCCTTTTACTTTGCCCCGTGTTGAGATCCTGTAGGCAGAACTTTCTCTTTGGCATTTACCCGAAGTTTGATGAACCAGTTTTGTTTGAACCAAATTTGATGATTGTGATTGCTGGGAAACTTCTGTGGCATGTGTCAGTTTTGTGTGTGATATTGTCACTCTTATTGTCATTTCTTACTATATTAGCTTCCACAATTTTTGCTCATAGGTTTTTATAAAGGGATTTTTTTTTTAACTTTTGGGATTTTTGGTATTTATGGCATGTTTTAGAAAGATTATTTAATTTTTTTATTTTATGCCTCTTTTCCTATTGTAGAATCTTTCTAGAATGGTGGAAGTAACCTAGTTTAAAAAGTTGTATTTTGTATAGTTGGCTGTTGAAGTAGGATCAGAATCAAAGTAAGAGCTTTGATTCTAGAACCAAGGTGTCTAGTTTGTGTTTTTTGATACCTTTTCTTAGATGTACCTCAGTCCTCTCACTTGTCAGATGGGCACGATTGTAACACCTACCTCTTCGCATTGTGAGAATGCCTAATGAGTTGGTGTGTATACAACACTGAGAACAGTGCGTGGCATCAAGTAAATGTTACGTAAGTGTTAGCAGTCGTCGTTAATGCAGAACCCTGTAGTTGAGCCTTGGCTTTCTCTACTTCCTATGCTTGCTGTTTTAAAACTTCTTATTGGAATAATCTTATAACTGTAGAAAAGCGGAGTGGAGAATACAGGGTGTTTCTGGATACCCTTCACTGGGCTTCCCCTTTCTTCCCATAGAATCATAGCACATTTGTCAAAACTGAGACACTGTCACTGGAGTCGTCAGTTCTGCTATAGCCATAGGCACTCCTAACGATGACGGGCTCTGCAGACCCGTGCAGTGCAAACCATGGCACTGATGGGAAAAGCGGGATTAATGGTCCAGCACTCAAAAGCTTTGTTCAGTGAAACAAAGTTAGGAACCTAAATGAAAGTCCTCACATATTTTAACATGTGTTACATGGGTAACAGACATCCAAATACTAAAATATGGCCCTTACCTTAAAGCCCTTAGACTTTGTATGTGGAAATGGGTGTTGGGGAAGAGTTGCACCCGTGCGTCCTTGGGGAATGGAGGAAGGGGGGGTGGTAAGAAATTCGGAGAAAAGTTGTGCCACCAGATGTGGATGGGCGGGGGGGCTTCCTAACACATTCTGGAAACAGCTTGCTGGTAGATGTTTGGGTGTCCCTGCACGCGTAACCCGACGTGGCTGGGTTCAGTTTTCTGTGTGCACAACATTTGTTATGGATGAAATTGGGTGTCAGCAAATGTGAAATTAGTGTTATGGTCAGATTGTTCCCTCGTATATATCATTTGAACAAATTTGCACCCTCAAAATAATATAGTGGAACAGACTGCACAATACTGTTAACTAAATGACAGATTTATTTGGATATAATTAGTTTTTCTGCTAATACCCTTTTTCTGTTTCCGAATCCAGACTAGGATACCACATTGCATTTGGATTTCATTTATTTTTAATATGTGGAAATAACCTCTGCCATACATAAATGTGAGTCAGGAAATTCTTTGACACCTATATTTGCTAGATAATGAAAATTGACACTCATATTTATATTCCTGGATTATTTCCACACCAGTAAGGAAAGATTGCATTATTTAGTGTATTTGGGGATATTGCAATATTTAAAATATTTTATGTTGTAAGTGATAAAAC
This sequence comes from Meles meles, assembly GCF_922984935.1. Lineage (NCBI taxonomy): Eukaryota > Metazoa > Chordata > Mammalia > Carnivora > Mustelidae > Meles > Meles meles. Next base: position 11,265,678 of record NC_060080.1, on the reverse strand, counting down.
TTGATCGATGGAAGTCAAATATCCAGGAGATATTTGCCCTTGTCCTAGACAAGCTGTTACTGTAGTAACTTGGCAGTTTGTTTGCTTGTAAATATCGGAGTTCAGTTAGATTATTTGGTGATTGAAAGTTTGAGAAGCGTGCTATAACATGCAGATGGATTATACTTGTGTGAACCATAAAAGCGTGTTGCAGATGTTTGTTTCTTTTCTGAATTTGGGATTGCGAGAATTATTTGTTGACTTCTAATCATTCTCTGCTTTCAGCTCCACAGTAATTTATGTGACATCCCATTAAGGCTAAAAATCATAAGGGGTGGGTAAAAGACGTTAAGTCATTCACTGTTTAGATCGTGTGGGATGTCAGCCTACATACCGGCCTATTTAGGAACTGCCGTTTCTCTAGGGCACAGAAACAGAAAGCACTTTCTTTCACCTGCGTTCATGGAGAACAACACTGCAAAACAGTACAATAAATTGTATGACAGGCAGAATCATTTCTCCCCATGACCTGCAGACCCAGGTCCTCTTTGCGCCACGCAGACTGTAACGCATGTTTGTCCCTGACATTTTATTCCCTTGCTAACCCCGAATCATTCCTGCGTTTCCTAGGCCGTAATCCCTTTGTGGTGCTCTCTGCCCCACTTGATAATGCAGCAAGGTTTAAACTAACTGTGTTCTTTAGCAGTTTGATTCAGAAGGAATATGTCTTTTGTGCATCTGTAGGTACTATTTTTGGCTTTGCATTTTTTTGGCTCTGTTAAGTGTAGGGATGGTTAAGACCATGTAGCCATTATAAGCTTTTTATGTTTTTAGAAAACATTTTAATTGTAAAAAATGCATAACATTAAATTTACCATTTTTAACCATTTTTCAGCATATAGTTCAATAGTAAAAGGGTATTTTAACCTTTCACCTTGTTCAGCCAATTTCCAGAACTCTTTATCTTGTGAAGCTGAAACTCTGTGCCCATTGAACAACTCCCTATTCTCCACCTCACCCAGCCCCTGACCAGCACCATTCTGCTTCAGGTCTGGATGAAGCCGTCTACTCTAGGGGCCTCCGAGAAGTGGAATCGTGCAGCGTTTGTCTTTTTGTGGCTCTCTTATTTCACTTAGCCTAATATCCTCAAGGTATAACACACTTTCAGTGAAATTAATATTATGATTAAATACAATTTAGAGTGGCTTGCCATCTGTGGGTCATTTTTCTGTTGATGCTGCAAAAATACTTCCCAAATAAAGTAAAGGATGAAGATGAATTCTAGTTTGAGATGCAAGGTTACCATTATTGCCTAACTTCCTATGGAAAACCTTTTCTTCATCTCTTGGTGGTAAAGAGAGCGTACAAACTGAATGGAACTTCTGGTATCTCCTCTAACACTTTGTTTTCTAAATCTTGCATTTGAGAGCCAAATATAGAGACTTTTTCTATAATTACAACAACGTCAAATTTATGTCCTAAAATAACAAAGCATCAATATGTATTTTATTAAAATTCCCAGTGGGACGAATTTGATTTCAGTCAAATTGATTTTCTCTTACAACTTTATTTTATTTTATTTTTTTTTAAAGATTTTATTTATTTATTTGACACAGAGAGAGAGATCACTAGTAGGTAGAGAAGCCAGCAGAGAGAGAGGGGGAAGCAGGCTCCCTGCTGAGCAGAGGCTGAGATCCCAGGATCCTGAGATCATGACCTGAGCTGAAGGCAGAGGCTTAACCCACTGAGCCACCCAGGTGCCCCATCTCTTGTAACTTTAATCAGTAATAAATAATTTATCCTTTGATAATCAGATGAGACTGTTCCTATTCTTCATAATGGAAAGATTAGGTAGAGGTTTACTTTTTACTACACTGCAGTTTCAAATTGTTGATGCCTTGAAATTTTACATTAGTTGGTAATCTTTTTTTTTTTTTTTAAGAAATAATTTGAACTACGTTTTCGTTGAAGTCAGAGTTGACCCTAAGTGGCTTTTAAATCCAAGCTGTAAAGTATTGTTTATTTTCCTTGAAGGGCAACAGAAGACCGTATCAGAATCAATTCATGGTGGCTAAGTTTCATAGTTCTAAGGATATTCTGGAAGTTTCTTCCCCATAAGAAACATATTAATGTTTTCTTTGAAAGCAGATGCTGATTTTTGAATTTTAATCTTTTTTAAGTGAAATTTATAACAAATCATGAGTACCTTTGGAACTGATTTAAAGATTAAAGCCTTTCTATATTGCTTTATCTTATTTCATTTTCACAGAAAGAACAGTTTGAAGATGATGGAGGAGTCATTTGAGATTGTGTGATGTGAGTCAGATGTGGTTCCTGTCATCAGATAAATTAGAATGTAGTAGGGAAGATACCAGGCAGGTTAGGCTAGATAAAACTATCTTTAAAATACATGTTATAGGACGAATACAGGTAGATTTGGAGATGGGAGAGGTTACTTTCTGTTACAAAGGAGATAAATCAGGAAAGCCTTCTTGGAAGAGGGAAAGTTTGCTTTAGGTGTTAAAAGTTGAGTGTGATTTTTGATATTGGGAAGTTTGAGGAGGAAAGAGTCATCTACTTACTTACTTATTTAGATTTTATTTGTTTTTTTGATAGAGACACAGTGAGAGAGGGAACACAAGCAGGGGAAGTGGGAGAGGGAGAAGCAGGCTTCCCGTTGAGCAGAGAGCCCAATGCGGGGCTGGATCCCAGGACTTGGGATCATGACCTGGGCTGAACGTAGATGCCTAACAACTGAGCCACCCAGGTGCCCTCGTCTGAATATTTAACATGAAGTTGTTTTACCCACTCAGTCTTCACCTGGACAAAAGATGTTCTCAGTGAATTTGTTAGTTGAAATGCAGTGAATTAATGCACAGGATTTCCAGTAAACAATCAGGAATCTGGTTTTCCTTATGTTTTTACGTAGCCCACTCCTGTTCATAAAGATTTCTTTTTCTTCTCTGAAATTGTTAAAAAGCAGCCTCTATTGGTCATTCCCATTGTAATTTTGTTGTTGTAATGGAAATATCGCCTAAACTGTAGTCTGGATAGTGAAGTAATTATGGAAAAAATTGGGGCATTGCATTCACTTGTTTGATTCTCAAGAGAAAAATAAAAGTGTTTCTTTTCCCTTTAAAATTGAAAAGTTGATTAGTTATCTAATCAAAATTCAATTCCCATATGTGCAGTTTATTTCTGAACTGCTGTGAACAAAGAGCAATAAATTGGTTTGTATTTTAGGCTTGGAATAAGTATTTGGCTTTCTGTGGGGAGAGGAGTATAGAGAGTACTTTCCAAAACGGGCTATGTTGGTGGTTTCCGAATCCAAGACTAACCTGGTGTTTGGATCAGAAAGGAAAAGCTAATTGCCTCAACTGTCTGGGAGCAGGGTCTGTAGCCGGCACTGGGATAATTGGTTTGCTTGTCTCCTGGCATTTATGGGCCTGTTAGATCTTGACTCAATTAGTTCTTGTCTTTCTATTTACATAAAGCAACAAAATGCATTTAGGGTAATTTCTTTGATTAAGAAGGTGGAAATGAATTTTATTTCGAGGATTTTTTATGGCTTTGGAAAGTATGTTGATACTGATATTTGTTATGTATTTAGTATCTGAGAAGTACTAAAGAAATGAAGATGTTCTGATTTGTTGATTTCCTCTTTTGAGTTTGGAACTTTATTTTATGTTTCACATGTAATTCTCACAGCATAGTTAAGGGATAAATAGGAAAAGGATTGTTATCCTGCTTTCAGGGCAAAAAATTTGAGAGGCATTAGTAGAAATAATGTGTTGAAATAGGGAGTTATTTTAAAAAATAATTTTAGGACACGTGGGTGGCTCAGTGGGTTAAGCCCTCTGCCTTCAGCTCAGGTCATGATCTCAGGGTCCTGGGATTGAGTCCCGCATCGGGGCTCTCTGCTCAGCAGGGAGCCTGCTTCCCTCTCACTCTCTCTGCCTGCCTCTCTGCCTACTTGTGATCTCTGTCTGTCAAATAAATAAATAAAATCTTAAAAAAAATTTTTAATTGCACTGTCATTTTAGTGTATATGTAACACTGTCAAATGTTTTTAATATGGCTTAATGCGATTCAAAGTTTCTGATTTTACTTGAAATTAAGATCTATTTGAGAGGGTACTTGTTTTTTAAACTAATGAACTCTCCAAAAAATCTGTTACTAGATTCAGCATTACCTCGTGGTACAAATGATACTCTTTTCATGGAGATGAGATTTTTCTTTCCTTATTCATTTTCCTCCAAACTTTAAGTACCCTGCCCAATAATTCTGAACATGTGATCCTTAAGTAGATTATAACATCTTCGGAATTGTTGAATTACCTTAGGGAAATAGTCCCTATAATTCTTCTTGATCACACAATGTCTTTTCTAGTCAAGATTTCATTAATATGTAAATACTTGTCTGTAACAGCAGTGAATCGCTTTATCACACTATATTTAATTAACATATAAATAACCCTGTGAGACACTTTCCCAATTTCTGATATAGACAAGCCTGTTTAAATATTGTATTTGTAATAAGAAAAATTCTATTAAGAATCAAATTCATATTTCATATACAAAATCCATGCATTATTTTTTTTTTTTTTTTAAAGATTTTATTTTTATTTATTTATTTGACAGAGAGAGATCACAAGTAGGCAGAGAGGCAGGCAGAGAGAGAGGAGGAAGCAGGCTCCCCGCTGAGCAGAGAGCCCGATGCGGGACTCGATCCCAGGACCCTGAGATCATGACCCGAGCTGAAGGCAGCAGCCTAAACCACTGAGCCATCCAGGCGCCCCTCCATGCATTATTTTAAGGAATGTTTTGACTTCCATATGTACCCAATTTTAATCCCAGAAGTTTTGATACTATATGTAATAACTGTAGGAAAAAAACTCCATGACTTATGTAAATGTTGGGATCACGTGACATGGTATTGCCATCTATTTGAGGCAGAGAAGTGGACAGTGGTACTCTAGGAAAGCAAAGGCTTTTCATCAAAAACAAGGGTGTGTGTCTTGGTCCTGATACTTTGCTAGCTAACTGACACCTTCCCAGATGTGTTACATTTGGGAAGTCATTTAGCTTCTCTAAACTTGAGTTTCTTCATGTGTGGGATGGGGACATTGAGGAAGTGTCGCGACGCTCGAGTAACGTGAGCGATGTCCCCTGCCACTGTTCGGAGCATGGACGTGGCGTCCGGTGTCCGCCAGCGGTTAGAGTAGCTGAGGGTATGGCAGGGCGTGGCAGCAGCCCCAGTGTCCGTGGCGTCATGTCACAGATGTCTTCTAGTTCAAGCACATGAAGGAGACTTACAAGAGACTGACAAAGGAACAAAATGTAAAATTAGAATAGGGAGTAGCCCTCCCGACGACAGAGCGGTGATGCTCATCTGGGACAGCACCCCTTTCCTGGGATCAGGCGCCTGTGGTTCCGGATGATCAGTCAGGGGGTTGCTTAGTGAACTTTATTTCAAATGCAATTTTAAAGGTTTTATTTTCGCTTCGTATTGAATTCTGTATACAGGAAAGTGAATAAACTGTGAATGTACAATTTGGTGAATTTGTGAAGGAGTTGAAGGAGAATGACATTATCAGCGTCCCTTATACTCTGACCTGTATACCCTGTCATAGTTACCTCTTCCAAGAGGACCACTACCCTGTCTTCTGACGCCACAGCTTGGTTTCGTCTGTGAAAGAATTGGAGTGGCCTATGTGGGCTATTTTGCCTAAACTCTGGAAAAGCCTAATTAACTATTCTTACCTCTCAGCAGAGCTCGGATTTATGTTGTCTTTCAAATTAAATACTTTTCTAATGCTGGATGTACATTGGCATTTTGTCTTTTTATATTTAAAGTGTGTTTCTTATAGATAATATACAATAGGTCCTTGAACAATGTGGATGTTACAGGCACCGACCCCCTGTGCAGTCGAAAATCCACGTGTAACTTTTGATTCCCCAAGAGCTTAACTACTAATAGCCTACCATTGACTGGAACTTACCAATAACATAAACAATCAATTAACACATATGTTGTATGTATTATATACTATATTCTTACAGTAAAGTAGGCTAGGGAAATAAAAATGTTATTAAAAGATCATAAGGAAGAGAAAACAATTGCAGTACTGAATTGTATTTATAGGAAAAAGAAATCTGTGTATAAGTGGACCCACATAGTTCAACCCAGTGTTGTTCAGGGGTTAACTGTAATTGAATCTTGCTACTTAATCTGGTAATCTCTGCCTCTATGTTGTCATGCTTTGGCGATTTACATATAGTGCATAGTTTAGTATGGTTCCGTTCAAAGATGACCATCTTGGTATTTGTTTATCATTTGTTCAATTTATTCATGGTTTGCCTTTTTCTCTTTTGCTGCCTTCTTTTGAATTGGTTATTCTTATAATTCCATTTAATCTCCTTTATTGGATTATTAGCTATCCCCCCCTTTTTTTTCTTTTGGTGCTTACCCTAGTGTTTACAGCCTAGGTCTTTAACTTACAATAGTCTACCTTCAAATAATGTAGTAGAACTTCATGTATAATGTAACAACCTTACCCCAGTGTTTTTCCATTTTTTCTCTCTGCTGGTTTTTGAATGATTTTTGGTCTCTACTTAACTTTTACGTATGTTATGAACTCCACCATACATTTTTATCATTTCTGCTTTAATCAGTAACTTTTTAAAAAATTAAAAATGTCCTTTGTACTTGCACATTTCCACTGCTGTTCATTGCCTTTTGTAGGTCCAGATTTTATCTGGTATCAATTTTGTTCTGTCTGAAAGGCTTTCTTGGCATCTCTTTTAGGACTAGTCTGCTGGCAATGCATTCTCTGCTTTTGTATGCCTGAAGAAGTCTTTGTTTTGCCTTTGTTTTGGAAAATACTTTTGCTGAGTATAGGATTCTAAGCTGGCATTTTTATCCTTTCAGTTCTTCAGAGGTGTCACTCCGCTGTCCTCTTCCATTGTCCTCCATGAGGCTGGTTGTCATTCTTACCGTTTCTCTTTACATCGTGTCTCTTATTTTCTTTGTTTTTAAGATTTTCTTTAACTAGTTTTGAACTCTTGGATTGCGATGCACCTTGATGTGGTTTTCTTCGTGTTTATTCTCATTGCTGCTTATTGACTTCTTTGGATCTACACCAGATTTCGGAAATTCATGCCAATTATTTCTTCCAATATTTTTTTATCTCCTCCACCTCCCCACCTTAATACACACACTTTTTCCTGGACCATCACTTATGTGTGTGCTAGCTACTTGCTCTTGACTAACTGCAATTCATTTTTTTTCAGTCATTTTCTGCTTTTCATTTTGGATAGTTTCTATTACTATGTCTTTGTAAACTTGACTACTCTTTGCTTCTGCCATTTCTGCCCTTAATGTCATCGGTGTGTTTTCATCTGAGTGGCTGAGTTTTCATTCCTAGGAGTGAGGTTTGGACTTTTAAAATATTTTCTATTTCTATATCATGTTATTGTTGTTTCTTGGTTTGGTTTAAGAAATTGATAATTCTCCCGGTTATGGGCCATAATTTCCTGCTTTTTTGTATACCTGTATTTTTTATTGGAAGCCAGCATGCAGGTTTGTTCATCTCACTAGCTGAGCTCCTATCACTGTTGTTATGGAACCTACTTTGTCCTTTCCCATAATGCATTATTTCATCACATTGTGTGTGTGTGTGTGTGTGTGTGTGTGTGTGTCCTATAAGGTTGGCTTCTCTGTGAAGTTGATCTATGTGAATTTCTTAATTTATAATGAGTAAAATTAATTTGTAATGAGTTTCCTTGATTCGAAAACTATAGCAAGTGATCCAGCAATGCAGTTATAGGGCTAATGATTTGAATGTGTCTTGTTTATGAACAATCTAGAGCCTGTTTTTTTATTCCAGGGTCAAATCCTTCTCCTCTTTCTGTGTCCTTCCTGTCCTTCTTGTTTCTGATTGTGTGACTGAGTGTTGGTTAGGTAGTAGGAATCTATACTTCAACATGATTAGACCCATTTCCTTCGAATTCTCTAATGCTTTGTTTTCTCTTCCTGCAATCTCTAATTTAACTTTGAACTTCATGAGCCGTAGAGATGTGTTAGAATTACTTGCACCACAGATACTTAGACCATTCATTGTCTTCCCAGCCACAGCCTGTGGAACTGACATCAGAGTCTCTCTGTCTTCATTTCTGGGATTTTCGTTTCTTTAGTTGTGATTGTCTATTGTCTGCAGTGTAATTTGGCCTAGATCCAAAGAACTCATGGTGGTTAAAAGACTTGTACCGCAGCATCTTAGGGCAAACCACCTTTTGTGCTTCTTTGTTTATCTAAAGCTCCAGACCTTTCACATTTCTCTGTGCTTATGCGTGTTCACACACGGGCACGGAGCCACCTGCAGTATACGGCATCTGCGGTGTTGCTGATGGCACGGGTTCACAGTAGGAGATTGTACAGTCCATTTCAGAAACTTTAAATCAGAAAAATTTAGACAAACCCTAAAGCACATTGTCTAAATCTTTAGCTATAGAAAAAGCATATTGATCTTGAGCTGTACATACCCTGTGGTTTAGTGGTTGTTTTTGTTTATTAATTTGTTTTTTCTTCTTCAGTCCTTCAGTTCATCCATCTATCCATCCATCTGTCCATCCAGTAAGTATTTAGCAGGGTTTAAATGAATGCCAGGTATTGCTCTAAGAATATAAAAATGACTCAGACTTTGAAGGAGTGTCTAGTTTAATAAAGGAGCAAGACACAAATAAATAATTATACTTATCTTACGTGACTTTGATGGGATTATATCTTGATAAATCCATCATTGAAAATACTAAGTTGAAAGTTCATTTAATCCACCTATCCTACTGAATATCATAGCTTAGCTTAGCCTACCTTAAACCTGTTCATAATACTAACCTACAATTAGGCAAAATCATTTAGCACAAAACCCATTTATGATAAAGTGGTGAGGATCTTAGGTAATTTATTGAATACTGTACTGAAAGTGGAAAATAGAATGGTTGTATGATGACAGAAGGGTTGTAAGTAAACCGGGTGTTGTCCTTAGTGTTCAGTCACGTGGTTGACTAGAAGCCGTGGCTCATTGCCGCTGTCCAGCATCGTGAGACCATATCATACTGTGTAACACTAGTCCAGGCAAAGACCCGACTTCAAAATTGAAAGTGCAGTTTCTACTGAATGCATATCCCTTTCATGCTGTTGTAAAGTAAAAAAAATTGTAAACTGAACCATTCTAAGTTGGGAACCATCCATAATTCTGTGCAGTGATAGCAGTGATGGGAGTACATACAAAGCTTAGTAATGTGGAAGAAAGTCAGGTAAGCTTTATCTGGGAATATGATAGAAGGTTTCAGTTGTTTTTCCTCTAAGAATCACCACATTGACTGAGTCAATTAAAGACAACATTGTAAGTATGCCTGCCATGAATCAAACTTCTTTTCTATCCATTTGGATGAGGTTAAATGCTGAATTTATAATTTTTAAAAAATTTTTTTAAATAATCTCAATCCACTTTTTTCTTCCTATTGCCAATATACAACTTAGTTTCTGAAGTGTAAATTTTTCTTTTTTTTTCTTTTTGAAGAGTTTTTTTTTTTTAAAGTTAGAGTCATACAAAGCTTCGTTTTTGAAAGGAGCGTGCTGAATTACTTGACTGAATCATTTTGCTGGGCCTCTTCTGTAAGTTAGCTCCTGAAGGTGTAAAGAGGCCCCGCTCGGAATGACTTGCACGCAGACACCACAGTAGCAGTGAGGTAAATGCTGCGAGACTATCACAGCCTCAGCTCTGTAGTCTTAGTTGACTTTTATATTTCTCATTTATATATATTTTATATTTCTCATTTATATTTCTCATCATATGTTTCTCATTTTCTCATTACATTTTATATTTCTCATATATATTCTCATTGTTCAGATTATACTTTTCTTTTTTAAAGTTGAAATATAGTCAACACACGATGTTACATTCGCTTCAGATTGGTTTCAACATCAAATTAGTTTCACAGCACAACGATTCGACAAGTCTATACCTTATGCCATGTTCACCACAAGGGTAGCTGTCATGTGTCATCTTCCAACGTTATTACACCATTGACTGCATTCCTTACACGGTGCCTTTTATTCCTGGAACTTACTCATTCCATAACTATCTCCCACTACCCTTTACCCATTTTGCTCATCCCCCCACTCACCTGCCCTCTGGTCACCATCAGTTCTCTGTGTTTATGGTTTTTTTTTTTTAATTTCAATTAGCCGACATTCAGTCCATCATTAGTTTCAGATGTAGAGTTCAATAATGCATCAGTTGCATATAACACGAAGAGCTCTGTTTCTGCTTTTTTGCTTGTTCACTCATTTATTTTTTCGATTCCACATGTAAGTGAAGTCCTGTGGTATTTGTCTTTCTCTGTCTGACTTATTTCACTCAGCATAATAACTTCTAGGTCCATCCATGTTGTCACAAAGGGCAACATCTCAACCTTTTTTATGGCTGAGTAATATTCCATCATATATATGCACACTGTATCATCTTCATCCTTTCTTCCATTGATGGACACTTGGGCTCCTTCCATATCTTGGTTATTGTGAATAATGCTACAGTAAACATAGTTTACATTTTCTTTGGGTAAATACCCAGTAGCAGAATTACTGGATTGTATGGTTTTGAGGAACCTCCATATTATTTTCCACATTGACTGCCCCCATTTACATTCCCACCAACAGTACACGATGGTTCTTTTTTCTCTACATTCTTGCCAACACTTGTTATTTCTTGTCTTTTTGATTTCTAGCCATTCTGACAGGTGTCAGGTGATATCTCATTGTGGTTTTGATTTGCATTTCCTTGATGATTAGTGATGTTGAACAATTTCTCCTGCGGTTCACTAAGTTTTATATCTTGATTAAATCTTTACAGTTCTTAAAAGGTATTTTGATGTTGTTGTTGTTACTATTTGTTTTTGAGAGCTCTGATATTAGAATGAAGAGAATATCAGGGGATATGTTTCTACTGATCATTTATTCATTCACTCAGTAAGTCACGTTCTGGAACCAGGCTGTCTGGGTTCAGATCCCAGGTGCAGCTTTTTAGTTGTGTGACTTTGCATTGTTAGTAAACATTCCTCTGCTACTGTCTTCTATCCAGTAAAATGAGAAAGAGAATGTCTATCTGTCAGGGTGCTGACTTTATATATGTAGATATATGTTGCTTAGAACTTTGTATTTGTGCTCAGACATAGAAGTGCTATGTGTGAAATGCCCATTCAGTGCAGGTCTAGAGTTGGGAATATACGGGATCTTGAAGGGTTATGATGGGGAAGTCACACTGGCTGTGTCTTGAGATCTGCATAGGCATATTTTGTTGTTTCCTTTAGTTATATGAGTAAAAGGAAGATTAAAACATTCTTGTTTTCCTCCTAATCCTTTGGTTCAAACTCTCTTAGCATGATAACCTCACATAGGGTCAGGGTTTGTTAAAGTACATTGATACAATTCATAAACAGTTTGGTACATTTCATTAGTTTTGTAGTTGATAAATTCAGATGTCAAATACCTTTATCTTTGTCCTGGAAGGCTTCACTGGTTTAATTAATAGAGCAAAGATTTGTCAGGGTCTTGTTATCTTTAAGTAATATTAAATAAGAGTTTTGCTGCTATTCGGTCTAAGTAACAGAACAAGGAGTGAAATTAACTCGATTTCTCTGCTTCCCTGGTGGTGGTTGGCACACCGTAGTTTTGAGCTCCCCCCGCGTGTGGAATAGTCCCCATAGATGCTTAGTTGACTCTCAGACCTCAAATCTTTCAGTACTGTCACATCAAATATGTGTTTGCCCTTCCTGAATGAAATACTGGCAACTTTGAAACTATAGTTGAGTTTATGGTATAAATGAAAATTAATATTCACCAGTTTTGATTCACCCCCATTTCCCATAGGTGCAGTATTATAAATATGGAAATCATGACAAAAATAAATTTAATAAGAAACATTTATAAATATTTGTGTGTAGCACCACATGCCAAATGTAAAAATTGCTTCATAAAAGTTTTGGGGATTAAAAAAATGTTGTCTATTTTAGCTTATTCTTATTAAAGTGTATGCCATTGAAGTTGGGTTTGGGGATGCCTTTTTTCCCTCTAGTAACCTTCCTGCAGCAAACCCAAGTATTCCTCATTGTTCTGAGGACTTTGAATGCCTCGTCTTCAGAATTAGGGTCCTCTCTCCAAGGAATGGGTGAAGTGCTTACTGGTCAATCTTTCAATCACTGACCTCTCTAGTCATCTGTTACCCTTTGTTCTGTTGACAGCAAACACTTTGGTGAAGAGTAGCCTTTCTCACTTAGGTTTTCTGGAAGAATTTTCCTTTAAAGTTTGTGGCTTTCCCTTAAACTTAAATGATTTCACCGACTGGTTCTCAGAAATAATCACATCATCCTTTGCTTGTGGTAACAAATTTATTTTCAAACTCTGTTTTAAGCATTTGGGATAGGGATGATGCCTTGTAGATATTGTTGCTTATTTCTACCTTATAAATTGGCTCATCACTTCTCATTACTGCTTACCGTGTTGATCAGGATATACTCAACCTGCTGGTGTCAGCAGACTTTATTGCAGTTGTTAGGTATTTGTAAACACAATCATTGGCATTATTTGTACAGTGTTACTATTTATCATAAGGTAGATCTTGGATGTCACCCAGTTTACATATATCTTGTATTTTACTCCCCATGAAAACTGTCTTGCTGGTGTTAGGAATAATGATGATTTTATGACGGCTGAACACTTACCATGTATCAGTAATGCTCTAAAGTCTTTAGACGTGCTAACTTGATTCACCACAAATCCAGATGAGATTAATACTGTTATTCTTTCTGTTTTACTGATGGGGAAACTGAGGCACAGGCCGACTGAATAACTCCCATCAAGGTTACACAGCTGTGTAGGGTGGTGCCCGTCACAGAGGTTAGACTTCTAAGAGCATTGTCTTAATTGCAGTGGGTTAGAACTCAAGAAGATATTTGTCTAGTCTTGTCTTCATTTGGGGCAGATGATATTACAGTATTTGCTACCTAGACGAAGCAGCTGGGGCCCAGGGAGCAGGTGAAGTGGCTGGTGGAGGCGGGAGGAGAGTCCAGGTCCCGGAGGTGGTATTTTCGCTCTGGTCTCTCGTATACGTCGCTAACATCGAGGATACAAATGAAGTTTCCAAATAACTCCTTAATCTACTGTATTCTCTAAGTCCTATATTAGTGACAGTGAATGCCATTGGTCCAGAGGAGAACTCCCGAGTGACGCCTTTGGACAGCTCTTTTCCAGCCTGGCCTTCTGAATGACAACAGCGTTTTGACGGTCCCCGCGGAGTTTCAGACCAGTGTGATCTGCTCAGTAGCCGTCACCACAGTGTAGCTCGACGTGTGGGCTCAGCTTAGGGTTATTTCTGGTCCTTTATTTACCAGAACATTTTCTTCTATGCTAAATAATAGAAATAAATAGAACTCCACATCTTAATACCAACGCATAAAAGGTGGCAATTAGTAGTAACGCTCGGTCTGTTTTGCCTTTTGTTCCCACAGCATAGAACACGAACAAAAGAACTTTCTGTAAGTTTATTCTTGAAAAAATTTCTTTGAAATAAAACATTTAAATTTAGTGTGAGAAATAATTGGCGAGAGAATAGTCGAACATAATAGAACTCGTAATATTCTTTCCTTTCCTGCTGACACATAAATGTTACCTTCAGATGAAACCGGCAAAGTTTATTGTTTGGAATAAAACAAAGAACAGGGTTCTAATAGAATCTTAAAATTAAGTAGCCATTATTCTGTAAAGAGATCATTTAAGTTTAATTCTGTACTTCCCATTTTTTAGTGGGGGATGATGCACTTAAAATTAAGTTTTAAGACTTCTCAAGTCAAGTAGAAACAGTAAAAGACAAAGATGAACTAAAGTGAATGTACATGTTTTGTGTTTGTGGAAGTTACATTCAGAGTGTAACTTCTGCAACTCCCCAAATTTCCTACATTTCTTTAGAAGGAAGAGGTATGTTTTCTTCTAGCTTTTTTTTTTTTTTTTGAATCACAGTTTCACCTAGCCCAGTGACTGATCTACATGACTAGTATGTTTATTGTGAACAGAATTAATGAACAAGGTTTTCTCTGAATTTTATTATATGTGCTATCACTCGGCTTACCTTATGAGAGAATTCAGTGGCTACCATTTGGGCATTTGTAAAAAGGTAATGATAGAACCAGTTGGTTATTTTCAAGTGTAAAGAATGGTGAGATTTAGGGAAATACGTATTCTGAAATATTTTCCCCACCTGAACTAGAACAAGACCTGTCCCACTGCCTGGATGGACCGTGCACACTGCTGGTGTGGCGTACTCTTTCAGCAGCGGCGTGGTCTGTATTAGAAAAGTGCTCTCGCTGTCAGATCTGCGGATTCCATATAGATATATGTACTTCCTTGGCACATCTGTTTTTAGGAACAGATTATCCCCTTTTATTGCTTTATGCCAATTTTGAATTTCTGTGATACTTTTGAGAGCACTTTTTGAAAAAAAATTAAATATAGTTGACAGTATTCACTTAAAAAAAAATCTTTGTGCTTTGATTTAGTAATTCAGGTAACACATTATTTTCGAGTCTGCTAAATGCCAGGCACTATTTTAGGTATTGAGGATATGGGCAACAGACAAAACAAAAGTTCTACGCTCAAAGAATTTATATTCTGGGTAGGGAGAAGATCGTGTTTTTGAAATGCAGTTATTTGAAGCATGATAAAAAATCTACCGTATTTTTATAGCAAGTATTTTAAACTCCTAAAATTTGTTTTAAAAGAGTGTGCTTTGCAGAAACATCCTTTAAGAAAAGAGCAGAAAGAAAGTTTTTGTTCCTTTGCTTTTATGTAAGTGTTGGTGATCAGACCTAAGGTTCCACCATATTTGGTAGAGGTTAGTTTCGTCATATTAGTAAACTATATGATATTGAGTTTGGTTTTTATATTGTACTTTAAATATGCATGTAAGTGGTCTTTATTGGGTTGTCTGAGTTAAATTTCAGGAAGGCTCAAATGACCCTCTACCAGCCACCTCTGCGTCTTGCCTTGTGGCTCTTAGGTATGAAGCAAGGGGATGGTAGAAATGAGAATGGATGGATTTGCTGTTGGGGGCTATTTTGTAGCCCCGGTGCCCTTTCTGGAGGGGTGTACTAGCTAGAAGTCTAAATTGTGGATTCTAACTTGTGTTGAAATCTTGGCGCTGTCATGTAATAGTTTTACGAGGATGGGCACATTTACTTGGGCCTCAGTTTGCCCATTATAATATGAGGAAGAGACTGTCACCAGCTACATTAGATTGGTAGGACTAAATGAGGTATTGTAGGTTCAATGCATTTCATCCTGTCTGGTCCATAGTAAGAGATCAGTAAATGTTAAAGATAACTGTCACTGATCATCACAGATACACTAATAGTAGTACAAGTAGTACTATTATTACGTCAGTGGTGCTCAGCACATTTAGAAACATTTAGTTATGCTTTGCCTTGAAAATGCAGCAGAAATCTTTTATTTTTTTTTATTTTTATTTTTTTATATTTATTTTTATTTGTTTATTTACAGCATAACAGTGTTCATTGTTTTGGCATCACACCCAGTGCTCCATGCAGTACGTGCCCTCCCTATTACCCACCACCTGGTTCCTCAACCTCCCACCCCCCCCCCCCCACCCCCCTGCCGCCCCTTCATAACCCTCTGGTTGTTTTTCAGAGTCCATAGTCTCTCATGGTTCATCTCCCTTTCCAGTTTCCCTCAACTCCCTCTCCTCTCCATCTCCCCATGTCCTCCATGTTACTTGTTATGCTCCACAAATAAGTGAGACCATATGATACTTGACTCTCTCTGCTTGACTTATTTCGCTCAGCATAATTTCTTCCAGTCCCGTCCATGTTGCTACAAAAGTTGGGTATTCGTCCTTTCTGATGGAGGCATAATACTCCATTGTGTATATGGACCACATCTTCCTTATCCATTCATCCATTGAAGGGCATCTTGGTTCTTTCCACAGTTTGGCGACCGTAGCCATTGCTGCAATAAACATTGGGGTACAAATGGCCCTTCTTTTCACTACATCTGTATCTTTGGGGTAAATACCCAGCAGTGCAATTGCAGGGTCATAGGGAAGCTCTATTTTTAATTTCTTCAGGAATCTCCACACTATTCTCCAAAGTGGCTGCACTAACTTGCATTCCCACCAACAGTGTAAGAGGGTTCCCCTTTCTCCACATCCTCTCCAACACACGTTGTTTCCTGTCTTGCTAATTTTGGCCATTCTAACTGGTGTCAGGTGGTATCTCAATGTTGTTTTAATTTGAATCTCCCTGATGGCTAGTGATGATGAACATTTTTTCATGTGTCTGATAGCCATTTGTATGTCTTCATTGGAGAAGTGTCTGTTCATATTTCTGCCCATTTTTTGATATGATTATCTGTTTTGTGGGTGTTGAGTTTGAGAAGTTCTTTATAGATCCTGGATATCAACCTTTTGTCTGTACTGTCATTTGCAAATATCTTCTCCCATTCCGTGGGTTGCCTCTTTGTTTTGTTGACTGTTTCCTTTGCTGTGCAGAAGCTTTTGATCTTGATGAAGTCCCAAAAGTTCATTTTTGCTTTTGTTTCTTGGCCTTTGGAGACATATCTTGAAAGAAGTTGCTGTGGCTGATATCGAAGAGGTTACTGCCTATGTTCTCCTCTAGGATTCTGATAGATTCCTGTCTCACGTTGAGGTCTTTTATCCATTTCGAGTTTATCTTTGTGTACGGTGTAAGAGAATGGTCGAGTTTCATTCTTCTACATATCGCTGTCCAGTTTTCCCAGCACCATTTATTGAAGAGACTGTCTTTTTTCCATTGAATATTTTTTCCTGTTTTGTCGAAGATTATTTGACCATAGAGTTGAGGGTCCATATCTGGGCTCTCCACTCTGTTCCACTGGTCTATGTGTCTGTTTTTATGCCAGTACCACGCTGTCTTGGTGATCACAGCTTTGTAGTAAAGCTTGAAATCGGGTAACGTGATGCCGCCAGTTTTGTTTTTGTTTTTCAACATTTCCTTAGCAATTCGGGGTCTCTTCTGGCTCCATACAAATTTTAGGATTATTTGCTCCAGCTCTTTGAAAAATATCGGTGGAATTTTGATCGGAATGGCATTAAAAGTATAGATTGCTCTAGGCAGTATAGACATTTTAACAATGTTTATTCTTCCAATCCAAGAGCATGGAACAGTCTTCCATCTTTTTGTGTCTTCTTCAATTTCTTTCATGAGTGTTCTGTAGTTCCTCGAGTACAGGTCCTTTACTTCTTTGGTTAGGTTTATGCCCAGGTATCTTATGGTTCTTGGTGCCAAGACGATCTAACAATTGTGAATATCTATGCCCCCAATATGGGAGCACCTAATTACATAAGAAAACTATTAATCAAGATAAAGAGTCATATTGATACGAATACAATAATAGTAGGAGATCTTAATACGCCTCTCTCAGAAATAGACAGATCATCGAAGCAGAAAATTAATAAAGAAATAAGAGCATTGAATGAAACATTGGACCAGATGGACCTCATCGATGTATACAGAACATTCCACCCTAAAACAACAAAATATTCATTCTTCTCAAGTGCACATGGAACCTTCTCCAGAATAGACCACATACTGGGTCACAAAGCAGGACTCAACCGATACCAAAAGACTGACATTATTCCCTGCATATTCTCCGATCACAATGCTTTGAAACTGGAGCTCAATCACAAGGAAAAGTTCAGAAGGAACTCAAACACCTGGAAGCTAAAGACCACCTTGCTTAAGAATGCTTGGATCAACCAGGAGATCAAAGACGAACTTAAACAATTCATGGAAACCAATGAGAATGAAGACACCTCGGTCCAAAACCTATGGGATACAGCAAAGGCTGTTCTAAGGGGGAAATACATAGCCATCCAAGCCTCCCTCAAAAACATTGAAAAATCCAGAATACACCAGCTGTCTCTACACCTTAAAGAACTGGAGAATCAACAACAAATCAAACCAACTCCACATGCAAGAAGGGAAATAATCAAGATTAGAGCAGAGATCAATGAGGTAGAAACGAGAGATACAGTAGAACGTATCAATGAAACTAGAAGCTGGTTTTTTGAAAGAATCAATAAGATGGATAAACCATTGGCCACACTAATCCAAAAGAAAAGAGAGAAAGCCCAAATTAATAAAATTATGAATGAAAAGGGAGAGATCACAACTAACACCAAGGAAATAGAAACAATCGTCAGAAATTATTACCAACAGTTATATGCCAATAAGCTAAGCAACCTAGATGAAATGGATGCATTCCTGGAAAGCTACAAACTCCCAAAATTGAACCAGGAAGAAATTGACAACCTAAATAGACCGATACCGATATCTAGTAATGAGATTGAAGCAGTGATCAAAAACCTCCCAAAAAACAAGAGCCCAGGACCTGACGGATTCCCTGGGGAATTCTACCAAACTTTCAAAGAAGAAATAACACCAATTCTCCTGAAGCTGTTCCAAAAAATTGAAGCAGAAGGAAAACTTCCAGACTCTTTTGATGAAGCCAGCATTACCCTGATCCCCAAACCAGGCAAAGACCCTACCAAAAAGGAGAATTTCAGACCAATATCACTGATGAATATGGATGCAAAGATTCTCAACAAGATCCTAGCAAACAGGATCCAGCAGCACATTAAAAAGATTATCCACCATGACCAGGTGGGATTCATCCCTGGGTTGCAAGGTTGGTTCAACATTCGCAAATCAATCAGTGTGATAGAACACATCAATAAGAGAAGAGAGAAGAACCACATGGTCCTCTCAATTGATGCAGAAAAAGCATTTGACAAAATCCAGCATCCGTGCCTGATGAAAACGCTTCAAAGTATAGGGATAGAGGGAACATTCCTGAACTTCATAAAATCTATCTATGAAAGACCCACAGCAAATACCATCTTCAATGGGAAAAAGCTTGCAGCTTTCCCGTTGAGATCAGGAACACGACAAGGATGCCCACTCTTACCACTCTTGTTCAACATAATATTAGAAGTTCTAGCAACGGCAATCAAACAACAAAGAGAAATAAAAGGAAGAAGTCAAACTCTCTCTCTTCGCAGATGACATGATTCTTTATATGGAAAACCCCAAAGACTCCACCCCCAAACTACTAGAACTCATACAGCAATTCAGTAACGTGGCAGGATACAAAGTCAATGTACAGAAATCAGTGGCTTTCTTATACACCAACAATGAAAATACAGAAAGGGAAATTAGAGAATCGATTCCAGAAATCTTTTATTAACTCAGGTTTCTTCAGGCCTACCTTTTAGAGTGTATTTCTGAGCAGAACTTGTCATTACTACATGTTTTGATAAAAATAAGTATGTTTTCGTACCCATTTCTGTTCAGTGAAGCTTAACAAAGTTTTATAGCTTTCTAGTCTTTAAATACCAAATGAATATTATTTTGCTGAGCATCCCATGCCACCATTAATCATTTCAGTAATAACCCTTGTATCTAATATGTACTTTGTATAGAAAGTACAAATCTCGACTTGTGGATACATTTTTCTAAAATTCTTTTTGAAAGCATTTTGTGTAGCTATGGAACCGTGTCTGCCTTAATTAGAAAAGGCAGTAATCGTTTGTTCATTTCTTTTTTTTTTCCTTCCTTGTTCTTCAATTCACTGCTCTAATTTATTCTTCTGTTGGAAGAGTAAGCATTATCATCATCATTGTATCCTGTGTTCTTTACTTTCCATTTCAGTAGCCTGTGATAAAGTATTAGTTATTGACGTAGAGGGAAATAAAATAGTTTTTTATTTGGTGACAACTGAAATAATGTGATTTTGGCATCTCTGCTGAGTAATCATCCATGTGACGCAGAAACTTAGCTGCCTTCACAAATGTATCTCTGATATAGTTTGCGAGGACATTACATGCTGGCTGCCAAGTGGGTAAAACACTGTGTTTATAAAATAGGGAGTAACAGGGGTGCCTGGGTGGCTCAGTGGGTTAAGCCGCTGCCTTCGGCTCAGGTCATGATCTCATGACCCGATCTCGAGCCCCGCATCGGGCTTTCTGCTCAGCAGCGAGCCTGCTTCCTTCTCTCTCTTTCTGCCTGCCTCTCTGTCTACTTGTGATCTCTCTCTGTCAAACAAATAAATAAAATCTTAAAAAAAAAAATAGGGAGTAACACATTTCTTCTTGTCTGTATCTAATGGGGAGCTTTGACTTTGGAGAATTTGCACCAATAATAATCATTGGACAGGGATGCTGTTGATTGATGGACGGCACTGCCCGTTCTCAGACCTTTCAGCTTCCGTCTTCTACCTGAAACCACCCAGTGGGCTCCTGTTACCTCCTACGTGGGGACTAATCGCTTCACTGACATTATATTCAAATGTTTACAAAGTGTTTCTTGGGCAAGGCATGTTGTGTTACCTTGTCAGAGAAGAAAATGTGAAATACAACTTATAAAAAAGTGCAATCCTTTCCCTGGGCTATGTTAAATTTTAGAAAATTGCAACTATTATTAATACTGAGAAACAGGAGGGAAAATGTTTCATTGAACTAGAAAGTAGGGCAATTGAAATTTGTTCTTAAAATTTTTGTCTTCTTAATTCAGAAGGTTTCAAATGTCATGGGCTTATAGAATATGATAGCTGAAAGGGGCCTTCAAGGTAATGTTGGAAGTGTTTCGCTCTAGAAAATCCTGTGCCGGAGACTACAGGGCTAGGTGCGAGGCTGCCAGGTTTCTGTTCTCCGTGCCTCCCGATGCGTGTGGCATGGTGCTCCGCTGTTACCACACTCCACTGTCCATATCTCACTGTTCTTTCTGAACTTATTCTTAATTCCATCCTGCCAGGCCTTATTTTTTCCCCCTTTCTTAGTTTTCCTCTTCATTTTTTAGTGATGCACTTTCTTTCCAGTTTTACTGAGAAATAAATGACGTACATCCCTGAGTAACCAAAGGCACACAGCATGATGGTTTGATTTCCATACAGCATGAAATGATTACTGCAGCATATGTTCAGCTAACATCCCGTCATCTCCTATAGATAAAATATAAAGGGAAGAAAGAGAAAAAGAAAAAAAAAGTCCGCTTTGTGATGTGGACTCTCAGGATTTGCTGACCTAACAGTTTTCCCTGTATCGTGCGGCAGGGTCAGCTCTCGTCATCATGTACATTACATTCCTAGTACTGCTTCTAACTAGAAATCTGTACCTTTTGATCATTGAGTGTTATTTTCAACCTGCAAAATCATTTCTCCCCTCTTAAAAATGACCTGACCTCCAGGTCTGTGCTGTCGTATGTGGTAGCCACTATTTAAATTTAAATTAAACTTTTATGTGGCTATTTAAATTTTGATTAACACTAATTAAAATTAAATAAAGTTCTCTTAGCCATATTTCAAGTGCTTAATACGTACGCACATAACCCCTGGTTATTATTAGTGGATAGAGTAGTTATAGAACATTTCTATGATCCTAGGAAGTTAGACTATAAGATTTTTGAGGGCAAAGGGCCATGTATGTTGATAATAAGAACATAAAACTTAGGCTCTTGATGTTTTAGAATGTGTGAATGAATGCACACCCATGCTGTCCTTTAGTTCCTTGCCACATTTTTAGTTTTGAAATAATATCCTTTAATTGGACCATTTTCTGATTGGAGAGAATTCAACAATTTGGTATTTTCCATTTACATGGTATCTATAGTATGTTGCTTGGCCCACTTAATATACCACAAGCAGGAGTGGAGATTTAAGGTTATAGAAATACTTTTTGCATCATGTTCCTTGTGCAACCAATCATTGAGCTAATGTAGTATTTTAAATGCTTTTTTTTTTTAAAGTTACAATGGTGACTCCTTGGTGCTTATTCCTTGGCATGAACACAAACACCGAGATAAAGATTGGTGCGAGGAGCTGGAGTGCAGGTAAGGATGATCCTGTGTGAGGGACCCTCATTTCTCCGGGATGCATGATGCATGTGAGGGACCCTCATTTCTCCGGGATGCACCTGTCGAGGTGGTGTACGGTAGGTGACCATACACTTGATAGTCCCTGGTTTGCAGAGTTTGAGTGGAGTTGTTTTAAACATTGACTTACTTTTACTCAGTTACATTACAGTTCTTTTTTTTTAATGACTTTTTAAAAAATATTTTATTTATTATTTATTTCAGAGGGAGACAGAGATATTGAGAGAGAGCAAGAGCCGCAAGGAAAGGGAGAAGCAGGCTGAGCAGGGAGCCAGGTGTGGGGCTCGATCCCTGGACCCTGGGATCATGACCTGAGCCAGAGGCAGATGCTTAACTGACTGAGTCACCTAGGTGCCTACATTGCAGTTTTTTTAATGGAAGAATACAAAGTATTCTAAAAAATGATCTTGATATACCAACTCTTTTCTTGTTAAAGTATTCCCTTTCAGTCTTTGACACATAGAAATAAAATTTTCATGGTTGTTTTTATGGTATGCACACAATTTTGTTTCTGATTCAGTTTGAATTTTTATTTTTGTGAGACTTAACCTTGGAAAACCTCAGAACGTGGAGTCATCCACTACCGACAAGGGGGCGGGAGATGAGGTGTGGGGCTGAAAGCGTTCGAATTCCTTTTTTCTCATTCCTCAAAAGTCAGGTAAATGGTCCTTTGCCATCTCTCCTTCCACGTTTCCTCTGCATGAAATCAGAGGTTAATTTTTCAGATTCATGAACTGAGGCTAAGAACCTTCAGATTGATCCAGAAATCCTCCAGATTCCTGGCACCAGGCACAGCATAGGATGGGGTCGGAGTGCTAGAGTTGAACATCGGAGCATTTAGTGAGAACCTATGTTCTGAACGTTGAAGCTTTGGTTTCCTGCCACCTCCTAGCTCTGGAGTGTAGACATATTCCCCAAGCAGAAGTTTGGAGATTTCTTTTCTGGAGAAATGGAGTAGCCTCTGAGAAAAGGCCTCTAGGGGCGCCTGGGTGGCTCAGTGGGTTAAGGCCTCTGCCTTAGGCTCACGTTATGAACCCAGGGTCCTGGGATCGAGTCTCGAATCCGGCTAGATGTCTGGGCTCTCTGCTCAGCAGGGAGCCTGCTTCCACCTCTCTGTCTGCCTCTCTGCCTACTTGTGATCTCTGTCTGTCAAATAAATAAATAAAACCTTAAAAAAAAAAAAAAAAGAAAAGGCCTCTAGATACTTACATATTGTTCCGAAAGCTCTGTGCATTACGAGGTTGCTGTCAAGTCAGCAAACGGACAAGTCCTGCCACAGCCCTGGAGCTTCCTAGATGTCTGAGGACAGGCGCCGGCAGGTGGCTCATGTAGAAAATGGAACTGAAAGTCAGAGACCACAGAAAAAGAAAACTTCAAAAATTAATACTGCCCAGGAGATAAGAGAAGATAGTACAGTTGTGAAGTAACAAAAGGATTTTATAAAATAGGAACAAGGAACTATGAGAACTTTAGGAAAGAAAAAATACGATAGTTGGTGTCTAAAAACTGGAAGGGTTGAAAAATAAAAGCAAAGTACTTCCTCAGAAAGTAGAATAAAAATATTATAGAGCTAGATAAGAGAGCAAAGATAAAAAACAAACCTAATCTTCAAATTATAGGCATTCTAGAAAGAGATGACATAATAGAAGTGAAGAAATTTATAAGAAACATTTCAAGCCTATTATTTAGAATCGAAGGCCAGGAGTTTTCAGATTGCAGTGCCCACTGCACCAAAGCATACCATCACGACCTTCCAGAATATCCGGGCTGCAGTCTACCCGAGAGAAAAACATATTACATAAAAGGAAGTTTGAATTAGAATGACCTGAGATATCTCCAGAACAGCAATAGAAGTTAGAAGAGAAACTTCTGGTGGAAAATCTTTTTTGATCAGTATTCTTAGATCTAGCTAAAATCATCAATCAGGTATGAGGTTAATCATGTAAGGTCTTGTAAAATTTACCACCCGTGTACATCTCATTTCAGGAAGCCATAGAAAATGTGTTTTATTAAAATGAAGGAGTCAGTGGAAAAAAAGAAAGCCATTAGATTCAGAACTGGGCTCTAACATAGGCTGTGGCAACGGGAGGGCCCAGGATGACAGCTGCGTTCTTGTCGGGTGAGCGAGCAGCCATCACAGACTGGAAGGGTGTGGATGGCTTCAAGAGTCTGCTCTCTTGGAAAAATTTTAAAAATGGGACAGGAATATTACCTGTTATATTTGACTATTGGGAAGAATCTTTATATTCTTTCATATTTTGCTGTTAATACATCTTTTAGAGAGTTTGGGAAACATAGCAATAGATGCATAGACACTTGGCATTTATTAACTCCAGAAAAGAACAGTCGTTGTGATAATGTACTGCTTGGCTCAGGAGACGAGGATCATAATCACATAGTCATAATAATGCAAATAATTAGTGGTTTAATCGAAATTGTGAAAAGAGTGGAAGAAAAGAAAAGGGGAAGTGGATGGTTGTGGTTTAAGACAGCTGAATAGCACAGAGGGTAGATCAATCAGAAACAGGCGCAAGTACGTACCGTTCAGATGCGTAGAGGAAAATCCAGGCAGATGGCTGACAGACATGAACGTGGCATAGCCCGCGGCAAGGATGGTGGTCGTGTGGACTGTGCATGGAGCTGCTGGCTTTTCATTTGATAGGGGTCTTTTTGTGCTTTTGGATTTTTGAAACTCTTATACTGTCTGATAAATGATAAAAGCCCTAAGCAGTAGTGTAATCATTTGGAAGCTCTCTTAATGTTCCTGGTAACGTTAGCTGTTTCCTTTCATTTTATTGTGATTTGGATACCTGAGATCATGGAGTAAGTAATTCTTACTTACCTTTTTTACTCCAGTAAGTTTTAGTGTAGTGGCAGTTGAATGTCCTGCTGTGTTTTTGCCGTTTGCTTTTTAAAAGTTATTTTTAAGGGTACCCGGGAGACGCAGTCAGTTGGGAGTCTGGCTCTTGGTTTCGGCTCAGGTTTTGACCTTGGGGTCGGGAGATCACAACTCCCTGTCGGGCTCTGTGCTGAGCAGGGAGTCTGCTGGAGACTATGCCTCTGCCTCTGCCCCTCCTGCTTATGCTCGCTCTCCAAAATAAGTAGATCTTCAAAGTTTTTAATTTAGTTTTCATTTTTTAATCAAAGTTGTATATATTTGCAAGTAGATTAAAGAGCTAAAATTTCTACAAAGCTTGTTGTTTAAAAAAAAAAAGGCAAAGCCCAAACCTGAAGCAATTACTTTTAATTCTTTCAGATGATAGTTTTGCTATTAACTCCGTATCTCGGAATAACAATTGTGTTGGTACTTGATTCCTTAGTCCTGGCCGTTAACTGTGGGCTTCCTAAAACGGAAGGTAATGGTGAGCACGTACCCTGCTCCTCCTGAGCGTGCGTGTGACATCCTTCTCCCCGCTCCCTTTAACGATCTTGTGCTGTCATTTCAGGGGAGTTGCGGGGGACAGTGGAACTTAAACGTGGGGTCTTCAGCAGCCGTATTGAATTAGAAGTCATCACTTAGCAGCTGTAAGGAGAGGTTGAAGAGGTAGAGAAACTGATGATGGTGTGAGGTCAGTGCCGGCAGGCAGGGTGATAGGCAGAGGCGTGGAGAGACTGTTGACAGGTGAATTCTCTCATTTCCAGACGGGCTTTTGAGAGAGTAGCGCGGGCAGAGAAGCGACCCATCCATCCCGTGCTTTTTGGTTCCCTGCAGCCGCGCTTTTGTGTGATTCTAAGTAGATGAAAGGCATGAGGGCATTTCTTTTCTGACCAGCTACAGCAGGCTGAAATGTAAGCAAGCTTGCTGTGCCAGAACTCCCAAAACAGAAAATGAAAAGTCAGGAGAAGTTTGACAGAGGAAAAGATGCTTTTGAAGATGGTACAGATTTTCAGGATTACAGGACGTATCGTGTTGCTGTTTCACTTAATTGGTGTCTATCCTCTGCAAAGCAGATGCAGGTCCTGCTCTCGTGAAGTTTATACTCTGGTGGGAAAAATGGTCCTGCTGTACATGACCGACGTGATGGGTGCTCGGAAAGCCCAGGCCGGGGGGTGTGGGGAGCATGTCACAGGGCGATCACTACTTGGAGGCGAGCAAGGAAGGTCGTCCTGGCAAAAATCTTGTGAAATCTGAGATTTGAAGAATGAACAGGATTTCATTTAGCCTCGTGGAGGACAAGTTTGGCAAAAGAGAGGGGGGTGTGTGTCCCAAGCAGAGAGAAGAGCATGTTGGAAGAACGCTCAAGGCGATGTCCCCTTCGAGGACTAAAAATAAAGACCTACCTTGTTGAAGGAGCCAGAACAGAAGTGAGATTGGCACCAAGATGAGGCTAGAATATTTTACAGCAGATTTACAGGGTGTAAAAGTAGGCACGGGGATGATAAAATCAGGTTTCTGTTCTTATAAAGATAACTATATTACCCAAGGAGATCCTGAATTCAGTTTTGATCTTGTCGCATTGGAAGTGACTGTGAAACATGGAGGAGCAAATAGGGAGATTTGGGGGCTTCTGAGTGGAGTGTGGCTTGGGGGTCAAAAGTGTCGTTATTTTGTGTGCGATAGCTCATGCCGTAGTCAAAGGCGAGATCAAGGGAGAGTCCGGCGTGTGCAGCTGGGAGAGAGCTGCACTGGGTGTGGCGAGGGGCCAGGATGCAGGGGTCGGTTGGAGGAGGCTAGTCCGATGGAGGCAACCCAGAAGGAGCCGCCAGGAAGATGAGAGAAGGCAGACAGCCCCACGTACCAGAGTGAGGGAAGCCAGTTTCTGGCAGGAGAAAGCAGCGAAATTCTGTCCGTGGTGAGAGGGAAATATTAAGGACTGAAAAAAGTATCAAAGGACCTCAGAGTTGCTCATGGGTATTTTTTCTCTGGTAAAATGGGCAGCTTTAAAGATTTCAGGGGGAAATGTGACTTTTTTTTTTCCCCATGACAGTGAGGGGGGAAAACCACCGGTGAGACTGTTAATGGAGTTGTGACACCTGCTGAGCGAAGGGGTACCAGTTACAAGCCCAGCGGGTTGTCTGAGGCCTGGGACTACAATGCCCAAGTCTTTACAGGCTTTGTCTGCTCGTATATTCCAGCTGCTGATAATTCCAATAAGAATCCTACCTGTAGGGGCGCCTGGGTGGCTCAGTGGGTTAAAACCTCTGCCTTCAGCTCAGGTCATGATCCCGGGTGCTGGGATCGTCCGGCATTGGGCTCTCTGCTCAGCGGGCAGCCTGCTTCCTCCTCTCTCTCCGCCTGCCTCTCTGCCTACTTGCGATCTCTCTGTGTCAAATAAATAAAATCTTAAAAAAAAAAAAAAAGAATCCTACCTGTAAATGAAAAATGAAGCACCTGCTCCGGGCCACACGATCTTCTCTGTGTATATAATTTATATTATTTTGAATACTCTGGCATTGTATTCTACCCATTTTATATGACTAAAAAAGAGTCTGAGATTATGCTTAGTTCAGTAATTAATGCAGAGTTTCAGAGCTTTCAGCAGCGGAATGTGCTTTGGTTCTGACTCTAGAGGCCGCTGCCTGGTAATGGTCACCGTGAGAGCACCTGTCCCTTCCCGTGGGCTGGCTCGGATGAATGGTGTCCCTAGCGGCGCACAGCAGTGTTCCATAGGTCGCTCTGAACTATCTTGGTTCAAGTCCTTTTTTTAGTCCTTGATTATGGAGGGCAGTTGGCCAGGATCCTCCTCTTAAAAACTCCTCATAATTTGTGACCCCTGGGCTGTTGTCCTTGGGTCCTTTCCTCTCGGGGTTCTTCTTTACCTCGGGGGGTAGCACAGAGCGGTCCCGTACTTCGCAAATGTCAGCAAGGGGCCACATTGTGACACTGACTAATGGTATATTATCGGTGCAAATAAGGCGTATTTCCTCTGATTTTGATGAACATGGAAAACAAGGTTTCTGAATTTATATTTGAGTTAGACCTACCTGGAGGTGTTTTTCCCACACGAGGCCTGGCTGGCCATCGCAGGGGGCTTGATTTAGTGCGCCCGTGGCAGGCTCCCAGCCGTGTGCGTTTGGTAAAAGCCTCCCAGGGTGATTTTGATTTTGTTAATACTTACTTGATTGATTTGTGGCATGGCTTTTTTGATTTATTGTCCATTCTGATTTTTTTAAATTGGGAAGTCTAATAGGAAAATAAATTAAGCATCCCCCAGATGTCCCATTTATCTTGTAAGTGTGCCCACAGATACGGGAAAACACACACAACCCCCCAACATACATACGTGCATACTCCCCGCCTCTGTCACCACTCCCTCTGCATCTCTGTTCTGGCTCTCTCTCTCTCTCTCTCTTTCACAAAATTCTAATTTTCCCCCGCATTCCAGTCAGTTACTAATTGTTCCTTTTGTGTTTTCCAGAATGGTGGTTGAGCCGAGTCTCCAAGATGAGAGCGAATTCTTATATGCCGCCCAGCCCGAGTTACTGAGGTACAGGACGCCGGAGCTTACAGTGGACAAGGTTGTGGACTGGTATCAGACCAGAGCAGAGGAAATAGAGCATTATGCCCGACAGGTGAGGGGAGGATGACAGCAGATCCTAGTACCGCACTGGGGCCTTCGGACTCCGTGTGGGTCCTGGCAGCTGGCCGGGGAGCCAGAGATCGTGGGTTTAGTTTGCACAGATGAAGTGAATATGTCTTACTACTTTTGTTCTTTCATTCTTTGCCTCACAAGCTTTTGTGGCTTTTCTGGGGATTCTTTAAAAGCAAATATATAGAAGAAAAATTGCTCAAAATCTTTCTCTAAAATGTAAGTTGCAAAATATGATACATCCAATCCATGATTTTCCATTTATTTATTTTATTTTTTATTTATTATTATTTTTTATTTTCCATTTATTTTTAATAGGCTTAATACCATCTTAGTGGAAATGACTGTATCAGCCCAGAAATACTTGACCAGCTCCCCGTCCTAGTGCAGTAATGCAGTTGGTTTTCATTTTGCTTTTTAGGATCCTTGTTTGAGGCTCTCTCTCTAATTAGTTTTCCTCAAGTCTAAGCCTAATTCCCCTCGGTCTCCCTGTGCCTTTATGGAGCTGCAGGAGAACCACATGGGACAATGGAAGAGAGGGATGAGGATGTACTCAACCTTAGGAGGTCTGAGTGCTAATCTCAACTCTTCCGCTAACGCACCTTGCGACTCTGGATCTGCCACTTACCGTTTTTGCACGTGGATTTTTTTCATGGGCTTGGTTCCTATTCCAAGGGCAGTGAGAACAAAGAAAATACATAGGAGAGAATATTAAAAATTCTGCTAATTGAGTGCAATAGTTGTCTTCATCTTAGAGAACAGAAGTTGGCAGTTCAGAGGGAAGAATGGCAGAATGGTACATTGAAATCTCATTCAGGGTCTGGTCATTGGACGCCTTTTTCTTTCTACTTGTGGTCTTGGCCTTGGGCTTTCTATGCTACCATCAGTTTTTCATTTGACGGGAAGGGTGATTGTAAAGGGTCTGATGAGCAGCAGTACTGTGGGACGGAATTTGCACCTTTTGTTTACATTTCTACTAAGTGGTTGGTGCGGCCCTGTGTCTCCATTTGATAGTCTCCTTGAATTTCTGCTTAATCTGACTCCCACTTTTACTGTTCATAGAATTGAAGAGGAGTTATTTGTTGGAGCTGATGGTGATATTATGAGCAGACTTTTGGTGAGGGCGGGCCAAGAGTATTTTATTGACTTTCCAGGTCTTTGAAGATGGCCGAGGACCATAGCACATTTGAAAATGTTTAGAATCCTGATACTGGGATGAGAAGAACCTCTGGAGGTCTCTGGCCCAACTCCCAGTGTGCTTTGTACCTTGAGTGATAATGATGTGTCGGTGTAGGTTTATCGACTGTAACGAGCGATCCACTCCGGGGTGGGCTGTAGATGATGTGGGAGGTCGTGGGTAAGTGAGGGTAGAGGCTCTGGGGGAAGTGGCTGGACTTCTTCATTTTTGCTGTCAACGCTGTCCTAAAATGGGAAGTCTATGAAGAATAAACAGGAGGGAAACTATAGAGCTTTCTGAAATTTAAGTTTGTTAATAGTCTAGTAATAATTCCTAGACATCTTGAAATTCATTGTGTGGAATTAGGAGTAACTATAAAGAGAAGTGATTTGGGGATGCTTTGGTTAGCTGTCCTTTCTTTCTTTCATCTCTTCCCTTTATATAAAAACACTCCTAATAGAAGCATTATTCTCCAGCTTCATTTTATTTATTGATGCTTCATGTGGCTTATGCTACAAAGTGATATCTAACATAGTTTTTATCTTTTTCATTTTTAGAGACTTAATTGATGTGGGACTTCTTTTTCCTTGGTGCCTACAAATGCCTTTTAGCAAAACCTGTTTGTTGGATTAGGAAGTGTGCAGAGTAGTGAAATTTATCCAGTCAGGGCTGGGGGTACGTGGCATAATTCAAGTTGCATTAGAGCCTGCTTTCATTTAAGGTGTCAGTAATTTGGTTTTAAAACATTTTTACCTCTGTAAGTATCTGGGAAAGCAACAACTTCAAAGTTGATACGAGGAAAACAAATCTGGATCCCAAAATTGGAGAGTGTTATAAATGGCAAATGTCTGTATGTGTTAAACCATTATTAACACAAAGTTGGGTTGCATGCATTAGGCTTTCTTCATGCTTTCTGAAAATTCACCTGTGATAGTTTTTATTTTTTTAAATTGGTATGCAGGTAGATGTGTTTTTTCAGATGTGAACTGTATTTTTATTACTAGAAATTAGGTAAAAAATACTTACCTGTTGAAGTGTTACCAAATCATTCCTGTTTTGCCACAAGCCTTTCCTATCTATAGTTTCCCCGCCTTGTGTTTCCTGGCACTGTTCTTTCTAAATGAAAATGCATTTCTTCTCTTTTCATTTTATCTGTACCGGCAGTCCCTGGGGCTTTGAAGGGCTTTAAGGGCAGTCCTTTAATATTGCTCCGTGTCCTTCCTCGCCCTCCATGTGCTGCCTCCCCCCTTCTCTGCTCCTCCAGCCCACCACCTCCTCATTTGCAGATGTTTTTGCTTTATGTTTTACTGGGGAACCTGAGAACTCCGTTCCCTTAGTCCTTACTCTTTCCAGCTTTTCCCAGAGAAAGACATCTCCTCTTGCATCCAGGGTACTGCTTTCCTTACCTGTGCTCTGGATTCCACATCCTGGCCTGCTCAGGGCTGTTCTGCGGCTCTTGGCTCTCTCCCCAGTGTCTTCAACCCCTCCTTCTCTACTTTGTTCCTTTTTTTTTTTTGGCCATAAAGTTCAGACCGCCCCTGTTTTATAAACACAACAGCAAAAACTGAGAGTCCTAATGTCCCTGGCTTTGGTTGCAGCTGTCTTCCCTCTGTCACAGCTGAGCTCCGAAATAGTCCCCTGTGCTCTCGGTTGTCATTTCTCAGTGATTCTTTCCTCCTCATTTGTCTGGGGTCTGGCCACCGCTGCCACTCCAGGGAAACTGCTTCTTCACGTCCGATTCCCTTTCTGTGTTACTTCACACATCATCCTCAGAAACCACTGCTTCCTCTCCCGCAGTCTCCTCTGCGCGGCTTCTAAGGGGTCTTGGTGCTTTCCCCCTTGTCCTAGTCTCAGCCATTCGTTTCATGTCTGGGTGGCTCACATCCTTTGGCTGGTCCCTTGAATTTTGCTGTCCCCCAGGGGGCTGCTGTTGTCACTAGTCCAGGGTCTTCTAATAATACTACTCACTGTATTAGTGACTGCTTGTTTGTTTTCTGGTCAGTTCCTTTCCAGTTCGTCGTTCAGTGAATACTGAATATTCCTTCTCAAGTGTGTAAACCGACTTATGACATGCCCCCGTGGAAAATCCTTTGGTAATATTTGCATTTCAGGATAAACGGCAACTTCCTTAGCTCAGGGAATAGCATTCTCTGTTCTGCGGCCCCTCCCAGCTGCCTTAGCCATGTTTCTGGTGGCTTCGCTTCAGACCATCTTCTCCGCCTTAGGGAACTAACCACACTCTCACAGCACATCCTGCGTCTCTGTCTTGCACGCTGTGCTCTTGCCCGCCTTCCTCTCCTTCCTTCTTGACCTGCCTGTGTCCACGGATTTGTGGACATGCACTTCAAGTCTTCCTCCCCCGGGAGGCTTGGTGATGGGTTGGGCTGCGCGCCCTTCCTTGAGGTCCCAGTCGCCTCGCTGTACTTCAGCCTTTCACTGACAGGTCAGTTTTCCGACGAGGTGGAGAGATCACTGCAGGAGGAGACCTCTTCTTCCTCAGTTTCATATTCCTGACCCTGAGAATCGTGCTCGGTTCAGAGGAGGTCCCCAGTACATAACCGGTCATCTAGGAGGAAAGGAGTAAGTGAGGAGTGCGAGGTGCCGGGAGTGAAGGTTATGGTCATTGATTTTTGCCATCAGACAGAGGTACGTCCTTTCATCAACCCAGTCAAGGGTTAGGGACTCAGATTACTGTGTCCTGAGCGTGTCTATGAAGATCAGTCCTCGCTGTGGTCTAAATGAAGCGTAAATATTTGCATTGAGACAGAGAAGGTATCTCCCAGAGTTCACCATTCAGCGAGTGTTTACTGAATGCCTTTTCTCGGGACGCCTGGGTGGCTCAGTGGGTTAAGCCGCTGCCTTCGGCTCGGGTCATGATCCCAGGGTCCTGGGATCGAGTCCCGCATGGTCTCCTTGCTCGGCAGGGAGCCTGCTTCTCTCTCCACCTCTGCCTGCCTGTGTGCTCTCTCTCTCTCTCCTTCTCTCTGACAAATAAATAAAAAAAAAATTTGAATGCCTTTTCTCTGGGGGGCGCCGTGGAAGGATAGGTAGGTTCTGAACGGGGATGTAAAAGCAAAAATGTTTGTTTCCGGAGCCGAGTGATAGAGTGAAAGTAGGATTGATTTGGCATTACCACTAACCAGCCCCCCCCCCCCCCCCCGCTTGTTAATGTTGTGGGAATTAAATTGACAAATATATGTAAAACTGCTCTTAAACTGTCATGCTTTATGAATTTAAGATAGTTGTCTTTCTTTTATTATCTTTAGTATTTCTTGCTAATTGTTTCGAAACAGCTTGACAATGTATTTGATGAAGAACTCTACTGTTTTTACACTAAGCAAATATACGTTGCTGATAATATAATTTTATATAAGGTGATTAGCAGAGTTAGATTCTGTGCTGGAGGCCTTTACTTGAGAAGAAGTGGGAGACACAGAACACTCAGATTTACTGTCGCTTTTCTGTTTCAGGTTGACTGCGCGTTGTCACTCGTTCGACTTGGAATGGAGCGGAACATTCCCGGTTTGCTGGCTCTGTGTGATAATTTGGTTACTCTGGAAGCTTTGGTTTACGAAGCCGGGTGTGATTTAACCCTGACCTTGAAAGAACTCCAGCAGATGAAAGACATTGAAAAGCTAAGACTACTGATGAATAGTGTAGGTTTTATTTTAACTTTCTTCTTAAGCATTCCCTATGTACTTTGATTAATGTGGGTCTCAAAGCTGAAGACCCAAGCACTTAGTAAATAAAGGAAGGTTTCTTGTCTTAAAAAATAAATAAAAATAGGGTCGTCTGGGTGGCTCAGTGGTTTAAGCCTCTGCCTTTGGCTCAGGTCATGATCTCAGGGTCCTGGGATCAAGCCCTGCATCGGCTCTCTGCTCAGCGGAGAGCCTGCTTACCCCTCTCTCTCTGCCTGCCTCTCTGTCTACTTGTGATCTCGGTCTGTCAAATAAATAAAATCTTAAAAAATTAAAAAATAAAAAATAAATTAAAAAACTTAAAAATAAATTTTAAAAAATCTAATTTTTGAATAAATTACTGAAAGTGTCCCCAAATTATTTTGGCGGTTTTTTGTACCTTGCTTGCCCTTTATTCATACTCCTCTGTATAAAACTTTTTTTCTTTAAGCTAGGCATATTTCTAAACTAGCTGGCTATTCTAATAATCATGTTTCTAGTCCTTCACTATGTTAAAATTCCCAATTACTTATATATTTCACTTACACAGACATAACTGGATTTTACAGGGCTGGGTGCTTGTGAGAAGACGACGTCATGTCATGGCTTAGGGCTCATGAGCTTAGGAGAATTTGCCCAGCACTTTTAGATTCTTCCTGGGTCATCCTGGGGAGAAAGTGCACTCCCACACATTAGGACCTGGTTTCTGCCGAGCCCACTGAATAGAGAGACACTCCTGAGACGATGATGATGGCGCTGTCGGGTGCCATCTGTCAAGGGATACCTCGTGTGGTTTTTGCTTTTGGGCAACCTGGTTCCAGTGGGCCAGTGGAGTGGAGGAGCCATGGCTGCCTTATGTGCTCTCTTTTTGCTCCCTGACTAAGTATCTTCCTCCCTCCGTTCTCTTCTCTTCTCTTCTCCTTTCTTTTCTTTTTTCCTCCTATACTTTCTTTTTCATCTTCCTTCCTTTTCCTTCTGGTCATCTTCCTCCCTCAGGCCCTCCCTTCCCTTTCGCTAAGTAATTTTTACCCCCAGTAAACCCACCCAGTGAAAATTGGTTTGTATTATAGGTAAGACTCCTCTTACAGGATTTAGGTGTATCTTCTGGAATAAATAAAAGAGGGAATTGTGTCACGTCAGGGAGAGTGAGTAAAATCATGTGCGTCATCTGGAGTTTTGTGAAGGATGTAAAGGAGCAAAACAAAACAGGAAAGGAAAAGGGAGAGATTCTGGGATTTTATACAGAAGACGGTCCTCAAGTGGTTCCCTTCTAGAGCTCTTCAGTGCTCCTGTCTCTGTCTCTCTGCTTTTTTTCTGTTTCACTCTTCCTGTCCATGGTCACTCTCTCTCTCTCTCTCTTCCCCCGCCCACACACACACTCACATTTTTGGGGTAGAATCTCTCTCTGCTCTGGGAGACCTCATGTTGGAGTTGTCGTAGTAGCATGTTGGTCTTCCCGAGCGGAGCGTAGGCTGTGAGGGACCACGGTCACGCTGGGTCCCTCACAACTCACCTCTGAGGTGAGCTGGGGGATCTGTTTTAGTAAGTGCTGGGCTTCTGTTCTTTCACATTAGTCTGATCCCATGTGAGGTTTGGACCTTGTTGTCTGGAATCATCAGGTACTGAATGTCTTTGTTTGGTTAATTGTGTTTTCAGTGTTCTGAGGACAAATACGTGACGAGTGTGTACCAGTGGATGGTTCCCTTCCTTCATCGTTGTGAGAAACAGTCTCCTGGTGTGGCTAACGAGCTGTTAAAGGAATATTTAGTAACGTTAGCTAAAGGGGACTTAAAATTTCCCCTGAAGATATTTCAGCATTCCAAACCAGATGTAAGTAGAAACTCTAACTTCTTAAGAACCTCTGTGCTTCTTTCTCTGCAGAATTAGGTTTTATTTATCAATTTGTTATAATAGGATTTATAAGTAATTTCCCTTTAAACAAAAGGAAATGGTTGTCATGTTATTATTTTCTTTTATTATTATTTAAATTTTATGTAACATTGATTAACATATAGTCTATTATTAGTTTCAGAGGTGGAGTTTAGGGATGCATCATTTGCATACAACACCCAGTTCTCATTCTATTATGTGCCCTCCTTAATGGCCTTTCCCCCAGTTAAGCTATACCCCTACCCACATCACCTCCAGCAACCCTCAGTTTGTTTCCTAGAGCTCAGTGTCTTTTTCTTTTAAGTATTTTATTTATTTATTTGATAGAGAGTGCGCGTGGAGCATGAGTAGGCAGAGCAGCAGGCAGAGGGAGGGAGGAGCAGACTCCCAGCTGAGCAGAGAGCCCGATGCAGGGCTCGATTCCAGGACCCTGGGAACATGACCTGATAACCTGAGCTGAAGACAGATGCCCAGCCATCTGAGCCACCCAGGCGCCCCTAGAGTTCAGTGTCTTTTATGGTTTGCTTCCCTCTCATTCTGACATTTTTTCCCCTTCCCTTCCCCTTTGTTCATCTGTTTTATTTCTTAAATTCCACATATGAGGGGCACCTGGGTGGCTCAGTGGGTTAAAGCCTCTGCCTTCGGCTCAGGTCACAATCCCAGGGTTCTGGGATTGAGCCCCGCATCGGGCTCTCTGCTCAGCAGGGAGCCTGCTTCCTCCTCTCTCTCTCTGCCTGCCTCTCTGCCTGCTTGTGATCTCTGTCTGTCAAATAAATAAATAAAATCTTTAAAAAATAAAAAATAAAATAAAATAAAATAAAAAAATTATAAAAAAAATTCCACATATGAGTAAAATCATAGGTTCTCATGTATTCTTTAAACATGTTTCAATTCAGTCCATTTTTTAGAAGTTCATGTTTCTTTATTCCAAAGTTTTGTTGACTTTCTGTTTCTGTTGATTATATGTATTGATATATATCAAGACGAGAAAAACTAATACTTGATAGATAACTGAATTCTTATTATAGACAGGCTCTGTACAAGTGTTAACTCATTTAATCCTTATAACAATCCTATGAGGTGGGTATTTTTATTAGTCATCGGAAGGAGAGAAAAATTGTGATACAGAGCAGTCAGGCAGTTGCTCAGGGTCACACAGTAAGGAGTAGAGTCTGGATTCACACATGGGTCTTCTAATTTCACAGCTGTGTTCTTCATTATTAAGCTTTACCCTAACACCAACAGAAGAGGAAAAGATTCTTGCCCCTTAGGACCTTCAAAATATTTATGAAAATCGTTAGGATCTCATAAGGAGATCTGTAATTATTCTTAATAATTTTTATATTTGCTTGAGAGAACTATATGGTTGACTCTCAAACAACGCAGTGTTTAGGGGCACTAGTCCCCCACCCCCTATGCAGACGAAAATCTACGTATAATTTTTGACTCCCCCGCCGAAAACTTATCAGTAGCCTACTGTCGACCTTACCAATAACATAAACAGTTGATTAGTTTTAGAAAACAGTAAGCTAGAAAGAGGAAAGCATTATTAAAGTCATACGGGAGACAAAATGCATTTCCAGTACTGGATTCTGTTTATGAGTAAGCGGACCCTCGCAGTGTCGGGGTCAGCTGTATTTATAGGTCTGTACTTCTGCGGATTCAAATGGTTGTTCAGATTCAGTGGCCGTAAGTCATTTTATTAAGTGCAGCATATTTTTGCGAAGTAAATAACCTCTTAATTTAGCTGTAAATCAAATATGTTGTTTAAGAGACAGTGGCTCCCTTTCTGTTGGAGGGGCTCAAGCAGGAAGTAGGATAGCACCGTCACTGTAAGGCCCTGACTTTGTGGTCCGATTCAAAGCCTTGGACTGGGTTTCAGGCAGAAGCCGTGTAAGGCCCCTTCCGATCCTAAATTCTAAGTGAGTGCACTTCCTTCAGCTAGCCTGTGCAGCAGTCTGAAGTCCTCTGACGTATATGGCCACAGACCATATAACCAGGATCAAAAAAAGAAAGCCTTGCTTAGTTAACCTCACACATTTTCTTCATTTCTGAAAAAGGGTTGTTTGTCAAAGGTATCTCTGTTCTTTGGCTGTTTAAAATTTTCCATCTTCTCATAGGCAGTTCCCACTTAGTATTCTGATTTTGAATTTGGGGTGGTTTGCCGTGAGCCGAGGGTGGGTTGCTTCTGCCAGCGGAGTACTGTGCGAGCGGAGGATGGATTGAATATGAATGTTTTATGAGCAAGAAAGAAGTGACTTTAAATTCCTTCCAGTAATCTTGTTTGTGATTTTTCTTCCTTACAGAGCCTTGGAAATCCTTTGTGTGTCGTCAGCTTTTCGTTGTTTTTAGTTGGCAATTTAAGTATGTGCCTTTTGAATAAAACATGCAGCCATTTGCTTTTGTTGAAATATGTAAACATCAAAGCAGAAAACTGTGGGGTTGCTGGGCTCCTCCTTTCCGATCTGTCCTCTTTATCTTTATCAATATTATCTTTCCCCAGCGGAAATTTGATCATGTCATGATCTGTGGGAAACCAGTGTCTACAAGGTAAATGTTGGGCTCTCCGGAGTGGCTTAGAAGGTTCTTTGTGGTCTCTTTCCAAACTTTCTCTTTCCAATCTGTCTCTTTAGCCTCATTTCCCTCTGAGAGTGACTGTGCTAGTCCACTCACACTGGCCTTCTCAACCCGTCTTCATGTTGTCTGCCTGGCCTTTCATGCCTCTTTTTGCTTTTATAGACTATTTCCTTTGGGATGGTCAGCTTCCCTTTCCTTCCCTTTGCAGACACCTGCCTGTCCTTCAAGATTTTCTCTGCTAGGAGACCTGTGACTTCTCTGTGCGATGACAGGTCTTGTCCTTGCCTCTATAATAACCCACATCACAGTGTGTCGTAATTCATGTTCACGTGTTTCTCTTTCCCTCCCTTTTTTTCCTACATATGTTCTCTATGTCTCAGGCTTCTGTGTATTACCAGGAAGTCAACGCTTTGCAGAGAGTAGGTGCTTAGTAAATTTAGTCAAGCAAATGATGGGTGAAGGATTGAAACTGGGTTTCATTATGATGCTCTAGACCACTTGCTGATGTCTGTTTGCTTTATTAGGATTGTGCTTGGAGCACTGTTTTTATTTTATTTTACTTGACTCTTCACGGAAAGAATGTACCTTGGATCTGCCATGAGTCAAGCACAGTGTTTATAGAACATAGCAGGAAACAAGAGCAATGATTTCTGTATCAGACAGCTCAGGCTAAATTATGCTGCATTAACAAATGATCACCAAATCCGAGTAGTTTAGAATGGCAGACATTCATTTCCCACAGGCACAGTATAGGCTGTGGTTGGGCTTCTGCTTTTCCATGTCTCGTTATGACTTGGCTGAAAGAGCAGGCCCCTTTCTAAGCTGTGGCCCAGGATGGGAGGAGCAAAGCAGAACCACACAGTGGCTCTTAAAGCTTAGCTCCGAGTGCATCAAGTTACATCCTCTCACCTTTCACAGACCAGAGGAAGTCTGAGCCAAGCCTGTTGTTAACGAGGAGGGAAGCATAATCCTATCTTGAAAAGAAGGGAGTGAGCACTCGGACCAATAATACAAACACATATTTATCCTTTTAACTGTGACATGTGCTTCAAACTCTTCCTCTCCTTTATAACATCCTGATTTTAAGCACTCATCTGGCTCACCTGTGATGTTAAGCTGTTGCTCTTTATTTGCGTGGCCCTTTGGAAAGTGGAACTTACAAAGGAACATAGGCAAGTCTGGATGGAGGTGATTTGGGAATAAAATATTCTGCCTTCTCATATTGTTCTCGGTCTTCTGTACTAGCATTTCTTTTTTTTTCTTCTTCTTCTTTTAATGCCTTGTGTATGGGAACTATGGGCTTAAAAAAAAAAAAAAATACAGTTTTCTGGGCCCAACCCAGATACAATGGATTAGAATTTGGGGGATATGGACCTGGAATATGCATTTGACAATTTATCCAGTGATTCTGATAGAAAGCCTCTTGATCTGTGTTACAAATAATTCCCACTGTTGGTTTGCTGTTCCTCCAGTTCTCATAGTGGTGAAGGTCACTTTCATCTGATCAGGAATGGAACTGTGTCAAGTTCCAAAAAGACTCTCCTGCTCCCAGTTCTCCCGCGTCCTGCAGTGCAGTAGTCCAGGGTCCTGAGTTTGGAAGCCTTGGGTGCTGCCCTAGGCCTGTATGCCGGCAGTGGGAGAGTCTACTTAACACTTTCAAGTCTTGCCTGCGATTTCCTGCTTGCCTGCTTTGGGTCCACACTCTTTAGGGAATGGAAAAGTGCCTCTAGAACTGTGCTATTCAGTATGATAGCCTCTAGTATGGGTGGCTGTATAAATTAAATAACAAAATAAAAAAACTCATTTCTTCAGTCTCACCTGTTTCTAGTATTTTGTAGTTTCAAACAATGCTACAGTGAATAACCTTG
The DNA here is from genome assembly GCF_922984935.1 of Meles meles. Classification (NCBI taxonomy): domain Eukaryota; kingdom Metazoa; phylum Chordata; class Mammalia; order Carnivora; family Mustelidae; genus Meles; species Meles meles. Next base: position 11,225,946 of record NC_060080.1, on the reverse strand, counting down.
TTCATACGTATTTTTGTGTCTTTGGTATAGCTTCAAGGTATATTCCTTGAAGAGGGCTCCTGAGCCTAAAGGCAGGGTCATGTTGCCATTGCCAGATTTCTCTCCAAAGGGCTTGGTCCACTTGACTTTCCCACCAGTCATGTAGGAGCATCCCTATTCTCTACAGCATTGTGGACAGAGTATGTTGCTGTATTTTAAAATTTTTGCCAGTGTGGTAGGTGAAAAGTGATATTTCAGTGTTGTTTTAATTTGCCTTTCTTTAATTATGAGTGAATTAGAACATTTCCTCACACATTTGAGGGAGCTATTTCTTTTTTAGTGAATTGTCCATTGTGTCTTTCCCCCATTTTTCACTTGGACTTTTGTTCCTTTGTGATTTACTTTTGTAGAAATTCAGATTTATTGGTGTAATTAGCCCTTTTTTTTTGTGGTATGTATTGTGTATATTTCTCCCAGTTGGTAGGGTGTCTTTGGACTTTGTTTATGGTGATTCGTGTCAGGCCAGAATTTTAATCTTTTTATTTATGTGTAGTCAAATTGAACAATCTTTTATTGCCTCTGTATTTTGAGTCATGGTGAGAAAGCCTTTTCCTACTCCAGGGTTGAAGAAAAATTCATTCATTTTCATTCAGTACTTTTATGGTTTTATTTTTATGTTTAGATCAGTAAACTACTTGGAGTTCATTCTTTTGTATGTGAGATGTGGATCTAATTTTTCCCCCCAGATGGCTACCTAGTTGTCCCAGCACATTCATTAAAAGTTTTGTCTTTTCTTGGGACGCCTGTGTGGCTCAGTGGGTTAAAGCCTCTGCCTTTGGCTCAGGTCATGATATCAGGGTCCTGGGATCGAGTCCCACATTGGGCTCTCTGCTCAGCAGGGAGCCTGCTTCCTCCTCTCTCTCTGCCTGCCTCTCTGCGTGCTTGTGATCTGTCAAATAAATAAAATCTTTAAAAAAAAAAAAAGTTTTGTCTTTTCTTGAGTGATTTAAGATGTCGCCTTTGTCATATACCAAATTTCCATTTGTTTAATCGTCTCATTCTAGAGTTTTTATATTGTTATTGGTTGGTCTGTATACTAGGCACACACTGTTTTATTTTGTATCTTATTTTATTTATTTATCTATCTATTTATTTATTTAAGAGAGAAAGAAAGCAAGCAGGGCCAGACACAGAGGGGGAGGGAGAGGGACAAGCAGACTCTGTGCTGAGTGCAGACCTCCATGTTGGGCTTGATCTCAGGACCCTGAAATCATGACCTGAGCTGAAATCAAGATGCTTAACCAACCGAGCCACCCAGGTGCCCCTAGAGTGCACTGTTTTAATTATAGAGATTTTATAATGGGTCTTAAAAATCTGGTAAGGGTAGTATTCCACTGTAGTTTTTTTCCCCTAGGTTTTTTTTGTTTGTTTGTTTTTTGATCTTTTTAAAAGATATTCTTACATGTTTGTTTCTCCATCTGAACTTTTGAACAACTTGGCTAATTCCATAAAATAGCTCGTTGGTATATTTACTGTGATTACATTAAATTTATAAACTGGCAAGACCAATATCTTTATAATGTTAAGTCATCCTATTCAAGAAGAGGGGGTATCATTCTGCTTGTTCATGTCTTTTTTTTACTGTCTTTCGGGAGTGTTTGAAAATGTTCCTCATGTAGGTCATGCACGTTTCTTGTTAAATTTATTCCTAAGCATTTAATTTTCTGTTTCTATTTTAAAGCGACTTTTCCTTACCTTCACTCCTCTCTTTGTTGTTTCTGTATATGAAAGCTGTTAATTTTGTATGCTAGGTTTGCATTCTGCCACTTCGCTTATTTTTTGTATTGCTTTGTTCTCTGGGGTTTTTCAGGTATCAGATTTTATCCTCTGTTCTTTATCTACTTATCTGTAGTACATACTTTTAAGACCATTTTTAAAAACCAAATTACAGTTTTCTTAAATTTTACCTTGCTCTGCAGTATGGAAAATAATCTGCTGCCCATGGTGGGGAAAACTTAACTGATTTCCTAGAAAGTTTGAGAGGAGCTCTCTTCTATCCGCTTGAGCTGAGGCAGATGATGGTTTCATAGTTATCACTGAGATATTAGGGCAGGAATGATGGAAATACGAAGAAGTGTGTCTTACACTTTATGAAGTTAGACATCTTGTAGAGTTGAACAGAGCAAGAAGAGTAGAAAGTGTCTTAAAACTTTGAGCATTATGATTCATGTGCACAATAGATTGTTTTAAGAAAGATATGCTAAATGGCCTGGGAAGAGAACAAAAAGAAGCCATAGAAATACAGAGAGGAGGAGGATCTATATTTGAGAGTAGTATGAGGATGCGTTCATTAGACGAGCATTTATGGAGCTTATGGACAAGACTAGAAATCTGGGAAAGCCCAACTGAAGTCAGGGCAAATAGAGATAAAGTGGGATTCTCAGGGTGGCTTTAGATAGGACAAAATAATGTTTTTGAGAAGAAGTTCCATGCAGGAGTAGAATAAGACAAAGAGACAAAAGACTAATATCATGTTTACATAAGGCAAGTAATTTAATTTGCATGAATTAAAATTTGCCTAGTGGTTCATAGGACAGGAAAGGTAAGTTGGCACCAGGCCATGAAGGAACTTGGATGGAAGGCTTATTCTTTACCTTTCACACTGTAGGGCAGCTAAGGATTACCAACAAGGTTTTGAACACACGTGATCAACTGTGGATTCTAGAACATTTAACTTCCAAGTGATACTTGAATATTGCAGGGAGGGAAAGATAGAAAGCAGGGAAATCAAGGGAACCATCACAGAAACAGAGAAACAAAGGCTTCTATTTCAGTTGGTTTTCCAATATATTCCTTTCACTGAAACTGCTTTCAGTTTTTTCCTTTTCCTATATGAGTTGTTTATGACTGTAGTTTTCCTCCCTCCCTCCTGTTCTTTCTATATGTGAAGTTTGCAGGAGTGTGAGACCGTGTCTCTTAGTGTGGGCCCTGGGGCCGGCTGCCTGCATTAGGATCCCAGCCTGGCCATGACCAGCCTTGCGCCTTGAGCAAGTGACATGTCCCGTCAGTGCCCCAGCCTCCCCTTAGGGAAATGGTTTGAGGAATTAAGAATGAATGCTCGGGAAGCACAGAGAAATAGCACCTGGCACACAATAAGAAATCAGGAAAAGTTTGTGATTTTAATTAATTTTTAATAGTAATTATTTTTATTGTGTTCTGTCTCTGTTTCACCAGTCTGTCAGTCTGTCACTTTGCAACCTTGGATAACTCTGTACATGTTGATGTCACATTAACGTCATGTTTTTTTCTTAACCCCTTGAAGAAAGGCATAGAACTCCGTTAACTCTGCTGCTTTGGAAAACTTCACTTCCCTGTTACTGAATGTTTCTTCTTCGCATCCATTGATGTGATTTTTCTGCTGAGAAGATGTCTTGTTTGGCAGCTTCTCTCTTTCACTTTCTTGAGTTTCTACCAAAATGTTGAAAACCACCAGATCTTTATTATGGAAATTGCTTTAAACTTATTTTGTCATTGAATAGGGCTCTAAGAGTATAGGTTCAACTTTCCATTTTGCTGTCTTCAGTAATAATGGAAGCATTCTTCATGTCTTAATTTCATTCTCACAACAATGATATTAGGAAGATGTTAATATCCAGTAAGCTGAGAAGTAGAGATGAGAAAAACAAGGCACAAATACAGTATGTTTGTATTCCAGAAAATAAGAAAGAAAGTCTGGTTTGCACTGGGAAGTGTGTATCCTGTAGAGAGTGACCCACAGTGGCTGGCTTTCTGCATCAGAATATGTTCTGTGATTTGAATATTGCTGCATTGCAATGTGACTTCTTTCGAATAATATCAGTGCTGTTTGGTTACATGACAAATATATAATGCATCCTGAAAAATAGTAGGTTCAAGCATCTCTGAATATTAGTTAAGGAATTTTATATATTTTTGTAATTGAAACACATAAAATTTGGCTTTAGGGTTAGAAATGCTTTTAATGAATTGCCTTTTTAATTCACTATGTTTCTTCTATCTACTTTATCCTGAATGGGTCATGAATTGAAGAATCTGTTTTTAGCAGATGCGAAGCTTATGGGTACAAATTATCTTTTCTCGCTGATTCTGTAATTAAAATGTGATTTCATTTAGAATTATTAAAGACCCCAAAAGTCTGTAAGCTAAAGAAAAATAAAGATTTGTTTTTGCAGCTGATGAATTGCACTGTTTAATATTCTATTGACAGTTGCAGTGGGCTATGGAAAAACTGACTGTAAATCTACCGACGTTTAGTACAGCATGCTTTATTTTCTCTAGCTGCAGCAAAAAATTATTCCCGATCAGGACCAACTGATGGAAGTAGCTCTGGAGTGCATCTACAGCTGTGAACGAAATGACCAGCTGGCTCTTTGCTATGACATATTAGAATGTCTTCCACAAAGAGGATATGGGTAAGTACCTACAGTGTGCCAGGCTTATTGTCTTTTCATCCTACCAGCTAAAATGAAAATGTTGCTTCCCAGAGGGTTCATTAGGCAGAATTTTGGGCATCTAAAAAATATACAGAGGAGAAAATGGAATCATCTGCAAACCTGTTGCCTAGAGATAAACTTCTGTTTTTCCAGCAGTGTTTGAGCAATCACTGTAATTTTGCCAGCCTTGATCAATTATCCATCAAAGAACAAAAATATCACCACCACCACAACAAAAAGTACTTTGCATCTAGCGCATAGACACTGATATCTCTGTTTTAAGTTGTGTTTCTAATTAAGCATTTTTCGTATTTATGAGCTCCTGGTATTCTGCGAATTATTTGTTCTTGGCCCTTGCCTATAATAATTGTGTTCAAGTAGTAATGCATGAATATACATAATTTTATTTTACTTTGTTTTTCTTTGTTTTACTGAAATATAATTAACACAGAGCACTGCATAAGTTTGAGGCGTTCGTCGTAATGACTCGACACACATCGCGAAGCAACCACAGTTTCGTTAACATCTGTCATCGCGCGCAGATACAAAAAAAGGAACAAAAAGTTTTTTACCTCGTGATGAGATCTTTTACTTTCATAACAACTTTCAAATATAACATATAACAGTGTTTTTGTTGTTTCCAGTTGGTTTCCTAAATTGTTCCTTGAGTGGAACATGTACATTGTATGTCATTGTCCCCCTACATACTTATCTTAGACCTGGAGGTTCATACCTTTTGACCGCCTTTACCCATTTCCCATGCCTCCAGTCCCACCTCTGGTAGCCACAAATCTGATCTTTTTCTGTGAGTTTGTTATTTTTGTTGTTTCGGTTTGTTTGTTTTTTTTTTTTTAAGATTCCACATATAAGTGAGATCATCATACAGTATTTGTCTTTCTTTGTCTGACTTTTTTCCCTTAGCTTAATGCCCTCCATCCATGTTGTCAGAAAGGGCAGGATTTCCTTTTTTTTTTTTTAATGGCTTTCATATTCCATTGTGTATATGAAAATGGCACATTTTTGTGATTCATACATCTTTTGATGGACCCTTAGGTTGTTTCTTATCAATCTCGGCTACTGTGACTAATGCTGCTCCCTCTCTCTTTTCCTTCTAAGGAAATTTTAGTTTTCTGTGAACTGAATGATAGAGATCACCAAGTTTGCACCCCATTGTGAGATAGTTTCATGCAGTCACCAACGGTACTGCAATCAGGTGTGAGTTTGATGGGTAAAGGATATTTGCGTGGGACCGAAGTATGACCTCAGCAAGTTCATTTTTTTTGTCATTTCAAAGGGGAAATTTAGCTTTTGAAAATAGAAGCCGACTGCCGTCACCTTTAATTAAGCTAACCAGACGTGCTGTCACGATCAGCCTGGTGTTACAGGCCTCCTGTGAGGTGCCAATCTGAAGAAAGGTGTTCATCCTTACTCTAGTCAGTCCTCCGGGCCGAGCTTCAGGATTACAAGCGGATGCAGAGAAGGGGGAACAAGTTAAACGACACCATGAAGGAAATGGTCAAGTAAATGCAAAGTGTGAGACACTCTCCAAGTCAGCTGGTCTTTCCACTTTTGTGAAAAGTCTTGTGTCATGGAGGTGCTGATCCAGGATCAAGGAGTCTGAAGGGTGCCTGGCTGGCTCAATCAGGAGAGCATGTGACTCTTAATCTCAGGGTCATGAGTTCGAGCCCACATTGAGTGTAGAGATGACTTAAATAAACAAAAATTAAAAAAAAAAAGATGAAGGAATCCAGAGAGACATAATCCTCTCCTAATTTTTAACTATAAAATAACATATGCACATAATGAAAGTGAAGAAATTGAAAAACTTGTAATTGATCAACAGCTGTTTGCTGCCCCGTGTCTCCTCACAGGAAACACCAGCTTAAAGAATGTGTTTCTTCTGGTCTTTGCCTGCCTCCTCTAAGACAACCATGTTGTGGCTGCAGTTTTACGTGATTATTGACGTCCTTTTATGGAAGTCTACCCATCCCCCATACCTACTTCTACCATTTTTTCAGTATAGTTAGGGTAGTGTTTTCATCATTATATTATGTAAATATTGTTTCTACAGAGCTAGGTATGATTATATTTCCTTTGTATGCAACTTTTTGTTTTTCCTGGTTTTTTTTTTTTCTTCCGCCCCCTTCGTTTTTAGAAATTTCCTTTTCCTTTTTTGTTGTTTTGTTTGTTTCCATGTATCTCCTTCCCTCTTCTGACGGAAATAGAGAGCTCTTTTCTGTGGTCAGACATATCTCAGTTCCTTCCCTTTTTCCCCATTTTCTCTCCGTCTGTACCTTTTGGAACATCCTTCTTGGAATTGTCTTTTCTCTTGCTTCGATGTGGGTTAATTGTCCCATATTCTGTACAGCTGCCATCCTGAGGCTTGGGTTTGCCTCTCTCTCGTGTTACATACTGCATTTCTGAAATTTCTTTTCTCCTTTCTTTACTTACTCTCATTTTGATGGAACACAATCTTAATAGTTTCCTGTCAAAGATTACATGGAGGCATTTTTATTTTGAGACTGTTCCATGTCAGAAAGTTACCAGAATTGCCCCCTGAACTTGGTAGAACCTTGGCTGTGTATACAGTTCTAGGTTTATAATCTTTTCCTTGTAAGTTTTGAAGGCATCAGTCTTGTCCTCTCCTCCCAGGATTGTCAGTTAGTCCTATACCATTGTAAATCACTGCTTTATAGATGGCTTTTCTTCCTTTTTGGATATTTCGTTGCCTTCTCTTCATCTCTAATGTTCTGAAATATCATAAGGATGTGTTTTATTGTGACTCTGAATTTGTTATGTTGTTCATTTAGACAGCCTGTTCCAATCTGGAAACTCCTGCCCTTTAGAGCTTTGGGAAATTTTCTTATATTCTTTCCTTGATAAGTTTCCTTGGTAATTTTATTTATACTCCCTTCCTTTTTCTTTCTCTATTTTTTAATACTTCTTTATTTAACTTTTTAATTTGTTTTCCCACTTTTTGATCTTTTGTTAAATGATCTGGGAGTTTCTTCAGTTTTATCTTTTCATCCATCTTTTCAATTTTAAGATTCATTTTGACTTTCTTATTTAATTCTAAGAACTTTTAAAATAAGCTCGTGTCCTACTGTTGTTTCAGAGTAGGAGACTCTTCCTCTGCTCCCTGCACGGCACACTTTCTCACCACGGTCTCTCATTTTTCTTACCTGGTTGTTTGTATAGCTGCCTTTACTGTTAGGGACTGTCCTCCATGTTGAGTGATTCTTGATCATTAATTTATATCTAAGACACTAAGAAACTGATTGGAAGCCTTGTGACAAGATAAAGTCTTTTCATTGTAGGAGTGCTTGGGAAGTCGCCTCGTCTGTGAGCACCTAGCTTGTCCTCTTGTTTAAGCTTTGATTTTTTTTGTGTAGGTTCATCTTAGATTCTCCTATGTTACAGGAATGTTGGGTAGTTTATACATCCTGATCATTCATTGCCTTATCATGGGTCTCAGAAGGAATCCAGGCAGTTAGACTTGTCAGTGGTAAAGCTGAATGGAGATTGTGGTAGCGCTTAATATGTCCTTGCCTTCCTCCATCTAGGGTTGGGGAATCTTCCTGTAGGGTGTCTCAGCACGTGTTTATCACCCAGACTTACAGAGATATGACCATAGGTTATCTCACGTCCTTAGTAAAGACTGGCAGGAATAGCAGGTGGGCCTCTGGGAACTGTAGGTCTCTCTCTCAGAACTATGGGCTGTCAGTAGGCAGCAAAAGGCTGGTAAAGGGATTGTATGGACAGATTTTGTAGCACAGTGTCATTACCCATCATTTAGAAACCTCAACCCAGTGTCTATCAGGGTGTTGGTAGTAAAGTTGCTCTCCCTAGAGGGTAACAAGAGATGCAGTCTTCTCTTAATGTCTGTGACAGAGGCCAGTAGTGGTGGGGAGTCTCTTCCTTGAATGGCCTTGCTGGGAAACTTGATAGTCTGTCTTTCAGCTTTGTTGTCCTTGTTTCTCCTTTGTTGTCCTTGAATCAACTCGTCAAGCTCATTGACTCCCAAGTGACACGTATAATTTTTAGGAATAAGTGTATTAGACCTTGTTTTTCAGCAAGATCACATTAGCATAAATATTAATTTTTAAACAGTAATTTGCCTACCATGAAGTATCAATGAATGATGATATTAAAAGAACATATTTTATGTAGACACTGTAATTACAGAATTAATGTGTTTTTGAAGAGTGTGTAGGCTAAGAAATGCCTCTTTTTCTTGGCTTCAGATTAATGATTTCTTTTGATCTAACAGACTTTTTTGTAAATACAAAAATAGATTGATACTCTCTTGTTTTCCATGTATTTCTTAATGATTATGTTTCATATTTACCGTTTTCTAAGTAACATTTTTAAATTAGCCTATTATTAAAATATAGAGCTTCCAAATATTTTCTGTGATTCTCTTCATGCCAAGTTCATCAGTTTTATTCTGCCTGTGGTTAGTTGTTCATTTGTAGTAGTTACATGGTTATTTACCAAATGGCAAACTGTTTTTTGTTTTCATCACTTAGGAAATGAACACTTATTTAACCTAATTAATTTTTGTGCATCTTATGTAGGCAACATATTCCACTGGCTGAAAAAAAATCTATAGTAATTATGTTTATGGATGTCAATTCACAAAGGAAAAACCCTGTATTCTTTTTTTTTTTAAGATTTTATTTATTTATTTGAGACATAGAGCACAAGTAGGCAGAGCTGAAGATGTCCAGAAATAAGACCAACATTTTGCCCAGCAGTGTAATATTGTTGTATATTAACTATAAGGGAAACATCGTATCTTTTTTCACTTGAGTATTATATTCTATGTAAAAAGCTACTACTAAAATTTAATTTTTTTCTCTTAATATTTCAGTCATAAAACAGAGGTAACAAATGCGCTTCATGACATGGCAGACCAACTGGAACAAATTCTCAGGTGAGAGAAATGTTAGCCCAGTCTGCTCTGGGCTGATGCAGGAGGTCTGCCTAAGAAACGTCACTTTTCATACGTTCAGTAGTCGTTTGCAGTTAACTTCCTATTTGTTTGACTCTCTTGGGAGTGAATTTTCTTAATACAAAGGTACCGCTAGCTGTGGCAAGGTAATTAAAAGCCTGGATTTTGGAGACTGGTGGACCTGTGTTCAGATGTGGGCCTGGTGACTCAGAACCTGTGTGACCTTTGAACCCTGGGTTTTCTTACTTATAGTATCTAACCCATGAGCTAATGGGATTCATGTTAGAGTAACCACTTAAAGTGCTTCCTACCCATGAGGTACGCAAGAAATGTAAGTTCCTGCAACAGTTATTAATGTCTGTCAGCAAACAGTATTTATTATACTCTTGACTTCCGTTTTTTGGGCATATTACCTCTGATAGGACATCTGGATTAGATCAAACTGCACTAGAGCCTTCAAGTAACTCTACAGTAATATTCTTCACTGTCAGAATGAAGCATTAAACTTTCTATGTTGGAGCCTAGAATTCCTAATTTGGCATTTAGGAAGTCAAATATATTTTACTAACATTTCGATGTGTATAGGAAGATGCTTGAGTAATTTTAAATATCTGTATTACAAATTTTAGGGCTAACAAAATTTTTTCCAACACATAATTATAGAATTATAAGGTAATACTGTCACTTTATAGTGGTGATATGAATAGAAAACTATAATAATTTGGAATCTACTAATTAGAAGTTTTATTCATTGAATTTAAGGAACTTGAGTATACAAATATTTCAAGTTGAATTTACGGAAACAGTGTTTTTGTGCCATATGTGTATGGGAGTTGAATGAAGAATCATTCAGTTTCCTCAGGACCTCTGTTTTTGTATTTATTATTACCTTGCTGCTTGTTACTTTGTGTCCCGAAAGTTATACAGTTTTTTTTTTTTCTTGAGAAATTCTTAATAAATCAAGTTCGTTCTTTCTTTCCAACCTTAGCTTATTTTAGTTTGGCTGTGTTTCTCCTTTCTCTGGTGTCCTTGAGAAGTTGAACATAGTTTGAGTAAAGTTTAGTGGATTAAGTCAATATAGATTCATTCCTTACAAATTCGCATGATTACCTTTTTTTCCGTAATGAAACTGAGAAGAGTGATCTCAAAAAGATATGGTGAAATAAACAGGTATTTCACAGTATTTCACGGAATTTCATGGTATGTTCCTGGGTGTAACCATGAGTGGTCTTGAGATCACATTATGCTCTTACTACCCCAAGGAAACAGTTATACGTGATCAGTTTCTGGATGATACCCATGTCTTTCCCTGTTTAGTTTAAGCTACTGACCTTTTAAAATAAGAAATTTTTTCCTCTTCCACCTCATAGGTACTAATCAGTGAAAAATGTTTTAGCATATGTGATGTCAGGTGACATGACCCATGAAACCTCTCTTTACGATGAGCTACTGAATTCTAGCCAGTCACGCACTATAAACCCAGTAGTAGTTAATTTAAAAATGTGAGATTTGGTGAGGTCAACCATCATATATGTATGATGATGATTCGGGAATGAGATATCTCAAGAAGGTTCATCTGGGACAAAATCTATGACATTTTTTATTTTTATAGAATAGATGCTGGAGGGAGATTGAGCATTGTGATGTTTCTTTGGCTCCAACTCTAAAATTGTTTATTCCTTTTCTAATGACCTTGCCTCTAACAAATTACTCACAGGATTGTTCAGAGGAAAAACTGAGTATTGAAATGATAGATTTGCTTGTTACTGATTTGATGCTTTTAGAGTAGAAGAAAATAATAAAAAAAATTTAGATAAAGATATGTCATATTTTTAAAAAAATGGGCTACTAATTCCAAATACATTGTAGTAAAAGTACGGAAAATAAGATTTTATATATGATTGTTAGCTTTTTTTTTTCTGAAAATTAATGCAGTATGTAAAATTGGGTCATTCTATACTACTTTTTGTTTATAGTACTAAACACCTACGTTGCTGCTTGTATGTTCAAGACTCTCAGACTTTTTTCGTTTGGTAGCAAGACTTTAAAAAATTCCTCTCTCCCTTTTAGCGTGTCGGAGCTCTTGGAGAAACATGGACTTGAGAGACCGGTTTCGTTTGTTAAGAACACTCAGTCTAGCTCAGAAGAGGCCCGCAAGTTGATGGTTAGGCTGACCAGGCACACTGGTCGGAAGTAAGTAATTAACAAAATTAATTGACACTTGTATATGATTAAGAATAAATACTGTTCTTTTTTTTTTTTTTAACTTACTTCATTGAGTTATAATTGATGAACACTAAATTCCATGTATCAAGTGTAGAATTTGGTAAGTTTTGATATATGTAGATACTTGTGAAACCATCTTGCAATTGCGGTAATAACTATGTCACCCTTAGAAGCTTCTTCTTGCCCTTTTGTATTCCCCTCCCTTTTGCTTGTCTTGATCACCCCTTTATCCCCTCTCTAGACTACTACTGATGTATAGTCTATTCCTATATATTATTTTGTATTTTCTGTAACTTTATGTAAATGGAATCTAGTATACACTTTTGTTTGGCTTCTCCCACTCAGTGTACTCATTTTATCATTCATCCTTGTTGTATCATGAATCAATAATAATAATTCCATTTTATTTATCGAGTAGTATTCCATTTTATGGATTTATCACACGTTGTTGAACTGTTTGTTCACCTGTTTATGGACTTCTTCTTCTTTTTTTTTCTTTAAAGATTTTATTTATTTATTTGACAGAGATCACAAGTAGGCAGAGAGGCAGGCAGAGAGAGGGGAAGGGAAGCAGGCTCCCTGCTGAGCAGAGAGCCCGAGGCAGGGCTCGATCCCAAGACCCTGGGATCATGACCTGAGCCAAAGGCAGAGGCTTTTAACCACTGAGCCACCCAGGCGCCCCTGTTTATGGACTTCTTGGGTTGTTTTGGTTTGAGTTTTGGTTTTTACAGCTAAAGCTATGGACATTTGTGTACTATAAAATATTCCTAATTTTTTAATTATAAGTAGAATTTTCTTAATTTCATTTTTGGATTGTTCACTCCCAGTGTATAGAAATGTTGACATTTTTTTTTTTTTTTTTTTTTGATTTTGATATATTGAACTTGTGTCTCCCAACCTTGTGGGGCATCTGTATTAGTTCCAGTAGGGTTGTGGTGGTTTTTTTTGTTTGTTTTTGTTTTTTTTTTTTTGATATTCTGTAGGATTTTCTGTATACAGTATCATGTCCTATGCAAGTAGAGACTGCTCTGCTTCTACCCAAGCCCTACGAGAGCTGCACATGCACCACCTAGATGGCTCCAGGAATCCAGAGCTCAGCCAACAGCAGTAAACTGCTTATGGAATGCAGCCAGTAGTGGCCTGCTCAGGGAACTCTCCTTCCTAAGAAACCCCCTGGCATTTTGTATCTGTCTCTCTCCCTATCTGTCCTTTTCAACAGTGAACTGTAGTTACTGATGTATGTGCCTTATGTTCCTTTGGAGATCCTTCTCTAGGGCAAGGGCAAGTGTTATAGGTCCCATACATCTAATATGGGACCATCTGTATCAATGGCCCTCTCTCAAAAATTCTTAAATGAATAATTTAAAAGGTTTTGGCAACTCAAGTCTTAAGATTTTTTTTTACAGCTAGAAACAAATGGTCAGTATTTCTGATCATGCTGATTCTACTCTAGTACCCACTCTTCAAGAAAGCCTCATTGTTACAGCTAGAACACTCACTTCCTGTGTTTTCCTGTGAGTTCCTCAAACACTTCTGAAACCTTTGAAGTTAATCTCTACTCATGCTGTTCTACTCCAATATGTAGGAGAATATGGCCTCTTTTTTCTAACTAATTAATTTGAAGGAAATCTTAATTATTTAATACATGCCACCATGGCTGGGCCTTCAGCATCTATGGGAATATTCTTAGGCATATTCTAAACAGTAGCAGATTTCACTGAATCTGCACAAATCAAGTTTTACCATCTTGAGTGCAACGCTGTTTCTCCCTGGAAAATATCCCTCAGTTCCAAGGCGGTAACTAATACATCATATTTATACTTAGGGATCTCTCTGATAATTTGCAACTTCTGGGATAGTGCCTTCAGGTTCTACTCTTGGTTCCTATTTACTGAATGTATTCTGAAAAGGCCATTGTAAATAATGTCTTATAATTTATTTTAATTAGAACCTGTACTTACAGCTAGCCATGTGTGAGGAAACATTAATACCATCTGTCCCAGTCTTGATGGCTTCCAGAAGAACAGCTGGGCTATGAGAATTTGAATTCAGCTAGACAATGCCTAGGTTTGATTTTATCCAGCTGGTGCAAGATGGACAGTCTCTTCATCAAACGTTTTGCAACTTACTTACCTGCAAGCCAGATCTGAAGGAGCCCTCCAGTTCTTCGAAGTTCCCCAAAGAGTTCACATATCAAGGTCTAACTAATGGACACACTTCAGGGATTGTCCTGGAAGACGTGAAAATATGTCAGTTTGTTTTTTCCGTTTGTATGCTGAGATAAAAAAAATATTCTCTTATGCTTTTTGCATAGGCTATAGAAGTAAGTGCTCATTTTGTGTAATAAATACAAAATACTATAAGCAAGTGGAGCATATGCTTATTAAAAAGTTTTGGTGAAAAATTTCACGAAGACCAGAAATTTCATAGGAATGATCTCAAATACATGCTTTTCCCATAGCAATACTACTATATGCATATAGTCTGTTTGCCCTGTTTTTAATGAATAAAAAAGGCAAGAGACTTGGGAAAGAAACATCCAAATGATATTTGACAAGCACAAAACAAAATAAAATCTGCCCTTTCAAACAATGATATTCAGGATTATGTAGAACATCAAGATTAGCAGGTAAATAAAAATGATTCCAAATTCATATATAGTCAACAAAGGTGAGCTTTTGGGGGAAGCAGAGAAAATTACAACACTTTCTCCCTCTTGCTAAACAATGTTAGTAATCATGTATGTAACCATAGAAACCAAAGAAATGTGTTTGTAACTTTCAGATTCATTCATTAACATTTATTGAATACTATTTTATACCAGAAAAAATGGGGGGAGTATCTTTTCATACATTCTAGTTTTAGTTAATCTTCACAGTGTACAAAAAGGGAACCTAGCTCAGAGAAATTAAGAGACATATTCAGAACCGTACAGATAATGGATCTTGTCTTTATACTTAGGAACATCTTGCTTCAATGCCTGTGCTCTATCAGAATTAATATCCTCCATTTCTTATCACTCTCCAAGATGGGCTTTAAGTGAGGAAACCGGAAGCCAGGAACCCTAAGTGTTCATGATCATGCAGCTACTATGTGTCTGTTAGTGAATTTGTTAATAAACCCTTTCCCTGCTGCAGGAGAATCTGAACCATGAATTCTCTAACTCTGTGAGCCTGGTACCCACGTAAAATGCTCTCTGATCAGCTAGACTGTGTGTGCCTCATTGGTTGTATAAACCTGATCCTTGGTTGGTAAATTGCATCTGACCTCGAGGAACTGGAAATGGACTGGAAAACCTGATAGGGGCTTTGTCCTTTGGGCTTTCCTAAGTGTGGTCACTGGCTTGTTCTTGAGGAGACCCTGAGAACTGTGCCTGTGGAATTATTACGAAAGATGGGTTCTTGGGGGCCATGAAACTGCTTCCTGAGTTAGATGGGGCAGCTCTTGCCACTATATTATAAGATTCTCCTGTACCAGGGCTGTCCCCTGGGATGTACATAAGCTTGGTCAGTCGCCCTGTGGATCATTGCAAGGGCTCCCACTGGGACAGCCACTAGTGCTGCGCTGCCGATGAACTGGGGTCCCCAGCCTCTTGACTGATGCCAGGGGTGGCCTCTGGTGGCCTTCCAGGTCTGCACATATAGTTGAAGTTACGGAGATCCCCCGTGGGCGTTGCAGTCTGATAGCGATGGAATTGAAACCAATTCTCCTGTCTCCCAGTGCTTTCTCTGCTAGATCTCAGCTGCCCTACCTTGTTGTGCTTTATTTTGTCTTGGAAACTCACAGCTTGTTTACCTTTGCTATTATCACTTAATGCCGTTCTAGTTCTGTGTCTAGGCAGCCGAAGACCCAAGGTGGCTCGGGCAGTGTCTCTAGCATTGACACAGGGCTGTCCAACTTTTCCTTCTTTTTTTTTTTTTTTTTTAAAGATTTTATTTATTTATTTGACAGAGAGAAATCACAAGAGAGGCAGGCAGAGAGAGAGGAAGGGAAGCAGGCTCTCCGCTGAGCAGAGAGCCCGATGCGGGACTCGATCCCAGGACCCTGAGACCATGACCGGAGCTGAAGGCAGCGGCCCAACCCACTGAGCCACCCAGGCGCCCTGTCCAACTTTTCCTTCTGATTGACGTTTTTTCCTGAAAATTCAAATGAGATTTTTCCTATTGGTCATTTGGGAGCTGTGTGGCATATAGAATGGTGATAACCAATTTTTTTTTTAAACCTTTGGTCAATTGAAGAGAGATTTCATGAAATCTTATTTTTTCTTTCTCCCCGTCCCCCTCCCGCCCCCAACCAGGCAGCCTCCTGTCAGTGAGTCTCATTGGAGAATGTTGCTGCAAGACATGTTAACTATGCAGCAGAATGTTTATACCCGCCTGGATTCTAATGCTTGCTATGAGGTAAGTTCCTTGTTTTTAATTTGGGAAGTTTGGCTGTTACAGTGTGTTTCCTGGACACAGAGGTGGTGACCATGACCCTCACTCTAAGTAATACCATTGAGTCATAGCCGTGAATCGAGCCGTGCTTTCTCGGTTGAGCACTCACGTATCTTACCTCTCGTCCCTCCGTCTGCGATCACTGCAACAGTGGTTATCCGGCGAGTTAATCCTCAACTAGGAAACGGACTCCTGGACCCCTTTCACGTCCATGGTCTTGGTCACTAATGCCTGTTTGATGTAGCTGGGAAAAGCCTTTCCAGTCTGTCCTATCTCTGCTAAGTTGCAGTTCCTCCTCACTTGCCTCCCTGCTTCCATATTCCTAATCTACACGGATTCGGGGCATTCTTCTAAAACACCTTTTCATGACACTCCCCTTCTTAAAACTGGCTGCTTATTCCATGTCCGCATCAGAAAGTAGCCATACTTCCTAGTGTGGCATAGAAGGCCATGGCAGATTGAGCTTCTGTGCCCGCTCTCCCCTACGCCGCTCTCCCTGCGTGTCATTCTACATGGACGGGACACCATGTTCCCCCTGCTCCACTGCGCCCCCAGACCTGCCCTGACTCTCCAGCCATCTTGAGGCTTCACCTCCCATGACTCTACCTGCCTTGTTCCCCTGAGCCTGGATCTATTCCCCTTTCCTTTATCTGAAAATTGCTGGTAATTTTCAGGACTCACTTCACTAATTATGCCCTCCAGGATGCCTGCCTTTGTCCTTTCATGTAACTTTTCTCTATTATAGCCTTTCTTTCAAATGCAGTAACTGGTTTCCATGTGTTTTTTTTCCCTTTGGTCAGGAGCCCCTAGGTAGGCGTTATCATATTCATGTTCAGCCTCCTATCCCCCCAGGGTCTGTTGTCCTGTCTGGAACACAAAGGCTGCTTAAGAAATGGCTGCTAATTGACGTAGGAGTGTAACCCAGGGGGCTTTAATTAATGTTTTTGGAGGGTATGTATCTTACCACCAAATTACTCCTAGTTCTTGTGGAAAATGTGGAAAAATGATCCAACTAACCCTTTTAATGAGATATAATTTAAAAGCAGGTTTTTGAGTTTTTCTCAATAAGCCAAACATGAAATCGTTTAGGATCTTTCTTGTGTTGCTCTGCTCTAACATCATAAAGTGTGGCCCCTTGATAAAATGAGTTACACAAATAGGTCTCTATTTTGTGAAATTGGTTGGTATTTTTATTCATGGTGATTTTAACAAAAGAGTACTAATATAGACTGTTGAGAAATGGTTTTATATTTGAACATCAGGTTTTTAAATTCTTGAATGAGTATGAAGTTTACATCGATGATTATACTCTCAGACCATGTACATAAAACTGCCAGTAGCTTCCCCTTTGGTGTCTAAAGTGAAACTTGAATTCCCATTCCAGGAGAAAATCTGTATTCACCTGGGCTCCAGAGCCTAACCATCATTTATACGTCTGCAGTAGTGTTTTTAAGTTGGAACAGCATTATTTTGCTATTTTCCTGTTTCTGATTCTGATTGGAAATTGGCAATAAATATATCACACTTGAACTAGCTCATAACAACTTGTTATTGTTTTTGTTATACATTTTTTTAAGATTTTATTTATTTACTTGAGATAGAATGAGAGAGCACAAGCACCAAGAGCAGCAGGCAGAGGGAGAAACAGACTCCCTGCCGAGCAGGGAGCCTGATAGGGGGCTCCATCCCAGGACTTGGGGATTATGACCTGAGCCCAAGGCAGACGCTCAGCTGACTGAGCCACTCAGGCGCCCCTGTTTTTGTTATATTTTGTTATATTTTAACACCTTTTTATTAGGCTTTGATATTTTAATGATTTCTGGTGGTTAGCCTCTCTCCTTTGAGAGAGCATTTGGAAGCGCATTATAACAGCTTGAAACGGTTATAGAGGAAGGTAATATGGACTTGGCAAATTACATTTTTTTTTGAACTTACATTTTAAATATTACATTTTAAATATTATTTTAGTAGCTTTTAAATTATGCTATGTTGTTTTACTGACTTTCGGCTATTATATTAGAGGTTGCTTTCTTGGAAAATAATTTGAAAGCTCAATGGCACAATTTTGAGAAAGTTAAAGGTTCCATTACAGCATGTAGAGCAGAAATCTATATTGTTCATTTTAGCAAAAACTTAAATTTTAGAGTGAGTGAATTGCATTTCTCAATCTTAGGCATTAACTCTTTATGGCTTCCTTGAATCAACCAAAGGAATAGAGAAATTGTTATATCTAAGTCATTTGGGTCACTTGGAGTAAGCCATTTTCACCTGTCAGATATAAATGATTAGGGCTGCTCATTAGTAATTTGCTTTTTGTCACAATAGGTATTTTGTAGCAGATCCCTTGTAGATGTTAGTAATTTTATCCTTACGATAGTCATTTTAATAAAGTCCTGTCTAAAAATACTACCTTCTCTAGATGCCTAGAAATAAGTGAAAATAAGGGGATCCTATGAAAATTGGGTAGTCTTAATTGTAAGAAGATTCTTGATTCTCCATGAAATCTGCTTTTCATCTTTTGCTTCCATTTCTGTGCTATCCTCATCTAGCAGATGATGGGGTGAACATTCTTGGAGAAATTCTTATACTAATTACATATTGACATTATTAATGTAGATCTCTTTGTTTAAGACTTTTCTGGACTAGGTAATGAGTAAATATTCTCAGTTACACAATAAATTCTATGTTAATTGATGCTATTAGTTGCCTAGTAGAATACAATGATATTTGCACGAATACCTTCCATCAGTGGCTCTTGTTGTTGTTGTTGTTGTTTTAAATTTTATTTATTTATTTGACAGACAGAGATCACAAGTAGGCAGAGAGGTGGGCAGAGAGAGAGGAAGGGAAGCAGGCTCCCTGCTGAGCAGAGAGCCCGATGCTGGGCTTGATCCCAGGACCCTGGGATCATGACCTGTGTTGAAAGCTTTAACCCACTTTAACCCACTGAGCCACCCAGGCGCCTCAGTGGCTCTTGTTTTATTTAAATAGTTTTTAGTCTGCAGATTGGAAAAAAGTCAATGTTGTATTTATAGCATGAGGGTTTAGTTTGTAAGACTGAATTCAGATGCTTTAAGCAGTTATAAATTATATGTGTCGTATTCAAAGATTTTCTTTAAAAAAATTAAACTCTTACAGTTTAAGTGGAGTGGGCCCTATTGAATATAGGACCATATGTCTAAGGAATCCTATTTTTTTAATAATTTTTTATTTTTTATTAACATATAATGTATTTTTATCCTCAGGGGTACAGGTCTGTGAATCGCCAAGTTTACACACTTCACAGCACTCACCATAGCACATACCCTCCCCAATGTTCATAACCCAACCACCCTTTCCCTCTTCCCCTCCTCCCACCCCCAACCCTGTTTGTTTTGTGAGATTAAGAGTCTCTTATGGTTTGTCTCCCTCCTGATCCCATCCTGTTTCATTTATTCCTTTCCTACCCCCCAAACCCCCCATGTTGCCTCTCAACTTCCTCATATCAGGGAGATCATATGATAATTGTCTTTCTCCGATTGACTTATTTCCCTCAGCATAATACCCTCTAGTTCCATCCACATCATTGCAAATGGCAAGATTTTCATTTCTTTTGATGCCTGCATAGTAAGGAATCCTGTTTTTAATGACTATGAATTCCAGATATTTTATTTAAACATTCCTTGTAATGCATCAAGATACAATTGATCCTTGAACAACATGGGTGTGAAGCACATGGGTCTACTTATATGTGGGTTTGTTTGTTTTTTTTTGATAAGTACAGTATTAAGTGTATTTTCTCTTCTTTATGATTTTAATATTTTCTCCAGCTTACCTTATTGTAAGAATACAGCTATAGAATACAGCAGATACAAAATAATGTGTTAATTGGCTGTCCATATTATCAGTGAGGCTCCTGGTCAACAGTGGGCTATTAGTAGCTAAGTTTTGGGGGAGTCAAAAGTTATAGGGGGATTTCTGACTGCATGGGAGTTCAGCACCCTAATGCCCATGCTTTCAAGGATCGACTGTGTTAGGCTTCCAGTTGGCTTGTTCCATTAAGTTATTTCTTCTTCCTAAAAGACGATTTTGTGTTACTGAGGTGAAATTCACATAACATAAAATTAACCACTTAGCGTGTGCTTCACTGTCATTTAGTGCATTCACAGTATTGTGCAACTGCTACTTTTAGGATGGTTGTATTTTTAATTGATTTCATTGGATGTCAGACCCTTCATTTCGTTGAGAACTGAATCTGCCCTCTTTAACTAATTAAAGTTTCTTCTTTCCCCCAGATATTTACAGAAAGCCTTTTGTGTTCCAGTCGCCTTGAAAATATCCACTTAGCTGGGCAGATGATGCACTGCAGCGCCTGTTCCATAAATCCACCCGCTAGCGTAGCCCATAAAGGGAAAACCCAGTACAGGGTCGGTTATGAAAGGAGTATTGACTTGGTCTTGGCTGCCAGCAGAGAGTACTTTAATTCTTCTACCAGCCTCACGGATAGCTGCATGGATCTGGCCAGGTGGAGTAATTCTGTATTCTTCCATGGGAGGGAGGGGACAAGTCAGAATACCCAAACTCCACTGTTGGTTTTTATTCTTTCCTTTACAAAACATATTGCCACAAGTACAGATTGACTATACTGTATGAGGCATAGTTATTTATTGCTTGCATACAGAAAGATAATTACCTTATGAATATTCATCAACTTTCTCGAGACCACTTTTCTCCAGCATGCCTTCCCAGTCTTTCTTGCCGATTATCTGTAAGATTGTACTTTGCTTCTGTTAGAAAGGATTCAGGGGCGCCTGCGTGGCTCAGTGGGTTAAAGCCTCTGCCTTCGGCTCAGGTCATAGTCTCAGGGTCCTGGGATCAAGCCCCGAATTGGGCTCTCTGCTCAGCAGGGAGACTGCTTCCTCCTCTCTCTCTGCCTGCCTCTCTACTTGTAATCTCTGTCTATCAAATAAATAGATAAAATCTTTTTAAGAAAAAAAAAAAAGGAAAGAAAGGATTCATACGCTAGCCTGCAAATTCAAGTTCTGGGAATTTGTAGCACATCGAGGCAGTAACTGTCTGCTTTACCTGACTTGTGCTCTGTTTAGGGATGAAGGACCTGATTGGATGATAAAGCTCTGAAATCCCTTCCTGGTGGAAATTTCTGGACTGTGTTTTCAGTTTCTTTTTGGCCTGTTGTACTGGAAATTTAGGGTTGATCTTTTTATTATTGCTTCTTTTTTTTTTTTTTCTTAAGACTTATTATTTGAGAGAGAGGGTGTGGACATGTGGGGGGATGGGCAAAGGGAGAGAGAGAGAGAAAGAGAGAGAGAGAATCCTCAGGCAGACTCCCTGCTGAGCACAGAGCCTGATGTGGGGCTTGATTCCATGACCCTGAGATCGTGACCTGAGCTGAAACCAAGAGTTGGACGCTCAATTGACTGAGTCACCCTGGCACCCCTTTTTACTGTTGATTCTTATGAGGACATTTGCCCTTTTCCTCTCTCACATGTTTGAACCATGTTGTCAAGTTTTTTTTTTTTTTTTTTTAAAGATTTTATTTATTTATTTGACAGATAGAGATCACAAGTAGGCAGAGAGGCAGGCAGAGAGAGAGGAAAGGAAGCAGGCTCCCCGCTGGGCAGAGAGCCCGATGTGGGGCTTGATCCCAGAACCCTGGGATCATGACCCGAGCTGAAGGCAGACGCTTAACCCACTGAGCCACCCAGGCACCCCCAAGTTTTTATATATATGATTTATCTTTCAAATTGCTATTCAAAATCTTTAAAGATTTTTATGTTTTCTTTTATAGTTTCTATCTTGTGTGTTATCCTTTGAGAGACCTTTAATTTCCAAGACCATTATAATAATTTTTCTTTTTTTTTTACTACTTTGATAGTTATAGTTATATTTTCACATTGAAATTTTGAGCCCATTTGGAATTTATTTTGATGTAGTGATTGTTAGCTACTTAGATTTATTTTTTCCCATCAAATGACTAGCAGCTAAAAGCTTAAAGGAAACTTTTTTCCCCAGTGATATCTTAGCACAGAGAGAACTGTGTTTTCTCAAACCATGTTATTGAACTTGACAGAGTTGTTAAAAATAGTAAATTTTTTTTCTTCTCTCCTAAGGGATTATATTTCTATTTCAGATGATGAAAATATCAAATAGAATAGCTTTTGAAACTGGGAGTTGTGTTTGACCTAAACCTTTTTGGCCGATGTTCTCACGGATCGTTTTTAAATCTACACTTCCAATATTTCCCTTTTTCTCCCACAAGAACACGTCTTAATTTGGAAAACATGTTGTATGTGTATACAAGGTGACACCACGCTGATGATGATCTGTGAGCTAGATATATTTAAATGTTCACAGTTATATTTAATACCAATACATTCCTACTGATTAAATTATTATGAACTAGTTTTTTTTTAATTGAGGAAATAATACATCCATAGGATAAAAATATTCAGCAATACAAAAAAGGGTATGTATTTACAATAGTTCTTTTCATTCCCGTTCCCCTAACTCCCTCAGCTATCTTTTTAAATCATTTTCCCATCTATCCTTCCAAAATACTTTCTTCAATGTTACCTTCCTTTTTCTTAAATCACAAATGAGTGCTTATGACTTGTGCGTACCTTTCTGGATCTCCTTATTTTCACTTACAATCTATACTGACGGTTTTTTCCAAGAGGGCATGTTAGCTTGATCTGTTCTTTTGATGGCTGTAGAATATTCCATTGTTTGACTTTTCTACAGTTTACTTAATTCATGATAAAAATTCATTCTGTTGTATTGTAAAAACACTGGTACTGAACATTCCTAATTATGTGTGGGCATGTGGGCACGTGCGAGCCTGTGTGTGGTAGAAATTGCCGGAACTGGGAATTTGTGGGTTTGAAGGTAGCGCGATAGTGTTTCCGTAGCTGCTGCACGTAGGCTTATCCCTTGTCCACTTGAATCAGCAGTATGCGTTAGTGCTCATCTCGGCTCAGTTTTACAATTTCTCAAAGCAAGGTAGGCCTCCATCCATCGCTCGATCCTGCAGATGCACCCCGGGGTCCAGGGATCTTCATCAGACAATTCATGACGTTAGCCCCATTAGCCTTCCTGGCCGATCTCTGCCTCTTTCTAGTCCTGCGTCCCAGCCTTCGCCACAGGCACCTTTCAGAAAGTAAGTTCATTTGTTAATGAAAAGATTTCTTAAGTGCACTTTGTCTGGATTTTTAAAGAAAAGTGCTTAAAATACCCCACAGGTATCACAGATTCCTGGTTTAGCAAAGTCCCTTTCTCCTGTATTCATCTCAGCACTGCATTACAAATGGACTCTCCTTGTGATCAGAAAAATGTCCTTTGTGCAGTGTCTCAGCTTACTCTTTGAAGGGAGTTGAAGTTGTCACCAAACAAGATGTTTGTTTTTCGTAGAAGAATAACTGGAAATTATCTGAGTTCTATCTCCCTTTTTAAACCCTTCCTGTATGATTATTACCTTCGGAGTCAGCAGTAAAAAGAGCATTGAAGGCAGTTAATGTATTTTGCTTTGTAACGTGATACCGTTCCCTGCCCTCGGTACAGCCCTGCACAGATCACTTCTCCTCCCTGAGCTTTGGTTTTGGCGTCCTTAGGAAGCGGGTGATGCTATTTGCCTATCACACAGGCTTGCTATGAGGATTAAGTAAGATAACAGCAAGCATCTAGCAGGATACCTGGAATGTAGGAAGTTTTTGATAAATATGTGTTGGAGCTCATATTGTTGAATACAGAAAGGCAACTTAGCCAAGCATCTGTTACTTCTTTTTTTTTTCTTCTAAATCTGATCTTATTTCCTCTAGGTGCTGCTTGCAGCTGGTAACTGACAGACCAGCTGCCATTCAGGAGGAGTTAGATCTTATCCAAGCCCTCGGGTGTCTTGAAGAGTTTGGGGTAAAGATCCTGCCTTTGCAAGGTGAGTTTTCTATTTAATGTTGCATTATTAACTTAGTATTAACTTACTTAGCGTTGACTCACTGGCATAGTTCCTTTGTAGCGTTTGAATTAAGGAGTACTTTTGGTCATTTAATCCATTAGTAATAGATCTGACCCTCTGCCCCATTTTTCAAAGGAAACCTTAAGTGGAAACCCAAAGAAAAAATAAAGCCAACATTTTATCATAGATTTATTTTGTAAGTTCTCAGTTATATCATTAAAAGCAATAATGCTGGTCAATTTTATTGGGTAAAACCAAATGGGTGTTGTGGGTTAGAGTTTCGGATCTCCATCAGTTTTGATGTACAGTTTATTTCTGTATTTTGTTTCAGTTGCATAGATTTGGAAGTAGCTTTACATGATCATAGATGATTTTTTATGCTTACAGAATATTCTTTAATTGTGTTGATACTATTTTATTCAAAGGAATGACAGGAAGTTCTTGTCTAGAGTTTAATTACTAGCGATATCTTAACGTTGCTCAACATCTTCTACCTGAGTGCACATGCGTGTGTAGTACCACCCAGAAAGCATACTCATATGCAGTCGTGTGTCATTATCTCCTTTGTGCTATGAGGACAGTGTGTGTCTCCCAGTGTCCTGAACCTTACCTGACAAGTGGGTGGTAGACTTCCTATTGCCTTGAACTTCGGACCTCAGTGCCCTAAATGAAGCGGGTAGCTTGGTTATCAGCAGTATGCTTGGTGCCTTCCATGTAATCTCTTTTCTTCACTCTTAACCCTGGAAACGTTTGGGCTTGGGAGTGGGGGAGGTGTAGCAAAGTTCTGTTTCTGGTTTTTGATAAAGTTTCGTGAGAATTGTCTCTCTTCTTCCTCTTCCTCCTCCTCCTCCTTCTCTTCTTCCTCCTCCTCTTTTTCTTCCTTTTCTTCTTCTTCTTCTTCTTTTTTTTTTTTTTTTAACTCCTGGTAGCTTTGGACAATAGGGTCCTGTTACAGGTTCCTCGGTGTCTTTGTCATGTGTTTTTGAGGGTTCTGAGTCAGATGGATCTTAGGAGATATAAGTCATTAGACACATTCTCACATTTTCTTGTGGGTTTCCATTATAGTTTTACTAAAAATTAAAGCTCTGCTTGTCAGATAAATTTATTAGACTTGTACGAGGTAGTATTTCTGTTACCTTGAATAGCATTAGAAATAATTTCCACATGATTATACATATCCTGTAGCATCTTAAGTAAGTATGGAGATTGTTAAATTACTGGAAAATTCTATTTCGTAGTATCATTCCTGTAACTTTTGAGCCCAAAGCTTTTAAAATTGTGGAAATAAATCAGAGTTACTAAAAGTATTTTCATTTTGTTCTCGAATGTGTTACATCATGAACTGTCTCCCCTGAAACACATGTTCAGTCAAGAGTTCAGTGGCGGGGGAGTCCAGAACACAATGAAGCTTGCCCTTCTTGTATCTCTTCTAAGGCCAAGTCCTTATAGCTTTGACTCTGTGTATATGTGTGTAGTTAGCTACTTACTTATTCCAGGTGGATTAATGTAATACAAAAAAAGCCTCTTCTTGCAGTCCCCCAAATGCTGAAGATTTAGTTCAATTGACTTGAAATCATGAGTAGAGCTTTAATTTTCTGGGGTGCCCAGTTAGCAGTATTTTTGCCGGCAGTATTCGTACGTCATCTGTGGGTTTGAAAATCTGCAACCAACCTGCTTCCATGCGCCTACTTCTGGGAAATTTCCTGACTGAAGTGTGTGTTAAGAAAGACATTTGCTCTCGTGTCTTGACAGCTTTCCAGCTTGATCTGTTGATTTCCTATTAAAATGAATGTCAGAAGACCTTCTAGATGGAAGATGGGATATTGCCTTTGTATCCTGTCTGTGTTTATGCCGCAGATATACTTTAGGTGTCAGCTGCTTCTGTACTCCTCGGGAATACTGGACAAAGTAACTTCATTCTTGAACATTCCTGGTCCGGGTATTTTTGTAGCACGTGTTGTTCCTTTTGTCACTTTGCTTTGTTTTCAGGCCGCCTTTGCTTACACTCCCGGAGTTGCTACTGTCACCAGGGGAGGGCTCGTGGTACCGGCTCTATTATAATTGAGGAGTTAGTAGAAAACCGGGACAGAAATATGTAAAAATGGGTCCTTACGTTTGAGTCTCCTACGAAGTATTTGTGTGTGTGCGCATGTGTGTGTTTTCCCCCATAATTTGGATGTTATGTTTTGTGTAAATTATTCTTACTGTTCCCATGAGCAGATTAGAGATATTTCAGTTGTCGCTCATGCTCTTTCTGTAGTAGGGTCAATCGATTTTTAGTCGCCAAGCATTGCGGGTAATGCCAGCCTGGAACCACTTACTGCTGCGTAACTGGACAGGTATCTGACCTTGCTTTCTGTGTAAGTTTCCTCATTTACAAAATGGGGATACTAAGAAACACCTTCTAGAATTTCTCAGAAGGGTTAAGGCCACATGTGCACAGTGCCTGGGACTTCGTAAGAGCTCTAGTCATCAACTGTCATTTTTGTTACTTCTCATGGAGGTCCTCATTTCTAACTGGTGGTAGAATTAGAGTCTCTTACTTGCTTTCTCATTCTTCCTCTGTTCTCCTCTTTCCACTTGCTTTCCTTCCATTCTGAGTTAGCTTCTTCCCTATTCCAGAAATCGAAATGATGAAGGGAATAAGGTACATTCTTGACTTGGAAGGACTGACCCTGATGGCAGGACAGAGTCACACTGGTGTCATGTACGAGTTTGAATTCTGATTCAGCCACTTTGAGCTGTGTGACCTGTGGCCATCGTCATGTTTTTGAGCTTCGCCTTTCTCAGATGGAGGTAATCATAAAAGATTCTCTAGACGGACCTGAAAGTTGTATCTGAAACACTGACCATTTTTGCCTGAGAGGATTCCATACTTCATAAGCATTTCTGTGACTAGGTCAGTAGCAGTAGTAATAGTAATAACTAACATTGATTGAGTGATTTTATGTTCTAAATACATTTATACGTTTTTATTGATTCTCAAAAATACCTTATGAAGTAGTGACTCTTATTGTTTTCAGCTTCTAGATGATGAAATCAAAGTTCGGGGGTTAGATAGCTTGCTTAGGGTCACACAGACATGGAGCTAGAATTCAAACCTGTATTTGTAAACAGTAGACCATTCTCTACTGACGAAGTGGTTGTGAAACTAAGAATCGAGAAGGAAACTCAGGTGTTCCCACTCATCATCTAAGTGACTGCTGGGTAGCGTCACTTTCTGCACCTGCACAGCTCAGACTTGTACTTCAGCTGTGGCACACAGAACTGCCTATGTGCCTTTGATGCCACTCATGAGTGATGAAGTTGGTGTTTTGCGTCTGTGGTTTACTAGGCATGGTTCTCTGTCTGCGTCTCACAGAAGGTGGTGATCAGAGTGTTTGGCATGTGTGTAGCTCATCTGTAGATTCTCCTTTATGCATTTATGTGTGTGCATATGTCTCTGTGAGTTGTAGGTTTTTTTTTTTTAAACACTAGATATGTACTTGTGAGATCCACAGGAAAATGAGAGACCTTCAACTATCAAAAGATGCATACGTGTTTATCCCTATTATTAAATCCATTTGAAAAGGAATGTTAGGTGTCAAACACTCCTTTCCTTCATAGAAATATAATAATATCTAAGGCTTGAATTTACCTACATTTACATTTTGAAATATAATTTAGCATGTCCTATGATAAGCAGTAAAAAGAATTGGTATAGTGATTGTCCAGAGGCTCAAAAAATAGTAAATAAATAAATAAAGTAAAATGACATTTGAAACTGACAACTGCATTCTCTTAGAGTCCCACTCTCCAAATTTACTTAATGTATTTGAAGTATTAGTAGTTATGCAAGAATCAGACAAAGAACCAAACTTGGAACTTCAGAGAAAATGAGGATCTGCTGCTACGTGTGGTTTTAGTTTTCTACTTTGATTTTATGGAGCTAGAAAAAGAATGGTGACAGTAAGGAAATCCACTTACTAGATTTATTAAAACTACAGTTTCTCTAAGAGTACCAGCATTCATCAAATGCAGCTGTAAAAGCATCTATGAAAACCCCAGATTTTTTACATATGTGGAGTAACAGTGAGATCTGTGATGGCTGTTGTTTTGAAACCAAATTAGAAACATGTAGAAAGTACCTTTCTCATAGTAATTGAATCTGGAATATTGAAGTAGTAATACACATTTCTTTAAACTACATATAAGGAGAAGACCCCAAACAGTAGCGGATGTTGAAGGGAAAGTAAAAACCCAATTTTTTGATTGAGGAAATTAATGGAAAAGTTTGAAGTGTATGGTATCAGTTAATTTTTGCTAGATTGTGCTCTCGTAGGACTCTCACGAGCCTCAATAACACGTGAGAGCAAGTTGATTTCTTGCTTACAGGCATTTCTGCACCATTTCCTGGGAGATGGAATTCTTATGGGAGGGGTGAACATCAGTAGTGGGATCCCGTGGTGACTCTTAGGAAACATTGGCTCAGAGGCGGCGTATGTCACTTCCACTCACATTTCATTGCCCAAGAAATCACACAGCCAAGCGTAACATTAGTCAAGTGGGTATTTGGGTACAAATAATTACAGTGGATAATGGGAATAATAATACAATCTACCGAAGTTAGACTCAGATGTACACGTTGGCTGTCGTGATGGTGAAGTAAGTAACTGAGGTCTGTATCTACTTTATGTTTTATGGTAAAGGTCACAAAGCAGACTGTACTAGCAGATGTAGAAATAGCCATCGTAAAGGAACCCAGTGCACACTGAAGTATTGAGGAATTAAAGGATAGGATATATGCAACTTATTCTTGAATAGTTCAGAAAAAAACAGACTGTGCGTATGTGTGTACATGTGTACGTGTGTTTGTATATATGTATGGGGGGGGCTCCTGTGTATGGTGGTACATGTGCACGTATACAATGGAATAAATTATTAACAGCTGATTATTCTTGGCAAAGAGTTCTTTGTACCATCTGGCAACCATTCTGTAAGTTTGAAATTCAATCATAATGAAAACTTAAAAGAGCCCATTCCGGAGAAAAACCACCACCTCTCTCCTGTATCTCCCCAACCCCTGGGCCCTCTGCTGCCTCTAAGAAATTTTGGGAAGAATGCAGAATGTATGGGAGCTAGCCATGGATTTGGGAATGGACAACGGAACGAAGGCTTAAAAAACACTTAAGGGCGTGGGTTGAATTCTGGTTCCGTCATTTTGTTCAGTGACCTTTCCACACTTTTTTTCCTGAAGATGATAGCACCTGCCTTGTCAAGTTCTGTCTTGTAGGATTAATACATGTGCATTACCTACAACAGTGCCTGGGATGTGGGTCGTACTGTGTAATGTCAGCCGCTATCCTTAGAGTTGCTGCTGTTGGATTTCTGGGGGTCCAGCTGCCCAGGTAGTGCCAGGCTTCTTAAATGTTGACAACTCTCCCTTACATAACCATTCCTTCCTAGCATATGTAGAATAATCTTTACTGAAGTTTCTCCTCCCTCCCTTTAAGTGTCCTTAATTACCTCATAGTTTGAACCGGTATGATCAGACATGTTTTATTTTCCTAATATCTGGCTTAAGCGAGAAGATCAAACCTGTTTGGGAAAGGGTAGTGCATTGGAACAGTGAGCAGTTTGAAGATTCTTACCCTTTATGTGGGGGTGATGAAGAGAGGTGGAAGAGGCATGTTTGGAACATGGAATGGGTTTTGGGGTTGGGGGCGCAGAGTGAATGAGGGCTCTGGGGTAATAAGAACAAGTATATGAAGTTTTCAAAGACACACACTGAGTTCCTTAAAATTTTCCCTAAGACCCTACCTGCACTTGAAAAGGTGACAGTTTTCTTAGCTTCCAGATACTGGTGCCTTTGCTGTTTCAGAAGGTGGGCGACAAAGAGCCTAGCTGTGCATTATCTATTCAGAAGCAACAGTAACTTTAATGTTTTAAAAATTATTGTATCTTTCTTCATTCTTTTTGAGCTGGAGGCTCAGAGTTTACATCGTGTTTGCTTACCTACACTGGGACCGTCATGACACTCCTCAGTGATGTCCCTGGTCACGAGTCTTTAGTATTTCTCTTGCAGTGCGATTGCGCTCGGATCGGATCAGCCTCATCAAGGAGTGTATCTGCCAGTCCCCCACGTGCTACAAACAGTCTGCCAAGCTTCTGGGCCTTGCCGAGTTGCTGAGGGTAGCAGGTAAGTTTTGAATGCTGAATTGCAGAGGAAGGTTTCCATGCCATCCTTGACATCATCCTGGGCAAAGGCCAGAATATGTGCTTGCCGGTGTCGGAATGCCACTCTTGACTAAGGATTTCTCTTTTCTGCAAAGATCGACGTATTAGAGGAATGTGTCCCCATACCGAGCTGCTGGTCCCTCTGTCCTTTAAACGAGGACAGGCTTATTCAGGGTGCTAGGAGGTGGTTGTGAGGTCAGGCGTAGAAGCTGGGATTAATATTTGTAATCAGAAAGCTTAAATATAGAAAAGCCAGCCCTACCACTCACCTTCAGTGTCCAAATTTGGTATGATATTTTTGAGTTTGTGCAATTTCTTAGAAGAACTTGTGCATTTACTATTTGGTGGGGTTTGCACATAGGTGATCGTGCTTCATCATCTATTAAATGGTAAGGATGATGGTATTTTTTCTCATCTTATAAGGGGAATTCAGGACCAGAGAAGCCTTGCTCGGCAGGGTTAAATAGCAGACCCCGGCTCCCAAAGAAAGTCTGACTCTGCCTTTCATGCTTCTGTAACCACACTGTTCTGCTGAGCAGAGTCTCTTAATCATTTCTTTTGTATTTTTGACTTACAGTTATCTCTACAAGAACAGTTGCTGGCCAGGGGCGCCTGGGTGGCTCAGTCGGTTAATCATCTGCCTTCAGCTTAGGTCATGACCTCCGGGTCCTGGGATTGAACCCTGTTTTGGGCTTCCTGCTCAGTGGGGAGTCTGCTTCTCCCTCTGCCCACCCCGCTGGTGCTTCTCTCTCTCTCTGTCTCAAATAAATAAAACTTAAAAAAAAAAAAAGAGAGCAACAACAAATAGTTGCTGGGCAAATATTTTATAAGCTGTGGTTTGAAGTTGGGCTCATCCAAACCATATATTGTAGGCTCAAACAGGATTTCTGTTTGTATTCTGAACTGTAAGGAAACATAT
Organism: Meles meles; assembly: GCF_922984935.1. Classification (NCBI taxonomy): domain Eukaryota; kingdom Metazoa; phylum Chordata; class Mammalia; order Carnivora; family Mustelidae; genus Meles; species Meles meles. The sequence goes on along the minus strand of NC_060080.1, from coordinate 11,194,796 downwards.
ATTTAGTGTAGTAGGGGACATATATTTATTAGTTTTTAAAATCTTAATATAGAGGACTCATTCTGAAGGTCTGTCATTGTAGTCGATTTTCCTGAGTCACTCGTCCAGAAGCAGAGAATCAGCACCTTTACCCGTGGGTCTGTTGGCAGCTTTGGACCCCGTCACCCATCGTGAAGCATCGGGGATGGCAGAGGAGAGGTTGGATTTGGTCAGAAGGCTGCTTCGGTCCTGACTGCCCCATACACTTGCAGAGTGACTTTAGCTCCAGTTTCTGTCTTGGGAAAATAGGAGTGATACTCCCTGGCTTCACCCTCCATGTTTCCAAGTCCCCCTGAATGAGCCAATGCTAGAAAAGCATCTTGTAAACTTCGAAGCAGTCTGATCATCACAGAAGACTTTCATAAGGAAATTTCTCCGAAACTAAGGAAGCAGCTCAGGGATGCTGTCAGCATTTTTTATGCACCTACAAAGACCAATTTCCATTTTTATCCTCTGCCATGTTGACATGGAAACAGGAATATCTGTGATCTTGGTAAATTGTAGGAATTTTTAATGGGATTAACAACCTTTCAGTCCCCTTCTCTGCTCTTTTTACATATTGGCTCTTTCATGATGTACAGTGGCCTCTTGTTAGCTACATTTTACTGATGAAGAAATGGAAGCAGAGACAGGCGAGGTAGTATCACTGTGCTGAGTAGTTGGGATATAAGGGTCTGGTACACCCAGCTTCTGTCCTCTGGGAATTCAGAATCTTTGAGGGCTGAGAAAGCAGATAATTACGCTGCAGCACAGGATGGGGTGTGTGCTTGGCTTCTGCATACAGATTTCATAGAGCTTGGAAGAAAGGCAATGCTAGTATTTTGCCTAGCGAGGAGGGTAATTAAGAAGGGGATCCCAGTGCTCGTGACACTTATCTGAGGCTTGTAGGGCATTCTGATGATCGACTGCTGCTTTATAAACCACTCCTAAGATTTCATAACTTTAAAACAAAATCATTTAATTTTTACCTCTCTCAGTTCTTGGAGGTTGACTGGGCTCAGCCAGGCAATTCAGGATCTTTTATGAAATTGTACCTAGGTAGTGTCTAGGGATGGATTGGCTCATCTCAAAGTTGCTTTATCCATGACTGGCACCTGGTCTGGGAACACTAAAATAGCTGGGAATCCAATAGCCAGGGCTGAATCTCTTTGTGTGGTTTCTCCTTGTGGTCTTTCCATATGGTGGCTGCAGAGTACCATGGTTCTTAAGTGGTGACTGACGGCTCCCAGAGTCCGTGTTCTGAGAGAAACCAGCAAAAGCTTCTTGGGGTTTTCTGGTCCAGCTTTGGAATTTGGGTGGTTTCTTTGCCATCATGTTTTATTCATGAGGCAATCATATGGGCCCTTTCAAGTTTAAGGGAAGTATGCATGGGCTCTACCTGAAGACTTGACTGGGTCTGGATGGTCTGCTTCTGAGCTGGCTTACTCATTGGGTGGTTGGAGGAGACTCGGTGTCTTTTCCTGGCTGGTGGGAAGAGGCATCAGTTCCTTGCCACATGGACCTCTCCACAGGGTTTCTTAACTGTTCTGTCGACCTGACACCTAATTGCCCCTTAAACAGTTGATCCATGAGACAGCGAGGAGGAAGCTGCAATGTCCTGTATGATCAGTCTTGGAAGTCACACATCATCATGTCCACCTTATTCTCTTAGAAGGAAATCACTAATAAGCCCCCATCAAGGGGAGGGGCAACGAGCTCCATCTTTAGAAAGGAGTGGCAGAGAATTTATGGACATAGCTTAAATTATCTTTTATATACTCAAAGCCTTGTTATGCCACCATTAATCTTCTGTTTTTCAGACTAAATATCTGAATCATTTTCTTTAATAGATGTCTTGTCAGGCCATATTCTTGACCGTTAAGAATTTGTTTTGCTTTGTTTCACTTGTAATATTTTTCTAGATCATTTTCTAGATTATTTTTTTGTTATGTTTTCCCATTTACTCACCTGTTTGGTTTGGAACTTTCTAGAATTAAAAGCAGTTAAATATTTGAACTTCGGAGTTCAGGGTGACTAACCCATCTTCCTATAAAAGTTTATATTAACAACAATAGTAATTCTCATTTTATGCTTTTATACATACCTAAGTTTCATATAAAAGTTTATATTGACAACAATAATCTTGTTTTATGCTTTTATACTTATCTGAGTTACTTCTTACTATGTCCCTTATAGCAGAGTTATGACACTTATTTAGAATGTGAGGAAATAGGAATAAATAAGCTAATTTATTGAAGATTTCATAGTTAAGAGTTTTCTCACTTTGAATCTTTTATTATTTTTTTTTTAAAGATTTAAATTACTTATTTGATAGAGAGAGATCACAAGTAGGCAGAGGGAGAGGAGAAAGCAGGCTCCTTGCTGAGCAGAGAGCCCGATGCAGGGCTTGATCCCAGGACCCTGAGACCATGACCTGAGCCGAAGGCAGAGGCTTAACCCACTGAGCCACCCAGGCGCCCCGAATCTTTTATTCTTTGTTTCCTCTTTTGTTTGTTTGTTTGTTTTTTGGTTGTTGGATGGTGGTAATCAATGGACCCATTACTTAGAGTTAGCTGATTAGGAGATTTAATTATATCTGCAAAAATACCTTTGCAACCTAGTCAAGTTGTCTCATGAAAAAAAGAATCGCCCCTGGCCCTTTTCATTTTTGATTTAGATATTCTGAATATATGAAAACATTTCAAGAGTATTATCTAGGAAATAGGTTTTATATTAAGTGTGATATGTGCATTTATTATTGAGAAACATTTTACGTATTCCATTTCCAGTGTTACAGAACATGGGTTTGTTATTCTAATAATAGTATTATGAATCATAGTGTTTTTTCATTTAAAAAAAAATCTTTTTCGATTAGTTGTGGCCAATATGTGGATTTCATTTAAACCTATGCAGTACAGGTTGGAGATTAATGGTGACATATTTTTAAACTGATTTCAGCCCTTTCTGTGATATATTTTTTCTTCCAAACCACATTGTAGCCTAAAAATGCAGGAGCCATTGGGTATTTTCTTTCTTTTTTTTTTTTTTTTTGGAACTATTGAAAATAATTTTAAGGTTTCTTTACCTCATTAAAATATAAAACATGTTTTACTTTTTTTTTAGTCTCAAGTATACAAATTGTGTTTATGTTGTAACTTTGAATTATTTGTCTTATAGTTGAAAATCACATTCTGGATAGAATCTCTACTCGTTTCACTGAGGATATATTTTTTTTGAGCCCCAGTTATGTGTGTGACTTGATGCCAGCTACTGAGAGTTTAACAAGGATACAATCTCTGTCTTCAGAGACCTTAAATTCTTATAGAAGATGTAGATTTTTAAGATGATAATCTCAATAAATTGGTATTCACAGAGTGAAAAGTAAAGGAACATTTAAGAGGGACACTTAAACCACACGTTTCCTGTGAAGAAATCTGACATAGAGATGTCAGAGAAGGACATAACATCTAAGTTGACATCCAAGAGTCTTGAGAAAATTAAGATATTTGGATTAACGTAAACTGAATTTTGCTATGTGTTCTTAGAGCCTAGATGCTTACGAGGATAAATAAAAGGTAGTACTGTTAGAAAAACTCTAAAATTCTCTCCAGTTTACTGTGTAAGTCTCCCCACCTTGTTATTGTTATTGATTAATTATAATTAGAAACAGAACATTCAAAGGGCATAATATAAAGGAGGAAATAACAAAAACCTTCAAGTTCTTATTGGGAGGAAAACTTTTCTCTACGCACTTAGGTTGGAATGGTTGGTCTGGGGCTGATACTTGTCATTGATCTCTGAGGAGACTGAAAGCTAATTCCAGGATTAATAAATAGATTGGAAGGTCAAAGTTGCTGTGACATTTGTCCTATAATCTTTTAAAAAATCAGTCTAAGCTCTACCGTTTATTTTTTAATTAATTAGAAACACAATGTTAATGAGCTCTTTTATCAATTGATGCCGCCACAATCTTTAAGTGATTTGTGTGTGTTTATAGGTGAAGACCCAGAAGAAAGGCGTGGACAGGTTCTGATCCTTCTAGTAGAGCAAGCACTTCGTTTCCATGACTACAAAGCAGCCAGTGTGCATTGTCAGGAGCTGATGGCCACAGGTGAAATAGACAAATTACTTAACACTTGGCTCAGGTCCAAATAATGGAAAAGGTCTCTTCTGAAATCAATTGGCCTGATTGGGAAGCCAGCTACATTTTCTTCAAAAGACATGAGAAACATTTTATGAGCCCTGATCAGTATGTATACCATGTGCTTATATATTAATATAAGTACTTTAATGGGCTTGGAGTTACATTTTAGCTGAGATCTTGGTTGCTTTCTGTTGCCTAATAAAAATATGCTCATAATTTTAAGAACGCTTTTATGTAAAATATTTTAATGCCTTTTCATGTATTTGTTTTATAAAAGAAAATTTAAATGTTCTGAAGTATCTATAATTCATGAGTAGTTAATATCTCTAGCCTTTGTTTTTAAAGGGATAGCATAGTGCTTTTCAAACTGATGTTGAGAAAATAGGAAGTAGTATGCGATCCTAAAATTTTCTATATGGAAATTCAAAGTCTGTTCTCTGGAAGATCAGATTTTTTTGTGGCATAATCTCACTAAGAAAGAAGGTATTCCCCAGTGGGGTTGAAAGTGATGGTGCCTTATCATAGACTCTCTACTAAATGATCTGCTTTCTGTGGCTGTGGCTGTGTCTGAGTATATGAAAACCCAAGCAATCTTTTTACCTACTGTCTATGAGCTTTCATGGTGAGCGGTTGAAAATGTCGTGCTTCACCTCATGATAAGTCACGGAGCTGTGCGTTTAGGAGCATTGCACTTTTTATATGTGTACTGTTAAAGAAAAATACTCTTCTGACATTTCTTAAGAACGGTAAAGAAGACTTTATTTAGGACTTTTGCAGTAGATGTTAAAAGTATTGCAGTAGGTGAGAGAGGTCGACTTAACTCCAAATACAGAAAAGACAGCTGGGGACTTAAAGCCAAGAAGCATAGGGAAGGGTCAGTGGATGTAAAACTCCATGAGACATCAAGTTCAGTAGGATTCTTGCTGATCTGACCTAACAGGATTCTTGGGGAAGGCAGGCCTGGATGATCAAATTCAAGGATGAGAGAGGAGGAATTTGATCAGATAGCAATAGTTATCAAGGGTGTAGGATTATCGCCAGTGCTGGACTATGCAGGCTCAGTCAGCGTGGGCCAAGGTGTGGGCCTAGTTGTGAAGAGGTTTCAAAGGAGCCTGACCAATGTTTGGTCAAGGAGAGAATCTTTGTCAGTACATCTGTGAAAATGTTTAAAACTCTGGGGGAAAAACTCAGTGCTTTATCACCTCAGCATTAGAAAATCAGTTTCATAAAAGAGCTACATTCTGTAATACTATGTTAATAGTAACTAGTTAGTATTAATATTAGCAAATTATAGTTATTTAATATTAACTAATAAGCCAGTATTACTATTAACCAATATTGGGTTTGTAACATTAAGTTCAGAGTAATTATGGTGTTTTTGAGAAAATAGTGTATTGCTTTAAAATTATTTAGAGAGTTTTCTAAGAATTTTATTCCCATCAGTGTAATACCCGGATTTTTACTTAATATATTTAGAGAAATTATTCTGGACCAAGGGCTTTGAACTTAGAAAAAACAAACCCTTTCAAACTAGAACTTGGTACTTAAAAAAAAACAAACAAAACTCTTTCAAACTAGAACTCCTTCAACTACAAATAAAAACATATTTTACGAATCTGGAGTATAAATGTGTAGGACAAAGATCTCTGCTGGGAGCCAGGGCTGACTGTATGCTTTGTTCTGTCCTTGGATCTCTCTCTTCTGTAAAGTGAATGATTCTGTGTGGCTGCCTATCGTAATTTTTCTTTTCTCACACTTCATAGTTTACGGAGTGCTTTTAAATAGAAATGTTATTTAATCCTTCAACAACTCAAGGAGGAAAGCACTGTTATTGTCCCTTTGTAGCAGTAGAAGAAGTGTGACACGTGGAACTCTCTCCAGCTCACACAAGTGCTAAGTAGCAGTGTTGGGCCATACGCTCGGGTCTTCCGAAGTCAGATATCCAGCTTTTTACTCAGCGTCAGAGCTAAGTCGACTATTTATAGTCATTGCTAGGTATTCTAAAATGAAGCAGAGTTTATCAGAAAAACATGTCTGGGATATTGCTGAACTTTCTGGATAACAAACAAGTCTAATATTTCTTTCCTATTTTAGTTCCTTATGTATTTCTGGTTATGAAAATGTTACGTATCACTAATGACCACAGTTGTGCTTTGGTGACACAAGACCTGAGCAGAAAGCCATTGGATTTCTCGCTTGGAGACTTCTCTTGTGGAAATCAGTTGTTTTTTTTTGTTTGTTTGTTTTTTTTTTGCTTGCCAATTTTGCAGGTTATTCTAAGAGTTGGGATGTTTGTAGCCAGTTAGGACAATCCGAAAGTTACCAGGACTTGGCCACTCGTCAGGAGCTCATGGCGTTTGCTTTGACTCATTGCCCTCCTAGCAGCATTGAACCTCTTTTGGCAGCTAGCAGCTCTCTCCAGAGAGAGGTAAGTGTTCCCAATAAAGCAAATCTCGAACTGTATGAAATGTATTTTGCTGGGTGTGTGGATCTGAGATTTGTGACCATTTTTTAAAATAGTAGAATTTCAATTTATGGAAGAAAAAGAGCTCGTCACTTATGTGAAAAGGGATTTGAAGATATTAGGAAATAAAATAGTGTTTTTGGCTTATTATAGTAAGGAAGAAAGGGTCCAAGGCAGGTATGAGAAAAGCAGGAAGTAATATTAAGAAGTAAATTATTGAATGTAAAGGGGGAAGTTAATGTTGAGAACAAAACATAAGAAATGGTCATGTAAAATGTATTTGAAATCATAGGACTTAAAACAGTGGTGACAGCATTCTCTAGAGGCCTGTTGGGAATGGCAGGGGAAAGAGTTTTGGTTGGGGAGATGCTAAATTTCCTCAAATTCACAGACTAGATCTGCCTGAGGGTGGATTAATGCTCTTGTTGCAACAATATAGGAAGAGATCAATACAGGATATAAGACTATAGGAAGGGTTTCTGGAATTCTCATTTTCATGTCCTTGTCATTCTCTACGTTGTATACCAGCTTTTCCACCACTGGTTCCCAGTTCTGAAACTGGGAAGGTATTCAGAAAGTCCTGAAGTAAGCCTGTTCCCAAAAAACTGTTCATTATGAAATAGCAGATTTTTCCTCAAAAGAGTCCTTTTAAAATTTCCAGTCTACATTGTGAAGTGCCATGAATTTAAAAACACAATTCCTTCATAGTCGGTCATGTTCTCGTTCCAGATTCTTTGTCAAAAAGTGAATTTCCAGATCCATCCAGAAGGCGGGGAGAGTATCATTGTGTCACCGTTCACTGGTAGAGTGCAGCAGGAGGTGAGTTAGTGTGCCTGGGGGAGGAGATTGAAGCCGGCCGGGAGTGGAGTGAGCTGGGCATCGCCTGGCCCTGCGGATGGGGTGGAGAGACCATTTATCTTCCAAACTTTTTTGTGTGTTTTGTCAAATGCAGCATTCATACATTAAAAAAAAAAAAAGTACACGAAAGTGTTCAACTCAATACATTAGCACAAAGACAGCATCCATGAAGCCACCAGAGAAACAGTGTATGAGCAGCCTTCTGCAAGTCCCCACACACCGTCTCCCATTTTCATTTCTGGCCCTTCTTTCTCCTTCCAGAGATCACGGCTGTCCTGACACCAGGTCTTTGTGGCCTTTGTCTTGTTCTAAAGAATTTTAATGCCCCTTCACACTTCTCCCCATGTGGTGGTTTACGTTCACCCGTTTCTATACGGGATGGAAGTAGCCGCCCCCCATATCCTTCGGGAGACTCGTCCACACTCTTACACATTTATCCTTGCTGCGGTGGAGGACTGCCGTGTGTGCATCTCCCAGCGCGTTCCATTGAGGACTGGCGCTGGGGTCTGTTCAGTTTCGGCTAAAACTACAGCTGCGTCCTCACACGCTTCACGTCGCTGTTGCTCAGGTCGTGCCTTGTCTCCGGCATCTGCTTCCCCATGCTGGAGGTGGAGGCTAGCAGTTGTCCGTAGTTGCAGCCTCGCTCAGCAACGCCAGATGATTTTCCAGAGTGGTTTTACCGATTGCATTTTCGACAACAGCGCTGGGGATTGCCGTTTATTCCAACTTAGCACTTTGGCATTGTTAGTTTTTTTAAAATGCTACCTGTTCTCTTAAGTATTTAGTGGTACTTATTTATGATCTTGACTTGCATTTTTCCCATTGCTATCGAGATGGAATTAGCTCAGGAGAGATCCTCTTTTTTGAGGTACCTGTTATATTCTCTTGCTCATTTTCTACACGATTTTTCTCCTTTTCCCTCACCTCATTGAGATTCTCATGAATAATAGTCTGTCTGAACCACTGAAGTATGTACCTGTCTCAGGATAGTTCATCCTGGGAGACAAAGGGGGGTGTACACACCCCTTGACACCTTTTGGTCATTGTTGGCTCTGTGACATTTCCCTCTCCATGACTATTTCTAACAACATAAAATTAGCATTTTCTTTTTTAGGTTGAAGAAAGTAGCCCAGTGTTTGATATTCTAATAAGGTCAATTAAGAGATGATAACCCTCTTTATAGATTGGTTTTCCACAGGATTCCTTTAAATGGTTAGCTTCGCTTTCAAAATGTGAAATGTAATTCATAATGGAAGATGTCTATTGTGATGAGTGAGCTGTGCCTCATCTTTTTTTTTAATTGGCTGTATCCATTTTCCCAAACTAATTTGTGGTTGCGTACTACGTAGTTACTTCTGGAAACCTGACACAAAGCAGCTGTGGAATTAGTTGATGGAGTGACTTAGTTTTTGTGCAGAGTGGACTACGCTGCAATTCTTTCTTTTATATTAAAATTCACTTTAACAGATGTATTGAACATACCCCTGAAACCCTGCTTCAGTGCTTAGTGATCTGAGGATCTCAGAGTGGTTTATAATGGGACTTTTCTGTCTGGGAGGAATTTTCTCCTGTTCTTCTGTGATGGTGACTTCGGGGTAGCACCGACCAGTATGTTTTCCCACAGTGAGGGAGACCTTCTGTATCCCCACTATTCAGTATCGCAGCCACTAGTCACATGTGCTGTTGAGTACTGGAAATATGGCTAGGGCACCTCAAGAATCAGTTTTTAAACTTAATCTTAATTAAGTGAAATGGACATAGCCACGTGAGGCTCCTGGCTACCAGCTGGCTACCACAGTTGCAGAAGCTCAGACACGGAATGGAGCCTTGCCTCCTGCCATCAGCTGCAGACAGTGGGCTGTGTTGTTGCATTCCCTCTGGATGGAAGCCCTAGCATTTTTCTAGGAGCCTGGAGTGTTGTGGACATGTTTTGTCTTTGGCATGTCGTGACTTGTAGTCACACTGATTACTCTTGGTTTGTTTTCTTCACTGGATATGAAAGCACATTAAGTTCTCTGATGTTTTCTCTGTGGGATCCAAAGCAGTTCTTATATTGGCCAGCAGTCCCAAAATGTTTGCTATATTTGGAGGAAGAAAGTTGGCCAATTTTACTACCTTTCAAGGCCCAATTGAAGACCCATTTTCAATGGCACCTTCTTTATCCCAAGTTTTGTGTCTTTTTTTTTTTTTAAGATTTTCTTTATTTATTCGACAGACAGAGATCACAAGTAGGCAGAGAGGCAGGCAGAGAGAGAGGAGGAAGCAGGCTCCCTGCTGAGCAGAGAGCCCGATGCGGGGCTCGATCACCAGGACCCTGGGATCATGACCTGAGCCGAAGGCGGAGGATTTTAACCCACTGAGCCACCCAGGCGCCCCTCCAAGTTTTGTGTCTTTTGAGCCTTTCGTCCCTCTTCACTGGTTCAGCCACATCTCTCATCCTTCTGTCTGTCTCTTTTTAGCCTCATCTTCTTTCATGCCTCCCAAACATGCTCTGGGTTCCAGTCCTACCGAACTCACCACCATTCTCTGGCTCCGTCACACCTTTGGTGTCATTTAATGCAAGTTTTCTTCTCCCTCTGCTGCCCTTCTTGCCTTGTGCTCTGGTCATCTTTCTTACCCCCCAATCCTGTCTGAAGTATCATTTCCTTTGGAAAGTTTTCCTTGAGTCCTCTAACTATTCATCCTTCTTTATCTCCCACGTACTCTCACGTCATTGTGTCAGCTCTTGTGTGGTAACTGGCAGGACGCTGTTTATGTCTGCACTCTCTCTGTAGAGTGGTTGTTACATAGTGAACACCTAGGAAATGTTTGCTAATGCTCACTTGGAAGCTTCACTGCATGAAGATTAGTCTGTGGTAAAAATTAATTAGAAAATAGATTTTAGCATGAAGATAAAGGGGATTTCCCAATTGATTCACATATGTGTGCTGTGGTAGCTACTGAGATCCTATTGTGTTTTGGCCCATGTAAGGGTTGTATCATTTCTCTCTTCAGCTTAGAATTGCAAAGTATTTCTGCTGAGTTCAGCTCTGTAAGTTTATTCTGAATCCCCATCCTTCTTTATAAAATCCAGGAAAAGCCTTTGTGACTTTTGGGTTTCCTGTTTTCTCCTTCTACAATGAATTAGAAAGTGTCAACCTGGCCCTTTAATGGCTTCTTTGGAAAGGGACCTGCTGTGTCACTGCAAGTGGACGTGTATTTGTCCATTAGTCTCTTTAGTAAATGAAGGAGACCACAGTCGGCCTTAACGCATTCGACTTAGCAAGAAAAAGAATTCTTCCAAAATATTCTTTTTTTTTTCCTTCTCCTTCTCCTTTTTTTTTTTTTTTGGTAACTCCTTAAAAGCTTTTTTTGTCTTTGTTTGTCCTTTTTAGCAAATTGTAAGAAATTTAGATCTTCTGAAATGCAAATTCAAACCCTCAATGAACATATTACAGCTTTGATTCTTAAAGCACATTTTGGAATATTATAGCTACTATTATTAGATTGAAATGCAGTGCTTAGCTGTAAGATGCTGCGTGTTACACATTAATAGTAGATATAATAACCGCATTAAATTATAACCATAAATGAGAGCTGACGATATGTGTAAACTGCTTAATGCTCAAGACTTTCATTACTCAGTTGTGAATATACTAATTTTTATTTACGTATCCGGGCAAAGTAGAGGTGTAATTGCCCCACAGTAGCATTTGCATTAGTTCAAGTGGAGCCTACAAGTGTGAAGATATTGGCTATTGTCCGCGTGAACAAGATATTACTTTATACATAGAACAGAATGCATACCAAAATTACAGTTTTCCAGTTTCTTATTAATGTTGGTTATTATGTTTTTTAGATGTAGCAATATTCCACCATTTAGAGTGTATTAACGTTTGTTTAGCTAGTATTTGTTATATCACTTAGCCAATGGTGTTTTCCCCCAGATAAATCTAATTAGATTTGGAAATGGATTATGTATAAGGTTCCCATTAAAAAATCATTTTCACTGTGGGGAAACTTGTTATGAACATTTTAAGTGGCTATATAGATTTATACAATTGGACTAATTAATGTTTAGAACTGGGGCATAGGCTAAGCATAGTGATTTTGGATTTATAAAAGGATTGTTTAGAAATATCTAGAAGTGAGCAAAATGGCAGCTGTCCTTCAGGATCAGAGACAACGCTTTCTTTTTCCATTCTCCTGTTCATGGACATTTGGGTTGTTCCTACTTTTAGGTTATCGTGAATAATGTTGCTTTGAACATTGGTGCACACATCTCTTTAGGGAAATGTGCTTTGATTTCTTGTGCACGTAGCTAGGCATGGAACTGCTGATTGTGTGTGTATATGTGTTTAACACTTGAAGAAATGGCCAAATTGTTTCCCAAAGGGGCTGCACCATTTTCTTTTCCCACCAGGAGGAGTTAAGATTCCTGGGGCACCTGGGTGACTCAGTGGGTTAAAGCCTCTGCCTTCGGCTCAAGTCATGATCCCAGAGTCCTGGGATTGAGCCCCACGTCGGGCTCTCTGCTCGGCAGGGAACCTGCTTCCTCCTCTCTCTCTCTCTCTGCCCCTTGCCTACTTGTGATCTCTGCTGTCAAGTGAATAAATAAAAAATCTTAAAAAAAAAAAAAAAGATTCCTGTGTCTCCACATTCTCATGAACACTTATTACCTGGCTTTTTCTCGGAAGCTGTTCTCGGAGATGTATGTGATATCCCATTATCATTCTGGCATGCTTTTCCCAAGTAACTAAAGATAATGAACATCTTTTTATATGCTGCTGCTTATGGAGCTGTAAGAGTTTTGTTGTAGTGTTTTGTTTTTTAAATTCTGGATATAAGTCCTTTCTCAGGTATATGATTTGAAAATATTTTTCTCTCCATGTATGACTTGATTTTTTAAAATTTTCTTAATGGTAGCTTTAGAAGTGCAAGACCTTTTAATGTTGCTGAGGTCCAGCTTATCAGTATTCTTTTATTGCTTCTGCTTTTGGTGTTTTAGCTAAGTAATTGGTGCCTAACTCAAGGTTACAGAAATTTATCCCTGTGTTTTTTTCTAAGAGTTTTATAGTTTTAGCTCTTACATTTATTGAAAAGTAAGTAAAAATAAACCAGTTTTTGTGTGAAATAACCATACGTTTGAGGAATATCTACATTTAAAAAGATGAATTTAGAATTTCTTACCATACATAGGGGAGGGACTATGGACATTGGGGAGGGTATGTGCTATCGTGAGTGCTGTGAAGTGAGTAAACCTGGCGATTCACAGACCTGTACCCCTGGGGATAAAAATACATTATATGTTTATTAAAAAAAAAAAAATTGGAAGGGGAGGTGAACCATAAGAGACTATGGACTCTGAAAACAACCTGAGGGTTTTGAAGGGTCAGGGGTGGGAGGTTGGGGGAACAGGTGGTAGGTAATAGGGAGGGCACGTTTTGCATGGAGCACTGGGTGTGGTGCAAAAACAATGGATACTGTTACGTTGAAAAAATAAATAAAATGGAAAAAAAAAAGAATTTCTTACCATACATAAAAGTTCAGTGGGATGGTTTTTGTTTTGTTTTGTTTTATGTTTTATGATAGTTTATTCCTTCTTGAAGGATTTTAAGTCTCATGTTTGGTATGCACAAAGACAAATTAATATTTTGAAGTTTTAAAGGAAACAGTTTCATCTGGAATGGATTTTTGTTACAATTATCACTTTACTGTCTCTTTTCCCTTGGTGTTTTAGAATTTTGGTTTTTAAGCTCTTTGTGGAGACATCCTGTTCAGTTTACTTTTTAGCTCCCTAGACCCTGTCTAAGGATTCTGTAGTTTTGTGGTTTTCCTTAATCTAAACCCTTGGTGGCTTCAGTCTAGAACCATGTCCTATAGTAGCTTTTGACATGGGACTCCCTCTTGTAATGTTGAGGATCTATGAGAAATAAAAGCATGGAGCCAGTGAAGGGTTTGGGCCCTATCTTAGTTCTCTGTCTGTCTAGACTTACAGTTTTACATAAATACATAGTCCCAGGCAGTGAGTCTGAGCTTCTTACTGAGGATCCTTTCAGTTCACAATTCTCTAGAAAGGAGCATCTGGCAACCACTGCCAGCGTTGGAATTCTGAGCCCCCAAATGTTGAATTCCATTGAACTTGAGTGCTTTTCCACCCTTTTCATCAATTATCCTCAGTATTTTGGAGCACAGTGAGCACACTCATGTTTCAATGAGTTCATTTCTCCATCTTAACTGGAATTTATAATGTTTTTTTAAATAGCAAAAATTAATATATGCTCTTATTTTAGGAATCCCTTTAAGAGGAGACATGGTTCAGGCAATTGACATTATTTGGTGTATTTTATTCCTAACAGCAAAAAAAAAATGAAATGTGAAACATCTGTGATAAAATATTAACATTTGTTAACTTTTGATAAGTATTGGAAATTTGTGGTAACTTTGGTTTTTCTACTTTTTAAAAAATGTGAAATAAATTACATGTGAATTAATAAACTTTTATTTATTTTTTAATAAATTTTTATTTATAAATATAAATATATTTATATATATATTATATTATATATATATAATAATATATATTATATATAATATAAATATAATATAATATATATAATATATAAATATATAAATATAATAATATATAAATATAAATATAAATATAAATAAAATATAAATATAAAAATAAAAAATTATAAAATTTATAAAAATTTATAAATTTTTTATAAAATTATTATTTTATTTATTAATAAAATAAAAAAATGTGAAATAATAAACAAAAATAAATTAGTATGATAAATTCTTTCTTCGTTCTTTCTACCTATACCATGAATCTCACTGCTTAGAGGTAAAACATATTTAAGTTTATTAAAAAAAGTTCCAGATTTTTTTTTGAGTATAAAGAGATGTGCAGCTATTGTCTGTCTCCTGAAGAATTATTATTTTATCTTATAAACTAAAATGGAGTCATACTGCATATAATAACTTGAAGCTAATTTTTTTCATGTGATCTTATTTGTCATGGATATACGCTTTTCTCATTATATACAGACCATTTCTATAAGGGTGGGTTAGTGTTCCTTTGATGCACGGACAATGATTTATTTACCTTTTACTTTGTTTTTGAACATTTAGATTGTGTTTGATTTTCCTCTATTTTAGACTGAGCTGCCCTGAGCCTTTTATGTACACATTTTGCATAGTTACACTAGCATTGCTCTGGAATAAAGTGGTAGAAATGGACTCGAGGTAGAGAATTTCCTGTTTTCTTGGGGCGTGCCCTCAGTAAGTTTGTGTAAGTGCTGAGTCTGCTTTCTCCGGTGTTGTGATGCCAGCACATCACCGGGAACAGACTAGCTAGGTCTTCATTACATTTTTTTTTTTTTTTTGGGGGGGGGATAATGTTGCCCAAGGAATATTTTCTTTTCTTTCTTTTTTTTTTTTTTTAAGATTTTATTTATTTATTTGACAGGTAGAGATCACAAGTAGGCAGAAAGGCAGACAGAGAGAGGAGGAAGCAGACTCCCAGTTGTGGGGCTCGATCCAGGACCCTGGGGTCATGACCTGAGCTGAAGGCAGAGGCTTTAACCCACTGAGCCACCCAGGCGCCCCCCGAGGAATGTTTTCTATGGGAGCCCGAGTTTATGGTAGTCTGTGATGTCCGCGTGCTGGCTGATAACACGGCACCAGCCTGATTCAGAACACCTGGGCATGTCAGTCAGTCAGTCAGTATTGGTCACAGGTGACCAGAGGAGGATGTGCACTGCCCATTGTCGTGCTCATGGCATTATGTGTTTGCTCGGTCGCTAGCTTGGTGGTCAGGAGTGTGCAGCCTGTCATTCTGATTGGCTCGGAGAACCTCTGTCACAGATTTCTGCTCCTCACAAAGGCTTAGGGCAGCTGCCTCCTTTTACGCCTCGGATGGCATTCCGGCTTTGTTCTTTCGTCCCGCCCTTTCCTCATAGGGCTCATGCGTTTCTAACACATTTGTTTTGTTTAAGTTTCTTTGACTCTTTTCATAACAAAGAAAATACGGTTTTTACTTTTTAATCTTGCCCTTTAAATCCACTTGAAAAGATAACTTTCTGTAAATAATATTTTTTTAGTTTCAGTGAATTCCGGGGGATTCAACAGTTTCCTTTCCTTTTTTTTTTTTTTTTTTAAGATTTTATTTATTTATCTGACAGAGAGAGAGAGAGCGCGGGCAGAGGGAGGAAGAGAAGCAGGCTCCCGGCTGAACGAGGAGCCTGATGTGGGACTTGTTCCAGGGCTCTGGGATCATGACCTTAGCCGAAGGCAGCTGCCTAACCAACTGAGCCACCCAGGCGTCCCCCTTTCCTTTTATGAGGAGGCCTGGTGGACAGGACCACTTGGCCCTGCAGGGGCTCATGCGCACTCTTCTGGGGGACTTTTCCTCTGCTGCTGTTTTACACTAGCAGTGGCCTCATCTCCTTTTTCTCCTGTTACTTTGCCCTCCTCACCACGAAGCTTTCCTCCTCCCTGTTTTATCACAACAGCTTGTGTTTGGATCACCAGTGACCACTTGTCGCTAAATTCACGGGTCACCTCTGCCTTTATCTTATTTGACCTTGGATACTCACTTGTTTCAGGGACAACCTGTTTGTCTTCGTTATGCCTCCTTGTCCGCTTAGTCTCATCGTGTTTGCTGCTCCTTCCTCATTTGCCCAGCTTAAGTGGTACATACCCTGGGTCTCAGTCTTTTCAATCTCTGCTATGCTCATTCCGGAATGATCGCACCCATTATCGTCACTTTAAATATCAACTTTGTGCAGCTGAGTCCCTGCGTATAGCTCGAGCCCTGGTCTTCTGAGTTCCAGGCATGTACGTGTGGCCGCCAACCCAGCATCTGTACTCACCTTTCTCGCGGACTTCCATGTCAGTGTGTTCAGCGGGAGCCGCTGATTTTCACTCCCCGTGCGCCCCACCAGGCCAACGTGGTGCTCCTTCTGGGCTGCGTCCTGCGTCAGGACATGGCGGCTCCATCTGTCTCGTTGTTTAGGTCATAAACCTTGTTGTCATCCTCAGTCCTTCTCTGTCCTACATAACACATGCGGTCTGTCAGGAAATCCTGTCGGCTCCACTTTCCCAGTGGACTTGGAATTGGGCTATATTTTACTCTTACCACGGCTACCGCCCTGGTCTAAATTCTCCCGGTGTCTCCCCTAGAGTTTGTTGGTGGTGTCTCTTTGTCCGTCTGCTCGAGTTCTTTTCCTTGCTGCGGTCTGTACTCAACAACGCAGCCTGAGTGATTCTTCAAAAATACATCAGATCGTGCCACATTCCTCAGAGTACAAGTTAAGTTTTTATGATCTCCCTTCTACAAGAACACCCACAATCTGTCTTCCCTACTGGGTGTTTGACTTGATCTCTTCTCTCCTGCCCCCTGCCGTCTTTCCCCCAAATTTGGCTTTGCTCAGCATACTCCGGTCTTGACCTTCTTGCCATTCTTGAAACATTCCCATCAAGTTCTCCCTCTGGGTACTTGTACTTGCTGCGTTCGCCCTGCCATGTTCTCCTCCCACATATCCAGATGACTTGTCCTCGCTTCTTCCAGGTCTCTGCTCACATGTCTCCAGTCTCCTCAGTGAGAGCTTCTCTGGTTTCTGCATACACACTTCCACACACTGTATTTTTCTCCCTAGCTCTTCCCCTATCATTGATCTGATAGACTTCTCTGGCGTGCTATTTATTTTTTGTTTATCTCTTCTTGGAATGTAAGGGGAGATCTTTGTGACAGGAGCAATGTTTTGTTCACTGCTATTTTCAGCATCTAGAACGGTGTCTGTTCTTGTTATACTTAATGTCAAAAATATTTGTTGAATGTGTGAATAAAATAAATGAAGAAGTTTAAGACATAGATATGACGGGTTGGGGTAAATTCTGTTATTATAAGGAGAGGAATATTTGAATGGGGTCCAGTTTGATAAGTTCTCAGTTCATTGGTGAAATAAAGCAAATTTCCTATTTGCCTTTCTTTCCTAATGTACTGTGAATTCTTTGAGAGCAGGGACAATGTCTTAATCATCATGGTAACTCTGTTGCCTAGCACTGGGTCTTAAATATAATAGGCATGCCAGAAGTATGTGTTCAGTAGATTTATTTTGTGGATACATTTAGTACTGCAAATCATTTATCAAAAGTGATTTAAAAATTGGGTATGGTGAAAGAAAATAAAAATATACTTCATATGCCTCTATTTTTCCTAACTACATGCCTCTTAGTCTTGGTCCAGGAATGCTAGGAGATTCAAGAAGGTTTGATTCTCAAAACCTCTGACATCATGTGTCAAATTTGGTGTGTGTGTGTGTGTGTGTCTGCTGTGACTTTGTTCATGTATGTGTACACATGTGCGCATTTTTTCTGGAGAAAGGACTTACAGCTTTCATCAGAATTGTATAGGGGATTCATGACTTGCAAAGGTGAAAAACATCTAAATTGTAACCTGGCCTGTTAATTAGCAGATGAACTAAAGCAGAGTCAGACTTTATAATGAGTGATTTATTTCATGGGGATTTTTCTCCTGCTTCTTTTGACAGATCCTTCTAAAAGTAGCAGCGCTAGTAATGAAGATTGCATTTTTAATATTTTGAGTTCAGGGTGAAATTTACTGTGTTAGGTACAGGGACGAGCTTTGGATCATCTAAAGATCTGTTGGAGGAGAGGGGATAGTGGATGAGTTCAGTTTGAGAGCTCTTTCTAATCTTTACCTAGCTTTATGTGTACACCAACTCAGTTTATGGTGGGCAAACAGATTTTTCTCATTAAATTAACACGTGTTACCCGACACCAGAGAAAGCAACTCCAAAATGGATTATTCAGTACAGTAATGGTTCAGCAAGTATCGTTTCTGTAAGCCAAGCTTGACATGGGGAGCTACTCCTGTTCTTATGAACCTGAGCCGTAGTAGTGTCTATTGGAGAATCTGAAAGATACTATTAATGCTTAGTAAGTTAACCTTTGAGCTATGTAACACACTTGACATTAATGAGATTTCATGTTAAATTTTATGCTGGGAGTTGTTGATTTGGTTTGGGGGATTAATCTATTTCTGCTGTTACACATTCTAAATTAATTAGCAGTGTGCAACTATGAATATAAAAAGTGCCAGCAGTAATCATTTGAGGGGTAAATTTTGCCTAACCTCTTTCTTCTCTCCCCATTACATGTAGTTGAAAAAAAACTCTTTTCTTCATTCATTATTCTAGTTACTGTATAATCTTGGTAAACTCTCCTCAAGGTTGATGCTTCTTCTGTGGTCCAAATGAGCCTTTGATTTTACTTTACCTTTTGTAATTCTCATTAGGGGACTCGCTTACAATCCTTTTATCTTATACATTTCTGAGCATGTGAATTTCATTGATCTTGTGAAACAAACTTTTAAGTTTTGTATATCTGAAATTTCCTGTCTTGAGGTCGCCTGTCCATATGAACTAGAAGTACAGTTGAGGTTCATCTTATGAAATGGAATAATTGTTGTATGGTCTGCATTTTTTGATATTTTTCAACTGACTTGATTTTCCTCTGAGTGAAGTGGCATTGTGTTTAAGTGCCATATTTCTTACCTTGTTTGTATTTTTAATTCTATACTTGATTAGTTGATGGCATTCAAATCCTTCAGTATACCCTCTTGATTAAGAAGATGAACAAGATTTGAAAATGTGACATGAAGTCTTATTTGAATAACATTTAGCTACTATCGGTGCAATATATTAGGCTTTAGAAAGTGTACCCTCCAACAGATAGACAGTAAAACCAGACTTCTCATACATATCTATGCATACAAACTACAGGTTAGGTTCACATACTTTGAGGATACACATACTTTGAGGATGAATAAACACAGTCCCTAACCTTGAAAAGCTGCTCTCTGATTAGAAAGACAGACAACAACAATAACAACAAAATCAGAGTATCAGTATATTATGGTAAATGCATTAGAAGGTTGCTTCTAGTGGTACAAGTGCATAGGAGAGGGAGTAGTGCACTGTTGTAACAGGATTTTACTTACAGCAGAAATATCACATGTCAAGGAAAATATGAAAGAGCATGTGCTCTTGTGGTAGGCAGTGATTTCTTAAATATACCAAAAATGCTAATCATAAAGTAAAAAAACCTGATGAATTGGAGTAATTTAAAATGTAAGTACTTCTATTAATCAAAAGATAATATTAAAACAATAAAAAGATAATCTTTTTATTATTTGCAATTCATACATCTAATAAGGGATGTGTATCCAGAATATATAAAGAAGTACAACTGAATAAGAAATATAAGTAATCGACAGAAGGACGGGCGAAACACTTGAACAGACACTTCACAAAAGAAGATGCTCAAACGGCCAATATATACATAAAGAAATAACTCAACTTCATTAGTCACCAAGGAGATACAAATTAAAACCACAGAGAGATAACTATTTATATACTCACTGGTAAAGCTAAAAGGAAAAAAGAAATGTAATGCCAAGTGTTGGCATGGATGTGGGGTGACCAGAACTGTTGCAATTGCTTGTTAGAGTACCAGTTGGTGTAGCCATTTTAGAAAAATGTTTGGCATTATTTACCAAGTCTGGACAGATGTGTACTCTATGTGTAAGTATTCCTTATTTCCCAAAGTGCACATGTTCACCAAAAGATAATTATTAGCATGTTCAGGGTGGCACTGTTGGTATTAGCTCCAAACTGCAGAATATTCCAAATGTTCAGCAGAAAAAAGGATAAGTTCTATAGCACTGCACTAACAGTGAATTGGATAATTTTTGACTACTTGCAAGAATATGAATGAATTTATGTTGAGTGCTAGAGATCAGACCCCAAAGAGGACATAATTCCATTCATATAAAGTATAAAAATAGACAAAACTAATTTATGCTGCCAGAAGTGTGAATAGCATTTATCGTGGCCCTGGGAGTGGCTGAAAATGACCACAGTAGCAGCCTCTGGGATGGATGCTGGGATGGTGGTCTGTTACTAAGTGCTGATGTGTTATGGTTTATCAAACTGAACACATTTTTTAAATATATCTTATCCTTGAAAGGTCGCCAAGCCTGGATTAAAGACAGGAAGGGAGAATGTTTACTGGCAGTATTGTCTTTGTATCATGGAACTATGAATAAGTACTATCTTTTTTTCTCCTAATCTTTGGAATTTTTCAGGCCTTCTTTAATGAGATTTTAGTTTTATAAGACAGAAGAGTAAATGACCTTAAATGTGTGCCTGTGTGTGTGTGTGTGTGTGTGTGTGTGTGTGTGTGTATAATATGTCAGAACCCTATGAAGAACAAATGGACCACACATTTTGATAGCCAGACCTGGTCAAGAAGAGACACCCCTAGGCCAGTTGCCTGTGGGCAGCGTATTCCGCTTACTGGATCTACAGTTTACTTTCCCATCATAGAGTGTCCTCTTACCTAGTCTGCAGTGTTACTGTAAAACTGAGGAATGACCCTAGGAAGCCCCTTCCTGGTACCTGACACACAGTATGCATTTAGTAAATGATAGCCGTTATGTTTCTTAGATATTGTAACCGGGACTTCTGTTAGACATTGCTCTTGGGAGAAAAGGTGTCTACATCTTTCTTAGTCCCCTTTGTGGACCTGGTCCTCTGTTCATTCTTCCTCAGTAACTTGTGTTGCTCCTTTTACCCCCACCACACCCCGCATCTAACCTTGCTCAGCGGACCATGAACATTTGCTTATGTTCCCGACTTTTCTTCTGTTCCTGTCTTCTTTCTCTCAGCTCTTCACTAAGACCCACCTGGTGACCATGGACTTTATTTCTTAGAAAGTTGGATTTCTCTGCTTATCTGATTTACCTCAGGCCCTTTTCCCTTTGAGAAGGATTAGAAATAAAAACACTGACACTTAATGTATTCATTCAGGTAGGCAAATACCCCATGGTGACCTCACATGTTCGTGGCATTATGATCTTAATTCAGTCCCTGATGCGTTGAAACTTGGACTAACACACCAGCCTCCTAACTGGATTCTTGTGCCGGTTGTAATAGTTTTAAAACACAAATCTGATTATGCGACTTCCTTTGTTGCGAGTCCTTCAGTGGCTTCCCACCTCTCAGGGCAACAGCGGAGGTGCTCTGGGCTGCTCAGCGGGGCTCTTGCCCCAGTCCCCTGTCCTTCCTTCCATCCTGGTGTTCTGCCCCTTGCCCTTGTGTGTCAGCGTCCGCACCTTCTCTGACTCACTCAGGATTCCTCCTGTTGGCCGTGTTGTTTCATTTCATGCTCTTGTGTTTGCATAAGCCTGCCCGAAACGATCTCTGCCATTCCTCCTTTGGAGGCCCTGTCTTCTTTCCTGCTGGAATACTACCTTCTCGGTGCAGTCTTCTGTGATCGTGCCTCCAGGCAGGGGAGGAGTAGCCTCTCTTCGTGTTCCCATAGTGCTTCACGTGCACCTCTGCTGGAGAAGGCGATATTCCCCTGCAGTGACCGGTCTGCCTCTCTGCCTCCCTCCCTCGTTTCAGAGCAACTTGAGAGCACAGACTGTGTCTTACTTGTTCTTATCACCTCAGTGCCTGGTATCGAGCATGATACTGAATTAAGAGTCACTCAGCAACTGCTGAGTAAGTGAATGAATTCTCATTTGTTTCTGGGTTTTTAAGTAATTCAAAAATATAGCCAATAAATTGAGATGCTTACTATATATTTTATACATATTCATATATATGTGTGTATATACACACACGCACATACACAGACAGAGCTGTATCTATGTATCTATATCTTATAAAAAGAGAGAATGTATACTTCAGATTCCTTCTGAGCTTTATTTCTGGCCAAGAACTATTTTTGGCAGTGTTATTCACAGAGGGACGTATGGAGCTGTTTCCATTCTGTGCACAGTTATTAGGGGGAGAACTCAGAAGCTGAGGGAAGCCGAGTATACATGATCTCCAGACCCTTCGGTAGCCCAGAGAGGAGAGCTCAGGCTGGACGTGGTGGGTCACGTGCACAATGACCAGTGAGCTGGTTGTCCAGCGGAAGCAGGCCCCCCTCCATAAACACAGGATGGGAACTGGGGTAACGTTGCTGCTGTGTACCATCAGAAGCACGTTGGCTGGGGTTGTAGCCTTCTTAGAGAAAAGGGGCCTCTGGAGTGCAGGAGCTGGTATCAGCTTGTTTTTCTCTGTTGACTTAAGTCCGACTTGATGAACCAGCTGTCTGTGGTACCAGAGCGGAGAATAAATCAGCCTCCACTGCTCTCTCCTCACACAGTGAAGAAATTAAGGAAGGAAAAGAATTGTAGTAATGCTACCATGAGAACTCTTTGTGTTTTTTGGTGTTCCCTTCCAGTTTTGATGCCCAGGATACAGGTGAAGCACTTCGTGCAGTCCTGGCCCATGGCGGGCTGTTGTCATTATTACACGTGGAGGGAGAATTCTGTTTTTTCCTACGTAGAACTTCCTACCCTGTCCTTTGAGAAGCATTGGATAATGAGCCAAACCCCAGTCAGCTGTTTTTGGCATGGTTGCCCTTATCAATATACGAGCAACTTAAAGTGATTCTTTCCTTATTAACATCCATATTTTTTATGTTGTTTTCATAATCAAATTATAATGATTGCATTGGGCGGGTAGTTTATACTTTTTCCAATGGCCAAAAAGCCCATAGAAATCATGATTTTTTAAAACTTTTTTTTTCATTGAGGTATATTTGACATAAAACGTGTTAGCTTAAGATATACAGCTTATCAAGTTGATACTTTTTTTTTTTTTTTTTTAAAGAAGGCTCCACATCCCTTGGGGAGCCTCCGGGGCTTGAACTCATGACCTTGATATCAAGAGTGGGACACTCAACTGCCTGAGCCACCCAGAGGCCCCTGATTTGATATATTTATATTGCAATATGGTTGCCATTGTAGCTTAGGTAACACCATTATTATGTCACATAATTATCATTTCTTCTGTTGAGATACATTTTTTTGGTGTGTGTTAAAAGCAGAGTTTAGAAAATCTTAGGAGAAACAAATGACACATTATAAGCATTGGTTAGTATAGCTTAAATCCATTTCCTTTTGCAAGTAAGAGTATAACTCGCAATAGTTTCCTAGAAGTTAAATATCCTAACATGATGATATTTGTTTTCTTTTTTTAAAAATTAATTTATTTTTTTCAGCGTAACAGTATTCATTGTTTTTGCACAACATCCATCGCTCCATGCAATATGTGCCCTCCCTATTACCCACCACCTGGTTCCCCCAACCTCCCACCCCCGACCCTTCAAAACCCTCAGGTTGTTTTTCAGAGTCCATAGTTGATACTTGTTTTCTATTGCTGCTGTAACATATTACTACAAATTTAGCCACTTAAACAATGCAAATTGATTATCTTTTAATTCCCATGGGATAAAAATCTGGCAGGTGTGGATGGGTCTCTCCTTAGTCACGGATGGACAAAATCATGGTGCCAACAGGGCTGTGCTCTTTTCGGGAGCCTCTAAAGGAGGATCTATTTCCATGCTCATTCGTGATATTGACAAAGTTCAATTTCTTTTGGTTATAGGACTGAGGTCCCTGTTGCCTTGAGGCTGTTCTCAGCTTCTAGATGCCACTCACATCTCCTGGCTTGTGGCTCCTTCCTCCATCTTCAAAGCTGGCAGTGATGGGTTGAGTCCTCTCATGCCCCAGGTTTCTCTTACCTCTGCCCCATGGCATGTCCCAGACACCCTCTCTCCCTAGCTGGGAAAGGTTCTCTACTTAAAGTCTTGTGTGACTAAGTTAGTCCCACTTCAGTAATTTAGATAATCTCTTCACCTCAAGGTGTGTGTCCTTAATCATATCTGCAAAGTCCCTTTGCCGTGGAATGCGGTGTATTCCCAGGTTCCAGGAATTAGGACGTGGACATCTTCGGGGGCCCATCATTCTACTTACCATATAAGGGAGCTGTCATTTGGGTCTACAACAGTTCATTTGTATCCTGAGTATTTGTGATGTGTGATGTCCTGGCAATTACTGAGTGGTTACGTGATTCACGTTTTTTATAACATAATAAAATATAATGAATAAGTGATATGATGTGGACCTAAGTAGCCAAACTAATCCCTCCTGTCAGTATCAGGAAGGCTGTTGAAATGGAGGGACTCGGCCTTAACTTTGCTTTCATTTCAACAGGAATGTTAAGAAAAAATAAGTGGAAGTAGATAAACACTAAACCGAGAACTTTGTTTTTGTAGAGTAAGCAGTGTTTTTCTTTGATCAAAAGCAGATGTGGGGGTGCCTGGGTGGCTCAGTGGGTTAAGCCTCTGCCTTCAGCCCAGGTCATGATCCCGGGATCCTGGGATCGAGTCCTGCATCGGGCTCTCTGCTCAGCAGGGGGCCTGCTTCCCCTCTCTCTCTGCTCTGCCTCTCTGTCTGCTTGTGATCTCTCTCTCTGTCAAATAAATAAATAAAATATAAAAAAAAAAAAGCAGATGTGGTTGTTGTCATTTCTGTTTAAAATAATGTTAATGTATTAGCATTTTTCTCCACATGGAATCTCTCAGATGAGTAAATGGAGAGTCAGAATTTTAGCTGATTGCTTCAAGATTGGCAGGAGGTTTCATGTTATAAACCTTTTAAACACTATTAATCATCCACTTGTTTAGATGAAAAACAAAACATTCCTTTTTTTTTTTTTAAGATTTTATTTATTTATTTGACACAGAGAGAGATTACAAGTAGGCAGAGAGGCAGGCAGAGAGAGAGGGAAGCTCCTCCCCACTGAGCAGAGAGCCTGATGCAGGGCTCGATCCCCGGACCCTGAGACCATGACCTGAGCTGAAGATAGAGGCTTAACCCCCTGAGCCACTCAGGTGCCCGAAAATCAAACCATTCCAACATTAGTAGGTGGGTCCTCCACACCCTCTACCTTTGCAGAGGGGTCACTGTAGCACTGTTCGAATGAATAATTTATTTCATAATTAAATAGTAAATATTTTCAAATGTCTAAGAAATTAACCTGAGTTTCTCATTGGTGGGATATTAGATTGGTAAAAAAGAGCCTATTTGCTTCATAAATGTTCCTGAAGGGGATTATTGGACTAATACACAATGATGGTTTTTCCTTTCCCAAATTTCTTTTGTGAATGATCCAAGGAGGTACGATATGCCAGTAATGCTTTGTTTCACGTTTTTTTTTGTTGCTGGCAAAGATGGAGTTTTAAATTTCTCTTCACGTCTGAGAAGTACAAGTCGTCTCATTATCACTCTCTGTTCTGCTAACAATGTGCGTTTTTTGCTTTTTAACCATTTTTGCCATTTTCCATTTTAACCAGGGCGAGGCCGGTGTTCCTGGCAGCAACTCTGACCTCTTCCACTGGAGCGCAGCGGCCACCATGAAGGTCCTGTCCAGCACCACGACCACCACCAAGGCCGTGCTGCAGGCGGTCAGTGACCAGCAGTGGTGGAAGAAGTCCTTGACTTACCTTCGAGCGCTTCATGTAAGCAAGGCCTCTGTCTTTTTAAAATCCATCCTGGGCTTCTGTCAACGCATTGGTACCGCTTCTCAGTTGTTTTCCTGTTGTAAACAGGTTTCTCTTCTCTGGGTTATTGAATAATCTCTTAAAAAATCGAGGCCTCCCATCAGATAGGGGAAGAGTCACTTATTTTATAGAATGGAACCTACTCCCGTAGGGTGCTTGCGAAAGACACTGATAGAGATTGAGGTGGGGTTGGGTTTGATGTCAGAATGAAAACTTAGTGGGATGAAAAGGAAAATGATTTCATTGGTGCTTACTTGATTTTGCTGTATTTCTACGGGCCAGTAGTAGAGGAAATGCCCCAGAGGAGGGCATGGGGGCTAAGGTTACTGGGGCTGCTGGAACGATAATACCACTTACTGTGGGGCTTAAACAATTTCTTCCTCACGGTTCTAAGGGCTGGAAGACCAAGAGGAACGCTCTGGCAGATTTAGCGCCTGGTAGGGTCAGCTTGCTGTGTTCTCACATGGTGGAGGGGTGAGGGAGCTCTTGGCAGTCTCTTATATAAGGGCACTAGTCCCATTCCTGAGGGCTCCAACCTCATGAGCCTATCACCTCCCAAAGGCCCCAACTCTTATTTTTTTTTAAAAAAAGTATTTACTTTTAATTGAAATGTAGTCAACGCGGAATGTTGTTAGTTTCAAGTGCACAATGTAGTGATTTGACAACTGTATCCATTATGTTGTACTCATGACGGTGTAGGTACCATCTGTCATGACATAACAATGTTACAGTACCTGTGACTATGTTCCCCGGACTTACTCATCCCTAGCTGGAAGCCTGGACCTTCCATTCCCCTTCACTCATTTTGCTCATCCCCTACCCTTTTCCCTCTGGCAATCATCAGTTCTCTTGTTTATGCATCTGTTTATGCTTTTTTGTTTGTTTGCTCATTTGTTTTTTAGATTCTACGTATAAGTGAAATTGTATGATGTTTGTCTTTGACTTACTTCATTTAGTATAACACCCTGTAAATCCATCCATGTCGTCGCAGATGACAGGATCTCATTCTTTTTATGGCAGAGTAATATTCCACTCTGTATATACACCCAAAGGTCCCACCTCTTAATACCATCATGTTTTGGGCGCTTAGAATGCCAGCATGTGAATTTTAGGAGATGACGCAAACATTCAGTTTTTAGTAGGTTTTTTGGGTTAAGAGAACAGTGTAACCAGATTCTTTCACTCATTCTGGAAGCAGAGGTCAGGACAGCAGTAGAACGAGTGTACTTTCTGTCACCAGTGAACCTTTTGCTCCCGGGCTGTCTTCCCTGCGCTCTCACACTGCAGTCCTTGGTCTTACTGGAAGGCTTAGAGGAAAAAGAAACATGCTTGTTTGTAAATTCACCCCAGACACTCACTGGGTGTATCATTCATTCCACTCACACTCCAAATATTCCTCAGGAGTTTCCTTTGTGCTAGTGATTGGGAGCAAAGTTGGGAAACCCTTCACGTGCAGAGCCTATATTTCAGTAGGGGAGACGAAGAAGCCCAGCAATAAAATATTTGTGCAATACTGTCATGGTAGGTGGCAGTGAGGGCTGTGAGGATAACTTCAGGGTCAGGGGAGTTGACTGGGTGAGTGATGGTCTGATTTAGATCGGAAGGTCGGTATCTCAGGAGATACCTGGGCAGAAACCTGGCTGAGCCAAGTAGAACAAGTACAGAGCCCTTCTTTTTTTTTTTTTTTTTTTAAAGATTTTATTTATTCATTTGACAGAGAGAGAGATCACAAGTAGAGAGGTAGGCAGAGAGGGAGAGAAGCAGGCTCCCTGCGGAGCAGAGAGCCCGATGCGGGGCTCGATCCCAGGACCCTGAGATCATGACCTGAGCTGAAGGCAGCGGCTTAATCCACTGAGCCACCCAGGTGCCCCCAGAGCCCTTCTTGAAGGAAGGTGCTTGACATCTTTGTAGAGCAGAAAGGAGGCTTGCATAGTATGAACAGGGAGAACAGCAGGAAGATGATAGGAGATGAGATCAAGGAAGTGGCAAACAGGCCAATGTCTAAAGCCTTGTAGACCGGTGAGGACCACAGATTTTGTTCTGAGTAGATGGAAAGCTGCCGGAGACGGTAGGCGATGCGGTTGTGTGATCCAGCGTCACTTTCCCTAAGATCATCGAAGTGCCGTGTGGAGAGCTGTGGTGTGAGTCAGAGCAGGGGCAAAGAGGTCCCTGGTCTGTTGTTCAGTGAGGGGTGGGGGGTGTGGACCAGGGCAGCCGTGAAGGAAGTGGGAGATGTATCTTGCGGACCTGCGGATGGTCTGGATGTGGGAAACGCAGGGAAGAGGGGAAACAAGAGTGACATAGCCAAGATGTCGTTCCCACAGACTGAGGTGGTGTACGCTTGACTTGGGGGCAGGTCCGCACATCTCTTCTCATTGTGTGTATCACATTGGGTATGATTGTGGTAACTGTGGTTACTTTTAAATGACTTGCGTCTTGGACTTTTTGAGTGTATGTGCCTCAGATGAAGTGTGTGACCCCGTGCCTGATACCAGATCGTTTTTGTAAAGTGTCAGTTGTCGTTCTTGTCATCATTTCCAGCAGTGCCTTCGTGACTTCCCGAGGCTGTGGTTGGCATCCAGTGAGAACTCCTAGCCCTAACCCTAACCCTAACCCCCACCCTAACCCTAACTCAGAGGAATGGGTGACTGTGTTTAACTTGGCCGTTCCAGTGAGGAGCTTTATAACTGAGGAAGGTCGACCTGAAGACAGTTAACTACTAGGGATCCGAATGCGCTTGCCAGTGAGGACGGCCGCTGACAGGTCTTGAAGGGAGTTGTAGGACAGCAGGCGATGAGGCAAGGGGCACACTTCCATCTTGCCTCCAGCGGGTGGGGGCTGGGGTTTCAGCGGGTGAGGTCCCAGCTGGGCCTGGAAGCAGGGTGGCATCTGCCGAGGCAGTCAGCTTGCTTAGCCCCTTGGAGTGGAAGAAAGGCTTAGAAGTTGGTAGGACACGTGCAGTAGATCGTGGTTGAAGAAGTGTCCCTTAATGTTGATTGACGTTGAAGAACTTTAAATGCTATTCTACATAGTTCAGACTTGCTACCGTGGCCTGCTGGTCTCATTCAGAGCTGCTGACGGCATGTGGAGCACGGGCGCGATACGCACGGAATGACGTTTTGGGCGGGTTACTCTGACTGTAGATTAGAAAACTTGCCGTGTGTTTAACGCTGATTGCTTCTCTGTTTTTGATGCATTGATGTCAGAGTGACCAGGGAAATCACTGCAGGCTGAGGTTGAAGTGCTGCGTTTAGACGGTGGGTGCTGTTCTTACCGCTCCACTGGGCGGCCGTGTCACGCTGACACACTCTCCGTGGATCCCACCGCGGACGTGGCTCCGTCTCTCCCCACATAAACCTGCCTTCACCCCTCCCATCTGCCCCCAGCGCTCTTTCCTTTTATCCACTGTTCTTGTCTTTGTTCTGTTTAGGGGCAGGAATTCGGGGGTGCTTATCAGATGGGAACCATAGCCAATGAAGATCTAGAAAAACAAGGCTGTCATCCTTTTTATGAATCTGTCCTCTCCGATCCCTTTGTCACAGAGGTAAGGACAGTGCGCCTAAGAACACAGAGCCAACTCTCATGCTGTTTTGGGCATTTTAGTATACACAAAAATTAAAATGTTCCTGAAAATGTACTTTTTTAGCTTTGTTCTTACTCATGTTGTTCATTGGTTTTATGTGACTTTTTTTTTTTAAATGTGTATATTTTTAAAAGATTATTTACTTATTTTAGAGAGAGGGAGCAAGTTGGGGGAGGGGGAGAGGGAGAGAGAGAAGCTCAAGCAGACTTCCTGCTGCGTGCAGAGCTGAATACTGGGCCTGATCTCGTAACCTGGGTATCATGACCTGAGCTGAAATCAGGAGTCGGATGCTCAACTGACTGAGCCATCTAGGCGACCTGGTTTTATGTGACTTGTATATGTTATAACATATTATGAGATTAAAATCTGTTTCAAGCTTTACATAAAATGATACGTTTTAGTGAGAAGTTATCATTTGAATCATCAAAAGACATAAAATCCTATGACTCTCTTCTAAAAATATCTTCAAAAAAAGCGTCACCTACTAAAAGGTATAACTGCTTCTGTCTAGTCTACAGTGACCTATGACCCCCACCAGCATGTTCCAGTGGAAAGCTTTGCAGAGGTATTGCTAAGAACTGGAAAACTGGCTGAGACTAAAACTGAAGGGGAGGAGGTATTTCCAACAACAGAAGGTATGGAAGAAGGTTCTAGTTCCCTGAAAATGTGTAACTCCTATTAGGGAAACCATAAATGAAAAACGAGTGAATGGGAGTGGGGAAAAATAATAATAAAATTTTCTAATTGTGAATAGTTTAACTTGACACCAACATGCATTTATTTAAAACATTTATTTGAGAACCTTCTGTTTTCTGGATACTTACTAATATTGAGGATTTAAAAGGATAAGTATGATATAATTGAAGTGCTTCTTATAGGTCTTTCTCATTTTGTGTGTTAATTAAGGACCCTTATGTATTTGCTTCACAGAATGTAGATGTATATTTCATCTTAAGAAGTTTCTGCATGCCTTCGTATCTTTCTGTGTAGAATATTTTGGAAAGAATTAAATGTATGTAAGTTCACCAAAGATAACCTTTCCATTTGTATCTTTATTTCTCATTAGTCTCCCTCCTTAAGGCTCTAGGATAGTTTCCTTGACTATTTTTTTCAGTTTCCCACTCTCTCTGCTCTGCCATCTTTAGTGAATACCTCATGATAAAAAGGCTGCTGGAGCTCCAGCTATCTCTCTATATCCCAGGCATCAATAAGGAGAAAAGAGGAAGGAGGGCAAAGCAGTCTCCTTGATAGCCCTATACACACCTTCCTCTTAGGTATTTCTGGCTGTCTCTCGCTGCCAGTAAACTTGGGTGATGTGGTCTTAACTGAGCACATTGCTGCGTGGAATAAAATGGGGGGGAAATGTATATGGGGAATAGAACTGCTGTTTTCATGGAAAACCAGATCCTGTCACTCATTTTTGGATAATCCTTCTTTCAATCAGTATTTATATGTAGTTGGAAAGAGGGGAAGCAAATACCATTGTTCTGTCCCCTATGGAGGCCTCTTGAATACCAGAGGTTTTTACTGAGTATACCATGTCCCTTCAATTCTGAGATGCCTGCTTTTTACCTTTGTTTCTGAAATCAGGGTATCTCGCAGTTGATGAGGACATTTTTTTTTTCTTACCCAAAAAGCTATTATTACATTCACGGCACACCTTACAAATAATGCTGAATATACGTGAGGAGTAGAGTTGCACTGCTGTTTACCCTTTTAATCATTCTTTATTACTTCTTGCTTTTCTTGCTTTAATTATCTTTTAAGCATTTTTTCAAATCCATAGACATTTGTAGCCAACATTTACTTTGTTTACAGTAAGAGAAGCTCTAGTATCGAATGCTGTTAGTACAGTATGTTACCTAGTAACAGACCACCGGATACTTACCATTAGTCGTATTTTAGAGATAAAGAACCATGTCTCAGAGACGTGAAACCATTGTGGTTTTTGTTGTTGCTGTTTGAGTTACAAAGCCAGTGGTTGGTTGAACATCCAGATCCAGCTCTGTCTGAGCACTGCGGTGGGGAGTCCTGCCCACGTTTCAGCCGTCTCTGCAAGGCCCTGTGCTAGACCCTGAATCAAAAAAGGGAGTAACAGGGACAAACAAAAACATGCCCGTGGTGTTATTTAGTCTGGTGTAGTTCTTTTGGTATATTCCATTCCAAACTTGCCAACCTGTTGACAATAGCATTTTTGCAAAGTGGAGTTTGTGCTGAGGAGATAAAATTGTCCCGAAGAGTTAAAAATACCTCACAGTGGAATTATGGTTTACTTCCCTTTCGTTTGACCACACGTGACATTTCCATACTCACAGGGAAGTTCTGCAGGTAGCAGAGAAATAGGCGGTGTCCTCTGTTTCACCCATGTGTTCCTCAAACGTGCTTCTGGCTAAGTGATCTTTAATTATTTGCTTATGGGTCAAAGTCGGATTCTTGAGAGGGTTTGCAGGCATAGACGCTAAGGCCTTACGAAAAGAGTGCGTCGGGTGTGGAAGGGCGTCACCCACTGATTGGCATCACAACGACTGAAATCTAGCCAGGAAGTTCGGAAATATTGATTCACACAGTTTTTGGTTTTGTTTTTGTTTTTTTAAAGATTTTATTTATTTATTTGACAGAGAGAGAGATCACAAGTAGGCAGACAGGCAGGCAGAGGGAGAAGGAGAAGAAGGCTCCCCGCTGAGCAGAGAGCCCAATGCAGGGCTCGATCCCAGGACCCTGAGATCATGACCTGAGCCGAAGGCAGAGGCTTTAACCCACTGAGCCACCCAGGCGCCCCAACACACAGTTTTTCTGTTAGTTAGCCTGCAGCATACAGATGTGTGAGTGTGAGCCCCTCTCACGCAAAGGCCTGCTTTGCAAAAAGGCAAGATAAAGGCATCAGATTATAAAGGTCCAAGAGAAGGAAGCCTTCTCCGCGCAGACCCTCTCAAATTGCTTATGAAGGCTTCTGCTATTTTCCAGAGCTGTTCGCCTAGAGAGAGTGAAAGGCCCTTGTGAGGCACAGATTTCTGGGTTGTTAGGCCTCCCCTTCTCACAGGGTCTTTAGGTACTTGGCCATCTCTCTACAGTTGGTAACTCGGTGATGAGGCACCCGAGGGATCGTGAAACATGGAGCCAATAGGTGTTTTCCAGGAACTCTTGGAGTAGGGGAAGCATACGAGAGGAGGAACCAGGGCATCCCCGTCCAGTTCCTTTTCTCACCACGTGTTCAGTATTCACGGAAGGAATGGTCCTTCAGTGTCCCCGTACTTGGAATGTGAAGTTAAGGAAGACACGGTCCGGTCTTGAGAGGGCTTACTGTTGAGTGAGGAGACAGACTAATTTGTGTACGATTAGGGCTGTAACGGCCCCACAGGAGGCGCTGCGACTACAGACGTGTGACAGCAGAGTGGAAAGGGGGTTTGAAGAGGCTTCCGGGAGCTGGTGGTCCTCAACCTGGGAGTTGAAGGATGAACAGGGCACTGCAGATGAAAAGAGCAGGGTGGCCGGGAATTGAGAGAGAGGTGGGTTGGGAGAGGGACAAGGGGCGTATTGTGGAAGAGGAGATAAAATTCACAGAAGCAAAGATGGGAAACATCACAGTTTTCCCGGGATTCGAAGGTCATTCTGATACCTGGAAAGGAGAGTAAATGTGGGCCACCAGGGAAGAAACAAGGCAACATGAGGCTGGGAAGCGAGGTAAGGCCTCATGTGCTAGGTTGAACGTTTTAAATGAACCCTCCACGGAAAGCTGTAGGGGTTTCCAGCAGAAGAGTATTATTGAGTTTTTCTTTACCTCATTATCTGTAAAATGGGCACAGTAGCTTGTAGGTTCTGTCCCTGGACTGTTGCTCACCAGTGGTGACGATGGGCCCTTGTGGGCACCGTTTTGTAGACGGGTCCCCAGACTGCATTAGCGTTCTCGGAGTCCTCGCTCGTGGTAGCCGATCCAGTTATCATTCCTCTGGTTTCCAAGGCCGGCGGCTATCATTCTCCATCCTTGTTTCACACTAGAACCCCTCAGGAAATTTTTAAGAAGTACTGAAGCCTGGGATCCGGTATGGACCCTGTATTTCAGAACCTCTGAAGTGCGGCCCATGAGTTTCAGAGTTCTGAAAGCAGTTCGGTTGTTAAGCTGTGGTTCAGATGCTTTGGAACTTACGCTTAACATTTCCAGCATCTCCCCACCTCCCAACCCCCTCATCATGTCTTTTCTTCGAACTGACACACTTGCTTCCTGAGCCTCTCCCCCGACTGTCTGGAAAAAGCCATCTGTGCCTTTGATGTCTGGGTCTGGGCTCTCCCACTTGAGGGCAGACCCCGAGTGTTCTGTCTATTTCTAACATGTTTCTAGGGCTGCTCGGGTTTTCTGAGGGGTGGGTGCAGTGTCCCTCCTCGGCTGACGGAGAGTGGGCGTGGTGCGCGCATCACAGTCACCGGGGCCGAAGTCCCTGGGAGGCTGTGCGCTGGGTGAAGCTGGATGCGAGGCCCAGGGGCGTGTGTGCTCTTCTTGGTGTGTCTGTGAGATTTTATGGGACTGCAGGTGTTTCCTTTCCGTCCTGGTGTTTCTTCACAGTATCTTTTCTGACCCTCAGATTTTAATACTCCACCAAGAGAAAGAATCCAACTCGATTAAAGCATCAAAAATTTTTTTCCGATTTTGTTGAATTTAGTGGGAAAAGCTTTCAGAACCCTTGTGTATATTAAAAATGGAATTTTTGTTTAAATTGTAGAAGTGATTTTAGTAATTTTCCTTTAATTTACATTTGGGGTTAAAATTTATGATGCATGTTCGTAAATACTGTCATATTAGGTATCTCTTGATAGCACTAATATATCTGAAATAGATATCTTTGGCTACTTTATAATATCAATATTTGTCAGGAACTCAGCAGAATTAAAGAGTGATACAGGTTAAATGACCCAAATTAAAAATTGTAAAAATATGACTTCTGACTTTGGTTCACAAGTAGGTCATGATACAAATTAAACTTCCAACATGATGTGACTTTTCAGAATTTTTTAATAAAGTTGATGAAAAGGTTTTTATGGAGACTGGCTGAAGAAAATTGATCATTATTTATTTAGCTAAATGAATGATTTAATGGCTAATGATTTCCAAATCAATAATGTGGGCAGCTTTCCTACGTGAATTTAGTTCTGGAATTAAATTTACCATAGAGTGCTTTCCAGAGGCGGTGAGTTTGCACAGAATTAGTGCTCGGAGGCTTGGGCATAGATTTCATCTGATTTTGGCTGTATACCTTGTTTAGAAAATGCATTATATTCAAGATTTTAGAACTAGCTTTGCAAATTAAATTCATACACACTGATAAGTGAATGCAGGGTAGGCTTTTTTTTCCCCCCATATACCTTTATGTTAATTTAAAATCACTGTGACTCCCATCTGTGGCAAGTGTGACATATGGTGAATCCCAGTGGGACCCTGTGAGATCAGTCTACTTCACGTTCTCCCTGAGAGTTTTGTCAGCTGTTGACTCAGTGGCTTGCAGATTCAAAGACTGAGAAACTTCCTATGTGTGGGGTTTGATTTCCACTTTTTTTTTTTTTAAGATTTTATTTATTTATTTGACAGAGAGAGAGATCACAAGTAGGCAGAGGGGCAGGCAGAGAGAGAGAGGAGGAAGCAGCCTCCTTGCAGAGCAGAGAGCCCGATGCGGGGCTCGATCCCAGGACCCTGAGATCATGACCTGAGCCGAAGGCAGCGGCTTAATCCACTGAGCCACCCAGATGCCCCTTGATTTCCACTTTGTAAGAATCCTTAAGTCTCTGTGCTGCCTAGAAGGTTTTGGTGCCCGGGGACATGATCTCATGTAACTCTGATTATCTGCCAGAGGCCCTGTCTCCACATCCACCACGCTGGGAATCAGGGCTTCAACAAATAAATTTTGGGGGAGCACAGACATTTAGTTCATAACACCGTCTGGACAGATGAATCACCTCTCCTGGCTTTGGTGATTTACATTAGCTTTCCGAGCCGTGTAAAAGCAACGAGGTAATACTACCTCCTTTGTGGGTTTTTTTTTTTTTAATTTTTAAATTTTTTAAATTTCTTTTCAGTGTACCAGAATTCATTGTTTATGCACCACTACCCAGTGCTCCATGCAATTTGTGCTCTCCATAATACCCACCACCAGGCTTACCCACCTTCCCACCGCCCCCGCCCCGCCCCTTCAAAACCTTCAGATTGTTTTTCAGAGTCCATAGTCTCTCATGGTTCATCTTGCCTTCCAATTTCCCTCAACTCCCTTCTCCTTTCCATCTCCCCATGTCCTCCGTGTTATTCCTTATGCTCCACAAATAAGTGAAACCATATGATACTTGGCTCTCTCTGCTTGACTTATTTCACTTAGCATAATCTCTTCCAGTCCTGTCCATTTTGATACAAAAGTTGGGTATTCATCCTTTCTGATGGAGGCATAATACTCCATTGTGTATATGGACCACATCTTCTCATTCACCTGTTGAAGGGCATCTTGGTTCTTTCCACAGTTTGGCGACCATGGCCATTGCTGCTGTGAACATTGGGGTACAGATGCCCTTCTTTTTCACTACATCTGTGTCTTTGGGGTAAATACCCAGTAGTGCAATTGCAGGGCCATAGGTTTTTGTGACCTTTAGAGCTAATTCTTGCAAAACATTTTTCTCCTATCTGGCTTGCTAGAGCAGATATTTTTAAAATGATAGGTATTTTTGCTTTATAATAATTATTGTTGTTGCCTAAAGCAATGGCAGGAGCCCAGTGCAGAGTTTCCACTTAAGTCATTTGAGTGTCAGGCTAATTTGGCTGGTGTATAGAATATGGAAATATCAGTTAAAACCATAAATTAATGTTGGTTCATATTTACAGAGACCTTAAATACCAAACAATTTAATTTGTATTATGAAATGGGAAACCATTGAAGAGGGGAGTGTGTTTGTGTGTGTGTGTGTGCATGTGTGTGTTTTAAGTTGAGACATTACACTAGTGCTTGATTACAATTAACAGAAAAGTAGTATGAAAGTGCTGTTTTAGAATGGATTGGGAGGAGGCAAATGAAGGCATCAAGTAAGATTGGAAGGTTGTTAAAGAGTCCAGTTTTTAAACTAGAGTGTGTGGTTCTGAAAATATAAAGTGTGAGAAAGAGTTTTTTGGAAACGAATCAGCTTGCTTGGACGGCTGATGGTTGGGAGCTGAGAAGAGGGTAAAGTCCAAGATGATTCTGGGATTTTCTGTTTTGCTAGTGGGGAGAACAGTGCACCGTCGTCAGAAATCTGAATGGTACTGGGTAAAGAATTAGTAATGTGGGGGAATGTTTGAGTCCCAACAAGCACTTGGTAATGTAGGTCTTACGAAGTGGCCCGTGGGTCAGGACTCTGGAGATAAAGGTTGGGGAAATATACTGAGGTATTGGCTGAGTTCTGCTGGGAAGATCTTGTGAAGTAGGATTGGCAGAGAGTCGTGAAATCATCTAATAACCGAATTCCCACATTCAGCGGTTGAGGAGGGGAGGGTCTCGTGACACAGACACGGAAGAGGGTCATTTGAGGATTGCTACTGGGGAACCCTGGGACCCTGAAGCCAAGGAAGAACCCCGTGACAGTGCCTCATACTTTGGTGAGCCCTGAGTGAACGTGGAAAGGAGAGGACTGTCGAGTTTGTTAGAATGGCGAGCTCTCGAGGGAACATTTTCTCCCCCCGAGAATGGTCTGATTTACTTACGTGTTGAAAAGGACTTTCTCTGATTCTAAATCCCCTTTGTTGATTGAGGAAAACAGCTACCTTCCTCCACAGAGAGGTTGTGAGGAATAACTAGTGGAAATAAGTGTCGAGTGCTCCCTGCGAAGAAGCTGAGTAAGGACAAGGGTGGTCCCAGAGGTGCGGCAGCTGATCGGGAGTGACTGTGAGAGTCTGCTGTTGTCCTCCCGGTGCAATTAGTCTACACACCTAAATGCAGCAGCTAGTCGTTGATAGCTATGATTTCTGTAAAATGGAAGTAATCACCCCTGTTACCGCCATGGCAGTTCCTAATGGAAGAACCGATTATCTCTCATTTTGGGGGGGGGGGGGAGTCAAAAGTGTCCTAAACGAAGAAAGGAGGAAAATTATTTGTTTCCGCAAGTCTGTAGTTCATATGGGTGGGGGAAGGAGCTTTCTAGGTGCTTTCTATATGCTAAAGAGATGAGCTGCACTTGCTTCATTGAATCCTAGTTTACATGTGAGGAAAATTAAGGCTCTGATCTAAAATCCAAAACGCTTTGAAAACCAAAAGGACTTTTTGTAACTTGCTTGGCTTCAAAACCTGAACTAAGCTGACACGAGGTTATTTAAGTCTTTGCTTTATCTCGTTTAGTATGAGCATTCGAATGTTTTACAGCAGAAATATTAATGTCTTTGATCATTGGGTGCTTCCAGACCGGCTGAAGGTATCATATAATATGTGGTATACTTACAGTATAACTTCCTGAAAGTCCAAAACATTCTGAATTCTGGGACACAAAATCATGCAGGAAATGGTGGGTCTCTGTTTTGATCCCAAAACTTTCTGAGGATGGTTTTCTTCTCGCCATATCATTCTGGCTCATTAGTTTATAGATGTTGTTTAAGTTGTTCTAAAATGTACCTGGAATTTTGGGTTTATTTAGGTATGGCCAGACATCCAGAAGTAGAAATGTTTGTCATGAAGGGAGAAGTTTATATTCACAGACTAGAAACAGGAGGCAGG
Organism: Meles meles; assembly: GCF_922984935.1. Classification (NCBI taxonomy): domain Eukaryota; kingdom Metazoa; phylum Chordata; class Mammalia; order Carnivora; family Mustelidae; genus Meles; species Meles meles. The sequence continues at coordinate 11,156,550 of NC_060080.1, read as the reverse complement.
GCAGGCCCCAGGGCCCCGGGGAAAGCACTTGGGTCAGCCCAGGTCACAGGCAGAGGGTTGAGGGGAAAGCAGGGACAAAAACCTTTATTCTGTTTTCCATAGATAAGCTTGAGAAAGCCTAAAATAGATGGTGTGAATAATTTTGTTAAGACTCCAGGCTAGAGAGCTGTCTCAATTTGTCCAGTACCTAGCCCTGGGCTGATTAGGGCAGAAAAGTGTAAAAGAATATAAAAGCCAGTGAGAAAAGGTGGTTCAGAGTATTGGCTCTGAATTGGTTGCTTTGCATATCAAAGGTGTGCTCTCAGCAACTTGTTTGCAAAGGGCAGTCCTTACAGGTTTATGAAGACCCCCCAAAATGTCAAAGCATTATATTAAATACATAAATAAATAAACACACTTTAATTATGAAATAAAATCTATGTGGATTTTATTCGCTCAGAGCAAACATTTGTTGCTTGGTACAAGTAACGATGATTCTTTCGACTAACATCTGACGGTGATTTTTGTCATACTTTGAGATCTTGAAAATTAGCTATTTTATCTTTCCTGCTGCATTAAGCTTTGTATGCAATTATATATGTTCAAGAAATGCTAGAGATCATCTTGTCAGTTGTTTCTAAGAAATAATATAACTATTTAAAAAACAAACCTACTGAAATTTAGGTATTTCAGATGAAGATCCTCCCCTTGAAAGATATTTCCTGGGGACTATGCATTTATTTCAATGATGCCATCACTGTTCTTTTTCCTTGTTTCGTCTGTTGTTAGGTTGTTTTTGTTTTGGAATTTCCTTCAGAGTCTGTAGCATATTCACTGGCATGGCCTCTGGAGTATTTTCATCTATTGAGGGTGCTTTGGTTTTCGGATACAGACAAATGCATGTTAAATGGCGTGAAAGATTAAGTCAATTACATGATTTTAAAAAACTCGATCTGACTGGAAGAGAATCAGTAATGGGACTGATGTTCACAGTGGGCCTCAGAATGGCCCCAAGCACAACTCTAAGAGGTGTGGACCTTCGGTAACTAGGGCAAAGCCACACACCTGAAATATACGGCTTCTGAATCTCGAGGAGAAAGAGCTAATATTGATGAGTGGGTTCACATACACTTATTTGAAAATTGGCTTCCATTGTGCATAAAGAAGGGAAGTATCTGAAAACAAAATGGGGGTCGGAAAAAAACTAGGTGAGATTACAGTCGTAGCTCACTTTGTAAGAAACTACGTAAGAAAGGAAATTAACAGGAAAGAATTATTAGTATGTGATACTATTGGAATTTTTTCCTCCCGTCCGAAATATGGGTCCTGAAGGACTGTGAGGCAGGTATCAAATGGTAGATAGAAGTCAAGTGGCAGCCCTGGGATTTTGTGTGTGTGTGTGTGTGTTTGTATAGTATGCAATTTCTTTCTTTTTTTTTTTTAAGATTTTATTTATTTATTTGAGAGAGAGAGAAAGCATGCACAAGCAGGGGACTGAGGGAGAAGCAGACTCCCCGCTGAGCAGGGAGCCCAATTTCGGACTTGATCCCAGGACCCTGAGATCATGACCTGAGTAAGGCAGATGCTTAATCAACTGAGCCACCCAGGCGCCCCCAGTATGCAATTTCTGCACACTAAGTAAATCTTTCTCATACCTTCCAGAGTGTTCTGTAAATTAAACTTACAAGTTTCTTCTTACTTTATCTTCTGGTGTCCAGAATATATAGCTAACCCCTTCATCCTTTAGTTTTGATAGTGTCCTAGAACACACTCGCTTCTTTGCTCTCCTATTTGTACAAAATTTGGTTTAGGCCCTTTGCATTGTAGTATTTATTTATTTGGAGACTTTCTTTTGTTCCAGTGTGTTTATCCCAAAGGGCGGAATCTGATTCTTATTAGTGAAATGTCTGGTTCAGAGAAGGTTCTCACTGATACGGAATGAAGGAATGAATTTGCCGATGGGCCTTGAAACGAGTAGTTTTTGAGTAGGAAACCCTCTGATATCGTATGATTCCTTGGAAGTCCTGAGGCTGACCGGTGGTCCAACTTGGTTCATAAGGTTGGAGAAATCAGAGGATATGAGTATTTAAAGAGGCAACATTCTCTCTGTAAGGCACAGTGGAGAAAGCTCAGTTTGTTCCCCCAGGAGTCATCCACAGGAGATTTTGAGTTCTAAGTCAACTTTGGACACTTGCTGGTGGTTGCTTAGCCCACCACCATCTCATTGCCCAGACTGCCAGCTAAGCCCAGATTATATAAATGACTTAAATTTCAGTTCAAGTAAGACACAATTAGGAAGGTAAATTTTCTGGAAAAAAAATTATGTGGTGTATTTCCAAAGTCGAATATCATTTACTTTGGATTATTCACATATTGTTCTCCTTCATTAGTGCAGATCATGAGAGTCTGTGTTCTTTAAAAATAAAGGATTTACATTGTGATTATATACAACTACCTGGTATTTGTCACTAAGACCCTAAATGAATGGAATATTTCCTTATTAATGCAAGCTGTATATAAACACAGATTTTGTTAGCACTGTGCTCGCCTGAATTAGAGCCATGACATTGATAGGTTGTTGCTTATATAAAAAATGTGGGAAAGTTGTTACTCATTGGGATCTATTTGAAGATATTATATAATCAAGGCTAGGGTTTTTTGTGGCGTGAAATGAAGAGGGATGTTCTTGGAAGGAACAAAACCATCTTCATTGTAGTAATCAAAAGACTGATCCAAAATTTGCACTCACAGCTGTTTTGTTGCTTTGATCTTCTGTGCTCGTATGCTTATTTTCCATATTAAGCTGTCCTTGATATCCATAATTTTATAGCATGGCCTGGGTCTTTAAAACCAAAAGATCAGCTGTAAGAAACCATTGTCACTGATCTGTTTGCACTTAGACTTTGTACCTGCATTAACGGAACTTTCTCTTGTTTAAAAACATTAACAGCACAATTTGAGTAAGGCAAGGTTACTATTTAATAACATAATTTCCTGTGATCTGTATTTGGGTAGTGTTAACAGACATTTGTAAAAGGTCTTAAAGAGTCCTCTGAAGCTAATTATCTGTTGAAATCATACAGGACTAAAAACATGGCACTTAGTAAGTAACTATGAAGGTCATGTAGATCCTCAAGTAAAATGATGCTTTTTTTTTTTCCCCTACCTTCAGTTCTCTTGCAGCTGGCAAGTGATGCTTTACCAAATGACATGACATTGGGTCTTGCTTATCTCCTTGCCTTGCCACAGGTAAGTTTCCCCTTACCAAGAGAGGACTTCATGAGTAAACAAAAACCGATGCTGGAGATTTTTCCCAGTAAATTGGTCATTAGAGGTTTCAGTTCCTTTTCATTGTTCTTATGTGCTGAAGGGACTGTGGTATCGGTATTCTGAGAGCAGATGCCTCCACTTTAGCTGACGTCGTAATTTCAAATCTTCTTTTACATGCATAGGACCTGCCTTTACAGTATCTTCTGCATTTGAACGTAGTCCTCTTAAAGTTGAGCTTGAGAGGATGCGGTGGAAACTTTGAGCCGAAATTCTCCAGTGATGACTAGAAATGTAATAGTTTATGATTTCCTTAACTTCCTTTCAGCAGAGTTTGTTCTGTCGTGTTCCTTTCTAGGTGTTAGATGCTAACAAGTGCTTTGAAAAGCAGGCCCACTCTGCTCTGTCTCTCCAGTTGGCAGCCTATTACTGTAGCCTGCAGATCTACGCCCGCCTGGCTCCGTGTTTCAAGGACAGGTGCCATCCCCTCTACAGGGTGAGTCCTTGTGGTTTCCACTCGATTAACAAGCAGAGTTAAAGCTTCTCTAAAATCGTTTAAACATGCATTTACCTCTTTGAAGGGACTGGTGTGCTTTGTATCCAGAACATTCTCCCCGATGGGTGACACCCCTTGCCTTTGCTCTGTGGGACAGAGTTGTTTTTCCAGGCATCACGAAGAGGCAGTTTCCAGTGTGTATTGTGAATGCCGATTCTTCCCGCAACTTTGCTGTCGTTTATGTTATTTTGCAAAGTGCTTAGGGCAGGTTAAAGTAGTAGGAGAGGAGAAATGGAGAATTGACTTTTCAGCCCACTCCCCGAAAGGAAGATGGCTCCAACTTAGGACTGGAGACACTGTAGTTCTTTGAGCAACGCTATACTTGGATTTATTTTAAAGCCAGAAATAGGGGAGTACTAGCTGGACAGATGAAATGTTGAAACCTGCTGCCAAGCTCCAGACAATTTTGATATAACTTTATTGTTGATTTCTGAGCCAGAGAGTCTAAGCGTGGCCTCGGATTACATGTGCCACCTTTTGTGGACACAGAGGTGTGACAGATGCCACGAGGTCTAGCTGTGTATACCAGATTTAAATATCAGCCTCGGGAAATTGTCTGTTTCTTGTACTGGAGTATTTTAAGAGAACTGCCACCTTTAAGAGTATATAAGCAAATAGATCAGACTTTCAAATCCAGTCTGTGTGCCAGTGAAAGGTTCCGATTGTGCTGAGGCGGGATTCTTTCTCCCCTGACTTCATAGCACACTGTCAAGAAGGAATTTCACAACCCAAGAGCGAATGAGAGTTCTAGCTGTCTCAGCCACCCAAAACATGGCTAAGCACATGAAAACATTCCATTTGTGGCAAAAATCTGTGGCTTTCCTTCATCAGTTTTTCTTTAAAGAGAGTAAGGGCAGTGGGGAGGCTTGGGGATAACCTCCCACAGGCTTGCTGTTATTAGACATGGACTGTCCTCTGGCATAGTTTGAGCACGATGACATTTGGCCAAGAAAGGAATGTTTTCTTCTTTTTCCAGTTAATAAAAGATACTCCTTATTTTGGAGATTCTGGATTTATTTTGTTTTGTTTTTGATAGCTACTGCCGCTTTGTACAGTTACTTTCTTCCATGCTCTAGTAACTTTCCTTTGTTCTGTTTTTATATCTCAGGTATGTTTTTATGTGAAATAAGAAATTGACCTACTGTGCTATCAATTGAGGGAAAGAAGTGATTATATAGGTGGAAATGTGGCAGGTTTCCTTCCGGAACAGCGTACTTAATGGCTTTCTTACATTCAATCAGATGGCTGGCAAAGAATGTTCACGGCGTGTTTGCTGGAGTCTGCTTCTAAGTACCCTATCTTTCATTAGTGCTGAGCATGGACCCAAGTAACCATTTTCTCTAAAGCTCCCAAGTGTGTTTGAAACACAGCGAAGCTTTACTTTGACCAAAAGCATTGTGCCTTGTTACAAATATAAGTCAGTCACGTCTTCAGAATGTACTTGGCTGAGATTTCCGAGTGGGTACCGTGGCAATGGGATTCATCTCTTTGGTTCCTGTGTCCGTCGTCTGTGTTGCGATCGCAGTGTGCCCAGCACTGTGCTCCACTTTCCGTGGATACAGAGGATCGAAAGGCCAGTCAGCTGGGTACCTTGTGTGTGCCCTGGGCTCTGAGCGTTAACATGAAAAGACGGTTGTGGGTTCCTAAGCCCAGCACTTACTATAAATGCGTAGAAGACAGTTGCGTATGTGGGGGTGGGAGGGTCTCCCCGAAGGAGCACTGCAGACCCACGCGGCCCAGACCACATGTCCATCCTTAAAGCGCCAAAGAACTTTCTGCAGAACCACATTGTGGCCCCACTTCAGTTTCTTGGCAACCTTAGTTAAAGTAGTCCCCTTGAAGAAATATTCGAGTACAACATAATTTTTCCCGTTCTAAATTATTTTGTCCCAAAAGTTAAAAGTCCCAAATCACGTACTGTTTCTGAGAGAGGTAACTTAGGAGAAGACCATTAAGTTGCACCCCACTTTTATATCTGAAAACTCATTTCCTTCCTCAGATGCCGCCATCGCTCCATAAGGCACCCCATTCGAAATGTCCACACCTGCAGCATGGGAGGAGACAAAGTAGAACACTGAAAGCTAAGGGCTAGAAGTGAAGGTGCTTTCAGCTTGGTTTCTTCTGTGTTCCCAGCAGCTCTTTTCACTTAGTAGAAGTGGGAGCATTTTATTTCCAGTTCTTGTATTTTGTATATCGAGTGCCTTATGTGAAGGACCTAGAGCTTGGCATCGTGGTAAGAATAGTAAGACTTGTTCCTGCCTCTTTTTACCCTTAACTCCAGTTTCTGTTTCTTCCTTCCAGCTTGTGGCACCCCACTATTCAACTCTTGGCCTTGTTCTTGTCACCATTTTCCTATCAAACTATCTTTTCCTTGGAAGATGTTCCTTGGAGCTCTCCTGTCTTGCCCCAGCCCTGGGCTTCTGATTCTTGGTTGTTAAGACAGCTCATACCTACCCTCCCCCTGCCAGCCCATGGCATGGTTCCTAACATCTGCTCCCCTTCTCCTTTTGGGCTGCATAGCAGAAGGCAGGTGCTGTTCGGGGTCATTGCTTCTGGAGCAGCATTAGGTCCTTGTGGGAACAGAAGCCAGGAAAGTCCATGTGGCCCAGTGGTGATGCCTCCCAACATGATTTCTAACTTCTTGGCTGCTCCAGACAGAAACAGGTGTGCCCTCCAGTAGTGTTAAGGCAGCACCGGCTCAGGAACCAGCTCCTTCTCCAGGGACTTCTTGGCAACTCTCTAGAAAGCATTGTGTTGGTTGGTAGTCTCAAAGGAGATCTGAAGAGTTAGAAAGTATCCGTGATTTTTTTATTTTTCTTTTTATTTAACATCAAGATACAAAGTCGTTCTGAAATTCTTCCAGGCAGACGTGTTTACAGGGAGCTAGCAGATGTGTGAATAACAGATGTGTGAGCACCTGTCCCATGTCCTCAAGTTAATTCAGTCCCCTTGCTTCCTTCACCCGAACCACTGTAACAGCCTGGTAAACCTCACCCTGTCTTCATTTTTGTTAGTTTGTATCTTTTCCCAAACGTCTGTCAGAATGGCCTTTCTGAGGTGGAGACCCGGCCATCCTGCCTTCTGCCTCCAATCCCTCCATGATTTCCTGTCGTCCTGGCAAGGTCTGCACGTCCCCCACAGTCTGACCTCTGCCTGTTTCTCCAACTTCATCTTCCTTTGTTCCTGCTATGCCAGACCACTTAAATCTCTCAGGTGTCCTGTGTATTCTCTTTCCTTGTCTTCAAACCTGTACTCTGCCTGCAACATTTCTTTGCTTATTTAACTCCTTGGTTCAGGCATTACCTCACCGGGCAGGCTTCGCGCCGCCTGCCTCTATCCTGCCGCCTGCCGCTATCCCGCCGTGCTCCCAGGCCATGTCTGGTGCTCTTCCGTGGGCTTTGCCCTGCCCTCCACTTACCTCAGTCATAGCTCTGAAACACTCCCTTGTTTGGAATTTAAGTACTTCTCGTCTCACGAGATGATGAGCTGTTTGAGGGTGTCTGTGTTGTATTTGTTGGTTTTCCTAATGCTTAGAGCAGGACCTGGATAATAAAAGGGAGTAAATTAGTGTTCACTGGATAGATTATTGAAAACTAATGAGTAAATCTGTAGCGCATGTGAAATGATTGAAGTGTGCGTGTATTTGTTAAAGTATTTATCAAGTGATTACTTTATGCCAGGCAATGTTCTAGATCCTGGGGAAACACGAGTGAACAAAGTAGTGAAAACCCTTGCTCTTCCTGGACTTACATTCCATTGAGGAAAGGACGTCATAAGCAAAATAAGGAAATAAAATATATACTCTGTTAGATGGTGATAAGAGCTATGAAAACACAAAGCAAAGAAGAAGAATGAGAAGTATGTGTGTGTAGAGTATGATTTAAACAGATTCAGAGAAGATCTCAAATTGCGAAAGTGACTTTTGAGGAAAGACAAAGAGATGAGCACAGCACCACGAAGACGGAAGGGGAAGAGCGTTCCACACAGAGAGACCAGCAGTTACGGCAGTATCGAAGCGTCCCTGTGCCCATATACGTACTGTGGGATTTTCTCACAATGTATTTGAGACGGTATTGAAATTTTACTTTATAAAACTCAAAGTGTTGAAGAGTTGCCTGACTCCAGATGAAAAGGACAGAAATGCCATCTGTGAGCAGACTCTTCACTGTGACCAGTAAGGTTTCCTCTGTTTGGCTAAGAAGTGTCGAAAAGAGTGTGTGTGTGTGTGTGTGTGTGTGTGTGTGTGTGTGTATGTGTGTGGAGGGGTTGGATAACAGCAAGGGTGAACTTAGGGGCTTGCCTATGGGAATTGTCCATGGGCAGGAGGAAGATCAGACTAACCCCGAAAAGCCATCGTTTCTCTTACAATGGCCCTCGCATTTGTTCTGCCCCTTGACCCTTTGAGCATCCCCATTTGGCGGAAGGTAAGACTCTGATAAATCCAGTGGCTCGCCCCAGGTTGCTGTGGTAGGAAGGGACGCCTGTCACTTCGCGCTTCTGCTTCCCAGCTCTGCCTGCTTTGGCTTGGACCCGAGCGTCTCTGGCTTGGAGGCCCCATGAGTCATGTCCAGCCGGACGTTCCACTGCGGCTGCCGGTAAAGTCGCCGCTCCCTCGTGGACCAGGGGAACCCCTCAGTGATCGGGCTGGCTCCTCCTCACCCCAGCGGCCATGAGCCCGACACCAGATCTTTCGAAGTTTATGTTTGAGCTCCTCAGAATTTCTCTCTGAAGTTAACATCCCTTCTCACACCGCTGTGCCTCTGCAGGTGTAATTTCCCCGCTTAAGTGCCTCCGTCTTCTTCCCACTCTCAGCATCTAAGTCTGAGCTCGAGAGAGCCTCCTGTGTGGAACCTTCTCTGCTCCTGAGCAGACCCGGGCCTCTCCCGTGTCTTACTGCTCTTGTGCGGACGCCCTGTGAGCGCTTCTTTGTGCTGTTGTCAGCGATGCACGGCTGTCTCCTCTCCGTGTGGCGATCTTATTTGGGGACAGGGACCCCATCTTTCTCTGAATCCCCAGGACCTCACCCGCTGTGGCTCCTCAATGGCTGCTGATTGGCATGTGCATAGCTTCTGGAACCATTAGCTGCTGTGGGTCGGGGCAGCTTCACACTTGGGTTTGGGGACCTCCGGCTTGCTTAGGTTGGCGGGACTTAGACAGGCCACCAGAACCAGATGTCGTAAGTGCACAGGAGCTGTCCATGGACCACCTAATGGCTCATGATTCCAGTCTTTTCAGCATCTTCCTTTGCATAAAAGAGCTCTGCTGAGTTTGGAATTAAATATAACAAACTCCCGATGAATCACCGTAGAAATTGAAATAAAAGTAGTTTCCATTTGTTGCCCACGCATAATAGCACTCAGCGGAGCTAGCTTTCACTCAATTGTCACTTTACCTTGTTTCTGTTTTCAGCCCTCCCATTCTCTGCTTCCACCCCCTGGAGTTCTGAGCTGCGGGAGGATAACTTAGGTAGATTTCTAGGTTTGAATGAAAGTACTGATAGAATCTGTGGGGTTATTTCTGACAAAGGACCTGTACATCCCGATGGGAAACCCTGCCTGGAGCCAGCCAGCCGGCCAACCAGCACAGGCCCTGGAGCTTCCCTAGCTTATCTCTGGAGGAGGCCATCTTGCCTCTACTTTTCTTAGTGACAGAGGACAATGATTGGCAGATGGTCAGCTGGAAAGAGTCTTCTCTCCTCATATTTGTCCTGATTGACTTGTTTTTATATTTAAGAAATAATACACACATGGCCATAAAACCCAGTTGATGAGAATGGTAGACAGCAAAAAGTCAGTGTTTCCCTTTTGGTTCCTTCCAGAAATAGTTTATGAACATGCATATGTATGTCAGTTTTATATGCAAATGCGAATAGGCACATTGTTACCCTGATTTTGTTTTCAATTATACCTTACCTTTATAATTATTGTAAATGCATCTCAAAGTGTGATCTTTCCTAGCATTCTTTTTAAAAAGTTTCAGAAGATAAAATCGGTTAAAAATGGAAACATGTCCTTTAGTTTTATATGCTAGAGAAGCAAACCCAGCAGGGGATCGAATTCAAAACTTTATGGTAGACTATTTCTAAAATGTGGTTTTTTTAAGCCACTAATTGAAAATACTAAGTAGAAAATTATTTCAAGCAAATAACAGCCCTAGAGGGGAAACACACCACCTGTTTAAAACTTCCCAACCAATATTACCAAGAAATGGAGACTATTAAACCCAAATGGATTTATTACCTCTACTAGTAAGCAGTAGATTAAGTCATGGGGCATTCCGTAGTCATGAATATTTAGGCGTAATTTTTTTTTTTTTAACAGGGACTTGACCATATTCTTTGAAGAAATTATATTTTATTCACCCCCTGAAGAACTGCATTGCCAAATTTGGGGGGGGGAATTAGAATAATTTAATTCTCCACACTTTCTGTTCAAGTTTTTGATGCCTTTTTATGTTGTTAGTTTTTGCAGCCTGTGATGTTTTGCAATGTCACTTTGAATACTGAATAAGGCAGATTTTGAAGCTACCTGTAAAGTCCTACAAAAGCTTCCTAGAAGCCAAAAGCTTTCATACCCTTGTATCATGGCATTGAGCTTCGTTGGGAAAAGGGACAGAGCTTTGACTATACCCTACATACACAAAAGCAGCGATTTCAGATGTCAGTTTGGATGGAGAACACTGAGGAAACCTGTTGGGAGCGTAGGGAAAAAGGGCCTGATGTTGTGGACAGGGCGGTAGATGAGAGGCAGGAGGTTTGCCTCGCTTCTTCGCTAGCAGACCGTAGCTGAGGCTGCGTGGAGGGCAGACTGGCGTCTCGAATCCAGAGCCATAGTCTCGAATGTACATCACTGGGTTGTATGAGGGACAAATGACATTCACGTCAAAGTGCTTAGACACTTGAGTGCCATACACTTGGGGCTTGAGTGAATGAATGAAATGAAGCTTTGGGGTAAGTAGGGGGATGCTTTGGAGTATTTTGAGAGAAAGTATAAGCTCAGGGGAAGAACTTATTAAAACTTGAATATTGGAAGTAATCACAACCAGTAAAGTTCCTTGAGGAAGAGCTGGAGGTGGTAATGGTAATGGTAAGAGGATAATTTGCGTAGAGGGCTAGAACTTACAACATGCTAATCCATCTAGCCTCATTTAATCTTTATGAAGATTCTATAAAGAAAAAAATGGCTTCAATTTTAGTAATGGAAAACACGAAGCTCAGTGAGAAGAGCCAGTAGTCAGGGTATCTGATGCCCGTTCCTGTGGTTTTTACCCGTAACTGATTTTCCTTTTTCTTAGAAGCCTTTGCGAGTTGTCCCTTCTCATTAGTATTGTGTTTTACACAATAAATTGAAGTTTTGAAAACCTTCCTGTACATTTAACAAGTATTCGATGATCCATAAATTTGAAGACACTTGGGAACCTATCACCAAAGAATTAATTACCTGCTCCTAGTCACCACCATTATTAGGACAGAATTTTAAAACCAGGCATGTTTATGTCAAGGGGTTGAACAGAAAAGGGTATTCTAAACTCTCTCTGTTGTCATTAGAGAAGCAAAAAATGAAAGACTTGCAGATGTATCTTGAATCAAATATTTAGTTGGGTACCTACTATTGTGTGTCCTCTAGGGTCGTTTGTATTGCATATGTGTGTGTAAAGGGGATGAGAGGGAGAATGCACATGTGTGTTTAAAAAGCAAATCTAGATGTAATATGCAATGACAACATTAAATCCATCAGTGAAAGTTGATCATTTGTAGAAGGACTCTGATACCAAACCTTAATTACATTTGGTGGGAGGTCTGCATATACTGGGCTTTCCAGGATCCTTGTAATTTCAGGGGGTGCCTGGGTGGCTCAGTTGCTAAAGTATCTGCCTTTGGCTCAGGTCATGATCTCAGGGTCCTGGGATCAAGCCTCACGTGGGCTCCCGAGTCCGTGGGGTGTCTGCTTCTCCCTCTCCATCTGTCTCTCCCTCTGCTTGTGCGCGCGCTCGTTCTCTCTCTCTCTCACTCTCTCTCACTGTCTTTCTTTCTCAAATTAAAAAAAAAATGTTTTTAAAAGGATCCTTATAATCTCAAGAGCTACACCTTCCTTGTTGACCAAGTAGAAAAGGGTGGTTTTGCGGGGAGGCATTGTGCTTGGGAGTCACAGGCCACCCTGCTACTTAACCCAGTGGCCTCGGTCAAGTGTCTCCTTTTGCGTCTGTAAAACATATGATACTAGTAGAATCTGGTCCCACAGAATTGTTAGTATTAGATGAGATTCACTACATGTGTGTTTGGTACTATGCCTGTCTCCACACTGAAGACTATTAGGTGTTTGTTCTTAAATAGTTCTTAGTATGGTGAATGCATTTGATGTATAAAGAATCTGAAATAAAAAATACAGAGGGGCTGGGTAATTTCGACTTAGTAAAGGGAAAGACATTGAAGTTGTTTAAGCTGTGTCAGAATATACTGGCTTTAATTCATTAGTCTGTGGTTGTACTTGGAGCAGAGATCTGCTCTGAAGATTTAGTGGCGGGACACACGAGAAAAATTCCACACCTGGAGGAATTTCCAAGGATTTATTTTATTTCCATGGTTGAATTCCTATACATTCATAGCATTTTAGCCTTCAAAGGGGGATCGTCCGGTGATGTTCCTTTGTTTTACATCCGAAGAAACTGAGCCCCTGGAGAGCCATGAGAAAGGATCCCTCTCTTGGCTCCCTCCGTGGACTTCCCATCACTCTTGGTCTGAGACCCTGCAATGGTGCTTATAATCAGAAGCCTTCTGTGGGTTGTTTCTGTGTATGTGTTTGTCTGTCGCTGCTTTTTAATTCCTTGAGCGCAAGCTCTAGGCCCAATTTGCTTTCTTAGAATGAGGGACACAAGAGTACTTTAAAATACTTTGTTTTACTTGTGCCCCATAACAAAGCATGAGGAGGCTGTGCTTATTGACTCCTATGGGTAGGAAACAGATAGGAAATTATTGCCCCGAACTGCATCTACTGAGTGAGGGACCTGGAGTGTGCAGTACCCCTGACCTGAAAGCCACCACTGCTGTCCCTGTGCTCCCCTCTTAGCTCACCTGATTTGTGCGAGAGAATCTACTGTGCTCTGGAAGAGACAAGCTCATGAAGTATACATGGTCTCTGCCATAATTTAATAAGCTGTAATTTAATATTTCTGAGAAAAAGCAATGTAAAATAAATTGTGTAGTGGAGGTACAATTAAAGTGAGTGGCTTTGAGTAAATCCCACAGTCCCATTCATTTTCAGAATACCTGCTTCATGCCAGGCCTTGGTTTGTGTGTTTTATATATATTGTCTCTCAGGCTTCACACAACCATGCAGGCTGCGTTTTACTGCCATTTTGTAGATGACACAGCTGAGTTCGTGGTTGGTAAGTAAGTCAGCACAAGGTCATCCAGCTAGGACCTTCTGCGGGTCCATGCTGATTTCACTAGGCCGTGTCATTTTCTTCATTGGCAAGTACATGAAGATGAAGGTTGTACGTGAAGACTGGAAACTTTCTGTGGGATGAAGAAAAGCCCACATAAATGTTAGTAATTATGCTCATTATTGCTTTGTGCTACCATTTTGGAGCTCTCCCCTCAACTGGGTCTTGGGATTTTTCCATAAATTGTATCAGAATGCAAAGAGAATAGAAATGAGAAGGCATTACACAATCGAGGTCAAGTGAAGAGAGTGTAGGTCATTCTCCCCAAACAGGTACTAAATCCCTGAGATGCCAGAAAACAAAAGGTAAAACCTGAATGTGAGGAAAACCTGTGGGAAACCCTTGAAACAATGGAGGTGGTGAGCTTCATGAACGGGTGGAAAGCAACAGCCTGGCAGAGAGGGGCTCGGAGTCCCACCCAGAGATAGGCTGCATGGGTCTGGCCTCTCCTTCCCAGTGCTTGGGGCGACTGTAGACTGAGGGCTTCGGTCTGAAAGCACAGGGTGGGAGTGATTATGGGAGAAAGCTGTCCTTGTGGTGGTGACTGTGGGTTTGCAGCTGGAGTGCAGAACCGGGCCGCAGGGTGCTCTGTGAAAGGACGGCTGTGGACGAGCTCTCCTGCCAGCCTGAAGCCCTGCTCATGGCAGATGTGCTCTCGCTCTCTCTACCTCTAGGCAGAACCGTACTAACCAGATGAGGTATGAGGAAACAGGCAGCAGTGGTGTGCACCCGGAGACGGGCTGGCCAGCCCTGGAGTGGTGTGGCCCTGTACCACATCACTTCCGGCCTGGCTGAGCCCTTGGTGTGTGACTCTGGGTGCTGCCCAAGGTCAGTCAGTGAGCAGAAAGGGGGTGGGGGTGAATGTCAGCTGTAGAGGTGGCCCTGGGAGTTGAGGTGGCCCTGGGAGCTGAGGCGTGGGATCCCCTTTGCCTGAAGCCATGGCCAGAAATACCATCCATATGCGGTGGATTTCCACATCTCTTCTAATGGCAGATAGATTTGCTTCTTTCATGCCTTTTTTCTGTCAGGTCTTAGCTATGAAGGCCTTAGCACCTGTTGTACCCTTTACTGGAATTGGTCTCACTGGTTTTTGCTGGCCTTTTTTTTTTTTTTAAAGATTTTATTTATTTATTTTTCAGAGAGAGAGAGAGCACAGGCAGACAGAGTGGCAGAGGGAGAAGCAGGCTCCTTGCAGAGCAAGGAGCCTGATGTGGGACTCGATCCCAGGACGCTGGAATCATGACCCGAGCCGAAGGCAGCCGCTTAACCAACTGAGCCACCCAGGCATCCCTTTGTTGGCCTTTTTAACTGCTGATACCTGAGCAGTTAGTCTGAGCATTAACTCTTCCAAGATGTCCCAGAAACGTGGCCACGCCCAGCTTGTCTGTATTCCCACAGCACCCCGTGCTCACTGGTGTTACACCATTTTCCAACTGCTTGACTGTGTCTCCAGATAGACTGCATTCTCGGAGGAAAGGGTCACATCTTCTTAGTGCATCACTTGGCACAAAATATTTGAACGAATGAAAGATGGTCTCATACCTTACTTTGGAGAGGTGGTTTTCAATCCCAAGTCTTTTGACTTGAGATGCCCTTAATCTGTGGTTTTTCCAATAGAAATGAGTGTATGCATAGCAGTAGGGAAAAAACATGGACATTTTCCTCAACTCCACCTCCTGGAACCCAAGAAGATTTCTTTAATTGGTTTTTATTGGCACTCCCAGACTGTTCCCTAATAGGATCAAGAGAGAAATATCAGGCTGGGTTTGATAATGTAGACTCGACACTGACAAATCTCCTGTGTAGCTCAGAATAATGGCTTACACATCAGAAATGCTGACAGCTTACTATAATTAGAGGTGTTTCTGAGAACCAAAGGTAGATTCTGGAGTTTTTTCCTTATTTGCTTATATTAAAATATAAACCATGTCTTCCCAAGAGTTGGGAGTGATGGAGATACTGTTTTGGAGTATCAGGCTCCCTGTTAAATATCCCCAAATTTTTCATGGTTGAGCTGCTGTTGCTTCGTTGACACCCAGACCAACTTTAGTGTAAATAAATGTGGCCAATTGATCACTTATTTTTCTTTCCTGTCAGCTGTTAGATTCTGGGTTTTGTTCTATTTGAATAATTTTATTGTTAGAGAAGCTATTAAGAATTATAGAACAATATTCCATTGAGCCCCAAACTGAGCAGAGTAAAAATTGGTTGGGTGCTCCCTTATACAACTAAAAGTTTTTATGATTTCAGGAGCAGGGGTGGATTTTTTCCTTAACTTATCCCTGCAGAAAACACTCTTCTACTTAGTTTTCTAGGCATTTATAATGGTGGTAGTGGAACTGCTGTTTTGTTACGAGCATACTTAGATGGTCCAAAGAAACTTTATCCAGGTGCAGTGATGACAGATATTACTTCCAGGGTAAATTATAAATAATCAGTCTAATGTAGGATTATGGTAGTTGAAAAAAGCAAGTGGACATTATTTTTTAACCAGTTGGAGATTTTTAAGGAAGAACAGAGCAGGAGTCCAGAAACCTTCCAGACTCAGCTCTGTGTCTTGACTTTGTGGTCTGAAAGTGTAACACGTCTGCCATTGATTGCTCAATGCCTTGATGAATCAGCAACAGGGGAAGAGCCAAACACTGTCCAGTAGACATGGTCTCTTACTGCTACTTTGTCCTGTTTTTGTTGTCACTATTTTTGTTACAGGCTGATCCCAAAGAGCTAATCAAGATGGTTACCAGGCATGTGACCCGATACGGACATGAAGCCTGGCCGGAGGACCTGGTCTCGCTGACCAAGCAGTTGCACTACTACAACGAACGTCTCCTGGATTTCACTCAGGCTCAAGTCCTTCAGGGCCTTCGGAAGGGGGTGGATGTGCAGCGGTTTACCGCAGACGACCAGTACAAAAGGGAAACTATCCTTGGTTTAGCAGAGTAAGCAACACCTTTGTCTCAACGAAGGGATGGATTTAAAATGTGAAAGGGGGGTGCCTGGGTGGCTTAGTTGGTTAAGCATCTGACTCAATTTCGGCTCAGGTCATGAGATCGAACCCCGCTACAGGCTCCCACACTCAGCAGGGAGTCCGCTTGAGATTCTCTCCCCCTCCCTTTCCCCTTCCCCGACCTCCCTCTCTGTCTCTCATTTTTCTTTGTGGTTATGGAATGCCCCCTTGTTTTAATACTGGTCTCCATTTTTTAGTTTAGATCAAGTGAGAATTACTTACCTGTTAGGAGGTAGAGAAAGCAGGGGGGAAAAAAAGAAAACACAAATTAAAAAAAAAAAAAAAAGGTGGGAAAGTGTGTTCGCCCACAATGGTGGTTATTAAGTAGATTTGTTTTGTTTTTAAACCACAGTTTGTGGAGTGCTTACCATCTGCAAGGAGCTGTGGTAGGTGCTCTGTAAACTATATTGAAATGTTATTCAATTCTCATGGTAACCCTATGACATTAGATGTCATCCGCATTTTATAGCTGAAGAACATGAGGCTTCAGAGTGTTGAGTACTTGGCCCAAGTTTACAGGGGTGGTAAGATCATCACTGGGACGTTGACCTTGACTTCTCACGTAACAAAGCCATCCCCATCTTCGTGGTGCCTCCTGGCCTCCCCATACTGCCTGATTGTGTTCCCAGGAAGGCACCTACATGTGGTTCAGTCGAGCCTTCCAGCTTTTGAAACTAAGGTTAAATTGTGCCTATATTTAATGGTTTTTCTTCCCTCTTGGTACAGTACTTTAAAATAACAAAGATGGCCCTTAAGAAAGTGGCAAAGTAGACTTGGCACTCTGTAGTGAGTTTGTTTTAGCCTGAGCTTCTTTCCTACCAGACGACACCCCAAATTCTCTTTAGACTAGGCAGGGAATAGAGTGATCAAAGAAAAGGTAGAACAATCTGTCCAGGATTTAGTAATTAAGAGAAGTACGGAATCACTTTTCCTTTGCCCCTCTGTTCTCCTGGAGATTAATCATTTCATTAGAGTCGTTTAATGTCTAATTGGAAAGTGACCAAGGAGGTCATTTAATCCAACCTCCTCACTTTTGGAAGAGGAATCTGAGAACCAACTTTACAGAGTTTTTCAGGGTCACACAGCCAGGGTGGTGAGCCTTGGCTTCCCATTGCCAAGTCCAGTGGGCTTTTCCTCCAGGCGTTTGAGAGTCCTTGGTGCCATACTCTTGGTTTCTTAGAAGAGGATGATTATGTAGAATAAAGATTATAAGGTAAGGCACATCTTAACATCGTCTATTACATTTTGCTAGGGTTATTGTCCTTGATTTTCTTTTTTAAATATCCAGCTAGTGTATGCTATTTGAAGTGTCCTAAAGGACAAAGACCTGCTTTTGACAAACATGTAATATCTTCTACACAGTTTGTTCCTTAGGAAAATACACAACAGCGTTTGAATGGCTTGTTTAAAATGTCTGAGCATCCGTGGCAATTCTGATTTAGCAATTCTGATGCTAGCAATTCTGATTTAGAGGTGGGAGTTTGGCATCTCACATACAAGAAGCACCTGCTTCCTCGTGTTCTGAAGTTCTACCTTCTCTACCTTTAGTTGTACGCAAGGTGACCATTCTTCATATTCTTACTAATTGCGTATCCATTTCCATGGCATCTACATTCTGCGGTGTATGTGTCCTTCATTGCCTGTGTCTCTTACATGATCGCTTGGTAGTGGTTCGTCAGAGTAACCTTGAAGAGGGCACAACATCGCTTGGTTGCTTACCCCCTTCTCAGGTGATAAGACTGTGAGTACTTGACTGTGAGAACGTTGACTGTGAGTACAACGTTCGTGTTGTCAGGCAATGATTCGGACTCCCCTAACAGAAAGGATGAATTGCTAATGGTTGCTATCCTTAAGGATTTCTCATTCCATCGTGGGGAGAGGTGTAGGTACTCAATAAATACTTTAAGAAATTTTTTTTTTTTAGGGAGAAGCAATTTTTTTTAATTAATTTTTTTAAATTTTTTTATTTGTTTATTTACAGCATAACAGTGTTCATTGTTTTGGCATCACACCCAGTGCTCCATGCAGTATGTGCCCTCCCTATTACCCACCACCTGGTTCCTCAACCTCCCACCCTCCCCCGCCCCTTCAAAACCCTCTGGTTGTTTTTCAGAGTCCATAGTCTCTCATGGTTCATCTCCACTTCCAGTTTCCCTCAACTCCCTCTCCTCTCCATCTCCCCATGTCCTCCATGTTACTTGTTATGCTCCACAAATAAGTGAGACCATATGATACTTGACTCTCTCTGCTTGACTTATTTCGCTCAGCATAATTTCTTCCAGTCCCGTCCATGTTGCTACAAAAGTTGGGTATTCATCCTTTCTGATGGAGGCATAATACTCCATTGTGTATATGGACCACATCTTCCTTATCCATTCATCCGTTGAAGGGCATCTTGGTTCTTTCCACAGTTTGGCGACCGTAGCCATTGCTGCAATAAACATTGGGGTACAGATGGCCCTTCTTTTCACTACATCTGTATCTTTGGGGTGAATACCCAGCAGTGCAATTGCAGGGTCATAGGGAAGCTCTATTCTTAATTTCTTCAGGAATCTCCACACTATTCTCCAAAGTGGCTGCACTAACTTGCATTCCCACCAACAGTGTAAGAGGGTTCCCCTTTCTCCACATCCTCTCCAACACACGTTGTTTCCTGTCTTGCTAATTTTGGCCATTCTAACTGGTGTCAGGTGCAATGTGGTTTTAATTTGAATCTCCCTGATGGCTAGTGATGATGAATATTTTTTTCATGTGTCTGATAGCCATTTGTATGTCTTCGTTGGAGAAGTGTCTGTTCATATCTTCTGCCCATTTTTTGATATGATTATCTGTTTTGTGTGTGTTGAGTTTGAGAAGTTCTTTATAGATCCTGGATATCAACCTTTTGTCTGTACTGTCATTTGCAAATATCTTCTCCCATTCCGTGGGTTGCCTTTTTGTTTTGTTGACTGTTTCCTTTGCTGTGCAGAAGCTTTTGATCTTGATGAAGTCCCAAAAGTTCATTTTTGCTTTTGTTTCCTTGGCCTTTGGAGACATATCTTGGAAGAGGTTGCCGTGGCTGATATCGAAGAGGTTACTGCCTATGTTCTCCTCTAGGATTCTGATAGATTCCTGTCTCACGTTGAGGTCTTTTATCCATTTCGAGTTTATCTTTGTGTACGGTGTAAGAGAATGGTCGAGTTTCATTCTTCTACATATCGCTGTCCACTTTTCCCAGCACCATTTATTGAAGAGACTGTCTTTTGTCTATTGAATATTTTTTCCTGTTTTGTCGAAGATTATTTCACCATAGAGTTGAGGGTCCATATCTGGGCTCTCCAAGACAGCGTGGTACTTTAAGAAATTTTTAATTGACAATGCCCTGGTAATTCTTGCCATGACAGACTTATTCCATCCCTGGGCCTCCTTTTTGTAGTCCATGAGCGAAGAACGGTTTTTACATTTTTAAAGGTTTGTGGAAAAACAAGAATAAAAAAATAATAAGCATTTGCTGCAGAGACCGTATGTATGGCAGCGAAGTCTGAAAGATTTATTAACTTGCTGTTTACAGAAAATGTTTCCCGACTCCTGGCTAATCAAACATATAAGTAAATGTCCTGGTTTTCTTTGCTAGGCTGTATGCAGTCTTAGCAGTATCATTTAAAAAGAACAGAGATTTCATTTCTCTGCCTGTGGTTTTGTCCACCAATCCTCCAACCAATAATTTATCTGCTTGGGGATATAGGGCCATAATAGTCTTCCTAGAATGGCTTTAATGTGGGCACCCTGGCCCAGAATTCTTCTTCTTCTTCCTTTTTTTTTTTTTTTAAAGATTTTATTTATTTGTGTTCGAGAGAGAGAGTGAGAGGGGAGAAGTCAGAGGGAGAAGCAGATTCCCTGCCAAGCAGGGAACCTGATGTGGGATTCGATCCAGAGGCTTCAGGGTCATGACCTGAGCCGACGGCATTCACTTAACCAGCTGAGCCACCCAGGCGCCCCCAGAATTCCTGATACACCTGAAGGGCCCCATCCCCTAGTTTAAACCTTCCATGGGCTCCCCACTGCTAGAGGATAAGGCGCAGGCCCCTTGGCTGACCTCCCCTCTGCCTCCTCTCTGGGAACTGCCTCGCTGCTGTTCCGATTGCGTGTCCTCCAGACTTGAGCTCAGGTTGGCAGTCACTGGCTCATCTCTGCTGTCCGGATTTGAAGTCCTCGCTGGTGACATCCCCTCTGTTTTATTTGTTGGTTCACATCTCACATTGTCCACTAGGGCTACGCTGTGAGTTCCTCAAGAAATACCTGGTTCAACTTTCTGTCCTAAGCGGCTAGCACAGTGCCCGGCACTAGAAAACATAAACATTTGTGGAGTGCCCGCCTCTGCTTTCTCAGAATGTAGTGCAGTGGAGAGAGGTGTTTCCTTTGTACTGTTTTTTGGCTACAGGCTCCGGTGTCTAGATCAAAAATTTTCACGCTCGGTACTCTTTGGACTGGATAGCGCCTTGGGGGAGAGCCGTTCTGGGCACTGCAGGAGGCTCGGCCATCCGCTGCATCCCTGTCCCCCACCCACTAGACGCTGGTAGCCCTCGCCCCCTCCGCTCCCGCCGTGATAATCAGACACTGTCAGATGTCCTGGGGGCGCAGAATCCTCGGCTGTGAACCACTGGTCTAGGCTGTTCCTTCCTCAGTGGCGGTGCACCACGGTGAAAACGGGGCACTGGAATTCCTTGGAAGTACTTTTCCTGAATTACTCTGAAACGTCTTATTAAGGACTGTGTCGACTGTACCCCTCGCAGCTGGAGAGAGTCCTAATGAACGTTTTCTTGGCTGATTAAGGTAATGTATTTCTCTTCTCTCCCTTCCCCGTGGCTGATGGACATTCTCGAAGAACACTTGAGGAAAACGTCTACAGCATCGCTCTTTCTCTGGCGCAGCGTTACAGCGTCTCCCGTTGGGAAGTTCTTATGACCCATTTGGAGTTCCTGTTCACTGACAGTGGGTAAGCACGCGATTCCTATGTGCGTTTATTCCCCTGTTTTCTAGGATTCCATTTTAGAAGGATCTTGAAGTCGTCAAGTACAGTGTCACGTTTCCTTTTGAGCTATAGTAGCCCAATATCTGGACATTCTGTCTTTATACATTTCCTGTGCACATTTCGGTATTCCAAAATAGTCTGTCACTTTTTGCCTTTCGGTAATAATAGTCCCGAGTTACATTAATATCCATGCATTTATGCAGAGGTAGGTTTTCTGTTTTGTTTTTGTTTTTTTTTGTTTTTTTTTGCTTTTTTTTACTGAGAATCTGTTGCCTATGAGGAACAGTGTTAGACACTTGGGTTATAAGAGTGAGCAAAGCAGGCGTCCCAGCTGTCTTGGAAGCTGTAGTCTAGTGCGGGAGACAGACTGTCATTGAATAATGACAGACGAATGTGAAATTACAACTGTGACAAGTGCCAGAGAAGAGAGCCCAAAACAGGGGATTTGGCGAAGTTAAGGAAAACTTTCGTGAAGCAATAATGCCGGAGCTGAGATCTAAATATTGCATCACAATTGTGTACACTACAACGAGATGGAAACCCTTTTCTAGGGAGACAAAACAGTTAAGTGCTAAAGCCTTTTGACGGGAAGTAGCATGGTGCGTGTGAGGGCCTGACAGGTGGACAGCGTGGCTGAGGTCCAGAGAGTCAGGAGCACAGTGTGAAAGGGCCTGTGGAGAAGCCCGGAAGCCAGGCCATGGGCAAGACTGCAGGCCTATCACTTGAGTCATAGGAAACTGTTGAAGGATTTTGTAAAAGAGAGAGGTAATAGGATCAGGTCTACATTTTGATAAGATCACTTTGGCTCCCATGTTGAGAAAAAAATTTTAGGAAGACCGGTACAGGCATATAAAAACGAGTTAGGGAGCCACTGAGACAGGTGACCATAACTTGGAGTAGGGTTTTGAAAGTCTAGAGGGAGAGATGAGAATGGCTTTCAGAGTTATCTAGAAGGTGAAACGGTTAATACCAAATGCATTGATTGATGAGGACCAATGAACGAATTCAGTGAGAGGGGAAGGGTCAAGATCAGCTCTAGGACCTTACTGGGTCTGCCTGCTGGGTGGTGACGTCCTTTGGTGAGCTGGGTAGGTAGCCATAGTTACTGACAAGACATTTTGAGGGGAGGTAAAGAAAAGATAAGGAATTGGGGGAAGTTACACACCTTGAAATGCCTAAGAGGAAAGATCATGCAGACAGTGGATCTTACTGCTCTGGAATTCAAAAGAGAAGGAAGAGCCGGAAATACTAATTTGGGAGTCATGTGCACATAGATGATGAATAAGTTATGTTGTGGGTATGCGTTGGGAAAGAATATGGAATGAGAAAGGAGAGAGACATGAGACACACCTTGAGGACCTTCTCCCTTTAATGGCGCATGAAGGGCTCCCAGCAAAAGGGACAGGAGAGCGCAGGCGAGAGGTGGGATGAAAGAGATGGGGCCTCTTTGTGCCAGGGAAGCTGTGGGAAGAGAGGGTTTAAGGGAGGGAGTATTGAGTGGGGCCAAATCCTGCGGAACAGTCAAGAATTGCTTATAATTCAGCATTTTTAATTTTTATTAAATCTTTAAAATGTTAGCATCGACGCTAACATTTATGAAAATAGTATTTATGAAATCGCTACACGGGTGATAGTGTTATCTGTGAGAAATATTGCATGACCTCACCATTTTTGAACCGCAATAATATGTTCAAGTCAATGTTTCTTATGCATATTGGCATTTAAAAAAATACCTTGGCATTTTATTGAATATCTTTTTCCTTTCATTGAATGTTACATAAAAGGCTGTCGTATCTGTACAAGCAGGATGCTCCGTTGGTCTCTGATAATTATGAATTATCAGGCAATCTGGGAACGTGCAAGACTGTTCACAGCATATCGTTCCACCTGATCGCAGTGTGATTATGCTGGCACAGCGATTACAAAAGCAGGAAATCATTACCTCCTGGCGTCACTACTTGTGAGTGACAAAACACCTAATATTGATTCAGAAGTGGTGTTTAGTGCTCGCGTTCTTCACTTAAAAGATGTGGTTTGCCTGACCATTTAATCAGACTCGGTAACATAGGGGTTTGAAAGGAGCCTGGTTAATACAGTAGGAATAGCCCGGCATTCACTCATTGAGTCAGTGCCTGTGGGAAGGTAATGGATCAGAGTCAGAAGAAAGATAATGGTCTTTTCCTTAAGATTTTGTTTTCCTATCCCTTTAAAAAGCCATTCTCTTTGCAAAGTGGATTTCCCTGTATTTTCCATGCTCTTTCCTGCTGCTTGAACTTGGAGATGTTCCCGGCTCAGCTCCAGTCCGGGAAGGCGCCCCGACGGGGCTGAGTGAGGCCCCCTGTGTGACAGAGCGTGACCCTCCGAATCAGGTAGCTAGCTCAGAGCCCACCCCCTCGCTCTAGCTGTTGTCCCTGCGCGAAATCATTCGATTCTCCGAAACTCATTTTCCTTAACTCTAAGGTGTCATAAAAATTAAACGACTTCACGGTAAAGTAGCAAACCTGCGTTCCTTTCACAGTCGGTGCTTCACGAGTGGTGGTTATTGCTGTGATTTCACTCCCCGACGAAGGAGATAATGGTTGTGAACACCCACACTTGAAGTCCGGTCTCCTTCGCCCTCTTATTGTTCCTCCGGTGTTTTCCTTCTCGGGGGTGCTGACTGCCTGTGATGGCTTCGAGCGGACCTGTGTGCCTGGCATCCGCTCCGGCTGGCCCCGCTGGCCCGCTCAGCCTCCTCTTCTCCTGGGCCTCATTCAGGGCTGCTGCACCCCTTACCGCAGCCGGAGCAGCCAGCCTCCCTTCTGGGCTGTTAGGCACCCGCCGGTGGGTTTTACCATCACTAACATCCAGTGTACGGTGGCTTCTCGGGCCAGGCCACACTTCGGGGTCCAGGTCCACTGCCCATGATCACAGCTGTGCAGCCGTGAGCAAGTCTCCTCGTCCTCTTGAGTCACTGTTTTCTCAGTTACCCGACCCTCATGCTTACCTTGTAAGGGTATAGAGGTGAGAGAAGTCTGTGGCAGGTTTGCAGCTGGGCCGCTCTGTACTACTGTGGCAATATTCCGGTACCGTTCTTGTCCGTGCTGCTGACTCCATGAGCGTCTTTCAGTTTTGGACACAGATCATTTTTGGAACACCAGAGGCTACTGCTGGGTGATCGAGTAGCACCGCATTTGTTCATTCCTTAAATATTACTACTTTTATAGTGTCTTCCTAGTCTAAGTTTAGGTTTAAGTGCTGGGTAGGACACGTCATTACCCTCACAGAGCCTATGTTCTAATAGGGGAGACTCCCCCAAACCCCAACCCCCACTACCCCAAACCCCCCCCCACACACACACTTAAAAATAGCCCAAACATAAATTGCTAGTCATGGTAAGTACCAGAAAGGGAATACACAAGGAGCAGATAGCAGTCTAGGCAGAGGGTTCTGGGGCCAGGAAGGTCTTGGTATTTTCAGTAGCTACGGAAAACCATTGAGGCTGGAGCATATGGTGCCTCTGAGCACAGGAGAAGTAGATGGGGGTGAGAACTACCTCCTCTATCATCCCTGGTAACACCCTCCATTTCCCCCCTTCTCTCTCTCTCTCTCTCTCTTTAAATATTTTATTTATTTGAGAGAGAGAGAGAGAGAGAGGGAGCATGAGAAAGGGGAGGGTCAGAGGGAGAAGCAGACTCCCTGTTGAGCAGGGACTCGATCCTGGGATTCCAGGATCACGACCTGAGCCAAAGGCAGTCGCTGCTCAACCAACCGAGCCACCAAGGCACCCCCTTTTCCCCCTTCTAATTAAACAACAGATCTGAAGGCCATGCAGCCTACACGTTCAGTTCATTCTGCTAGCCAGCCACCTTCTCGTCACCCAGGTAATTTCCCAAGGGATTTTCTTGGGTGTTGGAGATCATGATACCATCTTATCTTCTCTGTCAGTTGGTTTAGTACTGTCTCCTTAAGGCCCGTGGCTGGGTCCCCTGGTCACAGGGAATCTGTGCACTGCTGTTTTTCACAGTACCTTTTGGTCTCAGGATGAGACCTGATGAGCAAGGGTAAGCTACAGCTGTGGGAAGATGAATACATTGTAAGGTGTTTGCCTTTTTTATGAATTGAAACAGAAGATGCGCAGGACATATGTCCCAGGGTTGCTGCTGCTGAGAGTGGGGATGTGTCCAGAGAGCCACATGGTAAAGGATGCTGAATTCTGGCCTTCTCCTCCCTTAAGCAAGCCTGGAGTAGTGTGAGAATATTTAGTCTGGAGTGGGGATTTAAGGCAGCTCAGCTTGTTAAAAGTAGGTCATAATGTTGAAAATTAAGACAAAATAAAAACTCAGGACCAGGAAAAATCTGTTTTAGAGAAGGAGGGTTGAATATAGATATTCAGGTCCTGGGTTTTATACAGTTGTTCAATTTGGTTTTGATCTCTCTTTCGGCCTAAGGTGGGGAAGAGATCACGACCAAGACTGTGATTTGCATTGTGCATAAGAAGAAACCTACCATTTCTAAAAGTGGAAGTACTAATTACTGCTATTACCAAATTGGAAGCAACGCCTTCCTTACATCTGTAACCCCCCTTCCAAGTTAGATCGTTAAGGCCACTTCTCCCCCACAGAGTCAAAAGCTCCCGATGCTGGCATAAAATGTAAGCAGAAAATGCATTTTGGCTTGTTTCCATCTTGTGGAAAGTGCTCAGGCTTCGAATCCTGCACGTCTGTCTTCAAACACTGGCCTTTGACTTCCTGCTTACATGTCATCGCTAGGCATCCCTGTACGCAGTATGCAGGCCTAGGTTTCCTCATCTTCAGAATGGCTGTTCCCATTCCATTTGGCAAGACGGCTGTGGGATTTAAGAGATTTGTACAAAATACCTGGCATGTAGTAGATGCTCAAAAAAACTTAGCGACTATTGTCACTTCCGGAAGCAGACCATATGTGCTGAAGCCATTGTGACCACTGCTAGCCTGACTTTGCACATCTGATTGTTGAACGGTTGTTTCTCAAGTCAACATTGACATTAATTATAAGGCAGCTGCTTGTGAGCCCTTAATGCCCAAGGGCTCCATACATGGTACCTATGACTATTTCTGTGCCATGGTGTTTTTAAAAGTTTTTTGCTAGGTGATAATATGAGACTACATAAACTAGTCAGAACTGGACGGGTTGGGATTGTCACTCTAGCGGAGATGAAGGCTGTCCTCATGGCTTGCCCCACCATACTCAGCTCATATAAAATATCCCACAAAGAGGGGTGCCTCTGTCGGTCCAGCGTCTGACTCTTGGCTTCAGCTCAGGTCATGCTCTCCGTGGTGAGATTGAGCCTCGTGTCAGGCTCAGTGCTGGGCCTGGAGCCTGCTGAAGAGGCTCTCCCTCTCTCTCTGCCCCTCCTCTCTTTGTCTGTCTGTCTGTCTGTCTACCTCTCTAAAACAAAACAATACAAAACAAAAAAAAAACTTAAATAAAAAAATATTCTGCAGAGGATGTCACCAAGTAATTGTCTGACAAGAAATAGACAGAGATACCATTGGTCATGCCATCAACTCTGTAGATGAGCTGGGAAAGTTAAATTCCATTTTTCAGTTTGCAAAGACACTTGGCCAAAATGGTGGCAAAGCTGAAAAACGCCGTGATGATTTTGATCTCATCTTTCTTCCATCGCCCTGTTCAGCTGTCAGGCAGCACTGCAGATCAGGTCAGCTACACTGAGTTCATTCTGAGGTGTTTGGGTGGTGAATACCTTGGATGGTTTCCCTCAGGTCGGCGGGAAACTTAGAGGGTAGAATTGTCTCTTTCCACAGGCATCTCTGGGGGAGCCTTGTTCACCCAGGATTGTAGTGATTAATTTGGACCCAAATGTCTTTGGCAGAGATGCCTGTTAGTTGGTGCGTATGGATTTGTGCAGCCCTGTCCCCATCCCTTTCTCTCTCTCTTTCCCTGTCCCTCCTTCTACCCCACTGTCCGTCCTTCCTCCTCTCCCTCTCCTCAGTATTTCTCATTCAGGCACTGGAACTGTTACCAATCACTTTCAGACTGAGTAAAGAAAAAGGTGTTTAAATAAATTTGTTTTCCCATACAAATATAAGTTCTTTCAATACATGCTGTACTTGAATCACATTTTTGGGTGATTGACAACTTGAAGCCATTATAGAACACTAATCAAGGGATTAGTGCTCATAATTTATTCCTTGTGCATTGGGTACAACTAATGCTCGTTTCTTCCTGTAGTTAATCTCTGAAAGTTAAATGTGCACTATATTGTATAAGCTGCTTTATAGCTTAAACTTGGCTCCAGAAGAAGCACTTAACCCTTTTTTAAGGGTAATCATTAATTTGATTAGTGAAAAGTCCATAGTGGTTTCATGATATTTCTTCCTACTCTCCTCGAATATGGAGCCTTTGGAATTGTTTTCTAAGCAGAGGTGTCATTTCTTGTTCCAAAGGGAAGATAACGGCTTTTTTCAATGGAAACGATTACAATGGGTTATTGATTACTGGCATCTGTAAAAGATCTTAGCACATTGCAATTTGCTTTAGAGGGAGGTTTTGGTATTTATCATGTGTCAGTAAAGGTGTTCGAGTGTCTGTCTTGACAAGATAATTAGGTAAAATTGTACATCGGGCAAACTGAATTTAGGCATAGAAGAATAAGTGGGTGGGCAAGAGGAGAGGTCATGCCGATTGAGAGATGCTATATTCCAAATGAAGCCAAACACCGTGAACTCAAACTTGGATGGTTTAGTCACTGTCTTGAGTGTTCTGTTTTATCGGGGTGTTAGGAATGAAGTATGACAGGAGAACTCTTTTAGAGTAATGCTGCTGGGAGAGAGAACTGCTGTCTGTGTTACAGAAGAAAGTCCTGTTTTTAGATGCTTGGTAAGGCAGGCTCTTGACCTTTGTCAGTCGATGGTCGCTTTGTGGTAAGGTAAGCAGAACACACACTGGGTCCAAAGAGACGTGGTCCCTTGGTCTTAGGCGAGCTGCTTCACCTCTCTGATGGCAGTTTCTCTTCTGTAGGTTGCTAATCACTTAGGTTTAGCTTGCCTTGCATAGTAATCAGCATCGTAAGTGCACACGTCGTTCTCCCCCCTTCCATTGGGCCTGCCGTTCTGCCTGTAAATCTTTGTCAGTACAGACCGTCTTAATGGGGTTACGTGGTTTCTTAATCACTTTTTCAGACTTCATTTTGCAGATGATGCAGAGACAGAACAAGTTCTGTGGATCACTTTCACATACCGCTGTGTGCACAGTATCTTTCAGGGATGACAGCGCATACTTTGAACAGTGATAGTGTCGAGAATACGTTCCTACGAGCCATTCATTGATACTCTGTGTTTGTCGCACAGAACTCGCGCTTTCTTGTCTCCGTACCTCTATGGTGCTGTTTTCGCTTCATTCCTTTTTACAGTGACAAGCTCAGGTACTTCCTTCATTAAGCCTTTTGTTACCATTGACAGCCACCTCCTCTGAAGTTAACAGTGTTAGCGATCCTCCTCTTAATGGGGATACCCTTGTGTCTCTGTCTACCCATAGCATAATTTTGCATTGTTGTTAAACTCTAGGTATTATAGCGCAACTAGACTTTCAGACCGCTGGATGAGAGCTCTGTGTTGTGAACCTTCATGCCCTCCCCAGTGCTGAGTGCAGTGCCTGGTCCATAGAGGACACTTAAATTTTTGCTCATCCATCCATCTACTTGGCATTGATAAGACACATGTTGAATGTTTCCTTTTTACCCACACGAGTGCTCGGAACTGAGAAACTAAAGATAAGGAAGATGCTGTCATCTTTGCCATCAAGTGATCTCTAGTCCAGTAGGGGAGACATACAAGGATATGAAAAGCTAAAGCATGTTATGAGTACCAGAGTAGAAGGATGCCTAGAGGAGGCAGCCACGGACATTTTTATAGAGCAGGGACATTTTTATAGATAGGGATATTTTTGTAGATGTTCAAATCGTCTTAGCAGAAGAACAGGATTTCTCTTGAAGTGACAGGTTAAAAGAGCATTTTTGGAAAAACTGACTTGGTATTTTCAGTTTGTGGATTGCTGCTGTTATCCCCAGTATTATCACACACTTATAAAAACCTAAAAACAATTTGTGTTAACTTTATCTCCATAAACCAAAATCATGTCCTGGCATTTTCTAAAAATGGGAGTTCCAGTAAATAGGGTGCCATATTCCAGACAAGCTGCTTTTCAACTGTAAGTAATCTAACTTTGATCTGCCAGCAGTCTCGCTAGCTGCCCCCACATATCCTGTTCGCCAGAGCTCTGGAGACGGGGCATTTCTGGGAGTGCTGAGGACTGCCTGAAGGACTCTGAAAATTAGAGCTTGAAACTTACTCTGCATGGGCCATTGGGGTTACACTGGACTGGAGGCATTATGTTCTGTCCAGGGTGAAGCCAAGACTGAAATTAAGTCCCCCCCCCCCCAAATAAACACTGATCAACCAAATAAAACTCCTTAAAATTTTTTTTCAATAGTTTAAACCTAAGTGACCTATGTATGTATGTATTTATTTAATATTTTATTACAGCATAAAGATATCTAAGTCAGGATGAAAAGAACAAGATACGTATTTTATTCGAACGACACTCATTAATTCAAGTGAAAGCACATGTATCCGTTCTTTCCGGTTTTAATTGTGTTTGACACAGTGTCACATTTGGGTCTATGGAACAGCAATTCAAGGCTCTTGGATGTAAAACTTCTATGCCTCACAGTTGGAGCTGTTTCTTCCCTCACCATTTCCTAAATTCCTGAAATGATAAGGTGGTTTACGTTTCTGTAATGAAGTTCAGATTTTAAATACTTCTCGTGACATGGATAAACAGCGCATCGTGGAGGTGGACAAGTGTGGGTTCCTGTCCCGGCTGGTGTGCACTGGGGACTTTCCCATCTGAAGGAACGTGGCGTCATGCCTACTTCACAGGGTTGCTGTGACCCACATGAGATAATATGAGAATTATATAATAGTAGGCATCTAACAACACCCCTCTCTCCTTAAGGAAACCGCCTGCATCCTGGTGTTTTACTGAATTTGATTTGCAGGAAGAAGTGTCTTTGTAAGAAGCAACCTTTCTCCTTAGGTATTAGAAAAAAAAAAAAAGAGGACATCATGTAATAAGGGCACAAATCTTAACGTAATTTCTTTGTCCCTAATTTCAGCTT
Organism: Meles meles; assembly: GCF_922984935.1. Taxonomy (NCBI): domain Eukaryota; kingdom Metazoa; phylum Chordata; class Mammalia; order Carnivora; family Mustelidae; genus Meles; species Meles meles. Next base: position 11,126,129 of record NC_060080.1, on the reverse strand, counting down.
GTCTACAGTAGACATTGAAAATCGAGCCCAAGCTCTTCATCTCTTTGAGACTTTGAAGACTGATCCAGAAGGCTTTCACAAGCACATGGTCAAGTATATTTACCCCACGATTGGTGGCTTTGATCACGAAAGGTTGCTGTATTATTTCTCTCTCCTGGAAAGCTGCCACTGTGCGGATTTTGGGAAATATGCCATTAAACCAGAAACCCACATTCGACTGCTGAAGAAATTTAAGGTAGTTGCTTCAGGTAAGACGATCATTTCCCTGCTTGAACTTATTCTTTAAATTCAATCTAGGGATTGATTTTTTGGTACACAGTCATGTTTGTGCGTGTGGCCGACGTAGATCTGAAACCACAGGATTCGATGCTGATGAACTTTTGTTATTACCCTTCCAGCTCCTTTACTCGCTGTTGCAGGAATTAAACAGCAAAGAAACGATAAGAAATCTGTTGGAAGCAGCCCAGTAATTTAGAGGAGGCCTGGTACTAAAATCCAGAGTTTTTGACTAATCCTGCAGAGGGTTATTCCCTATCCCCCGGGGTTATATTTTACCTTATATGGAGGACAAGACCGAGAATCTTTACAATTGGCAGTTTGGCATAATTTCACTTCACTGGAGCTTCTCAGTTTAAAGTGTGTGTGGAACCCTTAAAATAAGTGCCTTTGACCCTCTGAGACCTCGTGGAAATCTTTAGAATGCCATCTGTGCCTCCTTACGCTCATCACTAAGAATCCAAGCACATTAATCCGCCTCCCATCTCTGTGCTTTAGAACTCACAGGGCACTTTGAAATGTGTATGCTTTTGACACCTGTAGCGGCTGTGAGAATTTACTTCAGTTTATCAGCGGTTTACTGAGTAACCAAATTAGTAATTTGGACCAGACACAGAGGAAAAGGAGTAAGCTCCAAACCCTGGCTTCGGCCTTGGGCCCTCGGGCCTCTGGTAGACATTTCGGGCCCTTGGGCCCTTGGGCAGTGGACGGGAGGCCAGATGAACAGCAGGTGACTAGAGGGGCACCTAGGTGTCTCAGTGGGTTAAGCCTCTGCCTTCGGCTCAGGTCATGATCTCAGGGTCCTGGGATCAAGCCCTGCATCAGGCTCTCTGCTCAGCAGGGAGTCTGCTTCCCCCCCACCCCCCCACCTGCCTCTGCCTACTTGTGTTCTCTCTCTCTGTCAAATAAATAAATAAAATCTTAAAAAAAGAAAAAAAGAAAAAAAAGAATGCAGTGCGGTGAGTGCCGAGTGCGCTGTTGGAAGAAAATGTGGGTGCCCTGCAGGCCGGCAGCCTGGGGACCGCGGTTGTCTGGCGTGCCCCGTCGAGGTGGTTCGCGGAGGACTGCGCGGCTGATAACCCTGTGGGCCGGGACTGGAGCTCAGGTCTTTGGACTCATGTAACAGACACACTGTCTGCTGTAAACCGGCCGGTGGGCTTTTCCCGCCAGCCACACAGAGGACTGCAGATGTGTGCGAAAGTTCTTGGAATAAACCTACTTTTTTTTCTTTCCTCTCCATTAGGTCTTAATTACAAAAAGCTGACAGATGAAAACATGAATCCTCTAGAAGCTCTGGAGCCAGTTCTTTCAAGTCAAAATATCTTATCTATTTCCAAACTTGTTCCCAAAATCCCTGCCCAGGATGGACGGATGCTTTCCCCGAGTGCTCTGTACACCATCTGGTTACAGAAGTTGTTCTGGACTGGAGACCCTCACCTCATTAAACAAGTCCCAGAGTCCTCCCCGGAGTGGCTCCGCGCCTATGATGTCTGCACGAAGTACTTTGATCGCCTCCACCCGGGCGACCTCATCACTGTGGTGGACGCAATCACGTTTTCTCCAAAAGCTGTGACCAAGGTAACCCAAAGGATAGCTTGCAGTGCATTGGCTGCTTTAGAAGAAACGAAAATTGCTCTTAGGTGCGGTAGTTTATTTTTATTTACTTTCTCGAGATGGAGAATACTTCCGTGTTTGACGTTTTAGTTTTTTTACTAAGCATGAGGTGTTCTAATTGGGAAATCATTTCCCTCTATCACAAATGCGCAGTCGTCTAAATTAGACTCCAACTGTTCTCACTTACATGTACATTTTATACATGTTACAGTTCTCCTGTGTCATTTGATAGTAAATATTCCGTCCTGTTCTTTCCAGTTCATAAGTGGAAAACATCTCCAGTGCCCGGCCCACGGTGCCTGCATTCAGAGGCAGGCGGACAACTTACCTAGGGTTAAACTGAGCACTTAAACAATTTTGCATGAATGCCACGTGATAGTATATGGCTTGGTGATAGAATTATCCATGGAAGTCTATGTAGACATTTTCTAACGTCTGCTTCATGCTTAGGTCTGAGCCCCTTTAGCTGGACTCCAGATCTAGCTCTGGATCCTTCCAACAATGTATCGTTTCACACAGAGTAAATAATGTGGGTACCTCTGCTCTCACCTGCTGGGCTCTGTTGCCTTTGGAACTTCCTTGTCATCTGCTGGTGCCCGTCTTTGCTGCTGCTCTCTCCTTCTGCAAATTGATTGGCAGGTCCGCCCAGTATCTTATCACAAGAATATTTACTGTGGCTAATATTATCTTGAAATTTTACCGTAAAGAATTCAAGTCATTCATTTAGAGATTGGCACAGGTAGAGGTTCAAACATCTGTGGGGATCCCTAGTTCTTTTAAAATTTTTTTTTAAGACTTTATTTGAGAAAGAGAGCACAAGCAGGGAGAGGAGGGAGAAGCAGATTCCCCACTGAGCTGGGAGCCCGATGCAGGACTTGATCCCAGGACCCTGGGATCATGACCTGAGCCAAAGGCAGATGCTCAACTGACAGAGCCACCCAGGCGCGCTGGAAAACACTGGCAAATGTGGGAAAAGACAGGCGTCCAGCAAACACGGGTTTTGAATCTCCCAAGAAGGAGAGGAGGGTCACAGTTCTGATGGGGTATGTATTAGCAATGCTGGAAGAATGTTCTGAGAGAAAGGAATGAACCAACTATGGCGCTGAAATCCAGGGAAAAGTCTCCGCAAGTGGGACCGTGAACCAGCAAACAGACACAGTGGGAAGCCAGGAAGACAGAGGAGCCTTCACTCCAAGGCCCTTTCCTTCCCCTTAAAACTGAAGCAGTTTTTCAATAGTTTGTGTGAGGGTAGCAACAAAGACTCTCTCCCCAGCAAGGCCATATGCTAATTGTGAGCCTGAATATGGAAATGGACAGATGGTTCTAGATTTTCTAGCAGCATTCAGTGACTCATGATTCAACCGAAGAGGTGGCTGTAGAATCCACTCAGGGTGTCGGTTTTTATTGATGGTGTTTTCGCTCCGATGCTGGCACTTACAGCACATTCCCATCGCCTTAGTTTCTTACTTCTGACCTCCAGCCAGCTCCCACCCCTGCGACCGTGCGACACAGTCTGTGCGGAAAGGTGCATTTTTCCCAAGGAAAAGATGCCCGGCTGGCCCAGTAAAGAGTGAGGCCATTACGGCGTTGCTTTCTCCTAGTTCAGGTGCTGGAATGCTTAGCAAGGTGCTCTTGTCTAGTAAACCGTCTCAAGAGGCGGTCTGCGGCTGAGTCCCGCAAGCTGTAGGAAAGTGGGGCAGAGGCATTTAAAGTTCATTTTATGTCTCCCCTCATTTTATTTGTGCTTTATGTTTTCCCTTATGTTATTAATTGGCAAGCTTTTAATTTTCCATTGAGAGAGGAAAAATAAAAAAGTTTAGCTCCGTGGCTTGTTTGGAATCACACAGTACGGGGCTAGAGCAAGCGGGAGCGAGAGGAACTCAAACTGAAATACAACCTTTACGTGGCAGAGGGCACAGTTGGAAAAGGAAGTGCAGCTGGATTTGGCCAAATTTGCAAAACACCAGATGTTCCCACAGCTCAGACGTGATGTTCAAAATGTAAAATAAGTGTATACTACTCATGTATCGTGTGCAGTTTTCAAATGTATACCCACATTTAATTCAAAACCGGACTTAACGCAAAGAGCCAGCGAGCTAATTCTAGAGTGCGCATCAAGAGCAGCACTTGTTCCGATGCTAGAATTCAGGCCGGAGTGTCTGCAAAGCCTGCACTTAGTACCCCTCCCTCGACAGAATAAAGCAGAGAAGGCCGTTTACCTTCAAGATAATTGTCATTCAGTTGCCATTGTGGAGCAGAATTTGTGGAGATTCTGAGGAGGATGTTCACGCCATGATATGATGTCGTGTAGGCAGAGGTCGAATTGGCATGAGACTTGCGGTGATGAATATGCGAATGTCTAAAGTTCGGAGCGTTTGGTCCAAATCTCAATTGTTTCGTTTTTGTGGAGGCAGGTAAGAGTTGCTTTTCTATTGCTTTTCCAGTTCAGGACGTAGAAAGTTTTTAGAAGGCTCAGACAGCAACGTAGGGGGTTAGAAATCCAGGAAAATGGTCAAAGAAGGCAAAATTGAGGTCGAAACACGCTGTTCTTGGTTCAGATGTGATGGGGTTCGATAAGGGGGGGCTTCTGGGCGATCCCAGCCTTCATCTTAATCCCAGTCTTTTATGGTCCCCACGCGCTTGGGATTGCTGGGAGAGCTGCGTCCGTACCCAGGGCCACGGGAAACACTCCTCTCACCTATGAGATGCTCCCTGGGAGTTTGCTTAGGATCCTTCTTCAGAATCTCCAGAGAGTCCTAGAACTAAAAGAGGCCTTCTGGCCTCCTGCCTGGTGCTTCTCAACCTGGAACTGGATGGGTCCTCAGCCCGCCCTACATGAGCCCTTTGTTCCAGCTCCCATCACATCCCACCAGGATATCAGATTGTTTCTGATGGGAACATGCTATCTCTGTTGGGTTACAGTGGGGAGAATATTTGGAACCTCTTAATCTAGTCTGACCTCGGACCCTGAAGCATCATATCTATTGATAATCCAGCTACTACCCCGTGTGTGTGTGTGTGTGTGTGTGTGTGTGTGTGTGTGTGTGTGTGTGTCTATAAAGGATTTTTCTTTGGGCTTTTTATAGTTTCCACTTTTTGGTTCTGGTTTCTAGAGCTATGGAAACAGCATAAGGGAATTGCTTTTTCATATTATTACTGTTGTTGAAATAAGCTACTGTTTCTTCCTTATCCTATTATCCAGAATATTTGATATAAAAATCTGGAAGAGTAAATTTGTCTTTAAAAAAAAAAAAGACCTAAAAATCAAATGTTTTCCTAAGTTTGTCTCAATCAAAGGCTACATGATTGCGGTAACTTCAGGGCCTTCATAGTGCTAATATTCTCTCTTAATGAAGGATGGAAGCACATTTTTCACCATAATGAGCAATCAGTGTCTGAAGGCACTGTAAAAATGTGTAGATAATGCATATTACCTAATTGCATGGCATGATGTATGACTTTCTGATGCACAAACCCAGTGCGCATTGTGTAGATTCAGCCTGAATCACAAAGTATTTAGGCATCAGCTGTGTGCCATATACGATATTAGTTGCCACTGACAACATTCAGATGTAAAAGACATTCCTAAGAAACTTAAAAAATCTTTTTTAAAGATTTTATTTTTAAGCTCTACACCCAACACGAGGCTTGGACTCACCACCCCAAGGCCAAGAATCCCATGCTCCACCAACTGAACCAGCCAGGTGCACAAAATGCTTTTTCTTCTTTACAGTAAAATTATTATAACTGAGAACTACAATCTTCATGAAATTAGAAATTCCTTGAGGCAAGGGATGGTGCCTTTTATCTAATTCTCCAGTTTCTAGCACGGCATGAAGTAGGAACTCTGCAAGTGTTGTTTAAACAGTTATTATGAAAATTGGTGATTGTAAAACCTTTTGATCTCTGGGTGCCTTAACATTCTTAAAAATTATTGAAGACCCAAAAGAACTTTGGTTTATTAAGGTTTTATCTATTGACATTTATCATATTAGAAGTTAAAACCAAGATATTTTGGAAATATTTATTTAATTCACTTAAAACTTTAATGATAGACCTGCTACAAGCTGCCATGAATAGCCTATTTGAATGGAAAATAACTATTTCCAAAGAAAAAAGATTAATAGAAGACTGACATTATTTTATATTTACATGTCTTGCTTAATAGAATACAGCTGGATTCTTGTGTTTGTTTCTGCATTCGATTTTTCTTGTTTGGGTTGAAGTCAATGAAGAAAATCCAGCCTTACTCAGTTGTGAGGTCAGAAAAGGGAGAGGTGCTTTAATTGCCTATAACTTGGGATGTTCGCACTGAAATTCACCAAGTGGTAGATTCTTAGAGGCCAGTTGCAACATGGAATCTAAAAGTACATCATTGAACCCTGGTCCTCTGTCCCATTGAAATCACTGGCCCATATTGTACTTTGAATGGCTCTTTTACCCATGTGTGGTTTGTAATGTAACGCATTAGAGCTTTGGAAAGTAGTGATCCACTGAATTATGCAGATCATCCGAATGTTGGTAAATTGCATTCTACAATATCAGCAAAGTCACGTGCATTAAAATGAGCGCTCATCTCAGCAGATGAGTCTTTAAGTATTGGGAAGCTGTCAGTCTCACAGTGGTAGATACAAGTTTTCCAAAATTCTAATTTTTTGCTTGACAGCTCAAATTTTATCAGTGGCAGTAAATACTATGAATTGTTTTCCTTGAAGTGACAGGCTCATTTTGTTCACTTTGGAGAAAATGTCTGCCGAGTATCCAAGTCTAAACAAGCAGAGTTTCCTATTAGTTGTTCTTTTAAGCAGAAATGGTGATGCATGCAAAAAGAAGCTACTGCAGCTCATAATTGGAGCCATCACACAGATGCTTTCTCCTTATTACGCTTTGGTGTACGGTGAAGTGCTTTGTGTGTGTATCCCAGAAACTGGAAAAAAAAAAAAAGTACACTCAGTGGTTGAGATTTAATAAAGTTAATCATTTTTACTCTTCCATGAGGAATATCCTTAAGTGAAAATTTGCCAGGGGAGAACACAGTGGCTCCTAGTCCAGTCTGGCGATCTGTGCGAAGTGCTCACGGTTTTATCCACCATTGCTTTTTTACCAACCTATAAATGTCAATGTAGTGAAAAAAGATAAACAAAGTCTTAGCGTCCTCAAAATCATTTTGACTTAGCAGACTGTTTGAAAGAGTCTTGGACTCTTGTGGTTTATGGCCCACGCTCTGAGAACCACCTTTGATGCCTATGTGAGAGATCATTTGAGTTCCCTAAGTATTTATAATATAAATAAGAATAATGAAGATATGTTCTGATAAGTGCATAAAGGATCGCCTTAAATTTTCAGTTCCTTAAAAAAGATTAATGTCTCTCTCTTTTTTTCCTTAGAGTTGGGGAGAGGGACAGAGTGGGAGAGAATTTGCAGTAGGCTCCGTGCTCAACGCAGTAGGCATGAATTTGCAGTAGGCTCCATTCTCAACCCTGCGGTCATGACCTGAGCAGAAATCGCATTAGATGCTTAACCGACTGAGCTACCCAGGTGCCTCAAAGCAGATTAATTTCTCATCAACTTTCCAGATATGGAAATATTATAAATAATTTGAAAATGCAAGATGGAATGTGTGCCTGGTAATGCCATTACACTACCCTTTGAATTTGTGAACTGTGCACTGTATTTTTTTTCCTTTCTTCAAATTTTAGTTTTTATAATTTTTTTAGCTAGCAAAGTTATATTGTTAATTATATTGTTAATCAAGCTTAGCAGGGAGTTCTCTGGGAGATGTCTGAGAGACGTATCAGAAAGGAGAAGGGGCTTGGAGTAAGGGGGCATCTCCTAAGGGACCCTCAACTCTGTTCGTAGGCCAGGATATCAGATTCAGAGAAAAGGTGATTTTTCTGGGGTCTCATTGTCATAGTGTTTGAGGGTGATGCTTGGTCATGTTCCTCTCCTCCTTCACTAACACCCACTTTTAGAATTCGGAAAGGTGAAAGCAAAAATATCAGTAAGTACGTGTTAATAACTATTGTTGGAACAGCTGGCATTGGAGAGTGTGGCCTGGGTCTGCGGGGCCGGTTTACATGGAACTTGACCCATTAGAGCTGCCCCGAGGTCATTCTCTGAAGAGGTCAAGAATAAGCACGTACTGTGGACAGGCAGGCTGCAGGCAGGGAGCAGCCACACTGCCCGTGGCTTCTTTAGCCATGGAGAGAGGGAGAGAGAAGCCACAGGTGTTCCTCCTGTGGTTTCCTGCCTGTCGTTGGAGTGAACTTTTCTCCCTGTCATGGGAAGATGCGGAATGGGCAGTGGGCTTTTTGCTCAGCTGTTTTACAAAAATTGTTTTAAGGGTTCTTTGTGTATTTTGTGTAACTTTGCAAAGTAGAAGTTTTCAATTTTAATTTAAGCCATTTTCGCACGGATTTTTGCCTTTGGTGCCATATCTAAAAACTCACAGCCATATCCAAGGTCATCTCGATTTTTTTCTTGTGTCATCTTTTAGGAGTTTTAGAGTTCTATGTTTTACATTTGGTTCTGTGGTCCATTTTGAGTTAATTTTTGCGTAGGGTCTAAGGTCTGGTTCCAGATTCATTTTTTTGCATGTGGCCGTCCAGTTGGTCCAGCACCATTTGTCACAAAGACTGTCGTCACCCCATTGTATTTCCTTTACTCCTTTGTCAGAGATCAGTTAACTGTATTTTTGTGGGGTTTATGCTACGTTTTAGTCATACTGGCTTCAACCACGAAAGTATTATAAAATGTTTCCTCAGTGTTACAAGATAACTAAATGTTAACTTTCTCCTCCCCTCTTCCTCCTCCTCTTCCTTCTTCTTCTTCTTCTTTTTTTAATCTTATGGGTGTTTTTCCCCTTGATAATCTGGTTTTAGTTTAGTCATCATTTGACTTCTTTGATTCTGAGCCGAATGAGTTTTATCCCTGCCAGATACACTCAGGAAATATTGATGTGAGCACTTTCTCGTAGCCGTTGTTCTAGGTGCTGTAAACAAAAGATGACAAGTTTGCCTTTGAGAAGCTCGTGGCTGATTGGCGCAGATGTGTGCATGTGTAACAGATGAATTATAAGTTAATATGAAAATTACTGTTTACGGGTTTAGTAAGCGCTGTGTGTAGGAAGGAAGACGCAACATTGACTGAAGGCTTTCTGTTTTGTGTATTTGTTAATACCGGTACCCAACAGTGATTACTTCAGGATTTCGGATGTGCAGTGTACACTACTCTCATCTGACTTTCAGCTAGCCTGTGCATATTATCATAGTCATAAACGTTATCCTTCCATTCCTGCTCTTGAATGCTTTTGCTTTTAAGGAACTATTTTCTTCTGTTTCGCAGGGTGAAAGTTTAGTCCGAAAAGCATATCCTATCTTGACAAAAATGCAAAAAAATTAGGAGCTTAGAAGATAAATGTAGAAGAGAAAACCTAAAAAGGGAATTTTTTTTTCCATTTTGACTGTCAAAGGCACAGAGTAAATGGGAACAGAGAATACTTAAAGTATAGAGAATACAGTTTTTGAAGCTTGATGTAATATAACATGATTTACTCGTATATAAATAAAATATAGATAATCCTGAGAAAAATGACCTCCTCTTACAAGATTCTAAAGAAAGGAAAGGTTTTCCTTTCCTTTTGTAAAACGTTTACATTTTACATGGTGTTTTTACTTCCAAAGTTGATTATTTGTCCTTCCTGTCCTTTTTCCATTTATTAAGAGTAAAAAAATCCGTAAGTTCCTAGAGAAGTCAATCTGATTTTCCCATTTGGCTTGGGAGATTCTTTTTTTTCAAGTATACATCATTGGTTAATTTGTTCATTCACTGAACAAATATTTATTGAGTGCTGGGAAGACAGCTTGTAAGATGCCCTTAATGATCCCTACCTCCCAGTATTTAATCCCCTGTGTAATCCCCTCTCCTCGAGTGTGGGCTGGGTTTATTGATTTTCCTCTAATGAACAGAATACAGCAAAAATGATGGGTTGCCAGTTAGAAAATTAAGTTACGGAACGATTGTGGCTTCCTTCTTAGGTACTCTTTCTCACTTTCTCTTGCGTGATTTACTCCTGGGAAGTGTAGCTGCCCTGTGGTAAAGAGCTCCATATGGCAAGAGACCAAGGCTGCTGATAACCATGTGAGTCAACATGGACGTGGATCTCCTCCTGCCACCCAACCAGGCCGTCATGTGCACCCACAGTCCTGGCCAGTCGTTGGATTCTAACCTCAGGAGAGACCTTGATCCAGAGCCACACCAGATTCATGATTTACAGAGACTGTTAGATAACACACTTTCAAGCTTCTAAAATTGGGTCATTTGTTATACAATGATGGACAAATCTTTGTCGGTACCTACTACGTATCAGGAATTGTTCTCAGTGCTGGCCATATGGCACTGAACAGAATAGACAGACTCCTGTGACCATAGGGAGCCATGCATTAGGGATAGGTGGAAACTAGACAATAAATAAGAATGAGTAAGTTCAGACATGTGAAATGGCAATCAGTACAAGTGAAAAATAAACCTAGAAAAGACTCAAGTTGCAGGATGGCTACAATTTAAAATAAAATGGTCGAAGAAGACCTTACTGAGAAAGTAACATTCAAGCAAAGACCGTAAGGAAGTAAGGTGGCAATGAGCTCTTTGGTTATTAAAGGTAACATGGATGGGGAAGTGAAAAGTCTTGACAGGGGGCATGCTGGAGGCAGCAAGTTATTGTAGGTGCAATGGTAGAAAGAAAGGATATCGCTTAGAAGGCAGTTGTAGTTTCCAAATAAAAGATGAGAGTAGTTTGGATCCAGGTGGTAGCAGTAAAAACGGTGAGAAGCGGTCAAATTCTAGATTGACTCAGAAGATAGAACCAAAGTGATTTGCAGATGTGTTTGAGGTTCGATGTGAGAAAAAGTTAATCCAGGATGATCTCAAGATTGTTGTGACCAACTGCAGAGATGGAGGAGCCATTTTCTAAGATTGGGAAGGAACAGCTTTTGGGAGGGGTAGTCAGGAGTTTGTTGTGATATTAGCATTGATGTGACTTTTTAAGATGTCATCACCAGGGGAAGAAGCTGGGTCATGGGTACTTGGGATCTCTCTGTACTATTTTGCACTATGTCTTGTGCGCCCGTAATTATCTCAAAGTCAAGAATTATTTTTGTTTTTTTAAATATCGATATGACTTTTAAATATCCAAGTGGCTGTTTGACAGGCAGTTGTGTAGATGAATCTGGAGGTCAGCAGAGAAGTCTGGACTGCGGAAACACGTTTCAGAATTGTCAGTGTACAGAGAGGAGTCAAAGCCGGGTGGCTGGGTAATATTCCCAAGGGAGCAGGTAGGTGGAGAAGAAAAGCAGAGCATGAAGCCGCAGGGCACTCCGACATTAAGACTTGAGGCTAAGGAAGAGCCAACAAAGACTGACAGACTTCTAAAATTTCTGTTTAATAGAATAGTATTTTTATCCATTAATGGCAAAGGCCTAGTGATGAATGGAAAACATGCTTTTGGAAGGAGAGGGGAGAATTTCTGCTGTAGCTGGTGAGAGTGGATGGGCCCTGGAGCCCAGAGGAGTGATTGACCTTGGAGGAGATCCCTGTCAGCCTCCCACAATGGCAGCAGGAGGGAGGCAGAGCTGAAGGGGCGCAGATGTGGTGGCAGGAGTTGGAGGCCATTGGCTTCTCCTGTTTCTGTTTTCTCAGCAGCAAAGAGACAAAGAAATAAAGCTGAGTGTGAGGAGAAGATACAAAGCAGGACTCGTTTAAGAGAGGGAGGAGAATAGGGAAATATAGTCACGATGCTGCTGACCTCCAGCATTTTGAGTCCGTCTCCAGTGTTCACTTATGAGCTCTCAAAATGTTAAGTCTCTCATCCCTAGAATCTGCATGTTTTGGACAAACCTACCTGCCTTCTCTCCAGTGCCTTGGCTTTCTCTATACTTGATCCTGCTGTTTGCCCTCTACTTGCCAGATGCCTGTTTTTATCCTTAATAAGATTTATATGTTCATAAAGCTTATTAGAATTCTCTCTTTTCTAGTTCAGCCATTTCTATATGATGAAGTACAAATATTAGGGTTTCTTACCTAATGACCAAGTACCAGTGTAGTGATTTGAACCATGCTTGGGCAGTAGTACATATTAAAACTGATGTTGGCTGTCATTGCTAATGATTTGCCGCTGCTGATACTGAGCCCTATGCCGGTCCTATGGAGGAAACCCAAAGGAACTGTGAGATTCGATCCCTGCCTTCACTCAGGTTACAATCTAGGAACACAAGGCGAACGTGCATAAAAACAGAGCTAAAATTCAAGGTAGCATGAAAGTGATCACGGAGTTTGAGTGCCATAGTTTCCCCCAAATAGTTCAGGCATTATCCTCTCCAGCACAAAGGTCAGATTCCTGAAGGATAATTGTCCCAAGTTTTAATAAGGAACTATTTTCACACCCAGGTCTCCTGGTTTCAAATTTGGCGTTGATTGCATGACCAGTTCTACTCTCGGTCACCGTAGCAGAAGTAAGTCCAGGACATAATTAAGTATTTTTGTAGGTTCATGAGCCCATGAAAGGTCTGTCTTAACCTTTAAGAAGTTGGAGAGTTTGGTCTAAGTGGGCCTTTGTTATGAAGAGTCTCCAAAAGGTACACAAATGTTTGTGGTTGTGATGTGGAGAAGAAGCAAGAAACCTGTGGACACTTGTGCACGGCTCGTGGGCTGGAGGACAGTCTGGGGAGAGGAGAGAGAAGTAGCATTCGAGTGCCTGGGCTGTGCCAGGAGCTGCTGCGAACACTATCTCCTAAGCGCTCCATACCCGCCACGGGGGGTTGATGCCGCCTGCCCTGTTCCACAGAGATCAGACAGGCTCAAAGAAGTCGGGGGCTTTATAGTAAGCCCCCCCGACTGCTAGCATTCAGGTGACAGAACCAGGATCTGAACTGAAGTCTGTTGTGTTCTGAAACCCTGTGCTGAACATGATGTTTATACACAAATTTAGCTCTGTTTTACAAATTTATTTTCACTTGTTACTCTGCTTTCAGTAATCTGCCATAAAACTGATAACGTTATGTCTGCAGGCTAGCGGGGCAGCTGGAGGATGGTCGTTAGAGACCCGGAGTGCCTCTGTGGGGCAGCAACCTAGAAATGGCTCCGTGTGTAAAGCATTTGATAACAAAAATTGGTATGAGGGAATCAGCCTCAGATTTCCTCACGCCCCATCCATCTCACCTGTAAACCCGCACGTGGCTCAGAAGGAAGCTGTGTGTGGCGCCTGGGCTTGGGGTGGGTGCCGCCGGCTCAGACGCTGCGGGGAGGACAGTCGTGTGGAAATTCCTTCCTCGGGCCAATGTGCAGAGTGCTCCGTGCTTTAGGATTCTGTGATCATTCGTTTCTTTCAGGCTGTAAGAAGCAACCCCTGCTCTCCCCACCGCCGGCACCCCGCTACTGCCCCATTCCAATTACTGCCATTAGTGGGGCATAATAACAAGAATACTGTGTGCACGGAGAATTGAGTGAAGGGAAGCTGTCTCAGTCTACAACTCACAAGTCAGGACCTGGAGGTGCGAACCTGCTCACTTGTACTTCCCGCCCTCCTCCCTGCACTCTCCCACTCACTCGTCCCCCCCACAGACACACACCGTGCATATTACAGTTGCCCCACATGTGCACCCGAATGTTTAGAGCAGCAATGTCCGCAATAGCCAAACTGTGGAAAGAACCTAGAGTCCATTAACAGGTGAATGGATAAAGAAGATGTGGTCTATATATATAACGGAATACTATGCAGCCATCAAAAGTAATGAACTCTTGCCATTTGCAATGACATGGATGGGACTAGAGGGTGTTAATGCTGAGCGAAATAGGTCAACCAGAGAAAGACAATTATCATATGATCTCTCTGATATGAGGAATTTGAGAGGCAGGGAGGGGGTCGTGGGGAGAGGGAAGGGAAAAAATGAAACAAGATGGGATCGGGAGGGAGACAAACATAAGACTCTTAATCTCACGAAAAAAACTGCGGGTTGCTGGGGGGTGGGGAGGAGGGATGGGGTGGTTGGGTGATGGACATTGGAAGGGTATGTGCTATGGTGAGTGCCATAAAATGTGTAAGCCTGTTCATGGACCTGTACCCCTGGGACAAATAATATATGTCAATTTAAAAAAAAGATTCTTAATCTAAAAAAAAAAAAATTGCCCCAGACAGGGTCCTTTCTGATTGTGTCACTATCCAGTGTCGAGCAGCCTTATGGGACAGAACTCTCAGACACCCAGCGGGTTATCGTCCAGACTCTGTGGCTGCCCGTGGTTGCAGGGCTGATCCGTGGTCCCACAGCTGAAGTCAGATTATGAAGAAGTTTGTTGCCAAGCAGATACCCTATCTTTGACAGACCTGTTTTGGCTGCTTCCTCAAAGGAAGATTGTGGACATCCATTGTGAATATTGGGATATGCAGAAATCTAAGAGTTGGCTGTTAACTGTCTGTCAGTGTCCCCCCATAAAGATAAGGGGAGCTAATCTTTCCTTCCAGAATCTACCATTGACCTCCAGGCCATACCCGAGTACTAGTAGAGGTGAACCAGTTGCCTTCATGGACCTGTTCACATCCAGCCTTCCAAACAGAGGCCAAGAGAGAATGATGGTGTAACGCTGCTCTGTTAATCGTCCAGGTAGCCCTGAGAAGTAAATACTTTATCACCATATTAACAGAAAAGAAAATTAAGGCTTCAGGAAGTTGAAGAACAGCTTCAGTGTCTTGTGAGCTAAAGATAGCAGTCAGGATTTACATAGAGGCCTGCTCCCAAGATCTTGCTTTCTGTTAGCAACCCTGTCTGAAAAATTTGGCTGCAAAATCCCTTCTGGGGCGATCATGATTATTGGCCTGACAGCAAACTGAAAGCTCATTCTCTGTGGGTGCTTGGAAAATGATTTCAAATTGGCTAAAGTAATAATTAGTAACAGAGATTGAATACTGGCCAGTCTGATCCTAAAGGGGGATGCCCCTGCTCCCGAGGAGGGGACTGCCGGGACACCCAGCCCACGTGTGCTTCTGCAGCTCTTGCAGGCCTTCTGCTTAATCAGTGTGAGAAGGAGAGCACACGCCTTCCCGTGAAGCATGCAGGCTCCAAATCCACA
Source organism: Meles meles (assembly GCF_922984935.1). NCBI lineage: Eukaryota > Metazoa > Chordata > Mammalia > Carnivora > Mustelidae > Meles > Meles meles. The sequence goes on along the minus strand of NC_060080.1, from coordinate 11,111,120 downwards.
GCGGGTGGAAATCGTGAGGAACACAGAGGAATAAATAAACAATCTCAGAATAATGTGCAATAAATACCAAAGTGTATTTTAACATGAAAAAAAGCAGCGGGGAAGAGAAGTCTGAAAATAACCACCCTCCTGAAATGCTCTCCTCTGGCAGATTTCTCAGCTCCGAGCTTACTGTTCAGCTGTAACTGTTCAGTGATGTGGGCTCCCTTTACTTCTCCATTCTTCGTTCATCCCGTCCACTCCATCTCATTTGAGGGCCTTTTTAACTTCTGCCTCTGAATTGCTAGTCTATAAATACTTTCTCTAGCCTGTGCAGCAAAGGAACTTGGAAGAAAGAGGCGTGCCCTCTCCTCTTGGCTGGTGCCTCTGCTTTTGTGAGCATTGGTACCCGCGGGAAGACCCCGGTCTAACTGCCCTCCTCCCCCCCCCCCACCCCAGAATGCTGGTTGTGTTTGCCGACTTACCAGCAGGGGGTTACTCTTCAGAGAGGAAGCTGACCGACAGATATGTTAGTGAAGGATTCATAACTGATGATTTGATCTATGATTGGTGATGTGGAAAAAGCGAGGTAGACATGGTGAATAGTTGGGTCAGTGGGGCTGGGGTATAGCCAGGAAAGGCCCCAGAGTAGAAGAGATATTTGAGCTGAGTCCTACAATTTGTCATGAGTAGCGTGGAGGGAAAGCTTAGAAGGGGAGGAACACTTCAGATAGATTTAACAGTTTTAATAAAAGCATTTAAAAAAAGCCTAGTACCTTCAGTGAACTATAAGAAATATGGTATAATGAAAGCATGGGAAGGAGGCTCTGGAGATAAGGCAGGGCCGGGTAAGAAAACTGTCGTGTCCTGGCTGAAGAGTCTAGACTTCATCCAGGGCATGGACCAGGCATAAATTTTTATAATGTCAGGTACTGACATTGTCAGATTTTCACTTTTGAAAGATCACTTTGGCGATGACAGGAGAAGGAGCAGAAGGTACCAGTCTGGGGACGGGGAAACTCCAATGTGAAGACCATTGCAACATCTTTTATTCTTTTTTTTTTGAAATTAAAGTGTAATCAACATGCCATGTTGTGTTAGTTTCAGGAGGTAACATAATGGTTCAGCAGTTCTGTACATTACGGGGTGTTCACCGCCCTGAGTGTAGTTACAACCCGCCACTGTACAGTTCCTGTCTTGTTACGGACTGTATTTCCTATGCTGTACGTTTCAGCCCCGTGACTTGTTTATTTCATAGCTGGAAGTTTGACGCTCTTGAACCCTTTCACCTGTTTTGCCCATCCCCCCATCCTTCCCCCTCTGGCAACCACCAGTTCTCTCTGTATTCATGCATCTATTCGGTTGTTTTATTTTTTAGATTCCATTTGGTATTTATTTTTCTCTAATTTTTTTACACTTAGCAAAATACCCTCTAGGTCCATCCATGTTGTTGCTAATGGCAAGATCTCATTCTTTTTTTCTGGAAGAGTAATAGTCCATTGGGTGTCTCTACCACAGTCTCTTTGTCCGTTCACCCATCAGTGGACACTTGGGTTGCTTCCGTATCTTGGCTATTGTAAATAATGCTGCCGCAAACATAGGAGTGCATATATCTTTTCAAAGTTTTTGTTTCTCTTGGGTAAATGGAATTGTGGGATCATATGGCATTTCTATTTTTAGTTTTTTGGGCAACCTCCATGCTGTTTTCCATAGTGGTTGTACAACTTTACATTCCCACCAACTGTGCAGGAGGGTTACCTTTTCTGCACATTTTCTTTAACACTTGTTATTTTTTATGTCATTGATACCAGCCATTCTGACAGGTATAAGGTGGTGGGATCTCACTATGGTTTTGATTTTCATTTTCCTGAGGATTAGTGATAAATGTCTTTCCCTGTATCTGTTGGTCATCTATATATCTTCTTTGGAAAAATGTCTATTCAGGTACACTGCCTGTTTTTAAATTTGTTTTTTGGTATTGGATTGTACTGAGTTCTTTATATACTTTGGTTAAGAACCCCTTGTCAGATAAATCATATACCATTATCTTACCCCATTCAGCAGGTTGCCTTTTGCTTTGTCGATAGTCATTGCAGTGTCTTCAGGGAGATGATGATGAACCAGGGTATGGCATCAACACCAAAGTCATTCGATTTGTGATAATTATTATAGTATAGGCATATGTACTGTATGTATTTGTTTTCTTTTTCTTTTTTTTTAAGATTTTATTTATTAGAGGGAGAGAGAGAGAGCATGAGCATGAATAAGGAGAAGGGCAGAGGTTGGGGGAGAGAGAGAATCTCAAGCATACTCCCTGCTGAGCAGGGAGCCCGAGGCAGGACTCGATCCCAAGGCTCTGGGATTGTGACCTGAGCCAGAGTCAGACACTTAACTGACTGGGCCACCCAGGTGCTCTGTATGTTTTTGTTTTTATAGTGCATTTTTATAAACCTCTTTTGAGGAAAATCCACATACTATTTAATCACCCCCCCCCCCAATCACCTAGCAAAGTTCCTTAGAGTATAACCAGTTTTTGTCCAGTATACCTGGTCGGATGAGGGATTTTTAATGCTACCTGTATGTGTAAAGACTATGAGACATTGATGCCAACGATGATCAGATGTTAAAAATTCTCATGAGGGGGCGCCTGGGTGGCTCAGCGGGTTAAAGCCTCTGTCTTCGGCTCAGGTCATGATCCCAGGGTCTTGGGATCGAGCCCCGTGTTGGGCTCTCTGCTCTGCAGGGAGCCTGCTTCCTCCTCTCTCTCTCTGCCTGCCCCTCTGCCTGCTTGTGATCTCTGTCTGTCAAATAAATAAATAAAATATTTAAAAAAAAAATTCTCATGAGGAGGGCACTTGGTGGCTAAGTCGGTTAAGCCTCTGCCTTCATCTCAGTTCATGGTCTCAGGGTCCTGGGATGGAGCCCTGCTTCGGGCTCTCTGCTCAGCAGGGAGCCTACTTCCCCCCCACCCTCTGCCTTCCTCTCTGCTTACTTGAGATCTCTCTCTCTCTCTCTCTCTCTCTGTCAAATAAATAAATACATAAATCTTAAAAAAAATTCTCATGAGGATAATAGAGAAAAACAATTTTAAATCACTGCTGTCCCAGGGAAATATGAGAAGTTTCATACATTAGTTTTGTAGCTTCTCAGCATGTTGAATTGAAATAAATTGATGGATCTTAGACACAGCTTAAGTTCTTTTAACGGTGGCATGGTGATGGAGAAAGAGACAGGTTTATGTAGTCGGATCTTTTGACTGGACCTGGGGAAAATTACTCTATCTTCTGAGTTTTCCTCACTGTATAATGGGGAACAATCATCACCACTATATAAATATAGATTAATTTTAGAATGTTTTTAGACACAGATAAAAAATCCAATTAAATTGGCTTAATTGACCAGAAAACTTACTGGCTAATGAACTGACAGGTCGAGAGGTGGGGCTGACTTCAGGGTTGGCTGACCCAGCAGCGTGTGGTCATCAAGGAGCCAGTTTCTCTCCATCTCTGTTCATTGCCGTCTTACGGTGTTAATGTCATCATAGGGCTCTTTGCTTCAGTGTGATGGCTGGAAGTAATTGGGGCTTTCTAATTGACATCCAGCCAGAGAGAGTGAGAAAGCTCCCCCACGGGAACCAGACAGAAATTCCAAGTTTCCTGCTGATAAATCACCCCTGAACCCATCCCGGGGGCTCTGGTATGCCAGGTGCTGATTGGCATTGATCGGAATTTGCCCGGATTAATAATCACTGTGGGGAGAGGAGTGAGATCCGCTGGGTCCCAGAGCAGCCCTGAGTGGGTCGTCTGCGGATACACGGCCAGCTCTTGGTCCACGTGGTACTGAGTGGCTATCGGGAGGATGCCCGTGATATCTGGAACCTGGACCCTGAGTAACTGTGGTGAGGATTAAATAAAGTAGCATGTATAAAGATCTCAGGGCAGGTAGATGCACCAGGATTGGTCAGTTCCCTTCTGCTTCTTGTTGCTCTTTCTATTTTATTCTTACTTACAAGGTACAAAAAAATGTTGGAAATTTTTTTAGTCCGACTTCAAAGCTCTAGCAGATGGTTTTGGTTTTGAATGACCTTCTGTAGTTTTCACTGTTGGGTTAGGATCTGGATTTTCAGATTCACATTTGGCTTTGATATAAATTGAGTGGCTCTACTTAAAATGATCTTAAGTACAATTTGTATTGTGTAGCCCATGCATGCATAGGGTAGGAAAAGAATTTTAAATGGAAAATGTGAACGAGTGCTTTTAGATCTTGTTAAAACCTGTATATGCACAACAGCAATGATGGTAGTATTCATTACCGATCACAGTAATATTTCATCTCTTTTCGAACATTCTTCATGCCTTTCTCTATTAAGATAAAGGTGACCTTCAAGCTATTGAAAAACTTAGGAATGTATTAGCTGATGTCGTTGCCAAAAGTGAATAGTAAAAATGATGGGGCTATTCACACTTGATGAAAAATAATAATATTTCCGTGGTTATTCTAGGAGGCAAAAGGCAGAGATAAAGTGGTCTCTGTCCTGTGGCATTCATTTTTATTATAAAAGCAATTGATAGCGAAAGCAAAAAAGCCCAGTCATAACACTGATTTTCCGTTAAGTATGTAACTGGAGGCGACAAAGCATGCATTCTTATTTTGTGATTGAATACCGCGTTGACTGTATTGAAGCTGAATCCCCAAGACTTCTCAACCTTCATTTTCTGTTGCATAATATTTAAGATACTATTTTGTAATATTTTATATTTGTAATTTAAAAACGGTGCTTAAAGGCGTGCCTGGGTGGTGCCATTGGTTAAGCATCTGACTCTCGGTTTCAGCTCAGGTCGTGATCTCAGGGCCGGGAGATCAAGACCCATGGGCCTCTACGCTTAGCAAGGAGTCTGCTTGAGATTCTCTCTCCCTTTCCTTCTCCTCCTCCCTTCTCTCTCTCTCTCTCTCTCTCTCAGATAAATACATCTTAATAAAAAAAAATAAAAACAGTACTTAAATGTTATCGAAGTAGTGAGAATAAAAAATGAATGACATGGGTCCTGTTCTGAAGGATTCCATAATCTAGTAAGGAAAGCAGACAGAGAAATAAAACATATATGCGGCAGTCAGTATCCGTGTAGAAATTAATAGTATGCTTTTGGTAAAAAATAAAAAAAATAATAAAATTTCTTCTTTAATGGAGTTAATTCAATGTAACTTGGGCAATTTGATACCCGTTTGTGGCCTCGATGTTTGCTGGCCCCGCAAGTCATCCTGTTACTGTTGGAGCCGCTTTGCAGGTGTTTGACAGAGAGAGTCACACCCACGAGTGAGTCCTGTAGTTAAGTGCTGTGCGCCTGGATGGCTCAGTGGGTTAAGCCGCTGCCTTCAGCTCGGGTCGTGATCTCAGGGTCCTGGGATCGAGTGCCACATCGGGCTCTCTGCTCGGCAGGGAGCCTGCTTCCTCCTCTCTCTCTGCCTGCTTGTGATCTCTCTCTGTCAAATAAATAAATAAAATATTTAAAAAAAAAAAAAAACAACAAACGAACAAGAAGACTAGACTGTAGATTCACATCAGAAACTGTCGGTAGGCCTCTCACCGCAGTGGGGGTTGTATTGTTTAGGAAACTTTTGTTTTTACTATATTCATATATAGATACGGATACTGAGTTTTGCCATGCAGTGAGCTTCTTACTCTGGGTCTTGGACAAAAAGGTTTGGAAGCTGCTGGGCCTGCCGATGGTCATCTGGCTTCATATATTGGGGAGGGGGGAGTGCATACTGGGGCAGCTAGCCCAGGACAGCACGTCGATGTCTTTCAGTTGTGTTACATGTATCATCTAAATTCAGCACTGCTGCCTTCTTTCATCTCCCCCTTCCCCGCCCCCAACCTCTCTGGACTCTTGCAGTGACCTCCTTACTGCCCCTCAGTGGCTGGCCCGGGAGCCACTTGCAGCCGTAGCCCACGGTCACCGTCAGCCAGTTGATTGGGTCCTTCGGCAGCATCAAGTCCCCAGAGCTTGCGGTCCCGGGTCACACGCTTCCATTGCCCTTAGAATTAACTAAGAGAAGCTTTTGCAAAAGATAGGTTGTTTCCCGCCGATGCCAGTGCCTTCCTTAACCCCACATGCAGAGTCTTACGTCTAACAAGGGCTCCGGGATTTTCATTTTTGCAGTAGTGCTCAGTTATTTCAGTGCGGGTGGTCTGAAAATCACACTTCCGACCACAGTGTCCAAGATAAAGGCACCAGCATAGCTGAGTTCTGGTGAGAGCCCTTTCCCTGGTCCATGCTTGGCACCTGCTCCCTGTGTCCTCACAGAGTGAAAGGACAAGGAACTCTGGTGTCTCTTTTAGAAGGCACTAATCCTTTCACAAGGGCTCTACCTTCATGACTGAACCAACTCCCAAAGGGCCCGCCTACTAATGCCATCACTTGGGGGGGGGGTAGGATTCAGCATATGAATTTTGAGGGGATGCAAACATTCAGATTGTGGCCCTTGATATCTAAGATTTTTTTTTAAATCATAATCTTAAATGGGTACAAAGGATAATGTAGTTCTCTGTATTTTAAACATTGACAGTAAAGCAAAACTGTTACATAGCTTTGTATCCAGGGTAATCCACAATAACAGCGATTCGATAACGACCACCGTTTAAAAAGTATAAGAACCTTTAAAAAGTATAAGAACAAGCACATCTTCAGCAGTTAGAAAAGTTGCATCTTTCCTTTCTCTCCAACGATTTGTACTTTTCCTGTTGTCAAATAGAAATATAGCTGGGCACTAGTTAAAGGCAATAAAGACAGATTTTATTTAGTGATAACTACTGCAGCAGGGAGGACAGGGCTCGCTCCTGGAGCTCAGCTTCTCCAAACAAAAGGCAAGAGACTTTCAGGGCTGGGGTGTGCCAAAGGACGGGCCCAGACTGCGCGGGGTGGGGTTGGTGCGTAGGACTGGGACATCCACGTTTGCTGATTGACTCTGACCTGGAAGAGAAACCGGCTTCTGGCATCTTTATGACAGAAGATAGTGTTGGGCATTGGAGCTGGGTGCTCGACCCTCCCACAGGATCCAGAGCAAGGGCAAGTTCTCTGAATGTTTGCATTTCAAAGAGATACTTCCAGGTGATAAGAATGTAAGAAAAAGTAAGATCTTATTCTGTATTGAGTTACTGTTTCAGTCATGCATTTGATCAGAACAACACAGATATGTTAACTTTTGATAAACAAGAATCCTAAAATTAAAATTATGTTTAAAATATACCTCTTAATGAGATGCATAGAGCTTTAAACATTGCTTTTTAAATTAACTTTTGTGCCCTTCGATGAGTTACTTATTGCTAGATTGAAATTGCATTCCACATCGGTTCTTTCCACTTCATATTTTTATGGGTATGAATATTTAAAACCTTGTTCACAGTGGTTGGGGAAAGAGTTTGTCCTAGGAGGGCCACTCAGGTGTCTGCCTTCCGTTATCAGCCAAAAAATCACATCATGATCGATGGTTAAAAATTATTTTTAATGATTTATCCACTGACAATTCTATTAGATCTTTCATAAATTTTGTTGAAAGTACAAGAACTGGAAACCTTGTGACATGAAATAAGAAATTCATTATCTAGTTGCTGGAGTCCTGTCACACACCAGTATTTTCGGTTGTCCCTTGTTTTGTGCTCTGGAACTTTCTAGACTCCAGGACGATGTGGCACTCAGATTCAGGAAGAGTGTGATGCATGTCTGTCTTATTTAAGGGGAGCGAGACCTATGTGAAAGGCGAGCTGAGAAAGAGAATAGGTTTGACACCTTGACCTCCAGAATGTTCTCAAGATCAGTTTTAGGACAGAGGATTTGGTAAGGTGAAGATTTAGAAATGGATTCCCTTAGAGCCATCTGCACTGCTATACCCTTCAGGAAAGCTTCGTGTTGTACTGCTGGCACACGTACCCCAGCTGAAGACCACTGGCCCAAGGGAGACCGTGTAAGTTCCTCACCGTGGCACCCTGGGCACCCCAGCCCCAGCCTGCTTCTGCGTCTCTTCCCCGAAGGACCATCTTCTGCCCAAGCACACGCAGTTTCCGTTCCTGCCACCACAGGCTTCTCCTTGCTCCTAGAACAGTGACTGTCTGGGTCTGGCATGGGAGTTAGACTGGAGAAGGAGGCGTCTAGCCTTTCGTGGCAAGTGGTTTAGCCGGGGGGGGGGGGGGGGGGGGGGGGGAGCCGCGGGGCATCAAACTCCTGGGATTGTTCGCTGTTTTTCCAAAAACGCTTCTTCCTTTTCCCCCGCGAATACACTGTTAGCCGCTGCTGTGCCCCTACCCCTCTGCTCCCCTTTCTTTGGGGCAGTGAGCTGCTGGCTCTGGGGGAGGGGATTCTGTGCCTCAGCTGTTGTAGAGTCACAGGCACAGAACGTTTTCTCTCCTTTTTTTAAGATTTTATTTATTTATTTGACAGACAGAGATCACAAGTAGGCAGAGAGGCAGGCAGAGAGAGGAGAAGCAGGCTCCCTGCAGAGCAGAGAACCCAACATGGGGCTTGATCCCAGGACCCTGGGATCATGACATGAGCCGAAGGCAGAGGCTTAACTCACTGAGCCACCCAGGTGCCCCAGAACATTCTCTTTTATAAAAGCCTTTTTAAACTTCTCGGGCTGCTGTCTCTGCCTGAAATCAACCCCACCTGCTTCATCCACAGGAATTATGCTCAGTCTTCAAGTCCTGGTTCAGCTTTTCCCTCCCTTCTAAAGACTCCCTTGCCTTTCTAAGACAAACTTCTTTTTCTTGATGCACCCACGTCCTTTGTTTGTACTTGTTGCATTTTATAAGCGCTTATCTTTGGGTTTGGCGTTCCCAGGATGATGGATGTTCTTCCCAAGTGGAGGTCGGGTCTTCATTACCTTTGTATGTCCTGTACCAAGGCCAGGGCTAGCATATGGTAAGTGGGGGAGTGTCCCTGCTTGAAAAGGAGGAGGGGGAGATGGAAGATTCTCTGTCTTCCTCCCCCTCTGCCCTTCCCTCTGCTTGCGAGTGTGTTCTCTCTCTCTCTCTCTCTCTCTCTGTCTCAAATAAATTCTTAAAAAAAAATCTGCTGAGCAAAATTGATCAGCTGAAGGAAGCTGTAGATGAGGAAAGTTGTCTCGGTGAATTTGGGGTCAAGCCGTCACCTGAAAACGATAGTACTGATCCTGTCAACTTCTGCTTGAGCTCCTTCCGCTGGCGCCTTCCCAGCCCTGGTGGTGCAGCCTTGTCCCATCAGCCTGACGGACAGGCGCACCGTGTAGTCACTGCTGCTGGGTTCCTCCTCATCCCCTGACAGCCCTTCACATGCACACTCTGTTCTAACCAGCCAGCCGACTCCCAGCTTCCCCTCTTGCTCCTCCGACCCACGGCTCTTAGAATGCTTCTCCCGTCCTCATGCCTCCTCACAGCTGAGCATTCCCCTCAGGAGGGGCCGCTGTTGGCAGGTATCTCCCCGCCTCCCCGCCTCCCAGCAGCTCACTTCCAGGCAGGACCAGGCTCCCCTTTTTTCTTTTTTTTTAGATTTTATTTATTTATTTATTTGACAGAGAGGGAGAGAGAGATCACAAGTAGGCAGAGAGGCAGGCAGAGAGAGGAGGAAGCATGCTCCCCGCGGAGCAGAGAGCCCGATCCGGGGCTCGATCCCAGGACCCTGAGATCTTGACCCGAGCCGAAGGCAGCGGCTTAATCCACTGAGCCACCCAGGCGCCCCTAGGCTCCCCTTCTGAGGCCTCTACCGTGCCTCCTCCTCACCCTGTTGCTGTTTCGTAAGGATCACGCTGCTTTGTCATGTCTTTTCCCTCTCTCTCTTTCAGCCTAGCCTTTCCCTTTCCCGGGGGCAGGGACCTGGTCTAACTCTGTGTCGCCAGCACTGAGCCCAAGGCTGCATGCGTTCACCCAGTGTGAATCAGAGCAGTACGTGCCACGGGATCGCCAGTTCAATATCCTTGTGTCTCTCCTGGGCGGCCGCACTGTGCTGATGGCATATATTGGGTCTCAGTTTGTTCATTCATTTGTTTCAGGTCCTTTAAAATATCCTCTTGCAATCTTAGTCTCCAGAGGCCTTCTCACAGGAACAGGTCATTGCCAGGCCTGTGGCGAACTGGAGTCTCTGGGCCCAGTCTGGACCACAGGTTTCTAGGGATGCCCGGAGAGCATGTCACTTCATGGCGCTTCTCAAGGTTCTCGTTCCCCTCCTCTGTTGATCAGAGTTGAGGGATTTAAGAGTTATTTTCTGTTTGTCTGCCATTGCTGGACATTGTTTAGTGCCAGGAAAACAGAGATTTTAAAAAACACAGTTTCTGGGGTGCCTGGGTAGCTCAGTAGGTTTACCATCTGCCTTTGGCTCAGGTCATGATCCCAGACTCCTCAAATGGCATCCCGCATCGGGCCCCCTGCTCTGCGGGGAGCCTGCTTCTCCCTGTGCCTGCTGCTCCTCCTGCTTCATGCTCTGTCTGACAAATAAGTAAAATCTTTAAAAAAAAGAGAGAAAAAGCACACAGTTTCTAGCCTGGAGGACCTCCTTGTTTAGTCAGGGAGACGTACAAGTACCTGGATGATTTGAATGTGGTGTAATTCTTCTTTGATAGAGGTAGGCACAGAGCGCTTTAGGAACGCCTTGAGTGTTTATGACCTTGGGGAAGAGATCATGTCAGGGATGTGTCCAGACGTGTGAGCTCAGAACTGACTCTGAAGGCACAGATGAAGGGAGACTTGAAAAAGAATGACATTTTTACTCCGATACCTACAGGTTCATATTTTTCTTCAAAATAAGATTCTTCGACAGTGTGTTTTTAAGCAGGAACTGAATAAGGCAATGTTACAGAATTGCAATCCTCGGTATACGGGTTGCCTTCTGTGGCTTCTAATTCCTGTACCTCAGATTCCGTAACCAGCCTGGCACTCAAGGCCACTTACGGCTTATTCTCAATTCTCCTTTCCAACTAGAGCTGTTTAATATTGTAGATCAGGGGGTCAACCAGCCTTGGCCCACAGGTCAGATTCAGCCCCCTGGCTGTTCTTGTTACAGCCCTTAGCTCTGATTTGTTTTACATCTTATTTATTTATTTTTTTATAAACATATAATGTATTATTAGCCCCAGGGGTACAGGTCTGTGAATTGCCAGGTTCACACACTTCACAGCACTCACCATAGCACATACCCTCCCCAATGTCCATAACCCCCCCCACTCTCCCTCCCACCCTCCCCCCAGTAACCCTCAGTTTGTTTTGTGAGATTAAGAGTCACTTATGGTTTGTCTCCCTCCCGATCCCATCGTGTTTCATTTATTCTTCTCCTACCCCCCTCAACCCCCATGTTCCATCTCAACTTCCTCATATCAGGGAGATCATACGATAGTTGTCTTTCTCCGATTGACTTATTTCACTAAGCATGATACCCTCTAGTTCCATCCACGTCGTCGCAAATGGCCAGATTTCATTTCTTTTGATGGCTGCATAGTATTCCATTGTGTATATATACCACATCTTCTTTATCCATTCATCTGTTGATGGACATCTAGGTTCTTTCCATAGTTTGGCTATTGTAGACATTGCTGCTATACACATCCGGGTGCACGTGCCCCTTCGGATCACTACGTTTGTATCTTTGGGGTAAATACCCAGTAGTGCTATTGCTGGGTCATAGGGTAGTTCTATTTTCAACATTTTGAGGAACTTCCATGCTGTTTTCGAGTGGCTGCACCAGCTTGCATTCCCACCAACAGTGTAGGAGGGTTCCCCTTTCTCCGCATCCTCACCAGCATCTGATACCTAGGAATAAACCTAACCAAAGAAGCAAAGAATCTGTACTCAGAAAACTATAAAGTACTCATGAAAGAAATTGAGGAAGATACAAAGAAATGGAAAAATGTTCCATGCTCATGGACTGTTTTTACATCTTTTTAAGGATTATAAGGATTATCTTTTTCTTTTTTTTTTTTAAAGATTTTATTTATTTATTTGATAGACAGAAATCACAAGTAGGGAGAGAGGCAGGCAGAGAGAGAGGAGGAAGCAGGCTCCCCGCAGAGCAGAGAGCCCGATGCGGGGCTCAATCCCAGGACCCTGGGATCATGACCTGAGCGAAAGGCAGAGGCTTTAACCCACTGAGCCACCCAGGCGCCCCAAGGATTATCTTTTTTTTTTTTCCATTTTATTTATTTTTTCAGTGTAACAGTATTCATTCTTTTTGCACAACACCCAGTGCTCCAAGCAAAACGTGCCCTCCCCATTACCCACCACCTGTTCCCCCAACCTCCCACCCCTGACCCTTCAAAACCCTCAGGTTGCCCCAACCTCCCACCCCTGACCCTTCAAAACCCTCAGGTTGTTTTTCAGAGTCCATAGTCTCTTATGGTTCGCCTCCCCTCCCCAATGTCCATAGCCCGCTCCCCCTCTCCCAATCCCACCTCCCCCCAGCAACCCCCAGTTTGTTTTGTGAGATTAAGAGTCATTTATGGTTTGTCTCCCTCCCAATCCCATCTGGTTTCATTTATTCTTCTCCTATCCCCCTACCCCCCCATGTTGCTTCTCCATGTCCTCATATCAGGGAGATCATATGATAGTTGTCTTTCTCCGATTGACTTATTTCACTAAGCATGATACGCTCTAGTTCCATCCACGTCGTCGCAAATGGCAAGATTTCATTTCTTTTGATGGCTGCATAGTATTCCATTGTGTATATATACCACCTCTTCTTTATCCATTCATCTGTTGATGGACATCTAGGTTCTTTCCATAGTTTGGCTATTGTAGACATTGCTGCTATAAACATTCGGGTGCACGTGCCCCTTCGGATCACTATGTTTGTATCTTTAGGGTAAATACCCAGTAGTGCAATTGCTGGGTCATAGGGTAGTTCTATTTTCAACATTTTGAGGAACCTCCATGCTGTTTTCCAGAGTGGTTGCACCAGCTTGCATTCCCACCAACAGTGGAGGAGGGTTCCCCTTTCTCCACATCCTCTCCAGCATCTGTCATTTCCTGACTTGTTAATTTTAGCCATTCTGACTGGTGTGAGGTGATATCTCATTGTGGTTTTGATTTGTATTTCCCTGATGCCGAGTGACGTGGAGCACTTTTTCATGTGTCTGTTGGCCATCTGGATGTCTTCTTTGCAGAAATGTCTGTTCATGTCCTCTGCCCATTTCTTGGTTGGATTGTTTGTTCTTTGGGTGTTGAGTTTGCTAAGTTCCTTATAGATTTTGGATACTAGCCCTTTATCTGATATGTTGTTTGCAAATATCTTCTCCCATTCTGTCAGTTGTCTTTTGGTTTTGTTAACTGTTTCCTTTGCTGTGTAAAAGCTTTTGATCTTGATGAAATCCCAAGAGTTCATTTTTGCCCTTGCTTCCCTTGCCTTTGCCGTTGTTCCTAGGAAGATGTTGCTACGGCTGAGGTCGAAGAGGTTGCTGCCTGCATTCTCCTCAAGGATTTTGATGGATTCCTTTCTCACATTGAGGTCCTTCATCCATTTGGAGTCTATTTTCGTGTGTGGTGTAAGGAAGTGGTCCAATTTCATTTTTCTGCATGTGGCTGTCCAATTTTCCCAGCACCATTTATTGAAGAGGCTGTCTTTTTTTCCATTGGACATTCTTTCCTGCTTTGTCGAAGATTAGTTGACCATAGAGTTGAGGGTCGATTTCTGGGCTCTCTATTCTGTTCCACTGATCTATGTGTCTGTTTTTGTGCCAGTACCATGCTGTCTTGATGATGACAGCTTTGTAATAGAGCTTGAAGTCCGGAATTGTGATGCCACCAACTTTGGCTTTGTTCTTCAATATTCCTTTGGCTATTCGAGGTCTTTTCTGGTTCCATATAAATTTTAGGATTATTTGTTCCATTTCTTTGCAAAAAATGGATGGTATTTTGATAGGGATTGCATTAAATGTGTAGATTGCTTTAGGTAGCATAGACATTTTCACAATATTTATTCTTCCAATCCAGGAGCATGGAACATTTTTCCATTTTTTTGTGTCTTCCTCAATTTCTTTCATGAGTACTTTATAATTTTCTGTGTATAGATTCTTAGTCTCTTTGGTTAGGTTTATTCCTAGGTATCTTATAGTTTTGGGTACAATTGTAAATGGGATTGACTCCTTAATTTCTCTTTCTTCAGTCTTGTTGTTGGTGTACAGAAATGCAACTGATTTCTGTGCATTGATTTTATATCCTGACACTTTACTGAATTCCTGTACAAGTTCTAGCAGTTTTGGAGTGGAGTCTTTTGGGTTTTCCACATATAGTATCATATCATCTGCGAAGAGTGATAGTTTGACTTCTTCTTTACCAATTTGGATGCCTTTAATTTCTTTTTGTTGTCTGATTGCTGAGGCTAGGACTTCTAGTACTATGTTGAATAGCAGTGGTGATAATGGACATCCCTGCCGTGTTCCTGACCTTAACGGAAAAGCTTTCAGTTTTTCTCCATTGAGAATGATATTTGCGGTGGGTTTTTCATAGATGGCTTTGATAATATTGAGGTATGTGCCCTCTATCCCCACACTTTGAAGAGTTTTGATCAGGAAGGGATGCTGTACTTTGTCAAATGCTTTTTCAGCATCTATTGAGAGTATCATATGGTTCTTGTTCTTTCTTTTATTAATGTGTTCTATCACATTGATTTGCGGATGTTGAACCAACCCTGCAGCCCTGGAATAAATCCCACTTGATCGTGGTGAATAATCCTTTTAATGTACTGTTGAATCCTATTGGCTAGTATTTTGGCGAGAATTTTTGCGTCTGTGTTCATCAAGGATATTGGTCTGTAGTTCTCTTTTTTGGTGGGATCCTTGTCTGGTTTTGGGATCATGGTGATGCTGGCCTCATAAAATGAGTTTGGAAGTTTTCCTTCCATTTCTATTTTTTGGAACAGTTTCAGGGGTATAGGAATAAGTTCTTCTTTAAATGTTTGGTAGAATTCCCCTGGGAAGCCATCTGGCCCTGGGCTTTTGTTTGTTTGGAGATTTTTGATGACTGTTTCAATCTCCTTACTGGTTATGGGCCTGTTCAGGTTTTCTATTTCTTCCTGGTTCAGTTGTGGTAGTTTATATGTCTCTAGGAATGCATCCATTTCTTCCAGATTGTCCAATTTGTTGGCGTAGAGTTGCTCATAATATGTTCTTATAATTGTCTGTATTTCTTTGGTGTTAGTTATGATCTCTCCTCTTTCATTCATGATTTTATTTATTTGGGTCCTTTCTCTTTTCTTTTTGATGAGTCTGGCCAGGGGTTTATCAATCTTATTGATTCTTTCAAAGAACCAGCTCCTAGTTTCATTGATTTTTTTCTATTGTTTTTTTGGTTTCTATTTCATTGATTTCTGCTCTGATCTTTATGATTTCTCTTCTCCTGCTGGGTTTAGGGTTTCTTTCTTGTTCTTTCTCCAGCTCTTTTACGCGTAGGGTTAGGTTGTGTACTTGAGACCTTTCTTGTTTCTTAAGAAAGGCTTGTACCGCTATATATTTTCCTCTCAGGACTGCCTTTGCTGTGTCCCACAGATTTTGAACTGTTGTGTTTTCATTATCATTTGTTTCCATGAATTTTTTCAATTCTTCTTTAATTTCCTGGTTAACCCATTCATTCTTTAGAAGGATGCTGTTTAGTCTCCATGTATTTGGGTTCTTTCCAGCTTTCCTCTTGGGATTGAGTTCTAGCTTCAGAGCATTGTGGTCTGAAAATATGCAGGGAATAATCCTAATCTTTTGATACCGGTTGAGACCTGATTTGTGACCCAGGATGTGATCTATTCTGGAGAAGGTTCCATGTGCACTAGAGAAGAATGTGTATTCTGTTGCTTTGGGATGAAATGTTCTGAATATATCTGTGATGTCCATCTGGTCCAGTGTGTCATTTAAGGCCTTTATTTCCTTGTTGATCTTTGGCTTGGATGATCTGTCCATTTCAGTGAGGGGAGTGTTCAAGTCCCCTACTATTATTGTATTATTATTGATGTGTTTCTTTGATTTTGTTATTAATTGGTTGATATAGTTGGCTGCTCCCACGTTAGGGGCATAGATATTTAAAATTGTTAGATCTTCTTGTTGGACAGACCCTTTGAGTAGGATATAGTGTCCTTCCTCATCTCTTATTATAGTCTTTGGCTTAAAATCTAATTGATCTGATATAAGGATTGCCACCCCAGCTTTCTTCTGATGCCCATTAGCATGGTAAATTGTTTTCCACCCCCTCACTTTAAATCTGGAGGTGTCTTCGCGTCTAAAATGAGTTTCTTGTAGGCAACATACTGATGGGTTTTGTTTTTTTATCCATTCTGATACCCTGTGTCTTTTGATTGGGGCATTTAGCCCATTAACATTCAGGGTAACTATTGAGAGATATGAATTTAGTGCCATTATTAGCCTGTAACGTGACTGTTACTGTATATTGTCTCTGTACCTTTCTGATCTATTACTTTTAGGCTCTCTCTTTGCTTAGAGAACCCCTTTCAATATTTCCTGTAGAGCTGGTTTGGTGTTTGCAAATTCTTTCAGTTTTTGTTTGTCCTGGAAGCTTTTGATCTCTCCTTCTATTTTCAATGATAGCCTAGCTGGATAGAGTATTCTTGGCTGCATGTTTTTCTCGTTGAGTGCTCTGAATATATCATGCCAGCTCTTTCTGGCCTGCCAGGTTTCTGTGGATAAGTCTGCCGCCAATCTAATATTTTTACCATTGTATGTTACAGACTTCTTTTCTCGGGCTGCTTTCAGGATTTTCTCTTTGTCACTAAGACTTGTAAATTTTACTATTAGGTGACGGGGTGTGGACCTATTCTTGTTGACTTTGAGGGGGGTTCTCTGCATCTCCTGGATTTTGATGCTTGTTCCCTTTGCCATATTAGGGAAATTCTCTCCAATGATTCTCTCCAATAGACCTTCTGCTCCCCTCTCTGTCTCTTCTTCTTCTGGAATCCCAATTATTCTAATGTTGTTTCGTCTTATGGTGTCACTTATCTCTCGAATTCTCCCCTCATGGTCCAGTAGCTGTTTGTCCCTCTTTTGCTCGGCTTCCTTATTCTCTGTCATTTGGTCTTCTATATCACTAATTCTTTCTTCTGCCTCATTTATCCTAGCAGTGAGAGCCTCCATTTTTGATTGCACCTCATTAATAGCTTTTTTGATTTCAACTTGGTTAGATTTTAGTTCTTTAATTTCTCCAGAAAGGGCTTTAATATCTCCAGAGAGGGTTTCTCTAATATCTTCCATGCCTTTTTCGAGCCCGGCTAGAATGTTCAGAATCGTCATTCTGAACTCTTGATCTGACATATTACCCATGTCTGTGTTGATTAGGTCCCTAGCCTTCGGTACTGTCTCTTGTTCTTTTGTTTGTGGTGATTTTTTCCGCCTTGTCATTTTGTCCAGATAAGAGGATATGAAGGAGCAAATAAACTACTAAAAGGGTGGCAAAGACCCCGGAAAAATGCGCTGTAACCAAATCAGAAGAGACCCCAAATTGTGGGGGATAGAAAGGGGATAAAAACAGGTTCTGAAAAAAAAAAAAAAAAAGAGAAAAAAATTTAAAAAATAAAACAAATAAAAAAATATAAAAAAGAAAGAAAAAATATATATATTTAGATGAACTAGTCAAAAAATGTTAAAAAAGAAAAGGGTAAAAGTTTTAAAAAATTTAGCAGAAGAAGAAAAAAGAAAAAAAAAATTGAAAAAAGAAAAAAAAATTGAAAAAAGAAAAAAAAAATTGAAGTAGCCGCAAGACTAAAGAATCATGGGGAGAAAGCCATGAGTTCCATGCTTTGCTTTCTCCTCCTCTGGAATTGCTCTGCTGTCTTAGGAATTGAATCTGCTTTCTCCTTGATAGATGAACTTCGTCCTGGCTGGATATTTTGTTGATCTTCTGGGGGAGGGGCCTGTTGTAGTGACTCTCAAGTGTCTTTGCCCGAGGCGGGATTGCACCGCCCTTACCGGCGGCCGGACTAAGTAATCGGCTCGGGTTCGCTTTTGGGAGCTTCTGTTCCCTGAACGCTTTCCGTAGAGTTCCGGAGGACGGGAATGAAAATGGCGGCCTCCCAGTCTCCGGCCCGGAGGAGCCGAGAGCCTGGGGCCCCACTCCTCAGTGCGCCCCCAGAGGACAGCACCCAATCACTCCCGTATCCCCAGCCTCTAGCCGCACTCCGAGCTCACCCAGCCCGCGACCAGTTCAAGGTAACCCTGAGCTGAGAGTTCAGTCCTCGGCTCTGTCTCTGCAGCCGGCTTCTCCGTTCTAATACCTGCGAGCTCTCCGACACTCCGACACCCCCGATCCTTCTGTGACCTTGCGGGGCCTGGGGCCACGCTGGCCCCGCATGGGCTTCACCCCGGTTTAGCCCCTGGAGCAATGTCCCTCAGTGGAACAGACTTTTAAAAGTCCTGATTTTGTGCTCCGTTCCTCCGCCGCTTGCCAGGAGCCGGCCCCTCCCCCCGCGGTCTATCTTCCCGTCGTTTTAGATTCACTTCTCCGCCAGTCCTACCTTTCAGAAAGTGGTTGATTTTCTGTTTCTAGAGTTGCTGTTCTTCTCTTCGCTCTCCCGTTGGATTTGTAGGTGTTTGCAATGTTTAGATAAGCTATCGAGCTGATCTCCTGCTACCTGATGTAGTCTCAGGCTGCTACTTCTCCGCCATCTTGACTCTTCCTCCCAAGGATTATCTTTTTAAGGATTATAAAACCAACCCACCCACCAACCAACCAACCAGCCAACCAAAGACTGTAACAGACCATTTGGCCTGTCAAGCTAGTGTATTTTCTACTCTTTCTAACTGCAGTGTCCCCTAGTGGTTATCCATGTATCGTATACCACGGGCTTCCCCCCTCATCACCCCCAACTCTGCTGCTGCTCTTCTTCCTTTTGAAAATGGGGTCATTCATCTGTTCATTCACTTCCACATTCAACAGATTGGGCAGTTGTTATGAATGAGCTACCATTCTGACTTTGGGGTTCCGGAGTATAACAGTGAGAGACAGCACATGGAAACATAACATGTCAGTTCTGAGGAAAAACTAACACAGGGCAAGGGGAGAGAGAGGGGCACCGGTTAAGGGTGCGGGGAGGGCCAGCTTTTCTAGAGTGGTCGGGGAGGCCTCTCTGGTGAGGTGGCATTCGAGCGAAGTCCTGAGGAACAACCGTGAGGATACCTGGGGAGCATCTCAAGCAGAGGGACCGATGGGTGGACAAGCACAGAGGGACTGCACGGAAGCCTGTCTGTCTGGTGTGGAGCAAGAGTGTCAAAGAAAAGGGAGGAAGAAGGATTAGACAGGGAGGATGAGCGGAAGAACAAATCCTAGCGGGCTTCATAGGGCATTGAAGGCTGAGTTTTTACTCTTCGTGAATTGGGAAACTGTTAAATAGATTTGAGCAGAGGAATACCATAGTCAGATTAATGTTTTTTAAAATATCACTTTGCTTCTGGGTAATGCTGGAATACGCAGTTTGCCCCAGGATCACAGTGGCTTAACACAATGACGGTTCGTGTTCCTTCCTGCTTCTGACCCAGGGAGAGGCCGTAAAGGGCTCTACCGCAAAGCCGCTAGCGTCCAGGCTGATGGAAGCTCTCCCGTCTCGTGTTGGTGCCATCTGGGACCTGCACCGTGCGGACTGCCCTGGCTGGGAGAGAACGGAGGCTGGGTAATGACACGTGGGAGTTATTATCTTGCCTTGGCTCAGAAGAGAAATGTGTCTCCTCGGCTTTGACTTCCTTGGCTGGAACGTGGCTCATGGTAGCTGCAAGGGGATTGACAGCGGTGGTGGGGCCCGTGGGATGCTTCTGCTGGGTGAGCACTGTGCTCTCTGCCCTATTGGGAGACCAGTTAGAACCAGCACAGAACAGGAGAGGCGCTGTGGCTTAGCCCTGAGGGGTGGCCTTGGACGTGGGGGAAACTGGGTAGAGTTGGAATGTCTTTCCAAGGTGGACCCAGTAAGATTTGCAGCGATCAGGGACAACTCCTCGATTTCTCCCCTTCCCACCATCTTATTTCTTACACTAAATAGGATTTCTTTGAGCCTGGCTCATGGTTTCTCTGATTTTTCCACAGGGCCTACAAAACAGGTGCTGAATACATACTTACTGGGTACCAGAACAATCTAGCCACTTAAGTTTATTTTACAAAATCTACATTTTTTTTAAGATTTTATTTATTTATTTGACAGAGAGAGAGAGAGATCGAGATCACAAGTAGGCAGAGAGGCAGGCAGAGAGAGGAGGAAGCAGGCTCCCTGTTGAGCAGAGAGCCCTATGCGGGACTCGATCCCAGGACCCTGAGATCATGACCTGAGCCGAAGGCAGAGGCTCAACCCGCTGAGCCACCCAGGTGCCCCCAAAATCTACATTTTTAAAAAAATAGTTACCAGTTGCTATCAGGGAATAGTTTTACAAAATCTTTGATTTCTCATTATATAAATATGTGTATGAATGATATGTTAATGCCATGGGCTTCAAAGTAGAAGGTTAAAAATAAGAGTACTTTGTGGCTGCTAGGGTCAGTGAAGAAATTGTGGTTTTTCACCCTGGTGGTACATTTTGTCAGTCTTTTTGTCTTTTACTACTTGTTTTCTCTATCATGGAAGAGTTTAAGGAAAATAAGTCTATTAGGTTTATTCCCTGCGAAACTTGTATTTTTTTTTTTCTTTTTAAGTGGGCTCTGTACCCAGCTGGAGGCCAGTACGGGGCTTGAACTCATGACCCTGAGATCAAGACCTGAGCTGAGATCAAGAGTTGGTTTCCTAACCAACTGAGCCATCCAGGTGCCCCAGAACTTATATTTCTTAGTCTCACCCTATAGTCTTTCAGTGACAAACCTGTTTTTATAAAGAGCGAAAAGCTTAAGTGTCCAGTGAATCAAAATGCCTAGTCCTTCTATCCTTGTCATAACATCACTCTGCCTCTTGTACAGGTCCCAGCTCCCTCAGGAAAATTAATTTAGGGTTGCATTTGTTTACACTCTATATTCTTAGTAACTGTTGGGTTATTTAGTTACTTTGGAAGATTATTAAAAATAAGGGGTGGGGAGACCTTTTCTGATAACATTGGTGATAAGGTCCAATTATTTAAACTCCCAGGAAATTCACTTGCCTCTAGTGGCCATTCTTTGGCCGTCCCGTAGCAGGTTCCAGGAAAACACAGATGTCGGTGCGAGGCCTAGACTCAATATTGCTGGGCAGCTGGAGGCTCCGTGCACAGAAGCAGGCGCTGATGCACTCGGCGGTTGGGGCAGATGGCCCGCTGGTGGACGAGCCCGTCCGAAGAAACAGATGAGTCCAGGATGACTTGGATGTGTCTCAGTGTTGAAAAAGGAGTTGGAACGTGCCTTGCCCAGAAGAGAGGAGAGAGCATTTTGCTGAGGAAAGATACCTAGTGACACCAGGAAATGATGAAAAGTTGGGGCGTATGGAGCTTAGAGTGGGGCTACAATTATATTTGAGACTAGAGGGGTAGCTGGGAGCCAGCTCGTGGAAGTCCTAAAGTACCATACCAAGGGATTTTCCAAGCTTATGAAAAGGTTTTTTTCCAGAAGGGATTACATGGCAAATTGATTAGGAATAGAAACAAGACTGACCGGTAGAAGGTGGCCTGTGTACTCATCAGTTGGTCACATTACAAGTCAGCTTCAATTTGTTGACGCTTATGGCGGGTAAGGCATTTGCTGATTGTTCTACACATGATCTCATTTAAATTCTGGAAATGACATTGTATGGTAGACATTTTTCACATTTCACACATGCGGTCAGCTTGCCTCGTCCCCCAGCAGTGAACGGGAAGCAGGGGCGAGTGCTCTTCCTCCTTACCGGCAGCTCCAGGGTGGCCGACAGTGGCACGTTAAACCTTGGACAGCCACGATCGCATCTGGACCTGTCCCAGGGCACAGAGACCACCCGTTTCTCCCAGGACGCTGCTCCCTGGACGTGTGAATTGCCCGCCCTGTCCCTGCTCTCTTGCCTGTCCGTGGCTGAAAGTCTTCCACACCCCTCAGTTGGCTAGGAGAGAAGAGCCATTTGGGCAGCTGGTATAGCCAAATCGTCCCCAAACCCGACTTTCTTGAGGAGACATATATGAGTGACTAGAAAGGAAGGGTTCATTCCACCATAGTCTCATTTGTCTTTGCTCCTGTGGAGCGTCCAGCCAGCGCGCACCCATCATCTCTGTGAGAGCCTGTGAGGAGGTGGACACGGAGAAGTTGGAGCTGTGTGATGTGCGGGGAGGGGGCAACCAGGGCACCGGGGCTGGCTTTTACTCTTGTCACTCACTCGAGGAACCCCAGCATATCACAGAACCCCCCCTGGGGCTCAGTCTTTCCATCCATGTGATGGGCAAAGTCAGGAGGGCTATCCAACTCTGCAAGTTCTATTATCTTCTATTTCTCCACCACAGAAAAGAGTTCACAGTGTATGCGAGGGAAGAGAAAAACGTGAGGGATGCTTGCCCGTCAGTGGGGGCTTCTGATTTTGTCGTACGTCACGAGTGCTTGGAGGTAGCGATCTGGCTACAGGGCTCCCTGGAAGCTGTATGTGCAGGGCACACACTGAGTTACAGTTCAGCGGAAATCGTACTTTCCTCAAGTCGCTTTTTACCCATATGAATATGGGGTGAAGAAGATGTCAGCCATGTGCGTTACACAACATGAATGCTGATAGAGTGACTTGGAGCTGCTGGGAAATGCGAGGTTAGGAGTGGCTGGCCTCCTAGCACGGTCACTGACGCCGTGTTGTGATGCCCGTGGCACTTTTCAGAATAGCCAGAGACACACAGTAACTGATTTTTAAGAAATAATAGTGAAGATTTTGTCCCGGGACTCTATCTGTTTTTATTTTATTTATATGAATTAACATGACATCCTTTGACTCCTGCACCCATAACAAAATGACTGTCACATATCAGAATTCAATAAATACTTGGTAGGTAAAGAAATGAGTACGACATTATTTTAGAAAATTTGGAAAGTTGAGAACAGAATTGCTCATAATCCCAACACGTTAACATTAAGTCAATAATGGGTGTGTGTGTGTGTGTGTGTGTGTGTGTGTGTGTGTGTTCAACTGTACACACAGGGTTAGCTTGGACTTTAATAAAGCATGGCATACACCATTTTATGATTTCTGATTCCTTAATTTTAACATTTTATGATAAGCACTTTCCAAATTGCTGTCCTGGTTTCATAGTTCTAATTTTAATGATGGCATTGTGTTGTATCTAGTAATTTATCATAAGTTAGTTACCATTTCTTTTATTATCAGGCAGTTAGATTGCTTTTGAGCTTTTATTTTATAGTCTTCCAGTTAAAATCTTCATGCCTATACTATTTTCCTCTTTTTAATTATTTCCTCACAATAAATGATCAGCACTGGTCATTGTGGTTGTAGAAATGACTGCTCCTTTTTTCACTGTAACCAGTACTCTCTGTCTGAATGCTAGTTTCCTCATATCACCACCTACATTTGCATATTAGCTTAGCATTAAAAACAAAATCTATATTTACTAATTTAATAGCACCTATGGTCCCTCATGTTGTTGTTTTCCTCACCGAAGGAAAGCTAATATCACATAAGCCTGTTCGTTCGTTCAAGTCGTCTGCTAACCTTCCACTTTGGTTCTCTCTCTACTGTCTCATGAAATACGCCGTCTCTGATAGCATGGGACTGGCTTGTCTCACTGGTCCAATCCCTTTTTGTGTCGCAGCTTTCCGTGGAAGCACGGAAGGAGATGACCGAGAAGGCTCTTCAGACAGTCAGACATTTTATTGAGAAACCGCGGAAAAGAAATTCAGAAGACGACACACAGGAAGCCAGTGACTCTAAACTGACCTATACAGATGCCCTGAATCATCTGGAGAAATCGCTCGCCCACCTGCAAACCCTCACCCACAGCTTCCTTGTTTCTCTGAAGACTAGTGAGCAGGTAATGAAGTGAAGACTTGGTCCCCGTGCTCGCTCGCTCAGAGAACACAAGCACACGCTTTCATCTCTCCTTGCAGGCCATGTTAGTGGGTTTACTAGGGTTTGCAGTCTTGCAGCTGTCTTTGAAGATGGTCCTCAAGGCTTTGTCTTTTAGCTTCTTCGGTCTGTCTTGTTTTGTCTTGTTCTGTCAGTTTTCAGTTCTTTGGAAAGGATTTGAGACCACTTATGGGGATTAGTCCCTGGCAGGGGTGAGGCGGGAGGGGTGGGGGAGGGAGTCCTTGGAGTTGAACCCAGGTTGGGTGCCTGGGGGAGGGAGCAGTCACTAAAGCTGAGAAACCATCAGGACAGTTGTTTGCAAGCCCAACAAGCTGATAGGCATTTTGCTCTCTCAACTAAAAATGATAGGTTTTTTTTTCTCCCTTATTTTCAGAAAAATTCAGAAAGAGCCATCCATGCCTGCTTCAACAGGTTTCTTTTAGTTTATATGCACTCGTCTTTTTTTTTCTTAATTTCTTGCTTTCAATGTCATTTTATTATTGATAAGAATTTTTTTGGCTAGTGAAGTTTTTCCTGCTTGGTGCTTGGTTTCCAGTCGCGACCCTCATGGTGTCTCCGAAAATGCTCTCAGGGGAGTGGGGAGCCACTGCCCAGGAGCGGACGGGAGGCCCAGTGTGTTAGGACAGCTCAGGGAAACCCTCTGTAGCTTTTGTAGCTTTTCCTCTGTGCCGTCGCAGCCAAGGGAGTTTTAGCTCTTCTTTCCCATAACTGAGAATTTGACAGATCCATTCGTAAGCGGTTTCATATAGGTGAAAACAATGTTTAGATGTCTAAGTAATTTTGCATTTGCCCCTTTAATGTGGATGGTAAATGAAACCATAAGTGGCCACTAATCTCCCCTTTTCTTCTTCTCAAACCGTACATGTTGATTGAATTGTATTCTTGGCATGTAAAGAACTATTCCTGATAGAACGATGGGTCAGTGGAGAGCAGTTCAGATAATGAACAAATGGGAGACTTCAAAATTTGTATGAGACTCATAAATGCAAAGCCCTCATGGAAAAGATGATGGGAAGAATTCAGAAGTTTGATAGCAGTTTTATTTCATTTTGTGTTTTTCAGTGCTATTAGCCTGTCTAATCACATTAAATGACGTACAGGCAATAGAAAAGGCTTTGCAGGGAACAGATTGGCTTTACCAACCCGGATTTTATCCTACTGACATGTACGGTGCTATAATCTGTAATTATGAGAACTGTGGTAAAATTGGAATTCTTCAAGTAAAAGTGATTATACTTATTAGTATAAAAAAATCAAATACTTGTCTTATTTTTTTAATTAAATATACTGTGCTCAAATCTGGAGAATTGTCATTCCTCTCTTGGAACAAGTATTATCTTTGAGTGACTAGAATAATGGATACGAGGCCAAGGGGATCATTAACAGAAACAGCTGTTGGTTTCAACTAGGCTGTGATTTAAAGCTACCAGTGGCTGCTTGCAAATGCCGTTCAGTCAGACCACGGATAGTCCCAGACAGCAGACTCCTGTGGACCTGTTGTGATTTTATTCAGGTGCTTTTCATAGCAAACACTGGAGATCACTTTCGGCCTCATACATTTGTCCCTTTTACGTTCAGGCCTTAATTTTCACCTCTTTCGTTATACGCCAGTGAAAGAAGATTCCCCTGGACCCTAGGTTTAGCGCAGTCTTAACTAGAGGCCTTTATCCCGTGCAGGCTCAGGTCCCTCCTGCTCAGGATGGACACGAGCAGCTGCTCTGTTGCACACACGGGCACCTTCTTCTGTTAGAAGTTTCACAGCAGAGAGAAGAGTAAAACGAAATGTCCTGTGCCCAACTCCCAGCTTCACCAGGGATCAGAACACGACCTCTCTTCCTGCATACTCCCACCTAACCTCACCCCGCCCCCGCAGATTATTCTAAAGAAAATCCCGCTTGTTGTTTTACTTTATCCATAAATACTTGCATATCTCTTTCTAGAGGATACGTGGAAACACATCACGACAACATGATCACGATGAAAAAAATTAACGGCAATTCTTTTTTTTTTTTTTAAAGATTTTATTTATTTATCTGACAGAGAGAGACACAGCAAGAGAGGGAACACAAGCAGGGGAAGTGGGAGAGGGAGAAGCAGGCCTCCCGCTGAGCTGGGACCCCGCCCCCCCCCCAATGCGGGGCTCGATCCCAGGATCCTGGGATCAGGATCTGAGCTGAAGGCAGATGCCTCACGACTGAGCCACCCAGGCGCCCCAACAGCAATTCTTTAATGCCACCAGCTATCCAGCTTTTACACGGTGGGTCTGAAAGACTAGAGAGGGTCTTCAGGATAACTTGAGAAACTACACGCACCCTGGAAAGCATTCTTAACACTGAGTGACGGTGTTCGGTGTGATGAAAACCAGTAGCTCGTGGCCTGTTTTCGCCCATTATTTGTTGTCACATTCGTTCTTACAGACATTATCAGAGGAGGGGGCGGTGTGGCCCAGGGGCGGGGAGATGGAGTCTTTCGGATTCTGATCCCCATTCCCCAAACCGCTGGCTATGTGACTTTGGGCATGTTACCGTACATCTTAGGTTTCCAGTTTACTTTTCAGTAAAATGGAGCTAATTAAAATTCCCCACAGGGTTATTAGGAGCGTTCAACCAGGTGACACCCGTGTACCACCTGGGTTTGCGAGCAGACACTCGCCGGTCTGAGCTGTCATGTGGTTGTAGCCCAGTCACAATGACAGAGAAACTTACACTTCACGAGCTTTACTTTGGGCTTGACGTTGTGCTGGAGGCCTGACTTCTGTATTCTCTCATTTCATGTTCACGACACCCCTAGTCACAAGAATTTCTGTCCACACCCTCATTCTGCAGCCACGGAAGGCCCACAGACTACAGACTACGCTTCAGGGTGAAGCAAGGATCTGTCCTCAAGCCTGGTGTCCCTGGAGCCCAGGCTCTTACCAGCCACTGCCTGTTCTTCAGTGCGGGTTGGAGAATCTTCTAAACGTGCTTTTACTGTGTGATGTAGACGCACTGGGTTCCTGTTTGATTCTCAGGCGTCGCATGCCGTGTCTTTGCAGGAAGTACTGCGCAGGTATGGCGACCTCTATGACCTGTCCCGGTCAGAGAGAGGGAAAGTTCATGACCAAGCTGTGGCCATGTGTCTCGACGGTCTGCCCCTCAGAATGATTGAGCAGCTGCTGCAGGTGGCCGTGGGCCCTCTGGACATCTCGCCCAAGGACGTGGTGCAGAGTGCAGTAGGGAAGATCGTGTCCGCGTTGAGGTAAGCTACAGAGGTGATGGTTTGCCAGGGGTAGCGCTCGTTTCACGGTAACGAAGAAGGAATTGCACGTGTGTAGAAGCATTTTATAAACAATGAAGTACTTTATAAAAGTGAGAGATGATCGGGAGATCTCTCAGACTCTTGGGTCTTAAGAGATCTTGAGAATGGAGAAGAATGAAAATGCTTCACCACCGGCGTTGCGTGTAACGCATCCTGAAACAAACTTCTAGCTCATCCCACTTCTCCTCCGGCCCCAGCTAATTCTTGGAACAGGGAAAGGCCAACATAGCCTGTGCAGGCGGTACTGAATGTCAAGCCATCTTGGGAACCCAGGTGGATGTTGGCCTCTTGCCTTTTCTACTTCCCCTGCTCTGTAGAGGCTGCAAAATGGTTCCCAGAAGCTCCCCTTGACATACACAAGGCAAGGCTCACCACAGACTGAAGGAGTTAGACATCTGCTAAGTGTCTCCGAGTTTTATTTACCTGCAGTTAATGGCATGAGAGCAGCAGTTGCGAGCTCTGGCTGTGTCGGTGTGCCCGTGACTTCCTGGGAGCGCATCCGGGAGGGCTGGGGAAGAGGGGAAAGTTAAACTCCGAAGAGAATGAGGCATGAAGTGCTTTCTGTGAATAATGCAATTAGGCTGAAAGATTCGGTTGTGTTTAATGTATTCTCCTTTTAAGCCTTCTTTGTAATTCTGCATTGCTCTTGAGGAACTTTTTGATTAAATGCATGTCAGTTTTCCACAGCCGAACTGAAATCAAATGAGCCTTTATCAGTTTAATTACCCTCGCCTCATACAGTTTTCACCTTAATGATCTGCGCTATCTGGTCATTTGAGAAAGAGAGAGAGACAGAGAAATAAAATATCATAACATTTTTTAAGAAATAAAAAATGTCCAATTAATAAAGCTTTGTTCTATTATTAGCTTATTGTGTTTTGGTGGTGGTGGCGACTGTGAGAGGTCCCTGCTCGCCTCCCTGGGGCTACGACAAGCACTGGGCGGCCGTATTTTGCATCTTTTGATCCATAGCTATCTTCTGATTGTTTCTTAAATCAAGATTGAGATGAGCCTCCCCAAAACAAACATTTTGAAAGCTTCGTACTTTGACGAATTTAGTTTATTTCCTAAAAAATTACATTGTCATGAATAATTAAAATATCATATGATATTTTTACAGTCATAAAATCCTGACATAAATTATACTTCTCCCTCTTTCCCTGCACCCAGTTCCATTTGTAAAGACAGCGCTTCTCTTATAAATGTTACGCTGAGCACACGGAAGACGTTCAATAAATGTGAATTAGGTCTTTCTGCGGTGGGAGCCAAGGGAGCTTCAGGACTTCAGCCACCTCCTTTTCAAAGGAAAAGAAATTGCTATTGATGGCATCCGTAACATTTACCTTCTAGAAAGTTGGTACAGTTGAGTAAGCCTAGAGCAACAAAGGCACGTAACAAACTGAATCCAGCAGTTGATTTAAATCCTGTCACTTAAATTATTCACTCAAAACTTTTCTTCGATTGCTTTTTCAAAATTCAGTGACGTCCTAGACATCCACATTTGTAAACTGGGCATGGTAATAGTACCTCTCTCGTAGCCTGCTGGACACTAATTGGTAGAAGGTATAGAAAGCACTTGCACCTGGTAAGTACCACGTAAATACTAGGATTTTTTTTTTCTTAAGTCCATCTGGAGAATTTAGATGATGATATATTTAATGTTTTAAAATAGCTTTGAATGTCCATTGAGTGTTTTTTAAATGACGGGAGGCAAGTAGATTTTATTTTCTTGCTAGGAAAGGGAGCATGTATTAGACCAGGAGCTCCTCAAGGGCAGAACACGTTTCATTTCTGCATCTTTAGTACTCGCAGACCGCATACACCCGGCGTGGCTAGGAGCCGGCAGCGTCCTCTGCCGCAATCCAGCTGGGAGCCTCTGGGTGTGAGCGCCACGCTGCTCCCTGAGGCTGAGCCCTTTTCTGAATTGGTTCTGTCTCTCTCCCTTCACAGTGGACACAGTGCTGACTTCGGTGGCTCGGGGGACCCCCTCCAGGTCCTGGAAGGTGTTGTGGCAGCCGTCCATGCCAGTGTGGACAAGGGGTAAGCCTAGCTCCTCGTGTGTATCTCACCTCGTGGCACCCCTCAGACTCTCAGGACTGCTTTGAATACCACTGTTCATGACACCGACAAGACCAAGCAACCTTTCTAGGTGGTTTTGAAGGAAGAGCTGAGGACTTTCTGCCTAACTGAGGAGTCTGCGTCTGGAGTCATGGTTTCTCCAGCTGTCCTCTTACCCCGTCAGCTCCAGCGGGACATCCCCTTCTCCCCAAAGCCTTGTTTGCTGGGGAGAGCATGGTCTCCGCCCACCTCGTTCCGCATGCAGTTGGGAGGGGGAGTTGCTTTGAGCCTCTTGGAAGAGAAGGGATTCACATCTCTAGGAGGTTAGCTGGACCGATGAAGGAAACTTTCTGGACTATGTGTATTATATTTTTTTGAAAAATTTATATCCCTTAGGTCTGCCTTGCCCCAGAAGTATGACTATATAGGCTTTATAAGTCTAGAAAGGTGTGTGTCTCTAATGCCATTTTGAAAAGCTTAAATTCAATTAACATATAACATATTTGTTTCAGTGGTGCAGGTCTGTGATTCATCAGTCTTAAACACAATACCCAGTGCTCACCACAACACATACCCTCCCAGTGTCCATCACCCAGCCACCCTATACCACCCCCCCCCCCCCCAGCAACCCTCAGTTTGTTTCCTTAGATTAAGAGTCTCTTATGGATTGTCTCCCTCTGGTTTTGTCTTGTTTCATTTCTTCCTCTCCTCCCCTATAATCCTCTGCCTAGTTTCTTAAATTCTGCAGATCACTGAGATCATATGATAATTGTCTTTCTCTGATTGGCTCATTTCACTTCACATGATGCCCTCTAGTTCCATCCACAGTTTTGCAAATGGCAAGAGTTCGTTTTTGACGGCTGCATAGTATTCCATTGTATGTATTATACCGCATCTTCTTTATCCATTCATCTGTCGATGGACATCTGGATTCTTTCCATAGTTTGGCTGTTGTGGTCTAAGGCCATTTTTAGAAAGAATTTTTCATTCAGGTGCAGTAATAGTGACAGGAAGAACAGCAACCACAAGTTGTGGTTACGTATTTGCCAGAGTTCATGACATCTTTCATGTGTCTGATATCCATGTCGTCCCTGTAAGACCTCACCCCAATTTTCTTATTTTACTGTATTTTTTTCAAATAATCTCCACACCCAATGTAGAACTTGAACTCATAAACCCAAGATGAAGAGTCACCTGCTCTACGAACTGAGCCCGCCAGGCACCCCTGTTTTCTTTTTTTAATAGGAAATATGATACAATAATAATGAAGAAATATTTGCGGAAACACTTCATAGTTCATTAAGTAATGTACTTGTTTTCATTTGCATATTACCTTTAGTTATGGTGCAGGTACACATGTTTTTATACAGTTTCAACCAAAATTCATATTCTTCTTTTGTTTACTTACTACTGTAATTCTTCCCACTTGTCTTTGTAGATTTCCTCGTGACTATTTCTTTTTCTTTCTTTTTTTTTTTTTTAAAGATTTTATTTATTTATTTGACAGAGAGAGATCACCGGCTGTGGCCTAACCCACTGAGCCACCCAGGCATCCCTCCTCGTGACTATTTCTGATAGTTGCGTGTGTTGTTGCCATTTTCCAGGAGGCCTTGCCCCGGGTCATAGGCCCGAGGAATGGAACCAGGATCCTGGCCAGGCTCTGAGTCCTAATTTAGCACTCGGATGCCTGTACAGGGCATTTCCATGTTTTGCTTCGTGCCTGAGGCTTGAGTGGAGGAAAAGAGAATAAGCCGCACAGGCGAATCTGGGAAAGCATTGCAGTCAGCCTTCTACGCACTCAGCCTTCTCTGTTGTTCTAAACCCCCTGGCTTTGGGGTCTCGAAGTATAACGAAGCTGTTTTACACCTCTTACTTGAAATGATCTCTGTGTTCACTGTGTGTCATACCCCGGTGCTGCGTCACGAGGAGTTAGATATGGGGAGGAAACGGCGTCGCCCCTGAGATGCTCAGAGGCTCGAAGGGGAGATGAGCCTTCCTGGAGCTCTAGTTGCCATAGGACCGCGGCTGAGTGCTGTACAGGGAGCAAGGTGGATGGGGCGGTTTATTCCGTCTGGGGAAGTCAGGGTAGGATCCCCAAGCGGTGACATTGGTCCTGGTCCATGAAATGGGAGTCAGTGAGGAGCAGGAGCCGGGGAATGGGACCCCAGGCGGAGGAGGTGGCCTGTGCCCTTATGCGTGCAGCAGGGAGGGAGCAGGCGGAGATATTGCACGGGAAACCCTCAGCCCTGCTCCGGCAGCGCGTCCGGCATCTCCGTTCTGGTCCAGCCTCTGCCTCGCCCGGTGACTGCTGTCCAGCTGCGGGATGACACGATCTGAACTGGCAGTAAGCCCCCTCCAGTGGGGACGTGGCTAAAAGATCAGAAGGCAGTATTCTTCCTAGTGAATTTCCAGCCAGAAAACATAGGGGAATCCCACTTGGTTTTCTTGCATACAGACTCCTTGATTTTTTTTAAGCTTCGATTTCCAAAGAGGAAGCCATGGGGAAATGGAGAAGCAGAGCAAGATCTTACCTTTCATTCCAGAGACGCAGCGCAACAGGAAACTTCAGTGAACATTTTTTTTTTTTTTTTTGGCTTAAAAAAAAAATGAAGGAAGAAAAGTGAAGTCATAACTTTAATTTCTGGCAACTGTTTTTTGAATCCACACAGTTAAGCCTAAATCCTTGGCTTCGATTTCTCTGCCCAAAACTCTGCTTGGCAGATCTCATAGGGGAGCCACTTTCCTTTCCGGGTAGCTCCCTCTCAGGGAGAGTTAGGGTTACCAAGGGTAACCTTCTCAGGCACTCATTACGTGGCCTGCTACGGCTGCCTCATGCCCAGGAGGCCAGGCCAGGCCTGTGTGTCCCCCTCGCCCTCAGGCCATACCCTGGATCCCTCAGTCCTCGCCCTGAAACTTGACCATGCACTGCCCTCCCTGGCATCTGTTTGCAGAGTGAATCCCCTCTCTTCATGTACGCTCTCCACTCTCACAGTCACGTGCTCGAGGCCAGGCCCACACCAACCCACAGCGCTCCTGGCAGGTAGACTGCGCGGAAAAGTCAGAATTTGCATGTGTGTGTTCATGGCTATCACCACGTGTTTGGTTTTGTGGCTAATTTTTAGACAATTTATATCATCGGCAGCATGTCCTCCTTTGACTTCTGTACTCGTACAAGTCTGATTCGCCTTTGAACTACAGCTTCTGCTTCATTCACAAAGCCCCGTGGCCCTCCTCTTGCGCCTGTGCTAAATGTCGGCCTCACGCAGCCGTGGCACCCAGACAGGTCACCAGGGGCATGTCTGGACAGACAGACTTCCTTTCCAGCTGAACCAATTCTTGCCTCCAGACATCAGGGCTAAGTATTGTAAGGATTTGAAATAGTGTCAAAAATCTTTTGTAGCATCTACAATTAAAGATGAGATTAAGGTAATTAATTATTGAGAAGCTCAGGCACATACATTGAATTTTATAAGTGTACTTTCGCTCATGTTTTATGTATGTCTGTAACATATTTTAAGAATATAAATTTCCTGGTTGGGTTAAGAATTAGTCGGTTAGATTGCTTAAGAAAAAGGGGCTTAAAAGCATAGAATAGCTAAAACGATTTTCTAGAACAATATATTTGTTAAACCTAGAACTAAGAAAAGATCATCATACATTTAAAAACAAAAAAGTAATGAACGTCGATGACTCAGTGCTGAGATCTTCAAAGTGGCTTTTTGGGAACCCACTTAATCCTCACAACAATCCCGTTATAGTGTTGGTATTACCCCCATTTCAGATTAGGACATGATGCTCAGACAGGTTTAGTCGTGTGTCCGGGCTCACCCAGGTAAGGATATGCCCAGAAGTTCCTCTCACCAGATCTCACCTGCTTCCGACATTAAAGAGCCCACAACGGACAGGACTTCTCAGACACCACTGTGCACAGGAATTGCCTAGGGGTCTTCTTAAGATACAGATTTTACTCCAGTAGGTCTGGGTAGGGCCTGAAATTCTGCCTGTGTAACCCGCTCCCAAGTGCTGCTTCGTCCTCGGACTGAACTTGAAGGAGCAAGGTCTTGGCATCACTTCCCCCCTTTTCCCGCCTTTTGCATCTCCTTCCCTCTGCCTGGGCCGCTTTTCCGCTTCTACACCCACCCACCTCCCCTCCCCCCCGCCCTCCTCTACCTTTAGGCAGCTTTTAACAAGCATGAGCAACCCGTGTGAACCAGGACGTTAGTGATTCTCAAAAGGATGTGCAGAAAGAAATCCACCCAGAGAACAGATAATTAATGTGGAATTCCTCTGTGCACTATTCAAAAAGGAAGAAAGATTTCCTTCAAAACTATTGAGTATTTTAGAAGTTGTTGTTTGTTTGTGTAAATTGCTACTTAATCACAGTCCGGCTTCAGCTGTCAGAGGGCTTCCTGGATATTGAACAGTGTCAGATCTTTCAGACTTCATTGAGTTCTTTGGTATTACCTGGGGATTTCACAGTATTTTTAGAGCTCAGAAAATAAAAGGAAAAAAAAAAAAAAAAAAGGAAAGCCCACCAAAGCAAATTGAATCTGATTTCTTCTTAGTCTTCATGCTCTGTGGGGCAAAATAAATCATCAGCCGTCGCCTAGGTACCCACAGTGCCGCGCATTGTGTGCTGGCGTCCTGAGCCCCGCTGACAGCCACGGTCACCATTGCGGTTGGCGGGTCCACTGTCCTGCGATATTTCTCAGGGCCACCTCAGGCCATACTGAGGACTTCATTTTTGCCTCATTTTAGCAAGATGTGCCCAGGCTCTTACTGATAAACGAACCTCAGAAAGAGATTCTGGGTTGGCATACGTTTGGGAATAGCCACGAAAGGGGGGTTATTCGTGTTTGCCAAAAAGTTCAGATTTGAGATTGGAATTGTGTGTATATCAAAATTATTTCCTTTGTAGGAATTTTTCTTTTGATAGAATTTGATTATGTTAATTATTTGTAGGAAGTCACACTTTTTCCGCTACCGCAAGGCTATTAGCATGTTATGAGTTTGTTTATTTGCAGTTCTCTAATTCCTGGCCGAGTGCCAATAATAGAAGCTATTACACTGGGGAGGGTCTCCTCCACGCAGCTCCGTATGCAGTGAGGCAAGTGCGTGTGGCATGTGGATCAATGACCCGAGTTGTGGGATCTATGTAGAACACGAATATTGGGGTCATTCACTGTTCACTCACTTAGGTTTACTTGCTTCCCCTCCTCGCTCCCTTCTTCATCTCGCCTTGCCTTTTACACATCAGGATTTGCACACGTATTTCCCACGGAGGCCAGGCAGGTGACGGGAGGGAATGAGCGAGGTGGGCAGAGCTTACACCGAGAAGAAGGTGGGGGTGGAGGGTGAGCGGAACGAGGGTTCACATGGGCCTTGTCCGTAGGAAATAGCGGTCAGTGGCTAGTGTGTCCTTTTCATCCAGCTTTCCAGGGGCACCTGGTGGTTAAGGAAGGGAGTAGATGCAAAGAGATTTCATCACAAGGAAAAACATTTCTTTTTTAATCTAAATGAGCTGACGGATGTTAACTAAAGTTACTGTGGAATCCTTTCACCGTATGTGTAAGTCAAATCATCATGCTCTACCCTGTCAGTTTATACAGTGCCATATGTCAGTTCCATCTCAGTAAAACTGGGGGAGGAAATAGAGGAGCTGGAAAAATCTTGATTTCCTGTAAAAATTTTAAATTTTGAAACATTGGCATGCACCATACAAACCAACACAAAACTTCGCCTGCCAGTTTGTAACTTCCATATAGAAGATATGACTAAGTGACCTTCTGTTCCCTTCAGGCATTCAAATTCTATGCCATTTATGTTTATACGAAATCACAGTAGTCTGTGTTTTTTTTGTTGGAATGCAGTCTTTTCCTTCCCCCATTCCCAAATAAGAATAATAATTTTATTTGTGTAGTGTGTCATGATTATATAAAGTGCTTTTGTATTGACCATCTTTTTTAGTGAACCTTAACAATGTAAGTTCAAGGTTGTGTTATCTTTGTAGGAATATGCCACACAGAATCTGAAAATTCTTTTACCAAGGATTAGCTTATTAATATTCTCACAATCTGTCTTTTTACTTTGATTCAGTAAGTGCTTTTGTTTGGCTGACATTTCTCTTCTATTCCTTTTGTGAATATCCTCTTGTTCTATAGAACACCACTTTTCTCAAATTAATCATTCAGTGAGCGTATTTTTGTTGTTATTGCTGCTGCGGGTCTTCTGTTAATAGAGCTATTTCAGAGGACTCCTTATCTTTTGGGCCAAAACCGATTGTGTGAATGTGTGTTTCCTTTAGACGTTAATTTCTTTTAAAACAGTGTACTAAATTACTCTGTGCAGTATAATAACTTCCTCCCCAGAAAATCCTCATTATAGAGAAAAAGGTGGAAAATGGCTATTTCCAGTGAAACTATGAGTGATTTTTTTTCTTTTATCTGTTCTGTAACTTTATCTGTTTAAAAACATTTATATAACTTTTATAATAAAGTAATAATGTTCTCTTTTTATTCCTAAGCTCATGAAATCTTCTCCTTGCCTTCATAAAATACTATGTAAATGGAATCATTTTCCCTCTTCCTGTTCTGTTTTTTCACATTATGAAAGTTATAATTGGTTATCTCTCACCTATTTACTTCAAAAATTGCAAACCCACAGGAAAGTTGCAAGCATAGAAAAAAGAATACCTGTATACGCTTCCCCTTGATTTGTCAGTTTGTTGCCATTTTATCAAATTTCTGCTCTTTCTCTGTCTCCGTATATGTGTGTGCAGGTATATTTGATGAGTCATGAAAGTGACTATGGATTTTATTTATTTATTTATTTTTAAAAGATTTTATTTATTTATTTGACAGACAGAGATCACAAGGAGGCAGAGAGGCAGGCAGAGAGAGGGGGGAAGCAGGCTTCCCGCTGAGCAGAGAGCCCAATGCGGGGCTCGATCCCAGGACCCTGGGGTCATGACCTGAGCCGAAGGCAGAGGCTTTAACCCACTGAGCCACCCAGGCGCCCCATGACTATGGATTTTAAAAACTCATACTGAAATGAAAATTTTAGCCATTTTGCAGTCAAAATCTTTAGGAGATGGTATCTAGGTAATGTCCTTGGGTGACTTTTCCCACAGACCTACCTTTCAGTTCTGTGTCATTTTACTGAACGCCAGTATTCACGCGGCTATCAGTGAGGCTTGCCTAGAACATGGTGCTTCCAGAACACAGCACTTCTGTTCTAGGAATGAGTTTTCCTAATTTTATTATGTGTTTAAACGATCAACCCAAAGTTAGAGCAGATTTCCCCAAAATGTCAAGTATTATCAACCGCACAATAAATTCTAATGTAAATGAAATCTAACTCAGTATCATGACTTAGAAAACATAATAATAATCTTTCTATATCTCGTCAGTATATGAATAATTGTCATCTTCTGCCCCATGTTCTGGAACGTGCTCCCGTTTGGTTTGGTAGTACTGTGTAATAATTGATGAGGCATTAAGATCGTTCAAGTTCAAATACTGGCTCACTCCTTACTTGGTGACCTTGGACATTAAACCTCTCTGTGGTTGTTTCCTCATCCGCAGATTGGAGATGATAACAGAATGCCTGAAAGAGAGTAATGATGAAGTGTAGAATTCATAGCTCCTTGCAACTCCATAGTCATTGTTTTCATTCTTGTTCACCATAGTCAGGTCTTGGGTAATTGTCAGACTTCCAGCTGCAATCTTCGTGACTCCAGCTTCTTCTTGTGGCTCATCCTACCTGCTCCCCATTAGGCACGAGGGTGGCAGGGTCAAAAAAATCAGCTTCGTATTATGTGAAATTGCTTCGGACTACAGGCCAAAAATGTGCTTTAAGCTCCTCTTCTCCTGAATTATACCTAATTGGACTCCTGCAGGCTTCACCCAAAAGGGCCTGAGCCTGCCCCAGCCTATACACTTCTCTGATCACTTAACATGATTATGACTTTTCAGTACTCAGAAATCCCCCATTGTTCTCATTCCAGACAAAGTTAAGACCAAAGGTCCTCGATGATAATGGTTGCCCCTAATTGAAGCACTTAGTTATCTCTTGATGTATTATGTGCTTTAAATTGATCACTTATGTGTCTGTTTCGTTCTCAAAAGCTTCATGGGTAAGGGAATGGTATCCATCTCCAATTTACAAATGAGGAACTGGGGCTCAGAACCAACGTCAGGGAGAGGTCAGTCTGGGAGCTGAGTCTGGGCCTGACAGCTGCCGAGCCTGAGCTTTCCAAGCGTGAAGCTGCTTTCACAGCCTTTGGCGCGTGCTCTGGGCCACCCACGCGAGGAGACCTCTGCTACCTACCTCAGCCCGTCCCTCGTTTACCACCTGGACGACAGTGCTCTAAGCGCCCCCCCTGGACATACGCTGTCCTTTCAAGTCTTGGGGTTCTTTTCTTGCTCTCCTCTTTGTCGGGATGGTTTTCCCCACCTTTCCATGTGCATACATGCCGTCTTGTCCGTTGTGGTCCTGTCTGTGCAAATGCCACAGCCTCTGTGAAGCCTTCCCTTCTTCGACTCACTGCTTCTCCAAAATGATCATTCATATTTACGTAATTAGTAATTTGAATTAGTAATTAGTAATTAGTCACTTTAGGAATCTTTCTGCCCGTTATCAGTTCTTCGAAGGCAGGAATGGTATGATTTTCATCCCTATATCAAGCACAAACTGGTGCTTGGATAACACCAATAATAATCATCATAATCCCTGTGCAGATGATGGTGACTGTTTATTAAGAACTTCCCCTGCGCTGTGCACTGTGGTGAAGTACTTCATGTACGTTATCTTTGTTTCACAGACTCCCAAGAGACCCCTTACAGGACCTCTGTCTACTTTCCTATAAAATGGGGATGGTGACGTCCATGATTTTTATATGGGGCCAGGGTTCACAGTTCCAGCACATTCCCCCAAAACGCTTTTCCTCTGCCTGACATTGTCTCCCTACTTTCCGCATAGATTTCCAGGAAATCCTGGTGCTGGTCTCCTTTTCTTGTACCCCACGTTTGCCAGTTTTGACCCATAGCAAGGACACTAGGTAAAGCTAACAAATGACATCGTGGATTGAGAAAATGCTTGAGCCAGTTAGCCATGGTGTTT
The DNA here is from genome assembly GCF_922984935.1 of Meles meles. Classification (NCBI taxonomy): domain Eukaryota; kingdom Metazoa; phylum Chordata; class Mammalia; order Carnivora; family Mustelidae; genus Meles; species Meles meles. The sequence continues at coordinate 11,072,733 of NC_060080.1, read as the reverse complement.
AACCGTTTCTTTTATTCTGAAATACAAATAATGAATTATCTTTTTAATTGGAATTTCCATGAAGCTGTATGGACAAGTATATTATAGAATGTGCGTACTAACAGGAACACTCAGTGGTAATTATAGAATCTTTCAGAATTTCCTGTGGTGGTGTTCGGGCATGGAATTTGGGACTTGGTGCAGGTGATTTATTGCCTGAAGCCTCATAAGGATGTGGTTACAGCAAAACCCATGTGATTCAGGGCTTTATCACTGCTCCCCAGGGCCTTGTGCAAGCGAGGTATCTATATGAGACCTCTTAATAGTAATCAGTAGTAATTCATTGACATCATCATCAAACCAGTTGCTCTCCTGAGATGGCCCATTTGGGATTACAAGGGAAGAGATTCTAGAGCTGGATAGGAAGTTGCACAAATATTTCTTTCTTTGCAGGCTTTTAGACTTCACAGTACTTTTAATAACCATGCATTCATATTTTATCTTTAGGGTAGTATGAAGCCTGATGCTCTAACCGCATATGAAAATCCTATCACAGAGTATAGTGGTAGAAGGAACATGGGCTTGGACCTTGTATTGCACTGTTCTAGATATCTCTGGACCCACCATATTCCTTCTTTGAAGCCTGTTTCCTCATCTATAAAAAGAAATTTACATGTACAGCATAAGGGCTAACAATATTAATAATATTATCTATTTGAAGGTTACAAAGAGAGCTTAAAAATTCTAATCTCAAGGGAAAAAAAGTAACGATGTCAGGCAATGGATGTTAACTAAACTTATTAGTAACCATTCCACAACATATAAGTATATCGGATCATTAAGTTATGTATCTTAAACTTACACAATGTTATGTGTTAGTTATCTCTACAACTAGAAAAAAATTTTAAATAAAATAGAACTTAAAATATCTACTTTGCATAGTTACTGTCAACTAGTAATAGTTTATATAAAACTCAGAATGATGCCTGGCTCTCCGCATATCAGTAACAGAAATAAACCATACTTTTTATTACACTTTGTCTAAGACACAGAGTCGCTAAGAATATATTGATTATTTTCCATCTGCTTCATGTAACTCACTATGCTACTGCATAAAAATTATATTCATCTTACATAGTTTTAAAAATACCTCATATGGTTGCCTTGTGCCATTTAAAACCTAATAATAGGAAAAAAAAAAACTGTCACCCAACAAACAAGGCTTTGGGTCAATCGCTGCATTTGGTTACTGGGATTTTTTTTTTTTTTTAAGACTTAACGAGTTTCTATCTAACCCTTGATTTTGCCCTTCAGAGAAGACTTGGTTTCCTCCGAGGACCTGCTGGAGTGGCTGCGGCCCTTCTGTGCTGATGATGCCTGGCCTGTGAGACCCCGCATTCAGGTGCTGCAGATTTTGGGACAGTCCTTTAACCTGACGGAGGAGGATGGCAAGCTCCTTGTGTTCTTTAGAACGGAAGCTATTCTCAAAGCCACTTGGCCCCAGAGACAGGTAAGGGAGCGTCCGATTGGTTATCAGATGTTTTCTCTGTTAAAAATCATTGGAGGTTATTTCTTGATTACTTTGGACGATGCGCCAGTGAATAATCAGCTCGGGATGCCACCCGTCCCCTGTGTTCTCAGTCCGGCTGTTGAGGAGTGGAATATGCACAACAGAGCTGGTTTGGAGTTTCCGTCGGTTTGAAAAGGCGTACACACTGGAGGTGGTGTCTCGTTCACCTCCCGTGTGTGGATCATTTTTCTCTTCATAGGATGTAGTCAGGATTCTTCACAGGACGAGTTAATTACCGCAGCTCTCCCTGTCCCTGGAGAAACGCGGATGGAAATGGAAACGCAGTGTGCAGTTGAGCTCATTCATTTTTTTCATACTCTGCGCAGGCAGGCAGGTGGCCTCCTCTCTCTTCTGTATCTCGAGTGGTAATGTCGCACACACACAAGATCTCAGTTTCTCCATCCCATCCTTCAAGACGCTTCACTCCGTCCATCTTCTCTCCGGAACCTTCCCTGACCACTTCACACTTAGCTTTGAATTCCACACATTTGAGCTTTAATTACGTATCGTGTATTATTATTGTTACTGTCATTATCATTACTATTAAAGTCTTTTCTCCCCACTGCTGTGGAAACTCAGAAGCCCTGGAGGTTGTATTATTGTCTTTTGAATTCCCCTAAGTATGCTGTGCGCATACACTGAGCTCAGATACTTGTTGATTGAGGAAATGGGAATGCTGATTCCTAAATCAAAGAAATAGGGTGGCCATTGATGTTCGGCTCAAACTCTAAATGGATGCGTCCTAAAAGACATAGGATGTAAGAGTCAGTCACCTCAGCCGAGTGCATTAGCCTGAAGGGTAAATCATATACCAGTACGATAAAACTTCCCATATAATCTACTCTGTGAGAATTTCCTGGAAGTCTGACTGCAACTCGATTTACCTTCTAATTCTAAAGCTTTGCTCTTTAATTAATATTTATGTCCTTATTACTGCATTGAAAGAACAATGAATTTCTTCTTTTAACAATGAATCAGATATTGAGAATATCTTGAGACTCATCTCAGAACATCTTCCTCATTATTATTCTTATCTATTCTTATTTCCCTATGTGAGAGAAAGAGGTAAATACTATATTCTCTGTCGTTAGAGTTAGATAATTGGGTATGTGGAAAAGATGGACTTAACAGAAGTTCTGTAATCTTGCCAAATGCTGAAATGGATTGCTTCCTACAGAAGTCACTGGTCTCCGAATAACACTCTTTCTGAAGCCCCGTGACCTTACCGGTGTATTTAGTCTCAACATTTTGCCTTGAATTACGTGAAGAGATCACTAACAGTCTTCTCAAAGAGCAGTCTGGGGACACAAATGCGGAAGACGATGAACTATAGTCCAGGTCTCTGGCATGGTCAATGTTAGAGGTTTGCTGGTTCACGTAGTGTCTCTGAAGTAAGCAAGCTCAGAATTAGGTCATATTATTTTTGCCACATGGGACCTTGGATTATGACTCCTTCTGAAACAAATGAACTCTCCTACTCTCAGGTGCTTTTTTTTTTTTTTTTTTAAGATTTTATTTATTTATTTGACAGACAGAGATCACAAGTAGGCAGAGAGAGGAGGAAGCAGGCTCCCTGCTGAGCAGAGCCCAACGCGGGGCTTGATCCCAGGACCCTGGGATCATGACCTGAGTCAAAGGCAGAGGCTTTAACCCACTGAGCCACCCAGGCACCCCTCAGGTGCTTTTCTGACAGAAACGCCAGTTTGCAAGTTCTCAGCCGTGCTCAGTTTCCTCTTCCTTGAAGGCTGGAGCGGGGGTGGGAAAATGAGGCCGTTTTTTCTGGTTGGAGCCTCGCTGCATGTTACGACCAGTCTCTATTCCAACCATATTACAAAACAACGCAGAGGCCAGGGAAAGGGGAAAACACCCATCTTCTCTGTCATGTTGAAACAGTAGAACAGACACTTTGATATTTGGGGCAAAATGCTTCAGAAATAGTATGAGCATAACCACTATTTCTTCTTTAAGCTTTCCTTCAATTTCCAGTTACCCAAAGAACAAGTTCCAATGTTTGTAGGATTCCAGTGACTTCTGAGATTTCAATTTCTTTATAGAGACACTTTTTCCAAAAACAGGATCTGAGGGAGCTTAGCCTTTGTTAGGATTCCTTTTCCGTACATTTTTCCGAACTGACTGGACTGTTTGAGCACAGCCTGGCTTCTCCCCTTGCCTGTCTGTGTGTAGATCCTTGTGTTACTGCTTTTTCGGGCCCTAGAAAACAGCTCTCCCAACGTCTCTGACTCAAGTAAAATTCACCTCGTGCCCCCTTACTCTTCTTACGTTTCCCCCTTTTCCTTTGTCCTTGTAGAAGAGCAGTTTGTCTGTTCTCAGAAGCTAACGAGCTGAGTTTCTTCAGGTACTTAGTAATGGGAATACAGAAACGCCCCTTGTGGCTGAATTACGCCGTTCATCTGTAGTCTTCCTCCCCAAGTACACGAAGTCAATGAGGGTCTCCTCCTCCTCCTGTAAAAACGAAGTACTCTGTGTCAGCCTGGCATGGCCAATCCTAATCTGTTTCGGAAGGCACGTGAATTTGGTCAGGAAACTCTGCCTATAGCTGTAAATAACCATTCGCCACATGGAAAATGAACGCAGAAAACTTGTGGCTTCCCAGTGGAAATAGCTTCTAGAATGTTACAGAACTGTGGCCAGAGTTTACGTTGGAGGTCATCTCCATTATTGTTTTTACCTTTCACTAGAGCAGTAGAAAGATCAGGGCCTGGTGGACAAATCCTTTGTAAGTATAGGTCTTGGCCACCCTCCCTCATCTTTTGCCTTACTGTCTTAGAGAAGATTCCAGAACTGTGAGCCTTGTCGACTTGGTGTGCAAAGTGGAACCTTGGGCTGGAGGAGAGAGAGCATGGTTTGCTCGCTGTCATTGCGTCCACACACACACTACACTCTTCCTCGCCTCTCTATCCCAGACACCTAGGAGACCCCAAAATGTTGACTGCACAGGCTCCCATATTTTCTGTTCCCTATCCCTTTCTTCATTCTCAAAGGTAATATTCAGGGTAGAGGCAGATTCTTACCGAGCAAAGATAAGAATAGATAATGATATTGCAATGTTCAATTACCAGAAAATGTAGGACTGCTACCTTTGCTGTGGCTGGTAATCCTCTTAGGCAGACTTTGCATACATCAAAGAGGGACTTAATATTTAATTATCCTCAAGGTGCCCAAAGTAGTAGCCCCACAAATCAATGTGTTGCTGGGAAACCAGCCAGCTCCTGCAAAATTCCACACCGAGTCTGTGGAGCCTGCTCCCTCACTGGTTCGCAGAGAGACAGCAATTTTCTAGTTTTCTAATGATTAGTTAACAGAATTAAAAATTCAGAGGCCCTCATTTTTCAACTGCTTGAAAGGCCTTCCTCCCCATTCCAGAAAAGTGCCCTGGCGTGGAGGGCAGGGGTGAAGGGAGGGAGAGAATGTGTGTTGGGGAAGGGATGAACGTATGGTGTTCATTCCCTTGGTACAATTTATCTGAGTTTTTCAGGTTTTGTAATTTTCTAGTTAACTGGTGCATGAAAAATATGGGCCAAAATACTGATGTTTCCTCAAAAAATTCCATACCCTTTCACCTTATTGTTTTTTTCTGTTTTTGTATAAAATAGGACGTGTGGCTTAGAGTTGCACCCTTTAAATTTCAATCCGTCTGGATTTGTGGTTACAAGTGATCACCAGAAAAAATTAGTTTAAGAAGACTTACTATCATTATTTTTAAGCATGGAAATAAGCATTGGGCATGGTGCCCAACGAGGAGGGCTTGAACTCACAGCCCTGAGATCAAGACCTGAGCTGACATCAAGAGTCAGACTAGTAACCGACTGAACCACAGGTGCCCTAGTTTAAGAAGACTTCTAATCTTATTACAAATCCCTGCATTTTGCATACTTTGAAACATGCAAGGACATATTTAACTCTTCTGATTAGAGGCCAGTTTGGTTTCCTTTGCCAAAACATTAACAAAATACACACTTCTTTATCAGAGCTCAGAAAATGAACTGTAGGACAGGTTCAATACGCAAAGCTAGACTTCGTTTCTTACAAAGAATTTACTGTTACCTTAAATGTCTTCAAAGCTAAGACTCATTGCTCTAAATGATTTGCTTAATCAAGCAGAGGGTAATAGTTGATGTTAAAAATACATATGCCTACGCACGTATATCCCACACATAGAAATTATCCATACGCATAATGTATCTTTAATAACCTTTGAAACTGATTCCTAGAACCAGAGGAGACTTTCGAAAGCCTGACAGTTCTATAGTCACATTTTATAGAAGAGGACACGATGTCCAGAAAGAAGTTACTTCTTCTGATTTTAGCTTAAATGTCACTATTTCTAAAGTGGCTGTCTCCTAAAGTAGGTCCCTAGTCACGATCTGTATCATAATGTCTTTAACTTTCTTTCTTTTTTTTTTTCTAAGATTTTATTTATTTATTTGACAGACAAAGATCACAAGTAGGCAGAGAAGCAGGCAGAGAGAGAGGGGGGGAAGCAGGCTCCCCGCCAAGCAGAGAGCCCGATGCGGGGCTCGATCCCAGGACCCTGAGACCATGACCTGAGCTGAAGGCAGTGGCTTAACCCACTGAGCCACCCAGGTGCCCCTGTCTTTAACTTTCTTATAACTGTCACTGTCTGCTAAATTCTCCCTGCCTGTCCTTCTGTCCATTATATGATGTCTTTCTTCTTCCATTAGAATGTAAATAACATGAGAACAGGGAGCATACAGATACTCTCAGTAAATAGTTGTTGAATAAATGAATATTAAATTTTTTAAAAATTTATCTAAGGTCACCTTTCAAATGGCAAGGCCAGGACCCCTGAGTTTCAATTTGCTGTTCTTGCCACGGTGGGGAAGGATTAGACCACGCTGCTTCCTCCTTATATGCAAGCAAAAATGATTTGCTTGGAATAATGAAGAGCTTTCCTTGCAGAGTGGCCTGGTGCTTTTAGGTTGTTGTTGCTGTTTTGTACTAATTTGCTGTACTCTGCTGACAGTGATTTCTGACCAGCCAGTTGCTTCTCAAATGGAAGCAAATGAGTCACAAGCAAGCATGTTTGTCCAGACATAAGCAAGAGGTCTGAAATGTTCTAATAGAGCTTGATATGCTTTTCTCCTAAAATATATTAAAATTGAGAGAGCATCTGTGTTACTGGGTTCTGCAAATATTCGGAAAGCTTGGAAGGCCCCTCTTTTAGGAATAAGGGTTTTTTCCCTTTAAAGATATTCGCTCTTGTCCTAGTTATCATGGGGGCAAGAGGGGACCGTGGATTGGGTATGAAGTACACGTTTACCACATGTAATCTTTAGAATAGCCTTTCTAAGTCATTACCATTCTCTGGTTGAGATGAGGTCACATAACCTGTTGAGGTCGCCCAGCCCGTGAGCGATAGAACTGGAGTTCAAATCCTATCTGATCCCAAAGACGATGTTCTTGGCCTCATACCGCACGCCTTCCCACCTGCCAGGGAAAGCTACTCAGCACTAACATTTGCGTAGCCTTGAACCACGTAGAGCGTGCTCTGCTCACCTTCTGCTCTCTCTGCTGTGCTGTTGCCTAGATCGACTCTGACTGGGCATGAGAAATGAGGAGTTTGAATCAGAAAACAGAAAGCACTGCTTCATCTCTTCGCTTTTTTCACTGTCTCCATATAGAGCACGGTGTGTGTTCACTGCTGCCCAGAACGTTCTGAAGAATGGCATGCCTAGAAAGAGCTGTAGGGGAACTGTTCACGGAGGAGTCTCCAAGCATAGATTATGCACCGTCTCCGTGCTGTACTCTGGGGCCAGACAAAGAGACCAGGCCGTTAGCAGTGAAGTGTTTGGGCTCGTCCCACAGAACGGCATTCAGATCCCACTGTTACTTACCACTTGCTCGCTCCTTGACCTTGGAGACGTCACTATGGGATAGTGCATGTAAATCTCTAGCTTCAGTCCAGGTAAATGGGCCCTGCTGGTGTGGGGACTCCGATCCAGTGGAGCACATAGATACAGAAGCAAAGAAGCAAATTCTCCGAAGACTGTAGATACTGCAGAGATGGCTACACAGTGCATAGGGTTCAAGGGAGGGCACGCAGCCATCTGTGTCTGGAGGCACTGAGGAAAGCCTGCTCCCAGGAGGTGAGCCTTGCGTGAAGGCAAGAGATGAGACTAGGAAGAAGCAGGCCAGACTACTTCCGGTGTCCTGCACGGGTTTCACCTTGACAGTGCTAAGCCCCCCCACCCCCGGGAGAGGGATGCCTGAGAAGCAATGTGATCAGATATGCTTTAGGAGAAGCTCTCTGACCTCTGCATGAACAGTGGGCGGGAGGGGTGCCGGTCAGTGGCAGTGGTCAAGTGGCCTGAATTTGGCCTTGAACTTGGTACCAGCCGTGAAGATAGAAGAGGGTAAAGAAAGCTAAAGGGGTTACTGCCAGGGGCCTGGGGGACTGCTTAGACGTGGCGGGGACAAGAAACACATTTGGGGCCCCTCTGATGTTTGCCGAAGTTGCTAAGGACAAAGTGGTACTAGGAAAAAGCAGAGGACAAACTCGTTCTGTTGCGAAGGACACTAAGTTCAGGGCTGTGTTTTACACCTAAACAACACTTCTGGGGCTCAGGGTCTGTGTGCTGAGATAGGAGGCTCTGCTTATCCCCTTCACTGGGCAGACTTCCTTCACAGCCTTATAAACATCCTAGGCCACAGTGACCCCTTTCTGGGACGCACACTTGGGTTTAGTATGTGTCACTGGGTGACTGCTCCATCCCAGGGCTCTCCTCCCAGGATCAGGTCAGCTCACGACCCACGTGGGCTCTCTGTAGCAAGAGAATCACATCCAGGGCCTTGCAAACCTCAGCAGCTGCGCCAGTCGTGCTGACCTCTCCCTGAGCAGCGCCGTCTCTGCGTTCCTTTTAAGGATCAGCGAGAAAAGTCGAAGGATGACAGGAGAAGAGGCGGGAAACATTTCAGCGTTTGGACGCTGGAGGGTGGTGAGGCTCTGAAGCAGCTGGGGATGCCTTCTGTTTTTTACTTTTGACTTTTTGTTTGGAAAGAATTTCAGGTTTACCCCCCAAATTGCATAAATCATAGAGGCAGTGTAACCGCTCATCAATTCCCGTGAACGTAGGAATATGGTGATTAATATTACTACATCGAGAATGATCCTCTACCTGATGGTAATTATTTTCCATTCATGGAGTGTGCTGATGTGCATTAATATCTATTTCATATTCACAAATACCTGAAGGAAAACAAGCCACAGTGTCGGTGCTCTGGGAAGATGCAGATTTCAGGACGAGGCCTCGGTTTAGCAAGGCCGCCACGTTCACGCTCAGCGGCCACAGAGACATTTCAGGGCAAAGCTGTTTTCATTGGAGAATAGGTGACTCCGTCCACTTTCTCAAGGACAGCGACTCTCCGATAAGGAGGAGGCTGCGTCTACTTGACAAATGGACTTACAGCAAGGGCTAAAGTCACCTAATTCAGTGAGGACAGAAGCATCGCTTCCAGAGACAGAAGGGAAAGAGATATCTTCATGTTTGAGTCACATTTGAATTTTGCCCTTTAAAATCCTATGGTGTTTAGTTAGAAGTGTCTGTATGGGATCATCACTAACCGATCCCCTCCCACCACCGCCCCCACGGACTGGGAGGGAGACAGCGGCATAGATTATTTCTCTTTCACGGGAGAAAAGGGTAGAATCACAAAACTTGAAGAGGAACTTGTGCGAAGTGGCTGATTATTTTCACTCATCTCTAGCAGGCATACTGTGGAGCCATTCCAAATCCCGTCTTGTACAAATAAATGAGATTTTCACAAGAGAGCACATTAACCCATGATCTCATTATCCTAAAACAGCCACTTTCTTCGTATGCTTTTTCTGTCCTGTCTAATCTACAAACCCGATTCTTATTAGAAGAACCCACAGCACACATCCAGCTCTCTGCTTTTTTTATATGTAGCTGCACATGAAGAATCCCTGTCACTTCTTACGTCCTCCTGTCTGCCACTCACTAGACTCGTTCCCTGGGCCACATTCTCTTATTTCATAATCACAACCATCGTATGATGTGTGTTATCTTCGTCTTACAGAAGAGGCAGTTAAGCCTCAGAAAGGTCCAGCAATGTCTCCATAGTATAATGTCTTTCCCTGTTACTCTGACTTTATCAGCACTGTTTTGAAAGCTGCGTATTTGATCAAAGTGCCCTTTATCATTATTTGACAGTCTCCTTGGGGAGGTATGTTGAAGCACTTGCTAGCCACCTGCCGTTCAGTTATCCTCGATGCTAAACTATGTCTGTGGTCACTTCCTCTTGTAGCTGTGAAGGCCCATGGCTCGGGTCTCTGTACGCCTCACACTTGCCTTGGAGTGTCCTAGCAGTCTGTATTTTAATAAGAACTGTGATACTTTCTGGAAAAGAGAAAATCTGATTCTTGCCTCGGTCTATGTTTGCGTTTAGCCTTCTCCTAGTTTTCAGATGTTTTGAGGAATTTAAATTCCCATGGTGTTAATATTGATCTGATGCTTCTGTATCTTCTGTAAGCCTTTGAGACCCGTGGCTTTCACTTTTATTGACTCAAAACAATACTTCCCTCTTTAATTTCTTTGCAGGTAATTTGCCAGATTTATAACATCCCGATTTTCTTCAATTTAGAATTAATTTTTGTAGCTGTGAATGAGTAACATTACTAGTTGTGATACGAAAATATATTGGGCCAAAACCCATGTCCTTTCTGTTTGAAGAAGTTTCTTTAGCCAGTCTTTAAGATGAAGGCTGTTCGTGACAGATTATCTTTTAGTTTTCCTTACCTGAGAATGCTTTCGTTACCCCTTTTTATCCTAAAAGTTAGTCTTACCGTATATAAAATTTATAGTTGACAGTTCTTTTAAGATGTGAAAAATGTTCTGCCACTTTTTTTCTGGCCTCTGTACTTCCAGATAAACAATAACCTGTTACTAAAATCACTCTTCTCTCTATAGGCATGTATTGTTTTCTTTCTGGCCTCTTTCAAGATTTTTTTCTTTGTCTTGAGTTTTCAGGTGTTTAATTATGATGTGTCTGGGTGCAGATTTCTTTGGGTTTATTTCTCAGCTCTTGAGTCTGTATGTTACTATCATCCACCAAATTTGGGAAGCTTTAAAATGTTATTTCTTGAAACACACTTTAAACTCTACCTTCTTTCTCTCTTCTCTAAAACTCTTATGAGAAATGATCTTACCTGGACTATCTTATATTTTTTGGTTGGGGGTCAGAAAATACCGAGTCTAAGTATCCTCCTTCCCCTGGATGAGGGGATATCAGACGCTGTGCCTGTGTTGTGCCTCCAGTCCTGGGGTTCCAGGCTAGTTAGCTTTTAGGAGTCCTCTGGTTGTCTTTTTCGTTATTTCCAAAGTTTATAATTGTGCTTAGCGGGGAAGAATAGGGAGAATTAGGGTCAGACCCCTCCAAATTGCAAAGGAAATGTTGAAAAACAAAAATAAAACTGGCGGCATCACGTTACCCGATTTTAAGCTTTACTACAAAGCTGTGATCACCAAGACGGCATGGTACTGGCACAAAAACAGACACATAGACCAGTGGAACAGAGTAGAGAGCCCAGATATGGACCCTCAACTCTATGGTCAAATAATCTTCGATAAAGCAGGAAAAAATAAACAGTGGAAAAAAGACAGTCTCTTCAATAAATGGTGCTGGGAAAACTGGACAGCGATATGTAGAAGAATGAAACTCGACCATTCTCTTACACCATACACAAAGATAAACTTGAAATGGATAAAAGACCTCAACGTGAGACAGGAATCCATCAGAATCCAATAGGAGAACATAGGCAGTAACCTCTTCGATATCAGCCACAGCAACTTCTTTCAAGATATGTCTCCAAAGGCAAAGGAAACAAAAGCGAAAATGAACTTGGGACTTCATCAAGATCAAAAGCTTCTGCCAGCAAAGGAAACAATCAACAAAACAAAGAGGCAACCCACGAAATGGGAGAAGATATTTGCAAATGACAGTACAGACAAAAGGTTGATATCCAGGATCTATAAAGAACTTCTCAAACTCAACACACAGAATACAGATAATCATATCAAAAAATGGGCAGAAGATATGAACAGACACTTCTCCAATGAAGACATACAAATGGCTATCAGACACATGAAAAAATGTTCATCATCACTAGCCATCAGGGAGATTCAAATTAAAACCACATTGAGATACCACCTCACACCAGTTAGAATGGCCAAAATTAGCAAGGCAGGAAACATGTGTTGGAGAGGTTGTGGAGAGAGGGGAACCCTCTTACACTGTTGGTGGGAATGCAAGTTAGTGCAGCCACTTTGGAGAACAGTGTGGAGATTCCTCAAGAAATTAAAAATAGAGCTTCCCTATGACCCTACCATTGCACTGCTGGGTATTTACCCCAAAGATACAGATGTAGTGAAAAGAAGGGCCATCTGTACCCCAATGTTTATTGCAGCAATGGCCGTGGTCGCCAAACTGTGGAAAGAACCAAGATGCCCTTCAACGGACGAATGGATAAGGAAAATGTGGTCCATATACACTATGGACTATTATGCCTCCATCAGGAAGGACGAATACCCAACTTTTGTAGCAACATGGACGGGACTGGAAGAGATTATGCTGAGTGAAATAAGTCAAGCAGAGAGAGTCAAGTATCATATGGTCTCACTTATTTGTGGAGCATAACAAATAACATGGAGGACATGGGGAGATGGAGAGGAGAAGGGAGTTGAGGGAAATTGGAAGGGCAGGTGAACCATGAGAGACTATGGACTCTGAAAAAGAACCTGAGGGTCTTGAAGGGGTGGGGGGTTGGAGGTTCGGGGAGCCAGGTGGTGGGTACTAAGGAGGGCACGTATTGCATGGAGCACTGGGTGTGGTGCAAAAACAATGAATACTGCTACGTTGAAAATAAATAAATAAATAAATAAATAAATGAAAATAGGGTCAGAGCCATTTTGTTTCTCTATTTATGTTTATCTTTTTTGTTTGTTTTAAAGAAATTGGACCGATTTTTTTTTTTTTTTTTAGATTTTATTTATTTGTCAGAGAGCACAAGCAGGCAGAGGCAGAGGGAGAAGCAGCCTCCCCACTGAGCAAGGTGCCCAATGCAGGACTCAATCCCAGGACCCATGGCCTGAGCCACCCAGGCATCCCATGTTTGTCTTTCTTTATGCCGAAATTCACTTCCAGTTTTGGTTACCTGAAATTATTTTTAAAACCTTATAGGATATGATGAACAGGACAAACATATTATCTTGGTGAATTTAGATAAATTTAGGTATTTTAATATATAGACACAAATTCTAGATTAGCACTTGTGTATCAAAGTATGTAATGATAATCCAGCAAAGCATATTCTTTCTTAGGCTTTAAAAAACACGTACTCAAGTCCGTTTTCAGGCCCATTTTCTTCTCTCATGGAGGGTGAGGCTTTTGTAGCTACAGTGGTAGAGAATTTAAAATCGCTTTCTTAAGAGCTGAACAGCATAATCCTTTGAAACCCTTTATGATGTGAGAGGGGGTGTACGAGTGTGCCTACCCAAAATGGGTAATTGTGTAAACTGCTATATTTTTCACATTTCTATTTTAAACATGAGGTCAATGCTCTGAAAAGTAAGTTACTAATAATTGAAACGGTTAATGAATTTTCAGAAGAAATTTTTCTTGACAAAAACGCACTTTTCAAAAGTCTGTGTACACATGAAGAGGGTGTTATACAAAGAAACTCCTAGCCAAACACATTTTAAAAATAGAAACGATTATTGGCACGCTGATATAAAAACAAGCACATAAAGGTTTAATTGATAGTTTTTTTTTAAAGATCTTTCTCTCCCTTAGGATACACTTTCGTGTCCTAAAAATCGACAAGCTGTTAGTTTTTGAAAAGAAAGAAACCCAAATGATACTGAAAACAAGAATCACTTTTTTCTGATCTCTTCTGCTTCCTGGTGGGCATCGAGCAACCCGTGGTAGACTCCATGGTCCGTGTAAAGGAGAAACCCCTTATTTTTCATTCTGCAGGAGTTCATTGTAGCAAGTGGAGTATCGACTCTGCTTGCAACATTACAGGCATACCATTCAGTTGTTTTTAAATACTTCCAAAACACAAACCTTGTCTTCAAATAAACTGTAAAAACTTGGATTTTAACTCAGAAAAGAGCAGCCATTTACCACGCCCTTTCCCCCGCTGCTGACCGTCAGGCACCTTCTCAGAAATCCTGAGACTTTGCGGGGGTACTTGGAGTCCGTTGAGTGGATGAGGGAAAAGAGACCGAGAGCAGGACTGTGCTGAGATCACGCAACTACCCGTAAAGCATTATTGGTAAAGACATAATGTCAATAAACGCTGCCCCCCGCCGCCCTGCCTTGGGTCTCTTTTAATGATTTCCTTCTCAGTGGCATCTTCTTTATAAGCCTCACGTCCATCTTCAGTAACAAAAGAGTCAAGAATTTGGCTCAGAAATTCATGAAGTTATGGCCACTCCGTGAATATTTAATATCGCCATTCTGGGCTAGGATATTTTATAAATGATGGAATGTCTTCATTTATTCATTGGTTTATCCATGTGTTCAAACACTCAGTAAACACTGGGCATCTACGGTCCGTCAGGCATTATGTTAAGGAGGAGGGAAAAACCAGTGAACAAATGAAAGTCTCTCATTTCAAGGAGCGTCCACTGTGATGGAAGGAGAAAGGCAATAAGCAAAAAGATACGTAATACGTCACACGTCACATACTTGTGCCTGCTAAGAAGGGACATAAACTGAGGTGCGAGAGACCGACGGTGGAGGGGAATGCAGCCTGAGGGGGGCAGTTACACAGCACCTTCTCCGATGAGGTGACGTTTGAGAGATTTGAAGGAAATAAGCAAATGAGCCCTACAGATGTCTGCAGAGAGAATGTGTCAGGCAGAGAAAACAGACCAGCGTTCCCGAGGTGGAAGCATGTGTGGTGGCCACGGGGCTCCGGAGCCTGGAGAGGAGTTGACGGTGGGAGGTCGAGTCCAAACAGGTAGACGTCTTGAGTTTGAGATTTTTTTGTTTGTTTGTTTTAAACGTTTCTTTATAAATAGGCAAGAATATACTGCCAAACTCCCAATTAGACCACCCATTTAAATACTTCAGAGCTCGTCTGGCTTGTTGAGTCCTCTAGTTCCGGAACATCCTGATCTGATGATAATTAACGTATCAGCTCTACCGCTTGCCAGCCACGTTACCGGGAAAGAGAAGGCGGTTTTCTCATCTGTAAGGGGAGGTTAATAACACCTGTGCTCTTCTCCACCCAAAGCCATTTTAAGGGTGAACTCTTCCTGGATTCTGAAATTATTTCAAAAAGTATAAAATGCTCTGGGGTTAGTCCGTGGAGGAGTGACGCGAGGCTTCAGGCAGGTTTTGAAGGATCTGTTGGGTTGCCGTGTGAGCTCCGGTTGCCATAGTAATTACCAATCATTTCATAGTACATATCAGCTCTTGTGGAAATGCAGAATTCATGCTATGCCCTGTTCAGGTGGCTATTTTGGATTAGAGCCAAAATTTGACCACTAAATTAAGTGCTTTGGAAACATGCATTTGTACAGACAACCTAACAAATGTACAGGTAACCATCCGTTCTCGTTATCCTTTCAAGGGATCTGTCATCATCTGAGTCTCAGGTACCCAAATGTAGAGAGTCTGTGTTCAGAGAGGCTCAGGAACAGGAAAAGCAGCTGTTGGCTTACTTTTGTATTTAAAACTGCTTTCTCACTTAGCATAGCAAAACCATCAGCGGCAGATGCTGGAGGTGCGATTGGTTTCAGGACTGCCTCGATGTGAAGGTCGTATCATTCAGTTATGCAACTGGAACACGAATTCGTGTTCTTGACTTGGTCAGAACTCCTTCTGCATTAGAAATGGAGATGGGAATAAAAGGATATTTTGTTTGATTTTGATGTGTCACGAAAATCCTATGACGAATGCACTTTAGTCAAATCTTTAAATTTCAAATTAGAGAAATTGTCTAGACAACGTGAAAACTCAGCAATAATCATGCTGAAATGAGAAATAGAAAACTTAGCAATAATCATGCTGAAATGAGAAATAGAAATGCATTTATGATAATTTAAATGAAAAAAGTTTGACTAATGTTAAGTATGATGAACTATTATAATTTCATATACAATAATTCTGTCTTTTAACATAACGCTTATTAAATACCAATAAGCCAGTCCTCTACTTGTTTGAATTTATTTTTGTAATGAACGTTCAGAACCTTCCTATAATTTGTTCTAAACAATTGTTTAAAGTAAGAGTAAGGTTTAGAGCTTTTGAAGATTTTGGGGGGTGAGGGGTGGTTAGGGTGGTGGGGTGAATCTCACCTCTCAACGCATTGTGAACATTTTCAAGAGTGTTTAATCAGAATCATCAAGTGTGAATTCCTCTGTAACCCAGTGAAGTAGCCTCTGCCACCAACGTCAAGTGTGTATTTCCACGTCCAGGTATACACAGCTGACATTGAGAACGAAGAGAACCGCCGCGCTCTCTTCACGGAACTCCTGGAGTCCAGCCACCAGGAGGCGGAGTTTCAGCACTTGGTTTTGCTCTTGCAAGCTTGGCCACCTATGAGCCAGGACTCCGAGTAAGTGGTAACATAAAGTTACATCTCTTTTGTCTGCTCTTAGTTTTAAAAATTCAGTACCTTCAAAAGAAATACATAAAATCAGCCTTTAGCAGAAAGGAGAATTGTTTATTTGAAATATTGCACTTTCTTTCCATTTCCTCTTGCCCCTACATGCAAATATTTTACTCAAAAATATCAGACCGTGCTTAGTAATAACATCTGACTTAGGGGCGCCTGGGTGGCTCAGTCAGTTAAGCGTCTGACTTCGGCTCAGGTCATGATCTCAAGGTCCTGGGACCAAGCCCTGCCTTGGGCTTCCTGCTCAGCCAGGAGTCTGCCTTTCTCTCTCTCTCTCTCTCCCTCTACCTTACCTCCCCCCCCCCCCCTCACTTGTTCTCTCTCCTGGTAAAAATCTTCAAAAAAAAAAAAAAAATCTGATGTATATAGCGACAAAATAATTGTGTTCTAGTATTTTCACCAGGAAATGTTTTGAGTCCCTTTTAACACAGCTTGCCCTGCTAACTTGAGAATCCATACGGAATAAATTGATAATCCGCATTTATTGAGGACACACAATGTTATGTGCAACTTACATATATTACCAGTTCACTGTGTGGGCCTCCCTGCAAGGCAGAAGAAGGAGGCAGTGGAGACGCAGAAGGGAAATGACTTCGGGCACCCCGTGGCTGGTAAGCGGAGGAGGCGGCGCTCTACCTGACGCCCGGCCCCCTTCACGGCCCGCCACCCTCCCTGTCCTGCTGGGCTCACAGCTGCCGCTGGTGGCTGCGCTCAGCGGTCCTGCAGGCCCCGAGCTGCCGGCCGAGGCTTCCTTCGGAAGAGGCACCGGCTTTTCTCTGAGCCCATATGCTTCTGTCATGATCTGCGGCTCCTCGCTGGCCAGAACTAGAAGCCCCCATGGCTCTGTTTCAGACGCCTGCTCGCCCCCCGCCTGGTCCTTTCCTCCCGTGCTCTGCAAGCCCACACTGCCTGCGCCAGAGCACGGCTCCGGGCCTGGGAAGAGACATTCCTGGAGATAAATCCACCTGCGAGCAGTTTCTAAAGGACTCCTCAGGAACATGTGGCAAGGACTCTTCCCCTTCTCCCTAGGATGAGACTGTTAGGATTACCCGAAGCAAACCAGGGAGAGTGGCGTCTTTGTTTTGTGTCCAGCCACGTGTCTGTAGAGAGGGGGAAGAACGTTTCTGAGACCTGTCATTTGTGGCGTGCGTGCCACCCGGATATGCAGCTTTCGACGTGCCGTTCTTACCTTCACTGCTGGAAACCCTGCAGTACAGGCTCTCCATCATAAAACCTTCGGTTTCCCACGGGGGGCTGCACCGAAGCAGCGTTGCTGCTTGGTCCTGGCTGTCTTGGCAGAGCTGCCCCGGGACACCAGGGGCTTGTTAAAAGTGGTTTCCCAGCAACGCCTGCGTGGCTTGGTTGGCTAAGCAGCTGCCTTGAGCTAAGATCATGATCCCGCAGTCCTGGGATCGAGTCCCACATCGGGCTCCTTGCTCAGCGGGAAGCCTGCTTCTCCTTCTGTCTGTAGCTTTCCCTGCATGTGCACGCTCTCGATCTCATTCTCTCTCTCTCTCCCCATCTTTCTCTGACAAATAAATAAAAAAAATCTTAAAAAAAAAAAATCACCCACACTTGGCTTGCTGAGTCCAGCTCTCCCCTGGGAATCCGTTTCTAACCAGCTCCTCTGTGACGGTCATGTGCGGTAGATATGGAGCCGCTAATTAGATTGTCAGTAATGCTTTGCTTTTTTAGCAGATGATTAGGGTTGCAGTGTAGGTTTCCTCATGCCCTCAGAATGGATCTCTTGGTCTAAAGAGAACTTCTCAGTATCAAAGTACACTCCCCCAGTCTATTTGTTTACTGTGGTTTTACGGTTTCTTGTACTTTTAGAACAGTGACCATTTCAAATCACTTACCCACAAGAAGTAAAGTCAGCTTCACTTAAGACATTTATTGCATTTTAAACATTTAATACATTTATAGATTTAAAAAATCTTAGTTTTTAGAGGTACATTCTTTGATAGCCAGTATAAAGTGAAATTTGTAAATTGCTAACCTGTGTTTTAAAAACCTCCTTTAAGGGACATGTGGGTGGCTCAGTCATTTAAGTGTCTGCCTTTGGCTAAAGTCATGGTCCCAGGGTCCTGGGATCGAGTCCCACTTCAGGTTCCTTACTCAGCGGGGAGCCTGCTTCTCCCTCTCCCTGCCACTCCCCCTGCTTGTGCTGTCTCTCTCTCTCTGACAAATAAAGAAAATCTTTAAAAATAAATAAATAAAAACCTCCTTGATGAACTTATTAGAATCAAATCATTACTGGTCCTCTTACCCCTCCACCAGCCTTATCTCCATCCAAGAGGGGAACCGAGGGTAGGTCAAACAACATCCGTTTTGGCTTTTATCCTGGGCCAAATTGGTGTTTTATCACAAGAGACTCTATGATGGGACACTTTCAAAAAAAATTTTTGTTTTTAAAGATTGTATTTATTCATTTGACAGTGAGAGAGAGAACAAACAGTGGGAGCAGTGGAGGGAGAGGGAGGTCAAGGTCCTTGATCCCAGCACCCTGGAATCACGACCCTGGTTGAAGGCAGACGCCCAACCGACTAAGCCACCAGGCGCACCAAAATCTGTTCTTAAGAGTACTTTTTTTTTTTTTTAATGTATTTGACAGAGAGGGGGAGAGATCACAAGTAGGCAGAGAGGCAGGCAGAGGGGGAAGGGGAAGCAGGCTCCCCGCCGAGCAGAGAGCCCGATGCGGGGCTCGATCCCAGGACCCTGGGACCATGACCTGAGCCGAAGGCAGAGGCTTAACCCACTGAGCCACCCAGGTGCCCCCTTAAGAGTACTTTTGAGTACCTTTTTTTGGTTGGTGGATAACCCAGTGTATGACTTCAGCACTTCGGAATAACACCCCCATAAAGGGAGGAGGGGAGAAAGAGTGGGAAAGGCAGGAAGAAGGGAAGTGGAGTGTGACAACGATTGAATGTTGCCAGTTAACATAGTCAAGTTAAAAACTACGAAATTTGCTTGATCCACGTGACTGCTAATTGACTGAACCAACTTGGGTGTTCTAGTTTTTTGTGCTTTGTTTTGTAAAATATAGGTATTTTAATCCTGTGAGTTATGTGACTGTCATACATTTTATTGTTAATGAAGTAATATTTAAAAATTTTCTGTTTCAATTTTTAAAAATTTTTTATTTCAATTCAATTAATTAACATATACTGCATTGTTAGTTGCAGAGGTAGAGGTCAGTGATTCATCCGTCTTATATAACACCCCGTGCTCTTTATATCACGTGCCCTCAATGTCCATCACCCGTTTACCCCATCCCCCCACCTTCTCCCTCCAGCAACCCTTTGTTTCCTCTGATTAACTCTTGTGTTTTGTCTCACTGTCTGATTTCTTCTTGTTTTATTTTTTCCTCTCTTCCCCCGTGAGCCTCCGTTTTGTTTCTTAAATTCCACATATGAGTTGAGATCATTTGATCATTTTCTTTCTCTGAGTGACTTATTTCACTTCAAATGGCAAAAAAAAAAAATTTTTTTTTGGCTGGCCAAGTATATTCCATTGTATATATACACCACATCTTCTTTATTAGGGTAAATACCCAGTGATGTGATTGCTGGGTCATAGGGTAGTTCTATTTTCAACTTTATGAGGAACCTCCATGCTGTTTTCCAGAGTGGCTACACCAGCTTGCATTCCCACCAGCAATGTAGGAGGGTTCCCCTTTCTCCACATCCTCGCCAATATCTGTCATTTCCTGACTTGTTAATTTTAGCCATTCTGACTGGTGTGAGGTGGTATCTCACTGGGGTTTTGATTTGTATTTCCCTGATGCCTCGTTTTGTTGGCCATTATGTATGTCTTCTTTGGAGAAATGTCTCTTCATTTCTTCTCCCAATTTATTGATTGGATTATTTGTTCTTGGGCATCGAGTTTGATGAGTTCTTTATAGATTTTGGGTACTAACCATTTATCTGATAAGACATCTCAAATGTCTTCTCCCATTCTGTCAGTTGTCTTTTAGTTTTGTCAACTGTTTCCTTTGCTGTGCCAAAGCTTCTGATCTTGATGAAGTCCCAATAGTTCATTTGTGTCTTTGTTTCCCTTGCGTTTGGAGACATATCTAGCAACAGGTTGCTGCGGCTGAGGTTGAAGAGGTTGCCGCCTGTGTTCTCCTCAAGGATCTGGATGGATTCCTGTCTCACATTTAGGTCTTCCCTCCACTTTCAGCCAGTTTTTGTGTGTGGTGTAAGGAAATGGTCTAGTTTCATTCTGCACATGGCTGTCCAATTTTCCCAACACCGTTTGTTGAAGAGACTGTCTTTTTTCCGTTGGGCGTTCTTTTGTGCTTCGTTGAAGATTACCATAGAGTTGAGTGTCCATTTCTGGGTTCCGTGTTCTGTTCCATTGACCCGTGTGTCTGTTTTTGTGCCAGTGGGTTTTTGGTTGTATTCCCCTGGAGAAAATACATGAAAAGCATAATGGATCCATCCTTGTGGGAGATTTATAATTCTCATCCACTGTATCAAAACGGGCTGGTGAAAAATACATTTTGATAATTCATGTCCACGCCGCATGGCCCATTGGGGTGCGCTGTTTTGCCAGCTACTGGTTCTGCTGCCGCGAGGCGGCCCGTTAGAGAAAACCCAGGAGAGTGGAATTCAGCCTGTGCAAGAGAAAAGCAGAGGGTAAGTCCTTGAGTGTGAGAAGACTCCCCAGTCCTCCAGACCCTCTCAGAGCTTTGTTCGTCCCTTGAAATAAGCGGTATTCTTTGTCCTCACACAGTGTTCATTTGAGCCGAGATACAAAGGCTTTGCCAAGGGCTAGTATTGTGAATCCCTTTGTCATTGTTACACCTGACATTTTTCTTAGGGGACAAGGAATGAAGTCCTTTGAAGGGAAGAACCACCTTAGGTGTTCAGTGTCTATAATCTAGAGCTGTGCTAAGACAACAGACTTACAAATAGTAAAACTTTTAAATAACACTATTAGCAAAATTGGTAACCTGTTCCTGGGGCCATGGAATGAATGTACCTTTAGCATGTTTCTGGAAATGTAAATTGTGAAGTTCGTATGAAACACGGGGTACTGACATCCAGAGAAGGGAAACAAAAAACAAACTTGTATGCTTGTATGGTTTAGAAACAAAGAAACTGGGGACTCCTGGGTGGCTCAGTCCATTAAGTAAATGCCTTCGGCTGAGGTCATGATCTCAGGGTCCTGGGATCAAGCCCCGCATCCGGCTCCTCGCTCAGTGGGGAGCCTGTTTGTCCCTCTGCCCCCTCCCTGCTCATGCTCACTCTCTCTCTCTCTGACAAATAAATAAAATCTTAAAAAGAAAGAAAGAAAGAGAGAAGAAAGAAAGAAGGAAACTGCATGAAGGACACAGTGTGATCTCTGTTCCGCTTGCCTGTGCTCCCAGTCTGACCTCTCACTGTCCCTCACCCCTGCCCTGGCCCTGAAGTCCTCATCCTAATCCTAGGATCAGCGGAAGCCAGTATTTAGGTAGTAAAGACTCAGATGTGCCTGCTGTCGAGAAGGCACAGTTGTAGACATCATTCACTGAATAAAGCGATTTTCTTAGGAAAATATTAAATTGCTTTCTCAGAGTGAGGAAACCTGAGGCTCAGAAAGGCTGAGTGGCTTCCCCAGCACTGACCGTCTGGGCTGAGAGTGTTGAAGTGACTCCCCTGAGATACCCAGGTGGGAAGCCAGGGAGCTGGCCCGTGAGCCCGGCGGGAGCTCCGGCCTCTGGGCCGCTGTGCTATGAAGGTCTGCCCGCAGCCCCCACACTGCTGGGCACTTGGTGATGCCCCAATAAGCTCTTTTCTCTCTGGGAGATTTCTCTTTTCTGCAAGAGGGACTTGAAGGAACACATCCTCTAGATTGTGACTGCCATTTGCCAAAAGGCATTTTACTTCACGAGGTGGCAGTTCTTTACTTTCTTAACATTTCGCATCCCAGTTGTTACAACATTGATCATTCATTCCCAATGCCTCGCGTTTTTCTCCCTCAGAACCAGCATAACCAGCAATCCGTGGGTGAGGCTGATGACCGGGATGCTGACCAGGTGCGTGGTGGAGAACAAGGACGGACTAGGGAATGAGATCTTGAAAATCTGCCGCTCTTTATACAACACCAAGCAGATGCTCCCTGCAGAGGTGAGTGGAGAATTCCAGTGGTTTTCCTGGGGGCAGCCCTTCCCTGATCCAGTCCTTAGTAGAAGCAGTGTCAGCGACTGGGCTTGACGAACACTGAGCGTAAGTTTTCAGGAGGCAAAGGCCCATAATTTGGAACAGACAAACGAATGACAGCCGTGCCGAGAGGGTGCTTCGAGGAGGTTTGCTCTCTGTTGGAGGCTCTGAAGCCTATTCCCTTTACAAGCCCCAGAGTGTAACTCAGCCTTCAGTTCCTGTTGGAGGCCCTCTTATGTCGAACTTAGGCTCCCGTGCCCCGGGGTCTTGGGATCTAGCCCGTGTCCTCTCTCTGCCCGAACTGGGCCAGCTGGTAACAGAGCGGTAGCCCTGGCGCCCCTCTCGGCAGGTGGCCAGTTACCCTCCTTGGGACGTGCCTTCTGCCATCCTCGTCGTGAGATTGCATGACCACGATACGTATTCTCTGTAAACGTGGGCGAAACACAGCCGCCTCCACTTTGACCATCATTCTCTTTGATCCCACAATTTGGCTGTCACTGAGGTGTTTGCCTAATATATATAGAAATTTGTGTATTCTCAAATAAGCACATATTAATTACGGCTCCCTGCTGTGAGCCCGACCTCAGCAGTGTATTGTTTGAGCAATTTTTACATGTCTTAAATGTAAGCATTTGGATAATGGCACTAAATGGATTAATTGGTTTTCAAGTTTCTGCCACATAGGAGATAAAATAAAATTGTAAATATGATTCTTTGAATCCTCACTGTAATCACTCAAGGAAAATATTCTCATTAGGAATGTACATTTAATGAACTGTTTTCTGAATGAGGGTCTGGGTAAGTGTTTTCTGATTGAATTTTAAAATCTTTTATCCCTTGAAAGAAGTCTTCCAACGACCAGAACGACAAAATTCTTCTGTGAGATACTGAACCCTTTATACCCCGCCATGTGGTTTGCTTGCATCAGCTACTTCCTTACCTGTGCTGCGTTGGGCTATTTTATGAGCCCCTGAGGGTTGCGGCCACGGCTGCGTCACCCCTCTCTCACCCGCGGCGGGATTCAGCCTGCTGCGTGGAGCTGGGGACTCCATGCAGTTTATCGTCCCGCCAGAGTGAGTAGTATGTAAACAACGAGGGCTCATCTTGACCTTAACATCAGTTGAGATCAGGCTTTGTTAGATCAGGACCAAATGCCGGAAGGGCCCCGCCAGTTCTGCGGAACCTTGATTGGGGAAACAGGATTTAGGGTCGCAAGCTGGGTAACGGTGATGCCTGGCACCCACTGGCACGCTCGGCCTCCTGCTCCCACCATCTGGTTTAACCTTCGCCACCACCGGAAGGAGGTTCCTTGACCTTCATTTTTCAGCAGATGAAACAGAGGCTCTGAGAGCAAAGGTCGTGTTTCAGGTCACTCGGGCAACGGATGGCGGACCTGGTCCCCAAATGGAGGCCCTGCTTGAACGCGGAGGAGAGAAATACTTCCACGGGAGCCGCACTTACCCCAATTGGGGTGTTCACGTATTGAATGTGTTCTATATAGTTCTGTAAGTTTGACTGTTATTTCCCCCCTTTCCTAGGGTGCTTCTTCAAGAATGGCCTGTAGTCTATAAGGCCTGGATTACTGGTATTTTAGGTGGAAGGGTGTTTAGATCTCCATCATTACCTGGAGAAGCTTGTTAGCTTACTTAAATACCCTCCTCGGTTTGGTTTTGCTACAGTTGGTAGCTGAGAACACGGCCGTAGCATCTCTGACCTTGACCACATACTGTTAGCTTCATAATCAAGGTTAGCAACAGTTATGTGTGTTAGCGTTCAGCCATCTGGTGATGGATGACTAACACATCCGAATGTCCAAAGCAGTAATGAGTACTGTTAGCGTTGTACTTGAAGTTTAGGGGGCGACCTTCTAGGACATGGAGGAAAAAGCCTGTTCTTTTTTTTTTTTTAAATATTTTATTTATTTATTTGACAGACAGATCACAAGTAGGCAGAGCAGTAGGCAGAGAGAGAGAGAGGAGGAAGCAGGTTCCCTGCTGAGCAGAGAGCCCAATGCGGGGCTCAATCCCAGGACCCTGAGATCATGACCTGATCCGAAGGCAGAGGCTTAACCCACTGAGCCACCCAGGCGCCCACGTTTTTCTTTTTTATTGACTAATGAATCATAAGTGATGCTTTGTATTTCCTATTTTTAAAAAAGGAGTCAGTGATTAAATGAGAAACTAAATAGCTGTGAAGACTCAGCCTCCCCGGCACGCTCCTATGGCCAGCTTGAGGCACTTTGACAAATGGAGTAATATTTTATTTGCTGTGGTCCTGCTTGATCTAAGAATCTCTGGACCAGTGATTCCTGAGTGTTTTAGGGGAATCAGAATGGATAGCGCAGTGCCGTAAGCCCGCGTCTGTTAGAGTCCTCCCCACACGTCACAGAGAGGGATCTCCGTGCCTCTCCTCTTCTGGGAGCACCTGGAGGCCAGGGACAGGAGATGCACTACAGCAGCCGGAGGCCTGGCGAGGCATGAAATTGTGCCGTCCTGTTCCACATGGGGCCAGAGATGACCTGTGTTCATGAGGAAAACACCTGACGCTCCAGACCTACCCTTTCTGGCCTCTGAAATAAGGTTAGATTGTGTCATCTCTGAGGCGACTCTAGTTCTGAGTGTTCTTCAAGGTCTCCAGGCCTTCGAGGCGGACCTGAGGCTATCTGTTAGGACTCACGACTTTTCCATGGGTCCGCAGTTTTCTTGCGGGTGGCAGAAAGGTACCAGATTGAGCCCCATTTTGACGTAGGTCCTTATCACGTGTCTGTTCCAGTTTGATGAGACGAGGGGTAATTATCATCAAATGAGTTGTGTTGCCACGGTTTCTTCTGTTTGTTTTTCCTTATGCAGCCTCGGTGCTATCTTTTAACTGGGTACATGTACAGATTTTTGTCGTAGGATGCCATGATTAAAGGAATCTTGCCAAGGTTATGTACTATTTTTATTGATTGTTAACTGTGCTCAAATGTGAGTTAAAATTGTTACAAAGGAAGGAACACTGTAATTAAGAAATGGAAATGTCTTGTTAAGTTTATTTTACAGCATTTGGAAATTGCACAGTCTAATTTCAGAACTGCATAATGTTGAATATCACCGTGGTGGGAAAATTATCCATGACTCACTTTTTTGTAACCCAGTACCTTTGGTTGCCTTACTCTATGGTTTACAAAGTACATGTGCCTGTCTGGGACAGGGTACTTAAAAGGACTTAACCTTTTGCTTCGTCCGCATTTTCCATCCCCCCACTAAGTTCCCATATTTAGAGATTTTTTTCGTTCTTCATGACTCTTGAGAACGCCTTTATGTGATCCCTGCTGTTGTTCCTGGTACCTGTTTTATTCCGGTCATGCTGGTTTTGCTAGTGGAAAATATTACCAGAAGGATAAAATCAATGTTGCTCATAGGTCATGTGTCCTACAGTCTGGAAAGTTCTGTACTCTTCTTCTTAGCTTGTATCCATGGCAATATGTGAAACATTCTCAGGAACGGGAGATATTCAGAATGAGAAATTGGCACAAAACAGACTCTTGGCATTTACAGATTTAAAATTCCAAGTTCCAGCTATTTGTGACCGACCCCAAAGGTCCCCGGTTTCATGGAGGTACAGCCAGAAGCAGCAAGAGTCACAGGGGCGTTGGGTCAGGTGGGTGGGAGTTAGACGCCAGCTGGTGAGTGAGCCTAGCTAATCTCCAGCCGCTAAGTCTCAACGTGGTTGTTCCTTCTCGCAGTCGAGTTACTCTTGATAATGTCTGGAGTTCGATTTTCCGATCAGATGACACCCATCCTTGTACACCTTGCCCCACGCTCCTGCCACAGGCCCTGCGATGTCTTCAGGCGCAGGATACCCCAGGATGAGCAGGAGGACTGGTCCTGCTTCTCTGACACCCAACAGCCACAGGAGCCGTGCCCCGGGGCCTCACCATAGATGACAGTCCCCTGCGTTCTGGCCTGGCTTTGGACCCAGACATACCTGTCCCTCTGCATCCAAGGTCTCTTATTCTGTATCTTGATGGCTAGACAGGTTTGAGCTGGGAAGGTACCTGTGGGGTGTTTTCTGGTTCTCTTTGCTATTTTGAGCTTTCGTAGAGCTCCCAAAATCCCTCTATAAAACTCCCGATACACTGTCTTCTTGCAACAGAGGGGAAACTATGCAGAGAACCTAGTATAGTTGTTAAATAGGGAGTATTTAGCCAATCACTGTGAGCTAAGAGATTGAAAATACTCACAGCTCAAAAAGGACTCCTCTGTTCTTAGATGTCCTTGATTGTATCCTTCAGGTAATATTTTCCATCTGCAAAACCGTAAAGACCATAATTCAGCAAGTACCATGAGCAACAGCAGGCATGACCTAAAGGCATTCAAAGAGTCATGAAGGAAAAAAAAATCCTCTAAATATGGGAACTTAGCGGACAAGAAACGGGGATGAAGGAAAAGGTAAGTCCCTTTAAGCACCCTGTCCTAGACAGTTAGGCCAACACAGTTCCTCACCATCTGTCCAGGTTTTCTGCTCCGAAGGGTATCCAGGTTATTCTGATAAAAGTTGTCCTCAAAGCTGTTGTGCTGTGCTTAGTCTAAGTTATCATAAAGTGCTGAGAAATTCCTCTTTACCTAGTACTGATAACTTAGTCAACAAGTAGATACGAGATGAGAAGGAATTATATACAGATTTTTTAAGGTATAGTATATACCAAGCAAGTCTGGAATACGGAGGAGGGAAAGTGAGGCAGATGAACAGATGAATAATTACAATAACAGAGGAAATGTTTATGAAGTATGGTGGGAACAGAGCAGTACTGGGTCTGGGAGATCAGAGGTGTCTTTGTAAGACTTGGGGTTTTTCTGTGCCCTTTTTAGCTGAGACCCTAAGAACCAGTAGGGATCTCTCAGGCAGAGAAGCAGCAGAGGTTAAGGCTTGTGCACAGACCAGAGGTATGTGGGAGCTCATTGTGTCTGCTTCACTTCCAGGACAGTAGCCACGGCCATGTGTGGTTACTGGAATTTAAGTGAAGGACAGTTGAATAAAAATTTAAAAACGGTGCCTCGATTACACTAGGCAGATCTCACTAGCCAACATGCGGCTCCTGGCTGCCATGTGAGACAGCAGAGATCCAGAAAATTCCGTGGTGGCCGGAAGGTCTCCTGGGCACCAAGGACCGTGCAGGTGGGGGAGCATTGCTGGGGGAGCATTGCTGGGACATTCCGAGAGAAGGAGGGAGACTGAAGCAAGTTGGTGGGTGACAGCTATGTGAAATTGTCATGCATGGGAGTTTCTGTTTCATCCTCCCAAATATTCTCTGCAGGTTTTGGCACCTCAGATTACAAATCTGCATTTCTCTTTGGCCCGGATACTCGGTGAGACTGTATGACTGTGTATTTTAGGGCTCACAGAGGACTTTTCTGACTTAGGATCCATGACGATTGAAGTACACACCTTACAAACCTGTTACTCTGCTGCTGTTGATCAGTTTCACACAGGGTCATGTGGCAGGACCTTCCAATCTGAAACTGAAATTAGCTGATTTCCAGTAGACACGCTAAGGGGAAAGGTGAAAACACTACAGTGAGTGGAATGCCAGAGAGGCCTTTATCCTGGGCTTTAAATAGGAGCTTCTTGTTTTATCTACACTTTATAATAATGCAAAGAAATTATGAAAATGTCATAAATTTGAGTTTTTCTTCTCTGATATGCCACTCTTGGAGGAGTGCAAGAGAAAGATCGGTCCCGTGGCATTGTGGTGCGTAGTGATTTCTCGGCTCTTTCAGAAACAGCCCTTGCTTTGTATAATGAAGTTGCACTCATGGTCTGGTCCTTGGTCCAGATGTTCTGTTCTTTCTGTTACAGCTAGTTAGGACACCGGGGAGCACACAGCTCGGCAGGGAGGAAGAGCTTGCAAATTTATTGTCTATTCTCTTATAGTTTCTTTGTGAAGGATTATCATTTGTTATCTTATATAAAAGTCTGCTCTCTGATGACAGGTTCAGCTAGGATAATAAAACGCTGAGGATAAAATTCAAATGCATATGTGGAGATCCAAATGCATTTTCATTTTTCTGGACCACAGATAGTTTTCATGAAACATTCAGTTCACCTTGACATTAGAATTATAAACAGGTTTTTAAATGTTTAAGTTGCTGGCTTTTCTTGTTGCAGAGGACAACTAGATGTTGCTGATAATAACAACCGGTAATAATTTTTATCATTTGTTAAGTGTCTAGGAGATGCTGAGCATTGCGTGTTATTATTCATTAACACTTACTCACACACACACACACACACACACACAAAACTGCAAATATAATTTGCATATATATATGCAATATATATATTTTATATATATATATATATGCAAGATATAATTACCTCCATTTTGCTGGTGAGGAAACTAGAGCTCTGGAGCGATTAGAAAATTGACTGCAGTCCTCTATCCATCCAGGGGGACCCTGGGCAGCCGTGAAATGCAGTGTCTGGTGAGTATCAGGTGAATATCTGAGAGCTCAGGAAGATATTTACTGTCTCTTGTGAAATGAAGGAAGCAGGTACCAAGTGCTAAATCAGCGTGGCCCCATCTGTGCTCCATACACGCACAGACACACAACACTCCTACGAAAAGGTGTGGAGAGAGGCCCCACCAGAGTACTGCCTGGGATACGGAGTGCCTCCTGCCTCCTGGCTCACCCGATTGTACTTGTGGTTTCAGGGCGTGAAGGAGCTGTGCTCATTGCTGCTTAGCCAGTCCCTGCTGCTCCCAGCCCTGAAACTTCTCCTGGAGAGCCGGGATGAGCGCCTTCACGCCGTGGCGCTGGAGCACGTCACCGCCGTCGGCCAGGTATTCCAGGGGGACTGACTCTCGTGTGTGTTGCCAAGAAATGAATTTGCATTGTCATTCTCATAAATAATATCCATGATTTATCTCAGACCATTTTATCTGCACTGTCCTCTGACCACAGTAGCTCTTTCTGTTTTGTCTAAGAAGTAAATATGTATTTTATAAACACGTACTGAACTCCTCGCATGAACCAGACTCCATGTTTATGTGCTGAGAATATAAATCCGAATAAGGAAGCAGTTTCTCTAGAGAAGCAGCCTATTAGTCCTTTTAGGGAAATGTCAAAGCATTCCAGGACCAGTGGACTTGTGCTCGCCACTTGAAATCTGGATCGAGGGAATTTGTCACGACGGGCAGGCTTCTGTGCCTGGACGTAGGTGTTTGGTTATGTACTAATTAAAGGTGAGACGGTGGCTACAAGTTACGTTTATTGGAGCCATCTGAAGTCTCAAGCTCTTATTTCCTCTGGCAAACTAAAGTGCCATTGAAGCGGTGTCTTGGCTTGAGGAATGACATACTAAAGTCAAGGCCTGAGATTTCTCCCTAAAGGCTGGTTGTCTTGTTACCGTGATTAAGGAAGAAACTTGTTCTTGCCTTTTAAATTTTACACTTTGGGAATAGATAGCTCAGGGTTGTGTTTTAATGAATTTGTATTGTATGATCCTTACTGAAACCCTTCTGTAGGGAGACCATTCTTTCATTTGAAGTTTTGTGAGTGTGTACACACACCACACACAATTTTAGGTGTGTGGGTATGCTCACGCAAGTGAGTTTTTCACAAAAATGTAAGGCGATGTTTTCCAGGGACCAGAGAGGGGAGGAGAATTCTAGAGCGGAAGATACAGACTTGCCAAACGAGACAGTGAAGAGATTTAATAACAACAGATACAGAAAGTTAGGCATATGGTTACAGAACATGGACCATAATTACATTTGGAAATGGTCATAATGAACAAAATGAGAAAAACCTAATGCCTTTATTCATTGAGGTGTATTTCTGAATTCTGTAAAGATTTTGCGACTAGCCTTCATTATCACTTAAGATTGTTCAGGGCAGGGCTTCCCTGGAGACTAGACGGAAATAGGGAGAGCAGGGGACCTGTGTGCTGGTTGCCCACCCGTCCATCTGTGCTGACATAAACATTGCATTACATGGGGAATTTACAAGAAGCTAAGAATTACAGTGGATTTTTTTTCTTTAACTTGTTTTTTTTTTTTAATTGTAAATCCAAGAAGTCAGGCAGAAGGGAGAAACGGAGGAAAAACAGACTGCAGGTTTTCAGTGCTTTTCCTCCTCTTCACCACCGCACCCTGTCTTAGTGTCGCTGCTTAAGTTTTCCCACTCCATTTGCCATGGGCCTCTTGGAGAATAAAACAGTGATGGATTCTACATTGCCAAACACTACTGTGTTTGTCGTGCGCAGAGCTCGCAGTGCAGTTCGAAATTGCATAGGCAAGTGTATCAGTTTTCATTTTAAAGAGTGTTCATCTCCACTGCACCTCACAGAACGGCGGCTAGCTCTGGGACTCCCTAACGGCTCCCACCACCCCTCCAGACCTCCCCCGACTCCCTCTACCCTGCCCCACCCCTACACACACACACACACACACACACACACACACACACACACACACGCACACATACACTTTCAGAATAAGAAACCAGATGGGAACCTTGCGGCACCCAAGTCATTCTGAAGTGCTGATTTACCTCTGTGCCACTTTGATCTGACGTGCCGCCTTGTGCTAAAACTCTGTGGTTTTGAAACAGGCCCGCGGCCTGAGGCTGGTTTGCCTGGGGCTGTGATGACAGCAGCGACGCCTCTGTGGCCTCTGGATGCCCGAAGCAGGGGAGTCAGCTGCTGAGCTGAGTCACTTACCCGCCCCCAGGAGCCTCACCTGCAGGCACTGCGTCGTGAGACTTCAGGGTAACCTCTCCAGCTAGGGCTGGGTGTTCCCATCAGGGAACCCGTCTGTGACCCTGGAACGTGTTCATAAGAATGCCTAGTATCGTCAGACCTGGTGCTGAAGTTTGGCAGAGTTTTCCAGTTCTTATGTATTTTTAACTTTATTTCGAGATGATTTTAACTTTGCCTTCAACGGTGGGAAACACTGTGGCGAGATCCGTGACACCCTTCGTCCAGTTGCCAACAGCGGTGACGTCTTGCGCAGCTGCAGTGTGGCGGTCTAGCCAGGACGGGAGCGCGGCCTTAGATTCCAGTCGTTTGACACGCCCTCATTCGGGGGCGGGGGGGGGGGGGGGGGGGGGGGCGGGGTTCCGTGTGCGGCATCGTTGCTCGGAGATTTGTGTCACCCCCACCCCAGTCAACATACAGAATGGTTCCATCCCAGGGATCCCTCGTGCGACCCTTCAGAGCCTCGGCCACCTTCCCCCACCACCCCCTCCCCGTGACACCCGCCCACCCTGGCAGCCTGTGGCAGCTACTCACCTGTTCTCCACCTCCGTCACTTTGTCATCTCAAGAATGCTAGCTGTCGTTCGTCACTCTATCCCAGCACCATTCAAAGGTCCCGTGACACTTCTCCAAGGGAAGAGATGCAGTGGGCCTTTTGGCAGAAATCCTCACCCACCATTGTTATGTTATTTTATTACAATTTTTTGCCTCACTGTTTTTAAATCCTATGTGGTATTGCAGTGAAAGATATAATACATTTGCTTTCTTTTTTTTTTTTTCGGCTTTCTTCTTTTGTGTTTATTTTGCTATTCACTCCGTCCGTTAGGAGAGGGCGTGAGTTCACCAGTAACTTCTGTTTCCCCCTTACGATTATGGACGCTAGTTCCTGTTGACATTATAAGAAAAAGTGTCCAGCACAGGGACCCTGATAGGCAATTGCTCCTGCAAACTTGCGGGACCGAGATGGAAAGTCGCCCTCCCCACTCGCTGATCACATGTAAGCTGTGAGACGCTGACAGCTTTGTGAGTGTTTACAGCTACACGGATGACGCGTGAGTGCTGGTGCCCGAGATTGTACCCGCTTCACCTCCAATAGCGGCGCTCACTTCCTTCTCAAAGCTCTTCTGAAATTTGCAGATCTCTAGTGTTGAGCATGTAACCTCTTACAAACGGCTAGCAGTCTCTTTCCTGAAGAAATAGAAAGTCTGTCTTAGAGATTACGTTGTTGATGAATAATTAACACCCTGGTGTGTTAGAGATCTTCTTCAGCTAACGATGGGGTTATGTCCCAATAAATCTATCATAAGTCGAGAGTATCATAAGTCAAAAATGCATTTAATTCACTTAACCTACAGAACATCGGAGCTTAGCCTCACCTACCCCACGCATGCTCCAAACGTTTCCATTAACCTACGGCAAAATCACCTAATGCAAAAGCCTATCTTATAATAAAGTATCGAATGTCTCACGTAGTTTGTTGACTACTGTGCTGAAGGTGAGAAACAGAACGGTGTGGGTGCGGAAGAGGGTGGTCAGCGTATCAGATGTTCACCCTCATGGTTGCGCGGCTGGTGGGCAGCTGTGGCTTTGCCCAGCGTCCTAAGAGATCGCACTGCGTGTCGCTAGTCCAGGAAAAGAGCCAAAATCCAAAGCAGTGATGCCTTCTGAATGTGTGTTGCTTGTGCACCTTGGTAAAGTCTAAAAATCACAAGTTGAAGTTAAGTCGGCTGTCTGTCCATCAGCCTCGGCGAGATGTGAACTCACCTCAAAACCTTACTCTGTCCAAGGAGATTCCTGCTGCCGTGTTCAGATCTCTGCTCTGGAGGATTTACCGCAGGGCAAAACTCATCACTCGTGTCATCAGAGGGAGCAGCTGTCGATCTGTAACAGTTCTGTAGACTGAAAAACGATTCCAGATTTGTGCTGGCTTCCGCTCTTCACGGCTTCCTTCTCCTTCGTACTGCTCAGTGCCTCGGCCCGCACCCTCCCTCCCGGCATCTGTCCTGGACTACGATGCCTACTGCGAGCATCATTCAGGGGTTTCAGAGGGAGGGTATACGGCCTAATCACACCTAATTAAGCATTTCTCTCTGAAGCTAATAACCACCATCGTCCTGGTACCAACTCTTTGCCAGGCATTGTAGTAGGCACAGCCTCACTCTCTCTTCTTAATAACGTTGTGAGAAGATCGCGTTCTCGTTTCGCAGATGAAAACACGGAGACTCAGAGGTCATCCGGCTAGTAGGAGCCGGCGTTGAAATTGAAACCCTGGACCCAACATTCAGAGCCTGTCCTCAGCCATGCCGCGACGGGGCAGGCTGTCTTACGGTGGATGTGGGTTCTCTCTGCAGAGAAATGAACTTGCTGGAAGCATCTCGCATCATATTAGCTCTGAAAGAGACTCGGGCGGAGCTGGTCTAACAGCCTGGCCACCACAGGGCTTCCTTTTTCAAACCCACTCAGACGCCGAGGTCAAGCGCTCCTGGGGGTCGGGAGCCCCCACCAGTTTCTGATAACCCTCGTGGTACGAGAGCACCTGCCCATTGAAAGCCGCACCTTTGTCTTGAACACGCTGGCGGTAGCCCTGCCCGATGGAGCTGCTCCGAATTAGCTGCTTCCGGGGACCGTTCTTCACGTGTTTAGTACGGGGGAGTCTCAGCCCCTTTCATCTTGCCCGGAAGGCACGGGAGCCTGCCAGCATTACTGACGGCGCACCTGTGTCCGGGTTGGAGGGAGAGCCTCCAAGATTCTCAGAAGCGCATCTTTACATTAAAGGTGTTATAAGAATCAAGAAGCCCTCCTTTCTTTGTCCCCTCTTTAACTCTACAGGTTTCCAACCAGTTCCTTCTTAGTGAGAGTCTCTTCCGCTCTGGAGGCCTTCCTCAAAACGGCCGTCTCACACGGTTCTTAGCTGGGTACCTCTGGGGACGGGCAGCTCACTCCCTGTAGGTGAGTCTATTTGATCTCTAGGCTGCACGGATAGTGAACAGCCGGGGACTGGGTGTAGGGGTGAGGATTTTTGTGAAGATCAAGTAAAATAACATCTTATGTTCAAAGGAATTACGGGGAGAGTCACATGTGAAACAATTAATTGCACAGGAAATGAAAGTAGGAAGGAGGTGGGCACAGAGGTGGAACCGGCCACATTCAGGAGCCTCCATGCAGCATTTGCTGTGGTCATAGAGGTGAGCAAGCTCGGCATTTCAAGATTCTCTCCCGTTGCTAGAGCATGAGTTAGGTGATTTGTCCTCCTTTTGGTTTCAGAAGAGGTGTACTGGGAAATTCGTGCCAGGAGGGGGACTGGGGCTTCTGCGGAAGTGGAGTCCAAGTATCATTCAGACAAACAGAGAGACAGAAGAAACCCTGTGGGCACTTTTCTTATCCAAGTATACCATTGTGCTGCCCTTTTATTTCTCTGCCCTTGTAGTTGGTGTTTCATAACTTTTATTAGTAGCAGTATATGTAAAACTGAGACAAATATCCTGTCCTCAAGTAAACAGTGAAATAATATTAAATAATCTTCTTTAAAATAATTGGAATGAGGCCCTGCATACATTATGCTATTGGAATTTCAGCTTACCTCATTATTGTAATTACTCTGTGTCTGGTATAGATCTATAAAAATGAAAGATTTTAATTCAGAGAAGGTTCATTACCTGTTGTGGAAACCGAAATTAAGCAGATAACATTTTCATGACTTGGAAGCCGATAGCACTTTGTTTTTGTGCTTTAATAGATTTCTTTCCCGAGATCTTCAAAGTTTCATTTATTCTCAAAAATTAATTACAGAAGAAATAATCAGTGACCGAAATGGCAAACATTACCCATTTTATGATATGTGTATGCCTTCCCCTTCTAGAACATGCTTCATGCCTTGTTTGTTTGACTGTAGTAACTTCGACCCTCTACTGAACTTGAACTCTGCACCAGGCATTGTGCTGGGCACTTAAAAGCATAGGTTATCACATCCCCTAGACACTGTCTGTTTTTCAGATGTGGAATCTGAGAGATTGTCCTTAACAAGGTCACACAGCTGTTCAGCAAAGAAACCAAGACTGGAAATTGGTCTCTAGCCCAAAGTCTGTCTACTCTTCCCCAGACCAGACTGCCTGTCACTCGAATTCAAAAGTTATTCGATCAGAGGAATTAAATCAACTAATCCTCCTGGACTTGTTTCATATTTATTTCTAACATCCAACTGAGTCCAGAAATGACAGAACATATTTTTTCCTCAAGCTGGGAAAGCACCAGTCAACCAAATGTCAGGGACGAGTGGTTTTCCACAGACTAGATACTGAAGTAAGTCTTGATCAATTAAAAAGTTACATATTTTTAAAAATCAGAAAAAATGTGTATATATAGCAGATCCTTTGAGGAATTGTAACTTCTAAGCTTTAAAACAATAGAAAAAAAATCATAAAGGAACAGTTCTTTTCCTGACAATGTAAAAATGTAAAACTTCTATAAAACAACAAATAATCCATACAGAATTGCAAACACTTTAGAATGTTCATTGTAGCTAAAATCAGGGTTAATATTTAAATTATACAAAGAACCCTCCCACGTGGGAAAGAGAGATGTCACGACTCTAGTAAAGGAGCAAAGGATTTGATGCTTCCCACAAGAAGAAATAAAAATGATAGGAAAGAGTGTGGGGGAAAATGGTCCTTGCAAATAAACATTCAAATTAAGTATCCTTGAGGTATCATTATGCATCTCCCAAATTAGCAAAATAATTTTGTTTTCAAGATAATAACTGCCAAAGCTGAGATGCTTACAGTGAGACCCACACACTCCTCCTTGGATGCTCCCCGTGTAAACCTGACGGTTGGCTGTATCCCCATTCATGTCCCCGCCAAAAAGGTTTCAGGTCCTCTTTCCTGTGTATTAGTGTGCGTGGGCTGCGGTAACAAAGCACCACAGACTGGGCGACTCAAGTCACAGAAGTTTATTGTCGCACAGTTGTGGAGGCCAGAGTCCAAGGTCAGGATGTCGGCAGGATTGGTTTCTCTGGAGGCCTCTCTCCTTGGCTTACAGACGGCCACCTTCTCCCTGTGTCCTCACAGGGTTGCCCCTAGGTGGGGGTGTGTGTGTGTGTGTCCTTTCCTCTTGATGAGGACACCAGTCAGACTGGATTAGATCTGCCCACATGACTCATTAAACCTAATTGCCTCTATAAAGGCTCTTTCTGCAAGTGAAGTCATGTTCTCAGGTCCTGGGGGTTAGGACCCAACATGGCGATGGGGGAGGGGCACAGTTTGTCCCGGAACACCCCGGTTATTCCTCTCTGGTAATTTATCCGATGGGAGTGATTCCAAGAAAGCACATACAGAAAAAATTTCATTGATAGTACTTCAGTAATACCAAACATTCAAAACCAGTTAAAATATTCCAAGCAGGAGAAGTTAAATAAATGTTATCTCTACTCAGTAGACGATTTTGTAGCCATTACCATTTTTAATACTGAAAACTATGTAAAAACAATAAAAAAATTTTTAACATCATTAATAAGCTAGACTACAAATATCGTATGATTGTGAAAACATCTCTGTGCACATGGAGAATTACTGGAGAAGAAAGGAGGAAAAAGTAATTTTCTGGTGGTCCAGATATAGACAATTTGTTTTTTTAAACTATTTCTACTTTTTTTAAAAATTTAAAAGATTTTATTTATTTATTTGACAGACAGAAATCACAAGTAGGCAGAGAGTCAGGCAGAAAGAAAGAGAAGAGGAAGCAGGCTCCACGCTGAGCACAGAGCCGGATGAGGGGCTCAATCCCAGGATCTCGGGATCATGACCTGAGCTGAAGGCAGAGGCTTAACCTACTGAACCACCCAGGTGCCCCCTAATTCTACTTTTTTATTTTTAAATTTCAAAAAGGAAATTTTGGGTGGTAAGACAGCACCAGACTTTTAGGGCCTTAAGTTGAAATTTTGGTCAAAAACAAGAATGAAGGGCACCTGGGTGTCTCAGTGGGTTAAGCCTCTGCCTTTGGCTAAGGTCATGATCCCAAGGTCCTGGGATCCAGCCCTGCATTGGGCTCTCTGCTCAGCGGGGATCCTGCTTCCTCCTCTCTCTCTGCCTGCCTCTCTGCCTACTTGTGATCTCTGTCTGTCAAATAAATAAATAAAATCTTAAAACACACACACAAGAATGAAGAAAGGTTGAGGCTTAACAAATTACTGTGGCAACTCCGCAGTGGGACAGTAGTGCCCAGGAAGGCTTGGGGAGCACCAGGCACTCTGCTCGGCTGAAGACCCAGCTGGCCGTGGCCCCCCAAGGCAGGAGGCCTGGCACAAAGCAGTTTTGGCTCTTGGTGCCCTCAGGCCATCCTTCTCTTCTCTGACCCTCAGGCTCCTTTTCTTTAAGACGCAGTTGTTGGAAGGAGTCTTCACAAAAGCCATCTTTCTTTCTGTAGTCTCTCATTCCCTATTTTGTCCCAAATATGCACAGAATAAGTGTTTTCCTTGTATGTGACAATTACAAAATATACTCTGGCCATTCTTTTGCAAAGAGCTGGAAACCAAGTACAAAGTCAGAGAAAGGAAATAAGGTAAGCTACTTCCATTTTCTCAGCACCTGATGACAAGACACTAAGCCAAAATTTCTACCCCCCTCAACTTTGGCCTGGCCACGCAGGTCAGCAGTCTCGGATTGGCCTGGCCACACAGGTCAGCAGTCTCGGACTCGACCTTTCTTGAGGGAACCTCTGGGTAGGCCAAAGGGGCAATTCTGTATTTGATTTCCATGACTTCTGCCTTGGGCTTCGTTAGGCAAGGGAGTACCTAGAGAACTTTTAGACGGTGGACGTCCTCCCTGCGGCGGACTCCCACCTGCCAGCACACGGCAGCTCTCTGGAAGGCTGGGGGCACATCCAGCTGGAAACCGATTTCAAGGAAGCCGTTGCATTGGAGGAAAGCGGACAGAGACGGGAGTGGGAGGGCCCGCAGCAGCTGGCATTGAAGACCCCTGTCTCCTCCTCAAGCTGGAAAAATCCATCACACCCTTTCTAGGAGACTTTCAGGCCCCCAAAGGGAGGGATTGTGAGTAAACAGAATAATAAAGGT
This sequence comes from Meles meles, assembly GCF_922984935.1. NCBI lineage: Eukaryota > Metazoa > Chordata > Mammalia > Carnivora > Mustelidae > Meles > Meles meles. The sequence continues at coordinate 11,034,542 of NC_060080.1, read as the reverse complement.
GTCCTAGCCTTGAAGACTTGTTCAGGGCGGCAAAGAAGGTACTGCCCTGCGGTGTTTGGATGCTGAGCCTTTTATCTGTACATTTTATCAAACATTTGCCGGGAGCATCCTGGCCCGCGTTCTCTTCCCTCCTAGAGGGCTAGGTGGAGGGATTCTTTCTTGCTAAGGGTGAACTGAACAATAAGACGCACACTCAGGTGCCCTGTGTGTGTGTGTGTGCGTGTGTGTGCGTGCGCGCGCGCGCGCGCGCGCGCGTGCGGGGAGGCAACAGCGAACAAAGAAAAGGATGAGAACGGTAGAATGATTCATTCACTCATGGATTCATCCCACATGTCTTGCCGAGCCCCTAGCATGTGGCCAGCACTATTCTGGCCATCGGGGTTGCAGGGGTAAACAGAGGAAAGATCTTTGGTCTGGAAGAGGCCGTATTCCAGAGGCGAGCAAACAGTAGGCAAGTCCGGGATGAGGGCTGCTAGTCCAGCTCACCAATTAGCAGCCCCGAGACACTCGGCACATGACTTTGACCTCACCGGATGGATTTTTTCATCCTTCAACTGTGGTAATGTCTCCAAGGGATGCTTTAAGATTGAGACCGAGTGCTTGCTGGCACACGGGCAGCCGTCCGTCAGTGTAGACATGGGGATGGTGTGGGCAGCGCCCACATGGGGTCAAGATTCTTGTCCCCTAGCTGTGAAGCAGAAGGAGGAGGGAAGCGGGAAGGCGAGAAGATACACAGAACCCCTCAGCAGCCTCCGGCGGGGAGTGTTGAAAGCACCCGTATCCCTTGCAGCGGAAAAGCTGGTCCTTCCTACCACCTTCCTCCTACCATCCAGTTTCTGAAAACAAAAACAAATAAGAGCTCCTAAATTGAGTTCAGCCGAAGCGTCTTCCTGAGCCAAAGTGGCTGAGACGCTCGGGCTCACAGAACGAGCTCGGGCTGACAGAACGAGAGGCCCAGGCTTGGTGGAGACTCTGCAGTTCCAGAATCCAGCTCGACTCGGATTCTCTGCGGGGATCGTGTTCTTGTCTCGTTCTTGCGCAGTTTACAGAAATGTGACCATGTTCACGAATGCAGGTTCGTTTGGCCATTGAGTGCGTGTTGATTAAACTGGATGCTGGGCCGGAAGGAGGATCAAACCTCCGTGCCCTCCAGAAGCCCCCAGTCTGGTGGGGCAGACAGGTGTACGGATGATGACGGAGGGTACAAGAGCCATGGAGTGTGGAGAAAGGAGGAGTCAGAAGTTTGGGGAGAGACTTAGGGAAAATGTCATCCCGAAGGGATGGGGGCCTTGGGGCCGATGTTTCTGTTGGTTTTAAAGGATCACTAGGTTCAGGAAAGATGGATGCTCTCTGATAGTTGGTAGTAATTCCTGTAACCAGAGTGGCTTTTGTTTTAATTCTTGAAGCCGATGGACACAGTTGACCTCCTCGTCATGGAACACGTGGGAAGACCACGCTGTGTTCAACTGTATAACATAGCTGGTGTACACATTAGGTCATTGTTTTGGAAATGCCACATTAGAGGTTCCTGCAACCACAACTACTAACAGCCTGCCGTGACATTAAGAGAACCGTCGTGAAGCTGCTTTGTGATACCGTGGTGTAAATGAGGGGCTCGGAGTTTTGAGTGTGACTCATGTTGACTTCATTTCTTACAAAGAATATGGACAATAATACTAAATAGAAACACCTAAGCTACGTGTCACAGTCACGGAGAACCATACAGAGACCAAGCAGTAAAACGAGGGAGCAAACACAGGATAGCCAAGCTGAAAACAGGCCCCATGACATTGGTCTCCAAAGCGATATAAAAATGTCTTAAAGGGCTGCCAGGTGGCTCAGTCAGTTGAGCTTCCAACTCTTGATTTCAGCTCAGGTCGTGATCTTGGGGTCATGAGATCGAACCCCACACTGGGCGCCAGGCTCAGCGGGGAGTCTGCTTGCAGATTCTCCCTCTTCCCGTTTGTGGGCTTGCGCGCACGAGCGCTCTGCCTCTCTCCAAGCCTGGGTGGCTCAGTGGATTGGGCCGCTGCCTTCGGCTCAGGTCATGATCTCGGGATCCTGGGATCGAGCCCCGCATCGGGCTCTCTGCTCCGCGGGGAGCCTGCTTCCTCCTCTCTCTCTGCCTGCCTCTCTGCCTACTTGTGATCTTCTCTCTGTCAAATAAATAAAATCTTTAAAAAATAAAAAAATAAAAAAATAAATAAAAATAAAAGAAGTCTTAAAAAGGTAAGTTAGGTACCAAGCTTTCTAGAAGCTTAAGCAAGAATAGCCTATAGTCCTCTTGTCCGTTACCCTCTTTACATCAGCGGTGTTGAAGGGTGTGTTTTCTCAGTGGAGTAGAAGAAAGGTTTTCCTGTTCTGGAGGGAAGGTTTTTCACGTGGATCTACGGACTGGGGAGGTTTGGGGTTCCACGACCAGGACCGTGGTGAAGCTCCAGGGACATGCCGCGGTGGGGAGCCCAGCCTCTGAAGTCAAGACTGACCCCCACGCAGCTCCTGTGCTGGCTGACGGGACATGCAGTCCTCACCCCTCACCTCCCTCACCTGGGTCAGCTCGGCTGGGTGGGGAGGAGTTGGGGGAGTGAGGCGGGTGCACTCTCGGTGGTTCCTGGCCGCGGGGAGCCATGCGTGTGAGCCTGCACCGGGGACGGCAGACGCTCTGCGGCGCGGGCACGGGTGACCCGGGCCGAGGGGGTGAGGGTGGCGGGCGGACAGGCCGAGTGGAGCGGGCAGCCGGGGGGGAGGGCGTGCGTGACGAGTCGGCTGGTGAGGACGAAGCAAGGCGTCACTCATGTTGTGCCTGTCTCCTTTCCTAAAGGTGAATGACTCGAACTGTGACCCAGAGCTCCTGTCCCTGCTCCTGGACGCCGGGCTGCTGGCGAAGTGCGTCTCCACTCCCTTCTACCCGCGCATGGTCCAGCACCTCTTGGCCAGCCCGCGGCGAGGGCCCTGGGACGCGGAGGGGCTGGCCGGACACCTGCGGGACGCCGGCCACGTGGCCGAAGCGGGGTCGCTCCTTCTGGCCGTGAGGGGGACGCACCGGGCCCTGCAGACCTTCAGCGCGGCGCTGAGAGCGGGCCGGCACTGGCTGTGAGCCTGGCCCCGGCCTGCGTGGCCGCGGCTCCTCAGCCGCCCCGGGGGAAGGAGCCCCCGAGCCGACGGCCGTTCCACAGGCGTCGTGGGAACCTGCGACCGTCCTCAGCGGTTCCGACAAACCGCAAATAAAGCTGTACATAAGCGACGAGCGGCCTTCTCGCTTGTTCTTTCTCGCCTACTTTCTCACTGACTCAGAGAGACCTGACCCTTCCTCTTTATTTTGAGCTGCCTTTGCTGGTAGAACCCAGGGAATCAGGACATTTCGGATGTGGCGGTGGCCGGGGCTGCCTTTGAAGGGGAGAGAGTGTGTGGACCGGGCAGTGGCCGGAGATGTCCTCGGACGGAGGAAGGCCGCGTCGGGTTAGGGACGCAGTTTGGCTCCGGACTCCGGCTCTCTGAACCTTCGTCAGTCAGTGGAGAATGTATTGTTTGTGTCGCAGTCGTTATGTGAGGTTGTGTGTGTGAGGCTCTGTGAGCTGCATCATGCGGGCCCGAGAAGTGTTACGTCCTCCCCGCTCACCAGGGTGGCAGTCCGTGAGTCGTGATTGTGAGGCCACAGCCAGGTCCCTGGGAGCACCTGAGGCGCCTACTGAATTGGGGTCCCCGCGCTTACCAACGCCGCATACTCAGGTTGGCAAAGTTGCGCATCTGGAATCTGGATAACCAGGGCGGGGGGGCTAACGGCGCCGCTGTGGGCACTTACGCTATGGGGGGGGCGGGGTGTCACATGGCAGGAGTGTCCCCTGCGTGGGGGCAGAAGGACTGCGATGCGTGACTCACTGGCAGTTGCTCCCACAGCGGACGTGGGTGCTTGAAGGTGGAGGCTCAGAATGGAAGTTCTGGGCTTCGCTCTCCTGAGAGCCTCACCAGATTCAAGCCCAGCAGCGGTCTGGGCAGCAGCTGGCGGGCCCACCCTCTACGAATAACATTGCTTTGCCTCACGGTCCATGCCATCGTTTTCATCACCGGCTTCGCCTCCTTTCTGCTCCTGTGGGGGTACAGAGTGCCCGCACAAAAACAAAAACAAGTTTTCGTCGCCTTTGGACAAGATTTATCGGCTTCATTGCCCGGTACTCTGCCTTCTGACCAGTTGTCTACCCCTGGACTGAGTTCCTTGTCCAAACCTTTGGTAGCACCTAGAATTTAGGAACGGCTTACACAAGCCCCCGAAATGTTTTTAGGAAATGAGGAAAGGGGTCAATATTTTTCTCCCCAGTCAGGTAACACCTGTGCGGAGAGACCCACAAGGCCAGAAAGGCCTTCCTGGGACCCTGTGGGCACCAGCTGTACCAGAGAGCACTGATCCAACCAGGAAGCGTGCGTACTGGTCACTTGGGTCCTCTCTAACCTTACAGCTCCCTGCCATCATTTCAGGCGACCGAAAACATAGAGCGAGCGTCTTCTGAGATAACGTAGTCCGTTTTGATGGGACCCATCCAGAAATGGTTTTCTCCAAATTGCAGAATTATAGGCCCTAGACACCAGTATAACACCATGACTCTCTAGGTAAATAAACCGAGGGCCAGAAGGTCGAAGTGACTTGCTCAAGGCCAGCGGTGGGTTGTGGGTCTCCGCTGTGCAATGCGTCTATGGAAGAGAGTCCTTCATATAAACTACATTGCTCTGATCAGACTCATGTCCTCACCAGAAATCAAATTTGCAAAGTTTGAGCAGTTTCTGTGGAGGAAAAAAGGAAATGAAGGAATACACTCGATTCATGTGAAATGCAGAAATACTTGAGGAGATCGAGTTGGTCTTTGTGTCGGTATTTAGAATGTCAACCATAAATGTTAAAGAAATGAGATAATCTGATGTCTTTCTTACCAGAAAAAGCTCCTAAAAACGATCTCAAACCTGTCTCTTTGAACACAAAGCAGAATGAGAAAGGGCTGCCCTAGCCGTCGCTCTCCAGCCTCAGAGCTTGGCTTGCCTGGACAGCGGACCCGAGGCTGGGCACGGTGCGCCTCTTAGATCTGACGGCAGCTCACCTCCTCTCTCTCGAGCCTCGTGTTCTTGCGCTCAGGGAGGGCCGAGACCGCCTTCCAGATGTTTGCGGTTCAGCCAGGTCACGCTGCAGCGTCGCTGCTGCCCCGCGTCGTCTGGGTCCTGCCGGATCCCCGTCCACCCCGGGACTCCTCTCCCTCCTTGGTGCTAGGCGCTGCGTCAGCGGAGAGAATTCCCCACCCCAAACACAGACCCCACGCATTAACTCATGCATTAACTCATGTCCTCACTGATAACCTTCTAAGGAAATGAGGAGCAGCGGGACGGTGTAGTTCGTCCGACTCAAAGCAGGAGGTAACGGGACCGCGAGGCAGAGAGAAGCGGTCTGACTCCGAACCCGGCCGCATGCTCTGTGCATTTCTGTCCTCGTGGCACCTCCTGCCGGGGCCAAGGGACCCGGGTGAAGTCCCTAGCGGGCGTCTGAATAGCACTACACTATTTGCCATCTTTCTTTTCCATTCATGAGCCGATAATATGGCATAGGGGCTCTGAAATGTTGGAGTCTTTCCAGCCGCCCGCTGGTGTCCCAGCCTGTTTAAGAGCTCAGACACTGAAATGTCCAGACGCCCCTGCTTCCTGCGCAGTAGCTGGGAGCCTTCGTTCAAACCTTCCCTGGCATTCCACATTTCCCAAAATGTGCATATGGCTTTGACCCCCCCGTGAATGCTCTCTAGATGATTACGGCATCTAGCTAGCATACCGAGCTTGCTAAAGGGAGGACGAGTCAAGGACCTGAAGTGCTAATATCCATTTGGAAGGTCGTCAGGACCTGTGGTTAATGATCATAGCTGCATATTAGAATCACGGGAAGAAAATTTAAAACCTACTGATGCCGAGCGCCCCCCCATCCCTCAACCCCGACCAGTGAGAATTATCTAGGGGTGACGGCTGAAGTAAAGGTAAACCACAGCCAGCCGGGGAACCGGACTGATGTCACTCGCTCCTTGTCTCTCAGTGGCCATGTCTCTGGCCACTTGCCTTTCACTCAGGGAAATTTCAGGCAGGGAATGTGACGGGATCTAACCCGGGCCTGTCTGTCTGTCAGCCCCGCTCTGGAAGGGTGGACCGGGACTGGAGGGTTTGGAGCTCTTGGTCTGGGAGGGCTGGCCACGGCCTACCCATCTGCAGGCCCTCACGTGCCCGGGTGAGCAGGAGCCGCCTATAAACGGGAGAGATTTACCAAAGGAACGAAAAGTCCCCTCCCTTACTTAACCTGTGGCTAAATTTAGATCTGGCGTGGTGGCTCCCAAGTCAGCGGGCTCTGGGTCTGAAGGGCCCTGCAGGTGCAACGCTAGGCTTCCCCTTGCAAACCGGGTGTTGTATTTTGGGAAAGAAAACTCAGCACAGTAAACGCAGCCGGAGAGCGTCCAGCGCAGCTCTGCCCTGTCCTCTGGGGAGAGGCTGCACCTTGCTCGGGTTCGCTATGAACGCAGCAGCTCCGTGCTCTCAGCGAGCGCCAACAGCTGGGACGCCGTCTCTCTTCTTAGTAACTTTAAAGTCGTTTTCAACTGGAAATGGCTTAGAACATGAGAAAATAGGAAAACAGACTCCTGGGGGTCAGGGGCTTGAAAAGAAGGAAAGGGAGCGTCCTGTATGAGCAGCCATGCTGGGGGCTCTCTCCCCACTGAGGCAGGACACAAGAAGCAGGGATTGGTGTCCTGTGGTCCCGATGGTGCTGGAGCCTGACTCTGACGGTGCCAGTCCCGGAGCTGTGACGTGGGGAGCCCGCTCGGGCCGGGAGCCGCAGGGAGCACAGCAGACTGGTCAGAGCACAGCACACACTCGGTTCCGATGGTGGTGCTGAGGGCCTGGAGTGAGTCTCTCCTCGCCGGTGGGAGTTCTGGAAGGGCGCCTCAGGGCACAAGGGGCCGACCTCAGAGACCAAGGCATCCACAGCAGTCGGGCAGCAAGGGAAGCGCTAGGAGGTGTGACAGAGATGGCCCTGGAAGGAAGGGTTCTAGCGGCAGGCCTCACCTGCCAACGGGAAGGGCCTGGATTGGCCTTTTCACTGAGCCAGAGGCAGCTCTGTCACCTGATGGAATTCGGGTCCTGACGAGCCACAGGCATCAGCCACGTGGAGCCGCCATGGCTGAGGACGAAGCACTGGCTGGCCTGAATCTGGGTTGGAGGGCCAGCCCGGCTGCTCTGTGACTCTGGGCAAGGTCACTTTGGTGGCTCTCTCTGTGTCCTGATGACACCACCCCGCTGTGGTAAGGCCCGGCTTCAGCAGGGGGAGGGCTCCCCATGGGATGTCAGGATGGGTAGGGTATGGGGGAGGAGGCTGGGGGTCCGAGTGGACCACCTGCATGGGCGGGGGCAGGGAGGGGTCTCTGAGACCTGTTCCTGTGCTGCTCTTGGGCACCTCGAGGGTCACAGACCCCCACCAGGCCTGCTGGCTGAAGGCAGAGCTGTCAGGACGCTCGCGATGCTATCATTCTGGGGGGAGCGAGGCGGCCACTTTGTCTACGAAGCAGGACCGTGACCGGGGCGTCCCGGCATCTGGGGCACGGGACTGGGGCTGAGCCACACAGATCTGTCGCCCCTCAGGCTCCCGCAGCCAGTGGCCCAGGCACAGGGATGAGGCCGCCCTGTGGCAGGGGCAGAAGCTCAGCACAAACCGCTCCTTTCTGTCTTAGGAAAGAGATTGACTGCCTCTTCGGGCCGTGAAGGCGTCCAGTGCGGTGTCTGCGGCGCTGCCTGCGGCTCCTGGCGCTCGCCCTCTGGTGCCACTTCCCTGCCTCCCACCTCGGGTGAGCCCCGCGGTTCACGGCTTCTTCCCCCGAGCCGGACGAGGCCTCTCCGGTCCTTTGATGAACTCGCCTGGAGCCCGTTCTTTAGGGCTCCTTTGTTCTCGCTACAGGAGCGTTGCTCTTTGCTACTACGAGCAATAAAATAGCACAAGGAACAATGAAGCGGGCACCTGTGTGGGTGCGGGGTCCCTCCTATGCCTCCGCGCTCAGCCTTGACCTGCTCCGGCCAAGCAAGTAGGTGCTGCCCCCCGGGGATGTTCGAGAAGCGCGGTGGGAGGGGTTAACGGCCTTGCAGGGGTCGCCCTGTCAGGGAGGTTCGGGAGCAACCCCCCCCTCTCCCCAGTCTGATTCCGAAGCCCAGCGCTGGTGTGCGTCCACACTGCCTGAGAATTCTGGCTTCCCGGGCCCTGCGGGTCGCGTCAGCAGCCACGCGCTCTGATTCGGGAGGCGACCGCAGCCAGGGGGTCTCCTTGTGTGGAAGGGATGACCTGACCCGTTGGGCAGCAGGCAAGTTCTCTGAGCCCGCTCGTGTTCACTTCTTAGCAAAGTGGAAGCTTCTCTCCTCCTGCCCGAGAGAAGGATTTAGAGAAAAGGCCTCGTTCCGGGGGACCCCACACAGCTGGTAGAAAGGACCTCAGAGTAGATGGGATAGGACTGGTTTCTTTGTGGGGGAGCAGGAAATCAGCCTTGTGGAGGGGAGGGATCCCTGGGGGAGGGTCCTTTAGTGCTGCCTCCCAGCCGCCCCCCTGCCCAGACCCCTTGCTCAGGGCCCTTGACAGGTGGTCGGGCTCCGCCACGGGGTGTCTCACATAGCAGCTTGTCCCGGGAGTGGCAGCGGCAGCCGTTTGCAAGTCCCACTGTTGGTCCCGGGCAGGGGTGCCTCCTGAGCCCGCTGCTGCGTTCCCCAGGGATGCCGGGCATCTCTGTGGCCGGGGGCCCTGGTGGTGAGGCTCGCGGGAGGGCCGCTGAGCCCTGTTGGCCTCCCACATCCTCGTCTGCGCATTGGGGGGTCAGGTGCCTGGGGGCTCCCTTACATGGCCCTTGGCTGCAGCAGGTGCGGGGGCTCTGCCCACCTGGGCCCCAGGCTAACCTACCCAGTGTCCTGCCCTCCCCTCCCTCTACTCCAGGGCCCCCCTGACAACCACCAGAGCCCGCTCTCTAAAAGCCGCGAGCGGGTCTTGTCTTCAGCCTCCAGTCCCCAGGCTCCGCAAGCCAAACTCCTTAGCACAGTCATCAAAGCCTTTTACTCGGTGTTTGCATTGTGACTGTTTTTTATGTAACGTGCCTGCAAGTCATCTTCACAGCAAAGATGCTGGGTATTATCATTCTGAAATGCATTCTAGAGCGTGTAGTGAGCCTCACACCCAAACAGTAGCCCCAAATCACAGAGCCGGTGGGGGATGGAACAGAGATGAACCCGGTGTTCTGTGAGGCGCAGACTCCTGCTTATCCCCATGTCCTGAGTAGCAGAAGCAGTGTTCATGGCTAGTTTTGGTAAAAAACAAAACAAAAAATAAAACACATATGCTAAAGTGTACCATTTTTTTTTTTAGTTTACCATCTTTTTTAAAAAAAATTATTTAATTATTTGACAGAGGGAGAGAGAGATCACAAGTAGGCAGAGAGGCAGGCAGAGAGAGAGGGGAAGCAGGCTCCCTGCTGAGCAGAGGGCACGACGTGTGGCTCGATCCCAGGACCCTGAGATCATGACCTGAGCCGAAAGCAGAGGCTTAACCCACTGAGTCACCCAGGTGCCCTAAAGTTTACCGTCTTGACCATCTCCAAGTACAGTTCAGTAACGTCAAATTTAGTCACGTTATTGTACAACCAATCTCCGGAATGTTCTCCTCTTGCAAAACTGACATTCCGTTTCCATTAAACAAGTCCCCTTTCCTCCGTCCCCAGCTGACAGCCACCATTCCCTTTTCTGTCTCATAGATCGGAATTTTCTAGGAACTTCGTGGGAGCAGCTTCATACACGATTTACCTCTTAGCGACCGGCTGCCTTCGCTCAGCACGATATCCTCAAGGCTCCTCCACGTGGTAGCACATTTCAGAACGTCCCTCCTTGTTCCGGCCGAGCCTTCTCCTGCTGTGTGTCGGTGCGGACGGTGAGCCCAGCGAGGCCGCCCGAGGGACGGCGGCGGGGGAGTTGAGCCGTTAGTGGTCAGTGTCCTAACACCTTGTTCACAATCTTCTTCTATTCTAGACCGTAAGGTCCGTCTGTGGCCCATGTCTGTAGGGGGAAGCATCCCGGGCTCTGGCTGGCATACGCCCCAGGCGATCACGGATAAACCCCAAGAGGCGAGCTCACTGGGGCATGGGCAGAGCCTCAGCGGGGGAGTCCCCGCCGCAAAGGGATCCCAGGAGCACAAGCGTACAGGTTGCAGATGTGGGTTAAAGCCTCCCTTGAAAAGGCGGCCTCTGACCTGCAGACCCATGCCCAGTGGCAGGGGCAGAGGATGGCGGCGGGGGGCTCCCAGGGAGGGCGAGGAACCTAGACTCCAGGGTCTACCTCTATCATGGTAAGAAAGAACCGCTCCTAGAAGAATCCTTTTAAAACATGAAAGGGTTTTGGTCTTGTTTTCAAATCAGAAATGGTTTTATACTGGATTTATACAATATACAATTTCAACATGGAATGATCTTAATAATTCTCTTCTTTGATCCAAATTGAAGAGCTGAATTAATAATTCTCTTAATATAAAAGCTTCTTTTACTTGCCTCTTTTCAAATTCTTTGCCTTAATCTCGTAAGATCTAGGGGATGATTGTGAATCATTTGTTTGCTCTATGCCTGGGTGCAACCACAGTATTTGAGGTGAAAGTCTTACTTTAGTTTTCATAATGGATGAGACTGGCTTGTAATGTTTGTGCACATACGTACCCTCTTTGTCAAGGTCTGAGGTTTTAAATGAACTAAATCTAGCTTTTTAAACTGAGAGGTACTGGGACGCCTGGGTGGCTCAGTTGGTTAAGTGGCTGCCTTTGGCTCGGGTCATGATCCCCGTGTCATGGGATCTAGTCCCACATCGGGCTCCCTGCACAGCAGGGAGCCTGCTTCTCCCTCTGCCTCTCTGCCTGCCTGTGCGCTCTCTCTCTGACAAATAAATAAAAATAAAACCTTTTAAAAAACAAACTGAGAAGTACTTTTAATGCTCTAAAATCACTGACCCTGCACAATTATTAACCATATCTTGAAAGTTTGAAAAACCATTTAGACTTAGTATCATTTACGGAGTTAATTCTGGCATTTTTAGGTTTGTCTTCTGGTAATCTGTCTGGTCAGGTCGTCTGCTCCTTGACTCAGTTGGGGGGTAATTAGTATTTTTCTCAGAAATCCTCCATTTCTTGAGATTAAAGATCATAGTATAAAGTTATAAAATGAATTCCTCTTCATACCTGTATTTTTTATTGCTTACGATCATTTCTAATTTCGTGTGTTAGGACTTCCTCCTCCTCTTCTTTGGGCAAACTGAAGTGTGGGAGGGCGTTTTGGGTGGTTGAAAGGTCACATCTTTCAAGTTTTAATGATCACGTTCACATTCCTACTCATTTCCGACATCCCGTAACAGCAGGTTTCGTTAAAGTTGTTTCGGAGTTGTGTCTGTGACTTCCGTAGACATCTGTCCTTCCCTTCTAGTTTCTGGCATTTTCCCCACTGTCTGAGAGCGCCTCCCGATCTCTGTGAGTGGCTTCCTCACCTCCAGCGTTCGGCGCCTGTCTCCCTTTTCAAGGGCCAGCGAGGTTCTGCTAACATCTGCCACCACCTCCTGGGAGAACGCCCTGATTTCCTGAAGGATGAGGGATGGAGAGTCAGTGTTTACTACGTTCCCTCAATCCAGTCCCATCTGCTCTGCATCTAGCTGCTGCTCCTCTACGTCTGCGACAGGTGGATGGTCTTGCCTGGGTTGAGTCCGGGGAGAGGATCCTCCCCGATTAGTTATCTCTTGTTGATTGTAGCAAGTGCGCACAGCCTGCCAGAGCTCCCCTTTGCTGGAATTCGACGCGTCATCTTCTGTTCCTACGGCTCTGGGAGGAAGGGGTTGTTACAGGTGAGGGAACTGAGGCCCGGGGAGGTTGAGTCACCCTGCCGTGAGTACACCTGCTACGCCTAAATCTAACTCCTCCTTCTCCAGAGGCTGTGATGTGGTGATGTCGCCGGTGTTGTTTGTGGGATGTGGAACGTCACCCCCCAGCCTGGTTTCCTCCTTCCTTGTGCCTGATGCCCCTTCTGAGCCTCTTCTGGGGGCAGGGGAGCCCTTCAGGTCCCAAGAGCAGGAGACAAAGGATCTCCTGGCCAAAGGGTACAGTGACAGCCGCTCTCCAAGTTGGAGGTCGCCACTGCCGTAGAGGGCATGGGGGGAGGGAGAAACGTGGATGCTCTTAACAGAGCACAACTCAGACCAGTGGGGCTGGGAGCGATTCTTTACTCCCATAACCAACCGCAGAAGGGGCAGGAGGCCGCGGAACTCTGGGAACACTGGATCTAGGAGCTCAGACACCAACAAGAGTCCCTCTTACTCTTTACCGACCATCGTGAGTTTCCCCGCCTGCTGGACCATTTGCTCCTTTTCCACACTGTAGGGCTCGCTGCCCACCTGGAGCCCTGGGTGGGCTTCATCTTAATGGCTGGGCCACCCAGAGGAAGGGGAGACTTCCGTGCCCCCTTCCACCAGCAGGTAGATCCCGGGAACGGTTTCTGGCGGGGTCAGAGCAGCAGCGAGGCAGTGGGGGGGCTGGGGGTTGGGGCCTGGTGGTGGCCCTATTTGAAATCCCCTTTGGATGGCGACAGGGAGTGGGCATCTGAGGGCCCGGAGAGGGAGGGTAGGAGGTCTGCGCAGCAGAGACGTGATTTTCCCAAGCCCAGAGGTTTGCAGCCCGGCAGAGCGGGAAGAGCGGATTCGGGAAGCCGTCCTCCCTGTGCCCTTTCCTAGCTGTGCAACCCCAGGCGAGGGCCTTTGTGTCTGCTGCGAGCACTAGGAGGCCCCTGTCACCCAGTGACCTTTCTTACTTTTAGACTTTTGGAAAGAGAGAGGAAAGCAACCTGAACCCCTTGGCCTTGTCATTCCTTTCAGGAACACCTGCAGGAGTTGCCATGGCAACGGGATCCGCAGCCCTGCTCTTCTCTGCCCCCCGGCTTATTAGCTTCTGCTGTCTGTCAACTGTGAGGCTGCGATCGGCGGGGCCCGGAGAGCCGCCCAGGAGAGGGTAATTGCTGGGGAAGGTCAGCACTCTTGGTCCTGGAAGAGGCTTGGAGATTAGTTCTGTCCTCAGAGATTGGGGTCCCCGGAGTCAACTTGCAGGATGACCTGGCAAAGGTGGGGAGCAGTAGGGTCCCTGAGGTCCCTTGGCCGTTTGTGGGCGCGGGTCCGACTGCCCGGAGTACAGAGAGGTCAGCGCTCTGGACTCAGGAAGCATTACTCCTGCCCCTCCTGTCATCCTGTGCAGGTCCCAGGACCATTCCCAGCCTCGGCCCGGCAGAACAGCAGGGCAAGGTAAACACTGTTGTCCTCACTTCGCGATCAGAAAACGGAGGTGAGGACAGGGTCACCCCGTGCGTAAGCCCTAAGGGTGGGGAGGAAACTGCCCAGTTCTGTCCCGATCCCTGCTGTTTCCAATACAGTCCTCGGCCCCGCCCCGCCTGCCCTTCTCATGACCGGCGTAGCTTCTGCAAATGGCACCTGCAGACCAGCTGTCATCTCTAGGGTCACAAAATGGGCTTGATGAAGCTTTCTGGGGAATACTTAGATGTTTCGCTTCCGATGGAAAAAACACCCCGTTTCATGGTCTGCTCAACTGGGTGCCTGGTCGGTATATTAAGACGATGAGGAGGGGCACTCTGGGTGGTGACAAGGCAGTCCAGCAAGCAGAGGTCCATGGGCGGGGGCACGCTGGGAAGATGCTTGGAGCCAGGGGGTGCGGCCCCTGGATCTGTGGGTGAGGCCTTGTCTGCTTCCCAGGGTCGAGAAAGAGACTTCTGTGGAAGCTGCACGGTCGTCCAACCCTCTGCTCAGGGGCAGTATTGTTCTCAGCTTTGCGTGAAGCAGGTCTTCAGGTGGGGCCTCGTGTCTCTGCTGACCTGGACTCAGAATGCATCTCCCGTTATCACTCTGGTCTTGGGTTAATGATGGTGGGAGACACGGAGCTGAGCGTTTCCCAGGTAGGGCACAAATCAGAGCCAAGCTCTTAACCGGGAGATCCACTACCCCGTGCGTGGCATGGAGGGGCTTCAGGGGGGCCCTGGGAATCCCTGAAATCATGTGCATTATACAGTGTGTGTGCACACGTGTGTGGGAGAGAGAGGAGGAAGGATGCCCATGGCTTTTTCTGGATTCTCAAAAATCCAGAAAGGTGAAGAGACTCTGAGTAAGAACATTTTTGAGGGAGACACAAGGGGCCGATTGAAGACTGGGTGCCCCTGGGATTCCCTGGAGAGTTTGTGCTCAGCGTGGAGCCCGTGCAGAGACAGATGGCTGCAGTGGTCTGTGCACTTGAACTCCTGGGCCACCTAGCTTTGCCTGCAGACGCCCAGAGAAAAACAGAAACAAGCTTTGCAAAACCAGCCCACACCCTGTGCCTGGGGACCTGCCACCTGCCTGGGGGAGAGGTCCCCCCCCCACCTCCTGGGGATGTCTGGGCCCTACTCAAACGGCAACGTCTTTCCTTCCCGGCAGCCCTGCAACACCCCCCCTCCCCCCCCCCCCCCCCCGCCCCGCCAGCGTAGGGAGCAGCCTTCTCTCACCTAGGCTGGCTCTGTTTGAGGGAACAAAAAGAACTCAGAAGGCAACATTTTTTAGGCAGGAAATGGTTGCTTTTTATGCTCATCAAGCGTCTAGTGAGATTCAGAATAAAACCCACCACTGTGAAAGAGAATATGGGATAAAAGGAGCTTTTATTACCCTGGGTTCTGCCTCGTTCGAGATGCTTACCTTTCCATTGTGAAACATAAACCTTCTGTGTGTCTTGGCACCAAGACACGCCCGGTGATGAGTTGTTGTTGCTTTCTTCTCATAGACCATCTGGGCAACCACGCCGGGATCTGGAGGAACGCTTGCGCGGTGGGAAGGGAGCAGAGAACGGCGCTAAAACTTCTCCAACAGGCAGTTTTATGCATGCACGGCAATTGCTTCTGCGGGTAGACGGAGGAAGATTTACTGCGTCGGAGCCGCCGAGCCTTGTGAATGTCGCGCCATGAAATGCCGCGTCCGGAACACAGCCCGGCTTGGGAGTGGGTGGCCGGACTGTCAGGAGCCCGGGCAGGGCACCCCCTGCTCCCGGGGCTCAGAAGAGGGGCTTCTGGTTCCCCTCGAAGCCACTGGAAATGGCTCCCTGGGGACTCACACGGAGTATGGGGCAGGAGGGACCCTCCTTGCATCTCCCCCGCCAGGCGGAGGCACCCGGAGCCACAGTGTCCCCCACTCTGCCACCTCGTGTCCGGCTCCCCTCGTTCCTGTCACAGCACCTGTCAGTCCTCCAGATAAGGAGTCCTTCCATTCTTAAAGAAAAGAAAAAAAGAGATATTGTCCATCTCTTCGGAGAGATGTAGGGGGAAGAAGGTAACAAATGGTTATCGAGGCCCTAGTAGGCACAAGTCAGGCTTTTAAGGGCCTGACATACGTATTTTTCTCTAGAACTTAAATTCATTCTGGGAGGCAAAGATTTTCACCCTGTTTTTCAGTGGAAAATGGGAGACCAAGTGCTTGCCCAAGGATATTCAGCGAGTTAAGGGACAGAACCCCAAATGGAGCTTCTTTGCCATATAGTCTGATATTTTAGGAATTAATTCTTCAGCAACGAATCTGCAATATCTTGGAGCACTGGCAGCGTCCTTAGGAGGCGCTCAACTCGGCTGTCCTTTTTTGGTGGGGGTCCCTGAGGCTTGAGGGAGCAGCAGACTGGGTCACTGGGGGAAAATTCACTTGTGTTCCCAGGCCTGATTCCCACACGGCGTGCCCGGATGAAGGGCTAGAACCGGAAGGAAAGGACGGCAGTGATGGGCTGGTGGTGGCTTTTAGGGCTAGAGTGTGCTGTGTTGGGACGGGGCTGGGCTCAAGTCTTGTTCCCTAGAGACCCTGATAGAGTAGTTGCTCAACAAATTCTCGCAGAATTAACTCACACCAGAAAGGAGAAAGTGCACCATAATGAATTCACACCCCCAGATGCCAGAAACCAACTTTTCCAGCTGGTGCTATCTATGGGACTGAGGCGGGTTGCCGAAAGGCACAGCCAAGAAGCAGACCCTGGCCAGTTGTGCAGCCCCAGTGACGAAGAAAGAGGAAAGCTCGGCGTCCTTCTCCCCACCGAGATCCCAGGAACAGCCCGGCGACCTTGCTCCAAGCCCGGCACTGAGCTGGGGATCCAATGTCATGAAACTCATTTCCATCCGTCAACGTCTTTAATTAGGTGGGGGAATTTCAGGGACTGTGTCTGGACCTAGAGAGCACCCAATGTATCATTTTTCAAACTTGGAATAGGTCAAAATAAAAATATGCCAACTTGCAAGCTGATAGCCAAGCCTAGCCCTGATGCTTTAAAATAACCATTACAACCGAATGAGGAGTGTGAGTAATCATCAGTGCACGGCGTGCGGGGCTGGCGGGACGTGCTTCACGGCGCTTTATTTCTAGCCGGGCTTGGGAGTGCCGGCATCAAATGCTGCCATCTGTCCGAAATGCTACTAGCCTCGAGAGTCCTTTATTTCCAAGCTCCTAAAATCTTAATGATAACACACATTAGTACAGCATTTTTTAGTTTATAAAATGCTTTTATGGACATGGTCTCATTTAATTTATGACTTACAACCTCCTGCACCTCGCATCCTCTCTATAAAAAAAATTACCTTCATTTTACATAGAAGTTGGCCAAGAGTTAGACGAGCTCAGGTCAGTTTTCCAAGGTCACGCAGGTGGTACTTGGCTGAGTAAATCCTTGAGTTTGGGTCTTGTCACTCTACACCCCAACACTATGCTCATGTCTCGAGCAATTCTGGCAGATGTTAATGTGTGAGTTGAATACTCCTTGTGACGGGGAGCTCACTCTCGGAGGATGTCAGTGTGTTGGTGAACAGCTCTGATTGTTGGACCATTGAGGCAAAAGTTGCTGCCATGTAAAACCCACTCGTGGCTCTCCCTGTGAGAGCAGCTAGCGTGGGTTTGCTCTCCTACAAATTGGCTTCGAGAGGGACGGCTCCACATGGCGAATGGCTACTGGTAAGCACACTGTGCAGCTCCTCCTTCCTCTTCTTGCTCACCAAGTGTTTGGGTGAAACAAGCTTAACTCTGCCCACAGCACATTTCTGAGGTGGGACGGGCAACGGTCTCCCCGGCCCAACTCTTGCATCCGGCGGATCCCTGTTGACAGATTTCTGCCAAGAACAGACATCGACCTAACTGGGCTGAAACATCTGGATTTCTGTCTGTCCACGCCTTTGGAAAACATTCTCTGTATTTTTTGCCCAAAGTGGCTCTGAGAACCCCAACAGGTTCCTCACGGTCTTGGTCCATAACCTGTGTGTGTGCTAGAAACTCCCTTGAACGGCGTTTCACATTTTCTCTGTCCACCGGCTGTGGATCCCAACCCCACCTCCTCTTCTCTGACCTTTGCTGCCATAAAGACGGTTCAGGGGGGCGAGGCTGGATGTGCAGGGAGGCGCTGGAGGGAGTCCCCTCGGTGGCCCACGTGCCCCGGCTCCAGAGGAAATCTCTTCTTGCTACAGGTTTTTGGAAGAAAGCTACAGCCCCAACGTGGAGTCGCTTGCTCCCAGGACAGCCAAGCAAGACCTCATTGCGGGGTCATCCTCTCCAGGCCTGGAATTCCAAGCCAATCCGTCTGGAATGTTCTGGTTGGCGCCAATGAGGTCACATGGGCTTTCCCAGCCTCAAAGGAAGGTGAGGTGATTCCCCAGTAAGATCCTCTTCCCTCCTCCTTAAGGGAAGGTGACTTGGCCTGGATCAGTCTTTCTTTTCTTTTGCTGATAACTTCTTGCCCTACCTTCTTCCTTCGTATAGAAACCTTCCATTCGTACTTGCTAGAGGGAAGGCCGTCTGCTTCGTGAATCACTGAATAAAGCCAGTCAGGTCATCGGAGTTACTCAGTTGAATTTTCTTTTTTAACAAAACATAACGACCAGGTATGGGTAGAGGCGTGGTAAGGAGCAGCCCCTCGCTCTGGGCTGCTTGGGAAGAGGCCTGTCAAAACCTCCGGTCTGGTGGAGCCCGGGAGAGCAGGGCCAGGCCGCATGCTCTTGCTGTGGTGTGTGACACACTCACTCAGCGTGGGGGAGGAAGGGGGGTGCGTCTCCCCGTTCAGACTCTCCTAGCAAGACTCTGGTCAGCTGTGTCCTCTATAGCCCGTGCTCTGTCTGGGTACCCCGGAACTTCTCTTAGCAGGGTCTCGGGCGCCTCGGTGCTGACTCCTCTCCGGCGTGGGTCTTCGGTTGAGAGTGTCCCCTGTCCTGTGAACGCAGCTCACAGCCTTCCAGCCCACCCAGGGCCTTTATTCCATGAAGTTCTGCACGAGCCTGTCCTGCTCTAGAATCCTGGGACAGATTTGGACACTCTCTTCTTGCTGTAATACAAAGCTTTTATTTTTATTATACTTAAAAAAAAAAAAAAGTTTTAAGTAGGCTCCATGCCCAGCAGGGAGCCCGACCCGGGGCTTGAACTCACGACCCTGAGATCAAGACCTGAGCTGAGATCAAGAGTCGGAGGCTTCATGGACTGAGGCACCCAAGCGCCCCAAGCTTTTATCTTCCGATAAGAGTTTGGATGTTCTTTGAAAGCTGATGGAAGAGGAAATAGAGGCTCCAAGAGGTCACCTGACTTCCCCCAGGTAAGTAGCTTATAAGCTAGAGAGCTGGACTTTGAACCCAGACCTCCCTGATTCTTCTTTTCTTATTCATTCCCGTGTACCCCACACATGCCCTGTGAGCTCCCGCTCTTCCCGCCCCTGCCCCCCAGTTCACCCCTTGGGTGAAAGAAGGAAGGAAGGAAGGAAGGAAAGTAAATTCCCTCTTCATCTTATGGACAATTATGGCAAGTCCTGCCCGAGGTTGTGTGCAGTGAATTCAGGGGCTTTGCTCAGAGAAAGGCGGGCCCCTGTCCTGCCTCCAGCAGGGCCTGATGAGTCCTCTTGGAAATTTAGGGTTGAAGTTTGTGGGTCTGACCTTACAGTCTGCCCTGAAGGCACAATCGGTTTGGGAGCTTGGGAAGGCTTCCTGGAGTAGGTGAGGTTTGGGGCAGGCTAGATGTCACTTGCTTGCCAGGGACCCTCCAGGCAAACAATCCCAGCTACCAACCAGGCTCATCACCCAGACTCAGGAAGGTGCACTGATGGGCCACAGAGACTGGGATCTGAGACGGATTTCTCTCCTCAAATGGGAGAGTGAGCAGCGGAGGAGTCTTCCTCGGTCGTTTTGTCTGTTTGCCGTGGTCTTGGATGAGGAAATACCGTCTCTAGGCTCTGTTCTTCTTCATTGCTTCCTTTCTGTGTCTTTCTCGCCAGTTGGGATGAGGTCAGCCTTTCAGTCGTCCTTCTGTCCTGTCGAGGCTGGAGGTGGGCATGCAGGAGGCCCCGGCCTCTGTCCTCGCACGGGACCGCAGGCCTTGGCTCGGCTCTCCAGCAGGCAACTTGGTGTAGGGGCGTCTTTCCACTGGTGCTGCGGTGTCCTGCCTGGTCTAATCCCGTCAAGCTTCCCAGGATCAGGTGAGGCCCCATGTCCGCAGCCCCTACAGCCCACACTCCCCCGAGTGCGTCTCCAGACCCAGAACGTCTTCCTCTTTGTCTCTGTCTTGCTCTCCAGAATTCAGGTAGGCTTTGCCTTCTCCTGGGAGCTTGTCTGGGACACCCCCAGACTGGGCTTAGGGTCCTGCCCCTCACCTTCCCCCAGCCTGTTTGGTCGCAGGGACCTGGTGGTCCCTGGCAGCTGTCTGTCCTCTACTACACAGGGACCCCTGAGGGTCCTGAGGCTGTCTGTGCCCCCTGAGTCCCTGGTGCATGGTCTCTGGCTACTGTCATGAACAGGGGTGCGTGGGGAAGTTTGGTTGCTTTCTGGCTGTCTCACGTTAATCTCTGCACCTCGGTCTGGCCCCCAGGAGCCCAGTGAGCGTGTTTGAGGGGACTTGCCGTCCCTCCTGCCCTCAGCGCTAGGAGTGGAGTCGCACACCTTCCCTTCTGCCTTTTTCTTTCTCTCCAAGTTGGTGTTTAGCCTAGCTTCAGGCCCCACGTAAGATTTGCCAAATTTCTCCTGGCATGAGCCTGCTGTCCTCTATTTAAACTCAACAGGAGGCCCAGGATATGGATTGCTGGCTCCTAATTCACTGACGATTTGATGCGATAATTATGTCTCTCAACATCCCAGTGACCGCCGCGTGTTTTTGGGGTGACAGAAACAGGATATGATGGGTAGAGGCGGGACTCAGAGCTGCCTTCACTGGGCAGTCAGTGTGTTCACGGGTGGGGAAGGCTCCTCACTGTCCAGCCTTCCTTCCGTTTCCAGGAGGGTTTCTGGAACACAGCACAGTTAGCCCCAGGACGGTGTCTGTGCTCGGGGCAGGTGCAAAGCCTCCATTCAGGGACACGTCCTCTTGTGAGTGCAAACCTGCCACCCAGGGACTTCCGTTCTGTCCATTCTGACCTCCAGGGTGACACAGAGTAGCCGGTTTCTTTATACTCAGAGTGCTGGTCTTTATTTTATTTTATTTTCTAAGTAGGCTCTGTGCCCAGCATGGAGCCCAGTGTGGGTCTTGAACTCACGACTGAGATCAAGACCTGAGCGGAGATCAAGAGTTGGACGCTGAACCGACTGAGCCACCCAGGGCCTCATTAGAGTCCTGGTCTTCAGATGCTCAAAGGTAGCTCCTGAATGCACACAACCACGGGAGACAGTACTGACAACCTTGGTAGCCAGGATTAGAGAGACAGACATGTCCCCTCTGGCTCCGAGGAGCTGCACTGGCTGGACCGAACAGGCAGCTAGACTACAGGTCAGGAGGAGGCATTGAGCCGCGTCCCCTCCACAGCTGGCCTGCAGCCCTGGGTGCACAGCCCCGTTGTGACCCTGGGCACAGTGTTCCTGTGTCACCCCCGCCCCCCATCCGGTGGGCTTCCAACACCATGGGGCTGCCTGCAGAGCCAGCCTGCAGGCCACAGGGTTCTGAGCTCGGTGCCCGACCTCCCCTCGCCTCCACGCCCTGGGTTCTCGCCGCACCCTGGTCTCTGGCTCAGGGGATGGGTTCCTGGCGCCTTCTCCCAGCAGCGTGTTCCCACTGAGAGGGCAGGTCCTCGCTCCCCGTGAACTCTCATCCCCACTGCCGCTTCCCAGGCCCCGAGCGCTCGCTCCCGCCGGTCCACTTTGGACAGGAGATGGGGCGTTCGTACTTCCTTCTCTTACGTAGGTCTAAGAGGAGATGTGAATCCCATCTCATTCTGCGATCTGACTTAACTCAGCTTGACCTCTTGGTTCGTTATGTTCTAGGCTGGGCTTTACACACATTTAACCCCCATCCAAACTCTGAAACAGGCACCGTTATCGTGCCAAGTCCTTCGCTCAGTTTCCACGGCTAGTGAGATGCAGACCGGGCAGTCTGGTTCCTGAGTTTGGCTCGTAGCCATTGCTTCCTCCCAATCCAAGACGGGTTAGTTTCTGTGTTTAATTCATTCCTAGTAGTTACAGAAGTATCTAGTTCATTACAGACGCTGGATAAAAATGTGCCGAATGAGTGCAGAGGTCATGAACAACTGAATGAGACTTGGCGACTCTCAAAGGAAGGGGTCGCTTTGTGTAGAGATCAGCTGTTCTCAAACTGAAGGATGCGTCAGAACCCCATGGGAGCTGCTTCAGAGTCGGAGGGTCCCAGCCCCAGAACTGCCAATTTAGCAGGTCAACACTGGGAATTGCCATTTCTTTTTTCTTTCTTTCTTCCTTCCTTCCTTTCTTTCTTTCTTTTTTAAGATTTTATTTATTTGACAGACAGAGATCACAAGTAGGCAGAGAGGCGGGCAGAGAGAGGAAGGGAAGCAGTCTCCCCGCTGAGCAGAGAGCTTGATGCGGGGCTCAATCCCAGGACCCCGAGATCATGACCTGAGCCGAAGGCAGAGGCTTAACCCACTGAGCCATCCAGGCGCCCGGGAATTGCCATTTCTCAAAATTGCCGGGTGCTGCTGGTACTGCTGGTCGGGGCCCCATTTTGAGGAGCGTGGACTTAGAGTATAGTCACGTGTCCTTTCTCAGCAGGGGCAGGGAGGGTGGCTGACGGGTGGACAGTTGGTGCGGCTGCCGGGACTCAGACCCCAGCTGTGTCTCTCCCAACAGTGTGACCAGCGGCTCCAGCTGGCCCGGCTCCTTCCGGTATCCTGCCTCCACTGGAACGCCGCATGTGGTGCGGAGATTAATTCGTAACACAAGCTGCCCCTTCTAGAGCACCTCCTGTACGCTAGGCACAGGCGCACGCCCACCAACACCCACACTCACACTTGCATTTTGCTGTGACATCCTGTATGAGACTCTCAGAATCCTTGGGGTCTTCAAAGTTACATCATAAAAATCACAAGGCTTGTAGGCAAATAGGGTCAGAAGCAGACTCAAAATCGACACTGATCAGAAATCTGGCAAAACCATAGAGTTAGTGGTGAAAACACCAGCCGAGTACTTAGCTGTGACTTCCTGGGCTTCAGGCCACACACGCCATTCATTCTTTGCCACCATAATGGTAAGATTGGATTCCCGAGACCATTTTTTTTTTATCCAAGTTAAAAATCCGCTTGCAGTGTAACCTTCTTCATTAGCCGGCTGTTTTAGGGCAGGGGATGGTCTTCACTCACAGCTCCATGGAAAGCATAGCTGTTCTAGAAGCCTATGAGCTACAGTCTGCCCATGTCAGCTATTACCAGGAGCCCTGCGTAGACTGGATTGCCTTCTGTGAACACTCTTGCCCGCGTCACTTCAAAAGTCTCATGCTAAGAACAAATCCCGCAAACCACCGTGACCTCCTCTGTCGTAAAATGGGACTGGTTCTGAGTTGGCAAAATCTGGATTTGAACTCACAGCCGGCTGACAGCAACGTCCCCTACTTTCTCCTGTTTGACGCCTTTATCAGACAATGAATATGCAACGAGCGAAGCCGCAGCCATGGGCCGGTCCGGTGTGTTGTGTGCAAAGTAGCTGACAGCGGGCCCGCCCGGTGATCCTCTGCGCCGCTGGGGGCTCTCGAGGGCCAGGCTTGTGTCCGGCCTCCCGTCTGCCTGCAACACCTGTGTCGTGGCCCATGCAGAGCACTGCTCAGTCCAATATTTATGAATGGAATCCTGTTCAAGTCAGTAACAAAAACAAGTCAAAGGTAGAAGTCATTCCTTTAGTAAACAAATCTTACATTTTCTTTAATGAGATTGGGAGACTGCCTAGGGGTATTGGCGGTGACATTTTTGACACTTTGGCCTGTGATAGGCTTACTTTCCTGGGAGAAGTTCTGGAAACTTCCTTGGTGCAGGGGGCTCAGGGAGTTCTATCAGGGCCCCTAGGGCAGTGGGGCCCTCCTGGGACAGAGCTGTGCTGCCTGGCTTGCAGAGTGCATGTGGGGACATTGCAGGTGTCTGTGTGCGGGAAAGTAACCGTGGGCGCCCTGGGACCAGGCTGTGAAAGAGACACAGTCTGGCCGAGGGCGGCTGGAGGGGCAGATGCAGCCCTGGCCAACCTCTGAAGGGCCACAGAGGAGCAGAGGCCGTCTTCGTGGCCCCGGGGGCAGCGCGGAGCTAATGCCTCATCCCAGCCTTACGTATGCCCGGTCTTCACATGCTGGGGCTTCTCCCAATATTCCTCCTCCGCCCAAAGTTCAGGTGACTCACCCATGATGCGAGGAGGGTCTTGGCATGAAGATGTACCCCATTAATCAGCCTTGTGTGCTCCTTGCCCTGCTATACGAACACAGTGCACAGTCTGGGCACAGACTCGGGCCGGGTCCCGAGCCGCACACACACTGGTCCGCTCGCTGCATGACCACTGGCTCCCCGAGCTCAGAGTTCCTATTTGTAAAAATGAGGCTCTTATGTAACTGACTTCACAGGGCTGCTGTCGCCTAAAATGAGGAATTCCAGAAGGGTGCCGAGCAGATGGCCAAGCCCTGTCAGGGGGGGCACAAAGGAGTAGACCACAGCGGGCTTCCGGAAGCTTCCAACCTATCTGGGGTTACAAGACACGCTCTGAAGGCAGAGAACTCTCACGGGCATGGTTCCGCGTGCCGATGAAGCCGTGGAGAGAGACGCTATCCATCAGCTGGTTTCCTCCCCAAAACTCGTGCCCCCAAATTACTTTTTTGAGGGATGGCAGGATGAGTATCTGGGTATCCTTTTCTCGGCCTCTAGTCATCAAACTGATTGGAAAAAATGGAGACATGATCTTTCTAAAGTTGCAAATTCTCGTTTTCCTCCGAGTGCCAGACGTAGGCTCAAAAATGTTGAGCAAAGATGCTCTTGCTCTCGAGAGCTCTGGGGAACGGGGTTTTCTTCCTCCCACCCCATCCTCTGCAGACACAGAGGGACGGAGCTGGACAGCAGAGGGACGGGAAGCGTTCCCAGCCCCCAGACAATGGGGTCAGAGCCGCAGGACTGAACCTGTGTTCAGAGTTCTCGACGGAACACGGATGCCAGTCAGCAGAGTGGGCAGACGTCTCTCTGACGGGCAGGTGGCTGGCAAAGCGTCCCTCCAATGTCTGCCTGTCAGCCTGGCCGTGTGAGCCTCTCCAGCTCTTCAGCCAGTCGTCCCTCCGGGGCAGGGGCAGCTAAGCACTGCTGCCGTCGCCTGCAGGAGCCTCACGTGGGTGTAATGGGGATGATGTTCCCGGCCGAGAAGTGCACGTGCCCATCCCGGATGCCACATTCCTGCTGCCATGCTTGGCCCACACACCTGTGTCCCTGCGCGGTGCTGGTCCCGGGTTCCCCGGCTTTTAGCCCCTTTGCAATGGTCTAGAGGCAGCGGCCGAGGATGGACGCCTCCGCATCGCGTGCCTCGCCCCTTTTCTGAACCTTCTCCTTGCGGCGGCGTCCGCGGCCCAGCACGTGGTTGGGGACGAATGGGTACCCCGTACGCCTTAGTTGTGCGTGATTCCGGGTTTATCCTCGGACGTGAGTGCAGCGATGGCAAATGTCGCAGTCTCACGCTGCTTTTAAATATGTTCATGACTTCAGAGTCAACGGGAATTTCAAGAGCTCGTTATTTCTCTTTCCGGGAAGATAAAAACAACAAGAACGACAACAACATACAGATGTAGTAACATCTGGTTTTCTGGGATGCCCGGCTCAGTCACGCGGGACCCGAACGCTGCTGCTGTACCCACTGCCCCTTTCTTTGGGGGGAAGAATGTGAGGCAGTAAACAGAATGCTGGTTTTGAATTTTTGCCTCTCTGCTGGGCCCGAGTACCCAGATAATAATAATAATAAAAAATACAGGGTTTGCTGATAATCAACAGTAAGTCAACATTGTACATAAAATATTTTGGTTCTATATCAAAATGAGCCTAGCCTTCATGAAACCAACTTGCAGACACTTTCCCCACTTGAGTTTGAAGGGTTAATTGAAATTACCCAGAACAGAATGTCTTCATCTCAAGCCTCTAGAATAGAATATGAAGGTAGAAGCCAAGGGAGGGGGCCATGCCCTCATCCTGGACTGGAGTGGAAGGAGCCGGTGAAGTCAGAAGCCTGAGGTTCGATCCAAGCTCTGCCGCTCTGATGGCAAATCCTGGATGAGACCACGAGTCTCTCCGAGCCTCACCGTTCTCACCTGTAAAATGGGAGCAGCCATCACTACGTCGCTCGTCACCGGGGTTCAGTGCGCCGGCACATGGGAATATGCCGAGCTCGGAGAAGACTCTACTGACAGGTGCTGAGTTTGAAGAGAGAGAGGCTCGCAGTGATGGGTTGTACCAACTCAAAGCTCCAGAGAGTTACAGAGGAGAGTGAGAGAGAGAGAGAAGGAGAGAGAGAGAGGGAAAGAAAGTGAGCAACGGATCCAGAAAAACCCCAAGAGAGAGATTTCCTCCAAAAGAAATATTTTGCACAGAAATAAGACCACTTCAAATGGCACCAGAAGTAATGGTCCACATTTATTGAACTCTTACGAAACGCCAGCCCCTGTGCATTTGCCCTGGAGAAGACTCCCCGGTCTCTTCCTGGGGTGGCTATACTTCTGGCTGCAAGGGAAAACTTGGGGGCTTCCCTGAGAAATCTTTTATTTTCAACCTGAGCACAATGCATTATACCACTCAATGTTCAAAACGACCCTCGTTAGTAGGACTCTACAACGAAATGCTTCCCATATACATTCTCACTTTTTTCCTGGATTCTCATGACTGTCTTTTAGGTCACAGTTAAAAGTTCAGGGACAGGGACAGCTGTCCTGATGACCCCATCTGGCATTGTCCCCTACAATCATACGGGATTTCTGCTGAACTTGCCACTGACTCACCAAAGGCATTTCTGAAATTTGAAAATAATGATTCTTCCTATTCGAGTAGGGTTTCCTTCTATTTATCAAATGCTTTTCTGTAAAAAGTTTCGTATATATAACCTTGAACAGTTATTCCCCTTTGCAAATGAGGACCCTGAGCCCCCCAGAGGTTAAATGACTTGTTGAAAGTCATCAAGTGGTAACGGTCCACAATCCTGAGGAAGCTGGGGCCCCACCCCCTTCCACTGTGTTCCAGTCACTACTCTTGCGTCACAAGCCACCCCAAACAGAGTCGTCAAACAAGCCCCGGGTGTTACGCCCAGGGATCCTGTGGGTCCAGAATGTGGAAAGTCACAGCAGGAAGGACTGTTTCTGTCCCATGTTGTCTGGGGCCCCAGCTGGGGAGACTGGAGGGCTGGGGTGATGTGACAGCAGGTGGGTCAATTTATCTGAAAGCTCATCACTTGTCTCATGGAGGAGGCCAGCAAGGGCTGTTGGTCAGGGCACCTATAGGTGGCCTCAGCATGTGGCTCCCTGGGCTTCCGCACAGCGTGGTGGCCGGGCTCCAAGGGCGGGTGTCCCAGCATGAGCTGAGTCCTGCCATCGTCATGACCTCGACCGGGGAGTCCCCTAACCATCCCGTCCACCGTAGCCACAGTCCTCCCAGATTCAGGGAGGGGAAAGAGCTCTCCGATCCGTGGGAAGCATGTCCAAGTCCCAGGGGGATGTTACCGAGGCTGTCTTTATAAAACACGGGTGGGGGCGCCTGGGTGGCTCAGCGGATTAAGCTGCTGCCTTCGGCTCAGGTCATGATCTCAGGGTCCTGGGATGGAGCCCTGCATTGGGCTCTCTGCTCCGCAGGGAGCCTGCTTCCTCCTCTCTCTCTGCCTGCCTCTCTGCCTACTTGTGATCTGTCTGTCAAATAAATAAATTAAATCTTTAAAAAAATAAAAATAAAAATAAAACACGGGAGGCCACAGGCTCTAAGACCCCTTGTTGAGGGCAGCGGACTTGCTGCCGTCGGTGGGTGGGGGGTGCTGCTCTGGAAGAGTTCCCTGGGAGGAGGAGGGCAGCCACTGTCCTGGGGGCCTTCCCCACACTTGCTATCCTTAGAGCAAGGACTGCCTGCGGGGCCAAGGACCCTTGCTCAGTGTCCAGGGCATGGTTCCTCTTCCGCATCCTGAATTGGGCTACTGAGTGGTACTGCAGCAGGCAGCAGGAGTTTCTGGGCTAAAATGTCTCCTTTCTGGCGAATTCCACGGAAGACTGCAGGTGGCTTTCCATAGAGCACATGCACGCGTACCCCCACACATCACAGAAGATCAGAAACCAAATACACATGCAGAACATAAAATACCGCAACTCACGTTAAAATCACACTTACTGTCCTAAATTCATGCTTGCCGCTCTCGAACACTGGGTAAAAGCTCTGAGCTCTCTGGACGTCAGGGCAGAAGGGCCAGGCCTGCCGGTGAGATCGGAGGGGGCTCCCCGCCCCTAACCCCGTTCTCTCTCCCCTCTTGTCTTTCCAAGCATTGCACTCGGCTGTCCACCCCCGCTTTCCAGTGGTCTTAAAAACTTCTTACTTTTTATAAAGATGATCATGGCCTGTGTTCGTGACATTTCAGAGGAAGAAAGTAAATCGGAGAGGCCCAGCTGGGGCCATTGTCCTGCTGTGGTGGAAGGCTCCGAAAAACGCAGAACATTCCTCATTATCTCGCAGCTCACACTGCCCCCACCCCACCCCGGACTCCAGGCCAGGGCACTTGAGCAAAAACACTGCCCACCTCCCACCCTCCAAGAACAAGCCGGAAATCGGCAGAAAAATTAAGATGTGAAAAATGAGTCTGACGTCTCAAAGGCAAAGGGGAGAAAACAAAAATCACCTTCTCTTTCTCTTTTCCCTTCCAGGGAAAGGTGAATTCTTTGAGTGACTTCTTTGTTTCACACTGAGCTAACTAATGTGCCTTAATTATCCTAGTCTTTTTTCCACGCAGAATAAATTCTCTTTATGATTTGATGGGGTCCATTTCAGCAAATGCACAAAAGCGATACATTCTGAGTCCGAAGAAATTAGCCATGAAATGAGTATTGTCTGACTATCAGTGGTTGTCTCTTGGGTTTTTTGTGGGGGAGGGAGGACCTATTTATTTATTAATTATTGATTTGAAGACAGAAGTCCTATGGGTTCAGTTCTGAGGTCTGAGTTCAGGGGAGAACCGGGAGCCTAGAGTTCATTTGCAGGTGTGTGGCCTCAGACACGGGTGCTTCTAGACCCTGTGTTCCTTGTCATTACGCCAGGCCATTCCCAAGGGTAAACAGGGTAGTGTTCGGAAAGCAGAGCACAGGTCTTTGTGCAGAGTGGAATAGCGCCATGAATTCTAATCACTATTCTTTCCAGAGACAAATTCCATTACGTCACCCTCCTGCTCAAAATGCTCCGCGGACCCCCTTCCAAACATTGTAATTTGACCTTCACTGCACCGCCGGAACCTGAATTACCTCTCCAGAACCATCCTTGAGTTCCTTCCTCAAGCCTCGGTGAACGTCTTCCAAATTCTAGAAGGTTCTGGGCCCTTTTTCTCTTTAAGGAGAGAAACAGCCTCTGCTGTGTCCCTTAAGCTTTTCTTCCCTCCTCTTTCGCTTCATCTCAGGTGTGTGATTTCCACCAGCCCCAAATCTGGGTGGGTCTGTGGCTGGTGCCCTAGGGTCTTGTCTGTCCCTTGTAACCGCACCAGTCAGACAACTTCGTGACCCCGTCTGTTGTGTGTCGGTGGTGGCAGCGGACAGAGTGTTCAGACTGACTTTGGAATCTTGGTGAATAACTGTGAGAACACGTCTCCCTCTCAGGGCTAGAGAAGTGAATTGCCCTGGGCAAAGATGGTGCTTTTATTCTGACGAGAAATTGCTCAAGAGGCTTGTTCCTTACAGAAACGTAAAGTTAAGACCCTCCTCCCATTTGCTCTTGGCGAAAACCGAACGAGCCATTAACCTGAATGTAGATGTTTTCTTTGGAAAAGTTCTTCTGCTTGGAATCGTAAATGGCAGGGTGTGTTTCAGCTAGAGCTGTGTTTAAGAAGCTGGGGCATTTTTCTCACATCATATCTCATGGTGTTCCTTGGCTTTGATTGTGGGATGGATGTTGGTGCAAGACTTGGTTGACCTGGGGGACATGAATGTTCTTATTCACAGCAGTTTTTGGCAGGCCATCAAGACTGAGATACTAAGGGTCACAGAGAGACAGGCAGGCATTACCCCGTCTGCTGCTGGGGAAGAGGCCAAGAACAGCTTGACTAGATCATGACGTACTCAGTAGATGCTATTTACCTTAAGACGTGCGGGATGGCGAGCCCAGGGCTTGGCAAATTATGACTTTGTAGACCAAATCTGGCTGGCCACCTCCGTTTATAAATAAAGTTTTACTGGAACACAGCCACACCGAGTCATTTACGTATGGTCTAGGGCTGCCTTTGTGCTGCAATGGTGTACTTGAGCAACACAGCAGAGACCATAAGGCCTACAAAGCCAAAGATATTGACTCTGTGGCCCTTTCCGAAGACAGTTTGCCTCCCCCTGGCCAATACCCACTGTGTTCTCTGACTGTCTGGTTGGGGATCACGTCTGGGGGTGGCTATGGGGTCCTTTCTGAAGGAGAAGACAACCCGCTGGCAGCTGCCCTAACGAAAGGGCTGGCCCAGATCGCAAACGAGGCCAGGACAAGCAGGTCCCGCTAGCAGAGGGGGCGTCTTCTTCCCCTCTCCACTCAGGGCCCTAACCCACTGCTTTCAGACCGGCTGCTTCTCCCTTCGGGCCCCCATCTCAGGCCCTGGAAAGGACAGACTTGCTAGTCTTTCACCTTAAAAACGGAAGTTGGTTCTGGCGCTTTCTCTCTCGAACCCACTCGGCCTATGTGTGCTGTCTCTTTCCAGGGTGTTTCCATAGTCTGTAGCAAGGGAGGGAATTTTATTTTTTAAAGATTTATTTATTTATTGGGGAGGGGCGTGAGTGTGAGGGGGAGGGAATAGGCAGAGGGAGAGAGAAAAACCCAAACAGACTCGAAGCTGAGTGCAGAGCCCAATGCGGGGCTCGATCTCACAACCCTGAGATCAGACCAGAGCCAAAAACCAGAGTCAAGTACTTAACCAACTGTCCCACTCATGCACCCCAAAGGGGAGGGAATTTCAAAGTCTCTGAAAGAAGAGCATCTTCCTGTTTGGGGTGAGAGAAGGAAGTGACCCCACTACCCAGGATCAGGATGCTGCAGGACTTTCTGGGTACTTAGTGACTTCTCTCCACCCACCGTGCTCACACCTTTCCACACCCTCCACCCTAACCCGCCCTACTTCTCCTCTTGTAAAGAAGGGTGGGGGGGGGCACCTGGGTGTCTCAGTGGATTAAGCCGCTGCCTTCGGCTCAGGTCATGATCTCGGGGTCCTGGGATCGAGCCCCGCATCGGGCTCTCTGCTCCGCAGGGAGCCTGCTTCCTCCTCTCTCTCTGCCTGCCTCTCTACCTACTTGTGATCTCTCTCTGTCAAATAAATAAATAAAATCTTTAAAAAAAAAAAAGAAGGGTGGGGAAGGCCACTGCAATCTGCCCCCGTCCTGGGCCCCCTGGCATGGGTGCTCCGTCGCTGCTGAATGACCATGCGCCACCAGAGAACCCCCTCATGCCCAAGACAGCATCGCAAAGGCGGCTAGCTGGTCTACCTGGCGTGTCGTCAGCGTTTGAGAAGGGGGAACAATTATCACTAACTTCAGACGTCCCCTGCTTCCCGAGGAGCCGGCAAGCAAAATGTAGACCAACTTTATTTTTTTTTTTTTAAAGATTTTATTTATTTATTTGACAGAGAGAGATCACAAGTAGGCAGAGAGGCAGGCAGAGAGAGTGAGAGGGAAGCCGACTCCCTGCGGAGCAGAGAGCCCGATGCAGGACTGGATCCGAGGACCGGAGCCAAAGGCAGCAGCTTAAACCACTGAGCCACCCAGGCGCCCCCTGTAGACCAACTTTAAATCAATCGTCCTTCTTGAGTGAAATCCAAGTCCCATCCCAGACTCTCTGAGGCCACCTGAAGGAGCATAGCTCACAGTCCCCTCCCTAACTTCAAAGTGTCACCTTCGGATCTCGAGTGCATAAGAGCTCCTCATGGGGAAACCTTTTATGATTATCCTTTATGCTGACAACAGCTCTAAATTAGAGGGTGCAGCTGACTGAAATGAGCTTAATTTTCCATACAAATGTGGGCTCTTGGAAAGAAATCACTTTTTCAGGTCTAAAATCTATTTTATCTCCCTAATTAGGAGAATATGTAAAGCAAGAAGGGGGAGTAGTGTTCAATTTGCCATAAAAAGCAAACCCAGTAGTTTATAAGATCACACATTCCAAACAAGCTCTGGCCCATTGCAGGGATCATACATAATTCAGGACCCACTTGTTACTGTGTGTATCATGCAAATTCGCTCAAATTACATTTAGAAAAAATGAGGTTCATTTTCCAGCTTTAAATAGACTATTAGAAAAAGGGGTAGGTATAAAAGCCATAAAGAAGCAAATGATTTAAGAAGCATCATCAGTGTGATTTGGGGCTGGAGAACTTGAACGGAAGAGTAAAGAGCCCCCCGTTCCGAGCCGCGGGTCAGATGGAATCCGGTAGGCAGCGTGTTGTTGCTGTCGCCATCTGTCCGCTTCGCCGAGAGGTCAGCCTCCGGCCGACGTGAGGATCCTTCCGTTCTGTCACTGCTTGTTTTTGAGGTGGTCCCAATATTGACCTTCTAGAAGGTTCTCTCCTTGGGCCTTAGAGATTTGTGCACGTGTGCGTGGTGTGTGCATGTGAGGAGGGCAGTGAGGGTCCTCTTCCTATTCAGGCTGCTCTGATAAAGCCCTCTCCGGGGGCGCTGATAACAGCAGAAAGTTATTTCCCTCAGTCCTGGGGGCTGGAAGTCGGAGATCTGGGTGCCGGCACGGCTGGGTTCCGGTGAGAACCCTCTCACAGGTTGCAGACTGCCCACCTTTCGTGGCGTCGTCATGCGGCAGAAAGAAGGCAAAAGAGCTCTTTGGGGTCCCGTGTTAAAGGACCCTGACCCCATTCCCGAGGGCTTGTGGCCTAATCACCTCCCAAAGGCCCCACGTCCTACTACCCTGGCCTTTGAGGGCTCAGATTTCAACCATTCAATCCACAGAGAGAGAGAGAGAGAGAGAGAGAGAGAGAGGAGTGTGTGCATGTTGTGTGCATGAGAAGGAGAGTAGAGGGGGAGCGTGTGGAGGTGGTTTTCTCACCATCCCCTGGGAGATTTGCTCAAATCACACACACAGCTTGTGGGCGAGTCTGAAGGTCTCCCTCTTCCAACCAGTCCGCTGTGTTCTTAAAGCCCGATCATTCAAACAGGAACATAAACCCCCTCAAAAGGGAAGTAACTTTATTTTTTCACCCTTGGTTGTGAAAGTTACATGTGCCGATTTTTAGAATTTAGTCAGCATGCGTGCACTATTTCTTCCCCCCCAAACCAGGATGGTTACAGCCATACTGTTTCCTAACCAGCTGCTTGCAGATCAGCCTGTCCTGTCTCCAAAGCCTCCTTTCCTAAGATGACTGTCCCAAGGGGCGCCTGCGTGGCTCAGTCAGTTAAGTGTCTGCCTTCGGCTCAGGTCACAATCTCGGGGTCCTGGGATCGAGCTCCGCAGTGAGTCTGCTTCTCTCTCTTTCTGTGCTCCTTCCCTCCCTCTCTCTCTGTCTTGCTTGCTCTCTCTCAAGTAAATAAATAAAAATCTTAAAAAAAAAAAAAAAAAAAAAGAGGACTGTCCCGAGCCCCATCCCCCACTGGGGTTCGGCCCGGGCAGTCCCCGGAGGAGCCCAGCGCTCCTGGGCTTTGCTGCTGACGGATTTCCTCTGAGCTGCTCCACCGCCAGCTCCGGGAGAAGCGTGGAGGCTGAGGGACCAATAAGTCGAACAAGGCCACGTGCAGCAGGGATGTGGAGGAGGAAATTAAACGAACTTCTCCTGCAAGCACCCTTACGGAGATTAATTGAGATTTAGATAATTAAGCCTCACTGGGTAAGTTAGGAGAGAAACACAAGTGAGGAAGAGCTTTGCTAATGGTGCTGAGCCCTGTCCCTAGAGTCACACCAGGCTGTGAGTCGGAGTCGAGAAGAGTCGAGGGCACCCGTGGGTGCTCTGGACCGCCCCCCCCGCCTGCGCACATGTCCGGCTCGCAAGGTTCCCCACGTGTCCCAGGCCCCTTTCCTTCTGTGGTCTTTCCAGCGCATGCCCCTCCTGACTCCAGCAGCCAGCACGCGCCGGGCCACTACTCCGTCCTCCTCCCAACCAGAAATGACGGTGTCCTACTTTGTATAATGATTCTTTATGCGTCTGTGCAGGTGGAGGTCATCGAGGGGACAGGACGTGACCACGGCTTGACCTGAACGATGGCCCCAGGGCCATTGGAGGCTCCTGCTCCCTTCCCTGCACATTCTGTCCACCAGTCCAACAGCACACCTGTTTCAAGGACGCAGCCTTGAGAAAGCCGGGGGCCATCTGGACTGGTACACGGCTGCCCCCAGTTAAGGCCTCTACATACATGTGTCAGATTCAGGCGGGCGGGGCCGGGGGCAGAGTCCTGGTACCCAAGACAAGCCTCAGATGTAAATTTCCTTGCTTGTTACACCTGCGGTCCACCCATGGGGAGGGGGGGAGTGGCCCGCCTCTTTCTCCCGGCAGTCCCTGCTCTTGGGGTCCCTGCTCTCCGGCCCTCCGAGTCTGGGGCCAGTCCCGGATTCCACCAGGGAATTCCACACCAGCCATGTGTCTCCCCCACCCTTAGACGAGAGAGCGCCTGACGGGAGGCCTGAGCTGTGAGTGCCCTATCCTTGTTGCGTTGAGGGTCTAGCCAAAACCCCAGGAAGGGAATGTGCTGTGCAATTTAGAATTCTCAGATTCGGAAAGCTCTATGGTGCCTGATTTCTATACTGGCAAGAGCCCTGTGAGTCTGGGGCAGTCCTGCGTAGTCCGACCATCAATACTTCCGCTGTAAAGCAGGGCTGTTCCTTATAGAGAGAACTTTAAAGGCAGTATCAGCTTCAGTTACGTTCAGCGTAGGTTTTGATCAAATAAATTGATAAAAACTCAGTTTTCTGAGCTTTTCCGATACTGGAAAAGAGACAGGAGGGAGACATTCAGACCTGGCTTGTCTCACACGGTCAGTGTCGAAGTGCAGACGGCTTCGCTGGTTGCGGGATGGCAATCACGAGTGTGGACACGAAGCCTTCTCGGCCTTGGCAAGTCCTGTGGAGTCACGCAGCACTGTGCACGCCAGTGTCCAGGTGCCACGGACGATCACTGCCGCCCCAGAATGTGACCTGATCACGGGGGACCTCATCTCCAGGCTCTGTGACGGTTCCCGTTGATGCCACACTTACGGTCATCTGTGCCCCATCATCCAGCCACCACGCTTTGAAGAGCGAGGCGGCTGGAAAGGTTAGCGGGAAGGGGAGGAGCGGGTGATTCAAAGAAAAAAACGCAAGTCCCTGGCTGAGACCGTAGACGTGTTGAGGTGGGGCTTAAAAAGAAGAACAGCCTTAATATCGAGGAATCCTTGCTGGGCCTGGGTAACCTAGATACCACCTCTGAGAAAATATAGATCTGTGTTTCAGCTGGGCCTCAGCTCCTAGCTTGCAAGTCACAGCTTCTCGGATTTATCGCGGGTCATTAACTGCTGTGCTCCGACACAGCAAAGAAGTGAGAAGACTAAAGTAACAGCCAGATCCTTTGAGAAATAATTTGGTCTGTCTTTGTTGCTGGGAGTGTACTGTGAGGCCATTATCACCTGTTAATTCTTGGTGTGACTTTGGGGAGGAAAATTATTATCCAAGTGATGGGGGTTTTTCAGTTAGTTCTGTGGGGGCCTTTGGATTTTAAGTGGCCGAGCATCGGAGACGCGTTTCTGAGGGAAATTGGAACTTGGGTGGGCAAGACCCTGAGTCTTTTGTAGTCGATGCAAAAGGAAAACGCAGGGCCCCTGGTTCAGAAGTTGGTGCGTCTGAAAGATGGTGAAATTGCAGAGCGGGGAACCAAGTGGGGGACCCCCACAGCGCCCAGAGCCCTGTGAACAAGGCTGGCACATCCTGGAAGCGGGCCGGACCCCAGGGCCTTCTGATGCTTGGAGGGGTTACAGTCGTGCAAATATCAAGGAGCTGAATTCCAGCCAGACAAGCCTGTGATCAGTTCTCAGTTTTGTATTTTACGGGTTGGTTGACCTTGGACACTTGGACGCCGCTGCCCGAGAATGAATCACTTCCCGCCCCCCCACCCTTTGTCATCCCTCCGCCAGGCACAGAAGACTGGGGCGCATCGGTGCCCCAGCTCCCTAGCTACTTGGGGACACAACTGAGTTGTGGGTCTTTTAAGGGTCCCCAGAATTCCCCCAGTAGGATCAAGCACCACTCACCCCCAGAGGGGGCTGGCCTGATGGTATAGTCGTCTGTCCACCGCCCTTGTCTGTTGTCTTTCTCCCCCCACTACCCTTCACCTGATGTCAGCGTCCATGTCTGGGGGAGCGCAGCCTCTGACAAGGTCCCACACCATCTCCTTCCTTAATAAAAGATGGGGGAAGATGCTGGAAAGCAAGGAATGGGGGTGTGGCCCCACTCGCCCCCTCAGTGACATGCATGTTTGCAGGCTGTGTTTGATCTGACACTCGACCTGAACGGGAGGCAGAGAGGACATGGTACTGGTCCAACAGTCACTCTGACCAGGTCCCTCAGGGCTGGGACTACGGCCTGCCCTGCCCTACCCCGAGCCGCCTCAGTGGGGCGCCCGCTCTGGGCCATCCCCATGGGAAGTCACAGGGGACTCCTCTTCTGCCTGGAGCCCTGAGCTCAGGGTTAGCAGGTGTCTCACTGGCCAGATTGCATTGTCTACTGCTTGCGGCCAGAGAGGGGGCATCTGGGTGGTGTAATTCCACAGCAGGACCCCATGACAAACACAGACCCTCTCTCCTTCTGGCCTTGGCCTCAGCAGGCTCAGGCTGAAGGTGTTCTGTAGGAGCCTGGATCAGGAGCGGGGCCCTCTGGGTGTTTGGCGAGAGGCCATTCTTCATTTCAGGATCTACCTTGCAGGAGATATTTGAGCATAGAGTTTCAAGATTGGCCTTCAGATTCTTTATTTTAAAACTCTGCGTTGTTCACTGAGTCTTATTTGCTATACTCTTGGAATAGTTTTGGAAAACTCCATTTTTTTTTTCAGTCTTTCTTTCTTGGCCCTCTGGGTTCCTTTGGTAATATTTCCAGCCCTCTTCCCCTTCCAACCGTCCTCCTCTGTCTCCTCCTCCTGCTCTTTCTGTCCTTCCTCCTCCCCTTCCTCATCTTCCTCCTCCCCTTCCTCCTCCTCTTTTCTCTCCTCCTTTTTTCTCCTCCACCTCCCGTTGGTCTAAGAGCCTCAGCCTTCCCTTCGAGCAGATCTCAACCGTTGTCGTGCATGGGCCCCGCTGGTGTTCTGATGAACCTGTGGACCCCTTTTCAGCGTAATCTTTCCTAATGCACAAAATAAAACACCTGGGGTTACAAAGAGTGAACCATAAATAATGTTTTATTATACTGCTATATTAGGAAAAAAACACTTTTAAATCCTTGACTTGTGATCTGCTCCGAGCACTACTCGTGCTTTCCATGAACAAACTTCGTAACGCGACTGGGGTAGGTATGATACCTTCCACCAGTCTGAGGCAGCTGTGTGCATAAGCCAGACGTTGCTCTGCGGGCAGTCTCCACAGTTAGATAAAAAAGTGTGTGTCTCTTGCCGACAAAGTCGCACCGCGGGTTAGACAACTCCCATTTGTTGCTCGCTTTCCTAGATGGAAGATATACTCCATTTTAGTGAAAGATGAATGAAAATGAAGATGTGATTACTCTCTGCCCCATGCAGGTCTGTATTCTGTTCTCGAATCCCCGTTAAAAATGTTTGCACTAGAGTTCAAGCGCACCTGGAACGTTCCCCCGTCTCTGCCAGCTTTGCTAGCCGTGATGAGAGGAGCCCCCTCTCTGCCTCTGCGGCAGAGCCATGGCTCACGTGTGAGCCCAAGTGCACCCGACTGTCCTTGAGGTCCCGGCAGCAATGGGGGTGGGGCGGGGGGCTCGGACTCTGGCGACAGCGAGGATTTCAGTGTTGTGGCTGAAGTGCGCCAAGGGATAGGAGAGGGATTCTGTCTGTCCTTTAGGATGTCAAACCAGGCCACTGTCTCAGAATGCAATTCTGCTAAAAACAAAGATTGCCCATGAGGAAAACCCAGCCCTCACCCCGGTAGACATATGGGCTGGCTGGAAATCGACGCGTAATTGTATCTTGTCCCCGTTTGGCTTTCTATCAAGATAGAAGATGAATTAGATACTGAGCAAAATTATTGGCCGAGTGAAACATAGATGTTCTGGAAGCCAAAAAAGAATAAGAAAGGTTGATGGAAGCTGTGACTTGTTGTGCCCGAGTTTTCGCGTCCGAGAGACCACCAAGGACCCAAGCACCGATGCAATCACACGAGGGTTTATTGGACAAGCTTAAGCTTGGGCCCAAGTATACCCGACGCAGCAGAGTAGGGACTTGGACCCCGAACCAGATTACAGTCGGAGTTTTTAAAGGCAGAGTAGGGGTGGACTCGGCAGTGGGTGAGGACAAAGGGGATTATGGATGATGTTAGTCTCCAAGGGCTTTTGGAAGCGAGGTCTCCAGGACCTTGAGGGGCTAGCTATTGTTGGGAGAAAGGTTATTTATTACCAATAATAAAAATCTTCTCGTGAGACCCTTTAGATGTGTATCAGTGGGCCATATGCTTGGGAATGATTCTCGACACTATCTTGGAGGTTTAGAGATAAAGGAATTGTTAAAGTAGACTTAAAGGATCCTGGTTGGACCTGTTGGGGTAGGGCGTCGGTCAGGCTAGGATTGTCCTTAGCAAAACCTCAAGGTGAGGGCAGTTAAGTCCCCAGAGGAGATCCACTCTGTCTGTTTCAAGGGCTTGTCAGTAGGTGAGGAACTTTAATGATTTTCTTCTGCCTCTGTTTCCCACATCAGCTAAACTTGAGGTGGGATGGCCTTAATTTTCTCGGCCTCCACAGACTAGGCCATCGGAGAGGGACACAAGGCATCTTATCAGGGGAAAGGTTATAGACGGAAAGAAAGGCTCTGTCCCAGAGATACCTTTTGTGGAAGCAAGACAAAGCTCGAGGTGCCTTGGCGGCCCCCTGCGTGCTAGGGTGGGGGACTGTGGGCTGCGTGAGACGCCTCACACACTTCGTTCACTGTGTCCCACACATTCCTGCCCAGGGCCCCTTCTTCCTGGTCCTTCCCGGGTCCCTGCCCTTGAGGAGGAGAATGCTAAGGACCCATTTTAGAGTCAGGTCCTAAATCCTTCCCTTCACACCCAGGGGCTTTCAGCGAGCCCGAGACCTCACTGAGCCTCAGTTTCCTTACCTGCGCTGTACGAACGCAGCAGCTGTCTACTTCAGACAGGTGGGCACGCTTTGCCCAGCCCCTCCTGGCTCTCTGACTCACCTGGAGCAGAGAGAACGCGGGCTTGGGAGCGGGGCAGGGATACGTGCGTCACTGGCATCTCCAAACATCGGTTTCCTTGGTGAAATGGAATAAAAATATCCGCGCTGTAGGTGTGTCGTGGGGATTAAATGTGACAAAGAATGATAGCCAGCCCCCAGCGTGGAACAGGCACTCACTGGTTAAAATGAGAGAAGCAACGTGTCCTCTGTTAGCCTGTGTTACCGCCTCTGGTCTCCTCGGGGACACCCAGTACCTTCCGATTTTCCAATTTTCCAAGGCGCAGGTTGGAGGTCGGTGGGTTGACCCCCTGCCTTTCTGCTTCCCCACGTGAAGTTGTCCCCACATTTCGTTCTGAACATTTTTGGTCATCAGAACCCCTAGAAAGGTTGTGCCCTGGCCTCCCTCCCCACGGGGAGCTAGCAGAGCAGAGAGGACAGTGGGCTGGGCTGGGGGCGTCTGTGGGGGGAGGTGCAGACCTCCCGCGTTCCTGCCCCACCCCCACCACTTCCTGCCGGTGACCTTGTTGTTAGTTTTCTTCTTCTGTGGAAGGGGCGGCGATCTCTCTGTGCAGAGGTGTGTGGACGAATGGTGTCGGGGATAAAGCGCCCGGGACGCTGTAGGGAATCTGTTCTGCAGCTAACGGCCCCACACAGGGCCTTTGTAAGGGCTGCCTATGTCTTCAGTCAAGGTCCCTTTGTTTCCTGGGTCCCAGCCCTCTCCAGAGCCAAAGGCACTTATGTTCAGCAGGACCAGCCGTTCTGCTGAACCGCGTAGAAATGGCTTCCGAAAATCTCAGTAGTTTCTACTGTTGGTATTGTCATTCCGATTACCGATAATAATGGAGCAGAGGGGCTGGGAGTGCCAGCTTCAGACGGGATTTGAGTAACAGCCCTGATCTGGCTTCAAGAGCTCCCGCCGCTTACTTAGCTGAAGTTTAGGTCCCTCGTCTGCAAACTTGGGGTATAACCGTCTCTACCCCACAGGACTGTAGTGGAGAAGGAAGGCCATAACGCACGTGAACTACAGAAACAGGCTCTCACAGGAAGTGCTTAGCACATGTGAGCTCGGTCGCGCTGATCATCCGGGAGCGCGCACCATGCTTTTTGTGGTGGAAATGCATGAAAATATATTCCGGCTGCCCCCGCCTCCCACGGAGAGTGGGGCTGGAGGCTGGCCCTGGGCTCTCCAAGCTCCTTCACGGGGCAGGCCACTGAGGCCAACTGTGTCCTTGCTCCGGATGGCCGATGAATCCCGCGCTTCCTCTCCCCTGTGAGTAAGCAGGCCAGAGACAGCCTCACTCACGGGGCACGACCCCCCCCCCCCCGCGGCTCCTTCTCCCCTGAGCCCCTGCCTTGGGTTTGGGGCACCACGCACCCGGTGCAGGTAGAGCCTGCACCCCAGGGGTCCACGCCGCAGGCTTCATATTCTGCCTGTAGGGGTTCGCCGGTTAGGGGCAAAGGCTCCCAGGTGTGGGGGGGGGGAGGGTCCGGAGAAAAGAGGGCACACTTGGAGGGGAGGCAAGTAGAATCCCAGCCACCAGAGAGCTCCCCACTGTGACTCTGTGACCCATACACAACAGAAAGGTTGCTCTGCCCCAGGGCTTGAGTAGTTCACAGGTATTAAGCCAGTTAATTGCTGAAACCACCTTATAAGGTAAACACTATTGTCTTCGTCAAGGACTCAGGAGGAAACAAAGAGCCAGAAAGACAGGGTAAGTGGGCCATGGGCCAAGGTTCCAGGCGGGTCAGGGCTGAGCTGGGACTCAGAGCCACGGGGCCTGCATGTGTCCACTATTTGCACAAGGGGAAGGTTACGCTTCCTCCCGAGTGCCCCGCGGTGGAAACAGGTTCACTGCCACGTTCAGAGGAAGAAGTGACACCTGGCGGCCACACCTCCTGTCCTAGGAGGGACAGTGCACAGGCCGCAGGTCCTGCCCCCAGGACTCCAGCTCCCCAGGGAGCTGGTTTCCTGCCAGCTCCTGCACT
Organism: Meles meles; assembly: GCF_922984935.1. Classification (NCBI taxonomy): domain Eukaryota; kingdom Metazoa; phylum Chordata; class Mammalia; order Carnivora; family Mustelidae; genus Meles; species Meles meles. Next base: position 10,993,729 of record NC_060080.1, on the reverse strand, counting down.
TTCCTATGTCCCATGTTGTCCCTGCTCTGGGGGCTGAGGGAAGGATTCGGGGACACCGGGCATAAAGTCCCTGCCATCCACAGAGACATAACACAGTGTCTCGGCACAAAGCTCCGGGACACACAGGCTCTCCCAGATCCTCACCCCAATCCTTTGTGGCAGGCAAGGCCATCCCCCATTTTCTAGCTTAGGAAACAGCCCCCAGAGCCCGGCTCTGCCTGCTGCAGGCCCCAGGCTTGGCCAGAGACCAGAGCACTTGTCTTGGCGGGGTCTGGGTCCCTCTGAGATGAGTTATTTTCTCCGCCTGTAGGGTCTTCAGGTTTCCTCTCTGTCAGACCCCACCCCTCCGGCTGGCTGTCCCTTTGTTTCTGCAACCCTCCTGCAAACTCTGTGCACCCCTTCCTCTGTGTTTTTGTCATTTACTGCTGCTTTACAAGCTGCGCCCAGGTGGGGTGGCCGAAATCACCTTGATAACTTCTCAGGAGTCTGTGGGGCAGGAGCTTGATAGGGCAGGATGGGGATGGCTCAGCTCTGTCCCCTGTGCTGTCTGCTGGGGCCAGGACAATGCTGGTGGCCACTTCTTTGATCATCTGGTGCCTTGGCTGAGAAGTCTGGGTGGCCGGGCGCAGCAGGACGCAGGGTCACTCTCCGTGGTCTCTGTGCAGACCCTCCGTGCTGTCCCTCGGGCAGGCAGGCAGATTTCCCCCGTGGTGGTGCTGGGCCCCCAGCCCCCGTCATCATCAGAGCAGAGCTGCCAGGCCTTCCTGACATTTAAGCCTGGAACCGGCCCAACATCTGTCCCACTGCCTTCAATCCCCGTCACGACGGGGCGACCAGGCTGTGCACGCGGGGAGCCGTGGCTCCTGGGTCACCTCTGGAGACAGGCCCGCAGCTCTCAGTGTCCCTTAAACACGACAGTGGCTGAGCCCACGCCCGCATTCCCACGTCCAGTCTACGGGGAAACTTTCTTGAGAGTCCCCCGTGCACTTCATTGATAAAGTCGTGCTAGTCCAGCTGTCCCGAAGTTCCTGATTAATGACCCTGTCTGGGCCCAGAGCCAGCGGTCGCGAAGGACTGGATGATCGATAGGGCTGGCCTTGTCTGCTCAGGCCTGGAAGGCCTCCCCTGCTCACTGTCAGCGTCCAGATGGGCTTTCTCCGAGCGAGAGGCAGGGGCAGCAAGTGACGAAGGCCAGTCAATAACAAGCGGTTTCTTTTTTCCTGTTACTCAAGCCCGTTCCCAATAAACCTAGAAGAGAGTGCCAGCGGAGCTCAGGCCCCCTGCTCCCTCCTGCACAGCCCAGGCCCGGCTTCTGGAAGGCTCCCTGGGGGCACTGCAGAATTATGACACCCAGCCACCAGTGAGAGGCCTGTGTGGGCGGGAGCAGCCTGTCTTTGGAGAGGATGGGCTGGGCAGGGACGAAGCTGGGCCTGGCCAAGGGCGGGGGCTCCAGAGAAGAAGAGCCCAGGAGGCAAGGCCTCCCCCATCCACGGTGTTCCCCAGACAGCGCTCCAGGTGACTCCAGCCCCGAGCACACGCAGAAGTGCCGCTCTCCCCGAAAAGCCATCTCCAACGTTGGACGCAGGAGAAGCTTAGGTTCTGACGCTTTTCCTACAGCAGATCAGTGCATCGGCACAGCAAAGGCTCTGGGACGGCCAGTGGTGAGGGGGCATGTCTAATTCTGCTCAGACAGGTACTTCCAGACTTCTTTATAAATCTTTCTTTTCTTCTTCTGGATCAGTTTTGAGAGGAGCCTTCTGAGGGCGAACGCTGCAAGGGCTTCCTCAGGGAAGCCAGGGAGAGGCAGCCACCAGATGCAAAGGGAGGCAGTGGGTCCTGGACAGGAGGAAGGTCCGTACAATGCAGGTCCTAGAGCGGATGGGTCAGGGAGGAGCTGGGGCATGGTCCAAACATTGAGCTGGAAGAGCCCGTAACCTCATTTCCCGCCTGCTGGGGTGTCCAACCGGGTGTGGAGTGCAGAGCTATTTCGAACAGGCTCCGCTGCCCCCGTGAGTGTGATCCTGGGCAGAGGGGCATCATCTCGACCCAGATCTCCACATTGTGGCCCTGCATGGCTCTCGATGGCCACGCTTGCCAGGTGTAGGCTGAGCGATATAGCAGAGAGGCAGGACTTCCTGTATTGTGTCCAATTTATGGTGCATTGCACTGGAAATTGGGTCTTGTTAGCATCCGATGGGGGGAAAAAAAGTAAGAGAATTCATGAGAGGAAAAATTATTATTCAACTTTTCCCAGTCCTCTCTGCTAGAATGGCAAAATGAGCTTAACATACATATTTAATGTGATTTTTTTCTTATAAAAACACCTAACCTATATATGTATTAAATCAAGAAGTTCTTGAAAGGTAGCTGGTTTAATTGCATCTTTTAAAAAAAAAATACCAAGACTTTTTTTTATCTTGCAAATGTGATCTAATAACCCTTTCCCTGCCTACCTTCTGCTGAGACGTTCAGATGAAAATAAGATGTGTGAGGGTTCTGGAACTGTCAAATGCTACTACATGAATGTGATCAGTAAACTCTTGTTACCACTGATGCCCTTTGTCAGGGACTGAAATTTGAGTCCTCCCAAAATCCACTGTTGAAGCCCACTCCCCAGTGAGCCTGTGTTTGTCGACAGGGCCCATGATAAGGTGATAAAGGTTAAATGGTGTCGTAAGGGAAGAGCCCCAATCTGAGAGGGCTGGTGCCCTTATAAGAAGAAGAAGAAACACCAGAGATCACCTTCTCCCCGTGCACACACACAGCAAGGCCACGTGAGGACGTGGTGAGAAAGTGGCCGTCTACAAGCCAGGAAGAGAGCTCTCACCAGCAGGCAAATCGGCCCGCACCTTGACCTTGGATTTCCTGGCCTCCAAAACTGTGGAACAGAATTTCTGTTGTGGTCACGCAATCTGTGGTATCGTGCTGAGGCAGCCTGAGCTGACTGCCGTCCTTTCAGTAGAAAATTTCCTTGCGAGCCTTTGCTAGGGCCGGCAGCACCTGTCAATGAAGAGCCTAACCGTCGTGCCAGTGGGGTCTGGAAACCGAAAGGCGGTTGACTAGGACTTACTCAAAGACCCACAGAATTGAGCTGATCGCACACCAGCCCGTCTGTGCCACTGTGTGTGGCCAGTACCCTCTCAGCTCCGGTCGTGAAAGCTTGTTTTGTGTCCCGGATGCGTGATGTTACATGCGAGGAGATGTCAGTGGACCTGCTTTTCAAACATCACAGAGGAGTGAAGATTAGAAGTTGGCCCGGAAGTGTCTAGATGTGGATTGGGACTTAGCGAGAGAATATGTTTGGCCGAAGTTCGTTGGCCATGTTTAGGGTCGCTCGTGGAGGCCCGAGGTCGGTAGCTCTGCTCATAATTACTGAAAACTTTTTGCACGTGTGCTATGAGATGGACAGAGTGTTGGCACTTTGGTATCCTAAGTACAATCACATCTTCCCCCACAAGACCATTTATGAAGTGAATTTGCCTAAATCATCAAATCTAACGATCCAACGACTGTATATTTGAGTGTCTAACTTCCCACGTGGATGTGCCCTTGTTCCTGGCACAGATTAAAACCAGTTTCCAAGGTATACAAGGCAGAACTGGGTTTAGATACTGGTTGCCTCTGATTCTGGAATGAAATCAAGCATCCATGGGTGAGAAGCCTACGTATGGGGTATGTGTACGAAGTTCCTGGCAGTGGGCTGGTCACGGGAGTATCCACTTTGCCAAG